>NC_139149.1:108424723-109631723 GCF_964270905.1 Leucopleurus acutus
GCTGGGAAAGCTGGACAGCTACATGTAAAAGAATGAAATTAGAACACTCCCTAACACCATACACAAAAATAAACTCAAAGATTAAAGACCTAAATGTAAGGTCAGACAGTCTAAAACTCTTAGAGGGAAACACAGGCAGAACACTCTATGACATAAATCACAGCAAGATCCTTTTCAACCCACCTCCTAGAGAAATGGAAATAAAACCAAAAATAAACAAATGGGACCTAATGAAACTTAAAAGCTTTTGCAAAGCAAAGGAAACCATAAACAAGATGAAAAGACAACCCTCAGAATGGGAGAAAATATTTTCCAATGAAGCAACTGACAAACATTTAAACTCCAAAATTTACAAGCAACTCATGCAGCTCAATATCAAAAAAAAACAAACAACACAACCGAAAAATGGGCAAAAGACCTAAAAAGACATCTCTCCGAAGAAGACATACAGGTTGCCAACAAACACATGAAAGGATCAACTCACTAATCAACTCAGCTCAACATCACTAATCGTTAGAGAAATGCAAATGAAAACGACAATGAGATATCACCTCACACAAGTCAGAATGGCCATCATCAAAAAATCTACAAACAGTAAATGCTAGAGAGGGTGTGGAGAAAAGGGAACCCTCTTGCACTGTTGGTGGGAATGTAAATTGATACAGCCACTATGGAGAACAGTATGGAGGTTCCTTAAAATACTAAAAATAGAACTATCATATGACCCAGCAATCCCACTACTGGGCATATACCCTGAGAAAACCATAATTCAAAAAGAGTCATGTATCACAATGTTCATTGCAGCACCATTTACAATAGCCAGGACATGGAAGCAAGCTACGTGTTGTTAGGTTGTACTTATTTGTAGTGAGGTGGATGGACCTAGAGTCTGTCATACAGAGTGAAGTAAGTCAGAAAGAGAAAAACAAGTACCATATGCTAATACATATATATGGAATCAAAAAAAATCATTCTGAAGAACCTAGGGGCAGGACAGGAATAAAGACACAGATGAAGAGAATGGACTTGAGGACACGGGGAGGGGGAAGGGTAAGCTGGGACGAAGTGAGAGAGTGGCATTGACATATATACACTACCAAATGTAAAATAGATAGCTAGTGGGAAGCAGCTACGTAGCACAGGGAAATCAGCTCGGTGCTTTGTGACCACCTAGAGGGGTGGGATAGGGAGGGTGGGAGGGAGGGAGGCGCAAGAGGGATGGGATATGGAGATATATGTATACATATAGCTGATTCACTTTGTTATACTGTAGCAACTAACAGAATAATGTAAAGCAATTATACTCCAATAAAGGTATTTTAAAGTAAATTAATTAATTAAAAAAATTAAAACAAAAAAAGAGACAATTTCTCAGTGGATCACTAAGAACAACATTTCATAAGGGGGATAGGTGACGTTGGCATGCAAGTCACATAAGAGAGAGCTTCTCCTAAGGTATCCAGCCACTTGTTCTCCATGTGGATTATTGTATTGATTAGTAAAGGCTAGAATGAAGTGGAAGGAGATTGAAAAAAATGTTATCATGGAAAAAAGTGGGTTTTAAATAGGGTGGATATGTAATTTACCAAACTGGGATATATTGAGAATGAAAGGAGAAACTATTAATAATTTTGTTGGGATAACAGGCATAAACTTGTACTGTTCATGGCAAAATGGGACATATGGTCACCTTATTTTTAACTTATAAAAACCTCTATTAGAATATAGTTCTTCAGCTAAAATTGAAATGTCATGTTGCCTATTCCTATTCATGTTTAATCAGTGAGATGCTATAAAGTGAGTGGATTCTGGAGTCAGCCATCATGAGTTCAATCCTCAGTTCAATAGCTTGATGGACCAATAAACTTCTCAGTTGCTTGGTTTTTCAGTTTGCTAATTGTCTCATCTATAAAATGTGGGTAATAATAATCGAAACTACATCAGAGAGTTGTTACAAAGCTTAATTGAGTACTGGGTTTAACACTACATTAGTCAACTTTTTCTATAGCGACAAAGATCTCCCAGATCAGTGGCTGGTGAAACAAACATTTACTTCCTGCTGAGTTATATGAAGGCTGTGGGTTGGTTGGGCCTTAGTAGAATCTCTTTGACTCAGCTGGACTTGACTCAGCATCACATGTCTTTTTATTTCAGTCCCACACTGAAAAAGCAAGACTTGTGGGCCTTGATGTTCCCATCATCAAGGGCAGAAGCCCCAAAGGGACAGACAACCCATGCAAATGCATTTGAAACTTCTGCATAGGCAAGGTATATTTATGCTCACTCATATTGGATTGCATTGTCCAAAGCAAGTCTGAAACTGAGGACTCCAATCAAGGGGGTAGTGACATGTACTCTGCCTACAGGGAAGCATGGCAAGAGGTAAATGATGGTGAACAAACCTACCATCTACTTCAGGAACTTAAAACAATTCCTGGCACATACCAGACACTCTATAAGTAAGACCGTATGGAGCTCCATGCCACGTTCCACAGAACTTGCCCTATATATTCCTTCCATTAGGCTGCTCCTGAGTTATATCCTTTATAATAAAACAGTAACACAAAAGCAAATGTTTTCCTGAGTTCTGTGAGCTGTTCTAGCCAATTATTATAACTGAGGAGGGGGCGGGGTGGAACCCCTGATTTATAGCCAGTAGGTCAGAAGCACAGGAGGCCCAGGATTTTCCACTGGTATTTGAAGTGGAAGCAGTTTTGTGGGACTGAGCCCTTCACTTGTGAAACGTGGCTGACTCCAGTTGGAAGGTGTCAGAATTGAATCAAATTGTAGGACGCTCAGCTGGGCTTAGAGAAGTGGCTGGTGTGGGAAAAACAAAAAGAAAACCAAACACACATTTGGTGTCAGGTGTGCTCTGCGAGTAGGAACAGACCATGGTAGCAAACGTCCTGGGAGGTGTAAATGGATTACAGGGAATTTATGGATTGCCCACTTGATATTCATCAGCCTGAATTTAAGGTGACATCGGTCAGCCTTGGTGACAGAAGCTTGATATAGTTACCAGGATGAAGATGGATTGCTGGGTAAAAACATATGGCCAGTGGACATCCAGAACCAAGTATAGTCTTCCAAAAATTTGCAAATTTGATTGTTCTGTCCCTGTTTCACTGAGCCAGTGAATTCAGGAGACTTTACCTTTAAGGTGAATCTAAAGATTAGAGTGATGGTTAATTTTATGTGTCAACATGGCTGGGCCATAGTGCCCAGATATTTGGTCAAATATTATTCTGGATGCGAGGTGTTTTGGAATGAGATTTACATTTAAGTTGGTGGACTTTAAGTAAGACAGATTGTCTTCTATAATGTAGGCAGCCTCGTCCAATCACTTGAAGGCCTGAATAGAACAAAAGGCTTCCATCCCCCAGCAAGAGAGAATTCTGCCAGCACAAAGCCTTCAGACTTCACATCGGCTGTTCCTGGTTCTGCGGCAGACTGTCTTTGCACTAGAACTGCAACTCTTTCTTGAGTCTCCAGACTGCTGGCCTCCCCCATCAGATTTTAGACTCCACAATTGCATGAACCAATTTCTTACATTGAATCTCTTACTATATCTATCTGTATCTATCTATATATATATGAAACATTAAAATTGAGTACGTACATTATATAATATATATACATCCTATTATATGTAAGTATAGTATGTAAATAATTGTAATTATGTGTATTTATATAATTATAGTTTTATATATATAATTACAGTGCATAGACACATCCTATTGGTTCTGTTTCTCTAGAGAAACAGAGACTAATGTAATTAGTAGCAAATAATACAACCAGTAACAATATAAGTTACCTGTATTAGTAACAAAAGAAATCACCCATGTTGGCTAGTAAGGTAAATGGACACATGCCATAGACACAGGGCATAGACAGAATTTATGACAGTGATTCTTTCTGAAACAATTAAGTGAAATATTACTAATCACAACAAAACATGATAGTTTTGTGTATCACCCACTGCAAACACCTTCTTGATGCTTTCATCTCCCTTTTGTTTTTCATTTCATTTTTAAAGTCACTCCATCAATGGGACAGGGAAGATTTGTTCCCTTTCAGATGAGAGAATTGAGGAAGGATGAATCCATGTTTTTCAAAAATTGTCATTACATGTTACTTAATTTCACTTTTAGAAATTCAGATTTGTTTTGAAAATTAATTCATACTGTATAGCTTGCTGGACTAGGTAAATCTGGAGATTAGCCCTTTATTTTCTGCATATAAAGATAAAAATGTTATTTTAAAGTTTGTAAACCAGTGTGAAACTTGGTGGTGAGGTACTTTTGGTTCTAAGCCAAGTGGAAAGCACATCACTGAGTGATATTTTTATTTCTTAGGAAACAGATACCTGTGCATTCAAGTTGCAAGTGTGGGTGAGACAGTGCTCCAAAGTGAAGTACATTGTCGGTAATATGGTGTGACCTAGTTTTCGGAACTTAAACCTCCAGTTGGGATTTATGAAGACATAAGCTTCGGAAATCAAGGGATAAAAAGAACTATTTGCATCAGTGTCTAAGGACAGCATATCCTGAGTGATATAAATGAAGCTGCCAAGAAAATGCATTAATTTTTTGTTTGTTTGTTTGTAAATCAAAAGTAGGTAGGAGGGGTCTTCCCTGGTGGCGCAGTGGTTGAGAGTCCGCCTGCCGATGCAGGGGACATGGGTTCGTGCCCCGGTCCGGGAAGATCCCACATGCTGCAGAGCGGCTGGGCCCGTGAGCCATGGCCGCTGAGCCTGCGCGTCCGGATCCTGTGCTCCGCAACGGGAGAGGCCACAACATTGAGAGGCCCGCGTACCGCATTAAAAAAAAAAAAAACAAAAAAAACTGTAGGTAGGAGGAAGAGAAAAAGCCTCTTTATGGGGTACTGCAAAGAAAAGAAGATGAGGTCTAATTAGAAAAGGACCTCACAGCTCGCATGTGGCAACAGCAAAAAAGGAAGCAGCCAATTATACGGGAATAAAATGACATGAAAAGAGTATGTGACAATGGAAGAGAGAAAATCTGGGATGGACAGAAAGGGGACTCAGGCAGTGTTCATCCAGAGAGGTGAAAATGAAACAAATGTCCTAGGGAAGTAAATGCTACAGGGGTAATGTTCCTCGGGGTTTCGTGTGCAATTTAATTATGTTAAATAATTATATTTCATTCAATTAAGCACATCTAATAGGACACCAGTTTAGATGTTTAGTTTTGTGTAGTCTTTTGACTAATACATTTGAAATAAATCTGCTTATTAACAGCAAATTTGTCAAGTTTGATATCACTTCCCATGCATTCCTCAATTTTCACTGCCAATTTCACAAACAGAAAAATTCTCAAGAGCTCTCTATGCAACTCTGTTAGTGCCTTTAGTGCTGCCAATAATTTGAACCACAAAGTTCAGGGGACTCAGGCAGCCGCAGTGTGATGACGGGAAGATAACAAGAACTTAAAAAAAAAAACCAACACTACAAATGACAAAATAGCACAGGCAGGAGAGCGAGGGAAGGAGGCAGCGAGGGAAGCGGCTGTGCCCGTGAAAGCGTAGCACCAGAGACCCTTATGATGGAGATATCTGTCTCTTGACTACTGTGGTGGACACATGAACTTAAACATGAGATAAAACTGCAGAGAATTAAATACATGCACAAATGAGTGCATGCAACACCGGTGAAGTCTAAATAAAGCTTATGGATTGTATCAATATCACTTTCCTTCTTGTGATAATGTACTATCGTTTTGCAAGATGTTACGGAGAGGTGCAGGGCAGGGCGGGGGGCGGGCGGCTTTGGTGAATGGTATAGGGGATCTCTCTGCATTAGTTCTTACAACTTTAAGTTACTCTACAATTACCTCACAACTGAAAAGTTAACAACAGGGGAAACAATTCAGTTCCTTTAATTTCAGTCATTCTAATAGATGTGTGGTTGTATCCCATTGTGGTTTTAATTTGCATAATTCGTACTTATTTCCCATGCATGTACTTTCTTTGACAAAGCGTCTGTTCAAATCTTCTTTAAGAAATAACTATTCAAATCTTTTAAATGATGGTTTTATTTCTTATTATTGAGTTTTGAGAGGATATATATACATATATTATCTATATCTATCTATAGAATATTCCGCCTATAGGATCATATCAAATAGGTGTTTTGCAAGTATTTTTTCAGTCTGAGACTTTTCATTCTCTTACCAGTTTTTCTGAAGAGAAGAAGTTTTAATTTTATGCAGTTCAATTCATCAATAATTTATTTTATGAGTTGTACTTTTGGTATTGTACCTAAGAAATCTTTGCTTAACCCCAGGTCACAGAGGCGGAGGAGGCAGAACTCTATACACTACCTGTGGAAACGTAAATTGCTACAACCGCTTTGGAAACAAGTTTGGGTGTATTTCAAAAGTTTTTTGAATATTGACGTTTTATTTATGTATGTTTTATTGAAGTTTAGTTGATTGACGGAGATTTTTTAAAAAGGTTAACCTATTCCTGTCATATGACAGCCATTTCATGCCTAAGCATTAACCCAAAAGAAAAGAAAGCATGTGGCCATGCACACGGATGCTAGCAGAAGCTTTACTGTAATGGCCCCAAACTGGAAACAACCCATTCAGTAGGTGAATGTGTGTACAGATTGCAGCATATCCATACAATGGTATAATACTAGGCAATAAAAAGGAGTGAAGTATTGATACATTACGGATGAATCTCAAAATAATTGTGCCTAGTGAAAAGAGCCAAAACTCACCTCCCTTAAAGGGTACATATTATATGATGCTTTGTATATAAAAACGCTAGAAAATGCCAACTAATCTATATTGACAGAATGCAGATCTCTGGTTGCCTAAAGAAGGGCACGGCAGGGAAGGGTGGAGAGAAAGATTGCAAAAGGATATTAGAGGTGGTGAGTATGTTCACTATCCTGATTGTAATGATGGTGTCACAGGTGTATACACATGTCAAATGTATCAAACTGTACACTTTAAATATGTGCAGTCTGTTTAATAAAGCTGTTACAAAACTATAACAAAGAGACAGTCCTGCTTCAGCTTAGGCGGCTGATAACTGCCACTGTAGGACAGGACACAGCCCTGCCTACTTCCCCAGACCCTTCTCTCTTACCAACCAAAGCCCTGAGCCAGTGTGAGAGGGGCAGAAAATGTTTCCACTCCCAAGCCCAGAAAAAGATGCATTACTTTTGGAGAGGGTAGAAACTAAGGGCATCCATCGAGCCAAGAGGGAGGCCAAGAAACTCTCTTGGATGCAGAATCCAGCACCACTGATAAAAGTCGAAAAGGGGTCAGGAGAATTCCTCCAGCGTAAGACCTGCCACACAGCAAGGGCAGTTTGGTGGGAGTCTGGGGACAGGATAGAGATATTAAGAAAGCCCCACCCCTGAGACCCAGGTTCACAGGGGCAGCTTCTGACTTGAGGCTGGAGCAGGACCTCTAAGAAAGAAGGTAAATATGGAAACTTGTTTAATTGACTTAGCTCAGAAACAGGTGTCCTTTGCCTGTGCCAGATCTACGTGACATTTCATCTCTTGAGCCATCCTGGATTGGCAAGCTTTGACAAAGTTTCTACCAAAATGGCAGGCTCTTGTCTTCTAGTGGTAATGAGGGGAGGCCATGCTCCAATGTAGAAGGAAAGGTGGGTCCATATCTGGCCTTGCCCATCTTTTCCCCCATCCACCAATGAAAAGCAAAGTCTTTAACTTCAGAAGACAGTGATTCAAATCCTTCTACATCTCATTGCATGCATTTCTTAGGTGGAAGTAATAAACTATAAACTTTCATTTATTTGAAATTCTGGAGGCATTAAGCACATTATCATTTTCCTCCAAATGGTTTTGCAGGAAAAGAATGATGATTATTGTTCTATCCTTCTGATAATTTTTGGCACTAGTCATCAGTTGCTAGATGTTAACTTTCATTCTTTACTAAAAGAAAAGACATTTCTGCATCATGAGATATCTTGAATACATTAAATTGCTTTGGAAAAAGTTTGCTACAATGAAACATTAATAAGCTGTTTAATATGGAATTTTTAAAAAAGTGTGCACCCTCATTCTTTATTGAGAGAAAATTCTGTAGATTTTCCCCCAGAAGAATTTTCAAAGCACTGCAAAATCGTTGTTCAATTTAGAGCTGATTTCAATAGTTTTCCTAGGATTGGAGTGTAATAAACGCATTCGTGTATTTTTTTTTTCTTTCATTATGTGTTTCTTTGAAAGATTTCAACCATTTCTGTCTCAGGGAACATAAACTTGAAGAACCTTTTAGTTAAAGGCATTTTAATAGCACTGCCTTTTTCTTTTTTCTTCTGTAAAGAAGATGGATGACATGAATTAAATGACAACCACTAGCAGTTTACTTGACAAAATATTTAATGTTAGCTAAAGTAAAGAAGGAAAACTAAAATGATGGTAGTTATTTAAAGCCAGGTATGTGAGATTCCCGTTAATCCACAGCATCTACAGGCTATGCTTCCTGCCACATTACGCACTTAGGAATCCACCAGCGCACCAAATAGACATTTGTTCTCATGATGTTTGTGCCTCACAGACAGGCAACTACCACAATCAGAGTTTGGTTTGCAGTGGGGGGAGGGGGCGGTGGTAGCCCCATTTCTCTTCTCTGAAGAGCATGGGTGTTGGAATCATAAAATGTTTCCACTCAGCTTCCCCTCTTACACCTCGGCTACCTCGGGCCAATGAATAACAATGACCACAACAAAAATAATAGTTGACAATTATTGAACACCTATGTGAGCCAGTCTTTATAATAAACACTTCACATGCACTAGTTCTTCCACTCTTCAACATGACATTATACAATCTCCCTTTTAGATATGAAGGTGGAAGGGCTGGATAATCTGTCTGTGGGTACATGGCTTGTAAGTAGCCGAGTGCCTTAATTAGCATTTTGCCCGTTGGCTTTATGAATGTACAGTGACATTCGGGTATGTACCAGCAAGAGGCTCTGCAGCCCAGGTCCGTGAATGGACCTCTGTTCAAAGAACAAGAAGGAATCTGAGGCTAAGGGAAGCCAAAAATCAGGCAGGTGAGCGTGAATTTGTTTATGGCCCCCATCATGGCATGATATCAATGTTAAAGCCAAGTATGCCAGTAGCACTCCTTGTTTTTTGGCAGCATAAAATTGGATCTGAAAGTGGGTAGGACTAAACCTGCAGACCCGTGAAAAAGTAGCTGTATCTGCCCAGGGAAGCCACAGAAGGAAAAGTTCCAAGAGGATTCTGACCCTCATGACATCAAAAACTAGCACACTGAGCCAGAAATCTCCACTCAGTATTTAAGTTCTGTTATCTACATTTGATCATCTTCCAATATAAATCAAGTTTGAAAAAATAGAAGAAAAAGTTTGCTCCCTTGAAAATTGTTTTGTATTCTTTCATGTGACGCTCAGTCAGGTTCAGCCACAAGAGAAGACACAGAAGGAGCTCAGGAAAGAAACAAAACTTATTATACTTACAGGTCCTAGAGTCAAGAAGCATGGCATGCCCGCCATTTGGGGCCACACAGGAAAGCACCAGGGTGGTCAGGAGGCAGAAGACAGGAGTTGGGAGTAGTTCTTAGGTCATGACATTCACTGGGGTTTCTGAGGAAAAGGCAAAGCAGTCCAGGGTAAAGAGTTTAGAATTGGCTAGTTTGAATAATTTCAGCAGGATTTGGGCTATAGGTGTAGTCTCTAGTTGTCTGGTACCTGGCCCTGGGATGATTAAGATTCCTTTCTTTGAACGGACATGCTCCAGCTAAGCCCTTTGCTATCTCTAAGAACTGTCTAGCCCCAGGAGGGGCAGTGTCTCCCCAGCCAGAAAGGTTTTTTAGGATGTCAAAATATCATAACATTCAGAAAACAAAAACTATATATGCAATACAAAAATAAATGGCATAGTAAGAGGGAATTTGGTGTCCACAAATCAGTTATTCTGCTTCCCACATCTTGGACTTTCCCTCAGAGCTCATGACCTTGCTCTTTTCATCCCAGAGTGGTATGTGTCAAATTATACTGTGACATCTTGTAAAACTGCTAAATACTCAGAGCCTTATAACCTATTCCCAAAAATTCAGATTTAATATTTATGGGTAAAGACCTAGAAACCTGAAATGTTAGCAATGGCACAGATCCAACCTCCTCTGACACTTGCTGGTGAAATGTACACACACATTCACTCAGACACATGTTCACACTTGCACCTTAAAATCTCCAGTTCCATCACCTTTTGGAAAACTTTCCCAAGCCTCTCTCCTCCCTGGATTAAACCATTGCAATTTTTCACAGCAAGTGCCTTTTTAAAAAACAGCATACTGGATGGAAGCCACAGTCCCAGTGCCTGGCAACTTCTACATTTGGCTCTACGCTAAGATTTGTTAAGCTCCTGAAATAAAGCATTTAAAACTCAGAACTCAAAACCTGGCAAACTTGCTGGGATAGGGGAGGGATACTGCTTCACATTTCTTCCAGGCTCCTACATCAGAAAGAGCAGAATGCACCAGAGAGAAGAAAGAAATTTAGGCAGTGCCACATTAAGTCCTCAGAGGAATGGGCAGTCATTCATGAGACGCCTGAAATCTCTTGACACTGGGCAAGATTTAGGTCAACCCCATTAACAGAGGACTTATCACTGAAATGATGGGGTTTTCCAGGGATGTCAGCAGAAAATTGCCCTTTGAATTCCAAAGCTTAATGACATTGGCAAGACAGAGATGGAGGGTGGATTTTAAAACACTCCATATGTAAATCATTTATGGAATTGCTGAAGATAGTAGGTTGAATGGTGTCCCCCAAAAGATACGTCCACATCCTAATCCATGGAACCTGTGAATATTACTTTAATGTGGCCAAAAAAAATGGGGCTTATTAATGATTTTGAGATGAACATATCCTGAATTATCCAAGTGGACTCTAAATCCATTGACAAGTGTCCTTGTAAGCGCAAAGCAGTAGAAGCTTTGACAGGTGATATGAAGAAGGAAGCAGAGATTGGAGTCATGCAGCCACAAGCCCAGGATTGCTCACAGTCACCAGAAACTAGAAAGCAGAAGGAACAGACTCTCCCCAGGGTTTCTGGAGGATGTGAGGCTCGATTTTTAGCAGAATGAGACCTACTTCAGTTTTCTGACCTCCAGAACTGTAAGGCAATAAATTATTGTTGTTTAAGCTACATTTGTTACAACAGCAACAGGAAGCAAATACACCACTAACAAGGAAGTTGCAGATTTGGAAGACAGTCTAAACAGACCTAGTAGGCTTCAAATACTAACTCAGCCACAAACTAGCTGTGGGACATTTCTTGGTTTCCTCTACTATAGAAAAGGGATAATACTATTTTCCTCATAGGATTGTGGTGAAGATTACATGAGATAATCTGGAAAGTGTCAAATAGTGGACTTGTAATCAATAATAGCTACCAATACAGGTCTTAGTTACCAAACATTGCCAGACAGACTCTCTACATCCCCCCATGATTTCTACACTCAGAAGGTGTATTTTAATTAAAATAAATCTTTCAGGGAGCAAAGATGTAAAGGAACTCTCTTTCCATAACTACGTCAAGTAGAATGCCTTGTACTGCACAGTGCTAAAAAGTTTATAACATCTCAAGTGACCTGCTTCAGAGACCTCTCTGGCTCTTCCACAACACCAAGAACTAAAAATCACATAAGAAAACAGATAACAGGTTTCATACAAATGCAAGTCTCAGGGCTTACTTAGATAAAATAACAAGAATTTGACTCCACAGTCAATGTTAAATTTCTGAATATTATCAAATAATGAGTCAAAGGAATTCATCTTGAAGCAACGTACTCTTTACAGACCTCTGTAGACTTCTTGAGAAAAAAATATTACCATAGATCACAGAGAATACACAATTTCTTTGGTGTATTATCTGGAAATCCAGACCTTTAAATTGGGCTGCTAGAAACAAAAAGAGAAGCATAGAAAGGGCCTATATTTATTTTTTTTAACTCTGGGTAAACCAACTTTTGTCTCCCTTTGACTAATTTTGGAAGCAAGACTTAAGGAAAGAAACAGCGTGTATGTCCTCTTCAGGTCAGGAAAAAAAAATGTGAAGATGTGAATATTTAGGGGAGAGGTGTAACAGGATGTGTGGTATTCAGATTCACATCTGTGCATGTATTCCCTGCATTTCACTATAGCAACTGTGCCAGTTGCCTGACACTGCCACCTGACTGAAAGCTTAATAACTGCCTTAACATGATGCTGACTGCTAAGGAGTGCAGCCTACACTCCTGAGACTGGGCGCCTGATAGTAATAATTAGCTTGGTGATTTTTATTGGCAGCTAAAATAAATTGAATGCTATGGCTTTTTACCTGAATTATATAATTTACCCTTCTCATCAGTGCTACGAAATAGTAGGTCCTATGACTGATTATTTGATTTTACCATTGGGAAAGAAAAAGTGACAGAGAGGTCCAATAACTTGCCAAAGATCACATAGCTCATAAATTATGGAACAAAGACTCAAATCCAGTTCTCTGTGAACTTTGAACTCTCTTTTATTAGATTAACTTTTGTTGGAGTATAGTGATTTACAATGTTGTGTTAGCTTCAGCTGTACAGCAAAGTGAATCAGTTATGCATATACATATATCCACTCTTTTTTAGATTCTATTCCCATATAGGTCATTACAGAGTACTGAGTAGAGTTCCTTGTGCTATACAGTAGGTCCTTATTAGTTATCTATTTTATATACAGTAGTGTGTATATGTCAATTCCAATCTCCCAATTTATCCCCCCACCCCACCTTCCCCCCTTGGTAACCGTAAGTTTGTTTTCTACATCTGTGACTCTATTTCTGTTTTGTTTATAGGTTCATCTGTACCATTTTTTGAGATTCCACATATAAGCGGTATCATATGATCTTTGATGCTTAACTATAATTTTATATTGACTTAGGTCACAGGTAGGTCAAATGGATCCTTGCTAATATATGTGTCGAGATAAGGTGCTAGGCCACCATGCATTCTTTGGAAAGCCTAGGATGAAGTGGGAAAAATGAGAGGGACTTCACAGAAACCATTCAGCATGTTTGATACCTGCTACTGGATTTTGGAATGTTCTATGAAGGCACTGTCAAACACTTATCCCTAAGAAATCTAAAGAACAGGAAGCTACTTCCAACAGGGTGAAGGCAGAAATGGAGGATGGAGATTCATGATTCTCATGGCCAGATGTGTGCATGATGGAGAAATGACCAGAAAATGCATTTAAAGGAGACTGACCAGAATCTCTTCCTCCTCAGAGAATACCAACTGTAGTTCACAGTTGTGCCTCACAAGTGAGAGATATCCTAATTCCTTCTCCTATGCCAGACTTACTATACTGCAGGCTGGAAAGAAAGTCTCAGATATATGACTAAGAAGCTGGAGTGGAGGGGAGAAGGAGGAGAGAGAAGAAGGGAGTATCAGGTGGGGAAGAGAGGGGAGGCTGGCCTTACCATCTATAACAATGTGGACTTCTCATACTAACGCTGACGGAGGGGAGGGTTAACTCTCAATGAAATTTGATGTTTTGATTACAGCTGTAGATTGGATACTTGTGTCCCAAAATTTGTATGTTGAAATCTAATCCCCAATGAGATGATTTTAGAAGTGAGAGCCTTTGAGAGGTGATTAGGTCATGAAGGTAGCACCCTCATGAATAGAATTAGGGTCCTTATAAAAAAGACTGCAGAGAACTCTCTTGCCCCTTCTGCCATGTGAGAACACAATGCAAAGACAGCCATCTATGAACCAGGAAGCAGGCTCTCATTGGACAACGAATCTGCTGACGCCATGACCTTTGACTTGCCATCTTCCAGAACTGTGATAAACACAATTCTGTTGTTTATAAGCTTCCAAGACTATGGTAGTTTGTTATAGCAGCCCGTGTGGACTAAGACAAGTATGAAACAGGGATGAGCATTTTAATTACTAAATTGAGACTATTTCTGAGACTGAAAGTTACTGCAGGATTTGCATTTCCTAAGAGTGATTAAAAAAATATGCATAGGACTTAGACAACATGCCTTCCAGGGAAGGGTCACAAATTACCCACTTAGAGGATTGAAGGAGACAATGAAAACAGAGAGTACAGTTAGAGTTTGAGTTTTATTTTATTTTGTTTTTGCTTCTATCTTGTTAAGTTTTGCTCTTGAACAAAGTTAACTTGTGTCAACCACTTATACTAGTGCCCAATAAGCAGTAAAACCTAAATAAGTATAAGCTATTATTTCAATGTAATGGTTTCATATTTAATTCCCAGAAGGAATAAAGGGTTTATGGGACCTTGAAAAGTTACAACCAAGAATTATTTTAGAATAGAGGAATTTGTTGTCCTTGAGGACACCTTGGCACAGCCTGAAAAGCAGATCATTGGTAATACTGTACAAGTAGGTTGAGATAGATGACTATTAAGTTCTTTTGTGAAAAAGAGCTTCACAATTCACAATCCTGGCCCAGGATCAAGTTAATTGTTTCCACTTAGGAAGACTGAATCAACACATTAAGGATGAGTACATCCTTTCGCTACTTAGGAGTGTTAAAGACTGGCTTGTCTCTGCTACCAAACTCTGCTGGACACTCAGTTACTGACTTCATAGGGAGAATGGATTAATCTAGAAACTCTGTATACACATTTAGAAAGACTTGTTGCTCTTAAAATGTTTCTCAAATAAGAAATAATGCCATTTGCAGCAATATGGATGGACCCAGAGATTGTCATACTGAATGAAGTAAGTCAGACAAAGACAAATATATGATATCACTTATATGTGGACTCTAAAACATAGTACAAATGACCTTATTTACAAAACAGAAACAGAGTCACAGATGTAGAAGACAAATTTAAGGTTACCAAGGGGGAAAGAAAGGGGAAGGATAAATTGGGATATTGGGATTGACATATACACATTACTATATATAAAATAGATAACTAATAAGAACCTACTATATAGCACAGGGAACTCTACTCAATACTCTGTAATGATGTATATGGGAATAGAATCTAAAAAAGAGTGTGTATATGCACATGTATAACTGATTCACTTTGCTGTACAGCAGAAAGTAACACACATTGTAAATCAACTGTATTGCAATAAAAATTAATTTTAAGAAAAGAATCTATAGAATTGTCTTCTATAAACAGTTAGAGGCAATATAACTTGATGACAAGACTGGTCCCTTTGGTGGAAGAGAATGACTGAGCTCACTTACAAAGAATGAGGAGTAGAGAACAGGGGAAGGGCAGACACATGGAAGGGATATATTCTAAACCAAGGAATCAATATGTACTAAGAGATGAGCATAGAGTTAATTTGACAAACTAAATATACATTAGAAGCCTTCTTATGTAAGACAGTTAGGACTATTGGATAGTTAATTGGAAAAGTATATGAAATATACATTCAAGGTTTCAATTTTTCTTAAGTCACGTAAATGTATTCTTTCACCAGTCTTTGGCTCTAAGACAAAAGCTTTTTCCTTGACTATGGGTATATTGATTAGGTTAATGCAATGAATTAGTTAAATGGAGGATGGTTATGAGTCCCTACTATAGGCAGAAGCAGAAACCAGGGTTCCTAGAAAGAAAATTCTCCCACTGTCTACTAAGGGGATTTGATTTCACCCTGAAGTTAACAATCGTGGGAGGTGACAGTAAAGGGTTTTGAAATAGGTTATATGGTCACACTAGAATCTAAATTTTAGAAAGATGAAAGATTGATCTGTCAATGATATAAGAATTTATTGTAAGGGCAATGAGTCCAGTAGGTATGTTTTCATGGTAATACAGGAAAGACACAAATAGGAAAGGCTGCAAGTAAAGACACGGAGAAATGGAATATATGGCAAAAATAAGGGAAAAAAATAAGGAAATAGAATTAATAGGAGTCAGTGGCATGTTGCATTTCTGTGGGGCGAAAGGCCATTAATAAGACTTGGGTAACTGGGTGTGTAGGATATTCACTAGATGCATAAGGGGGGATATTGATGGAGGTCCTAATGCAGGAAGTATGGAGGGGAACAATGTTTTCTTTGTTTGTTTGTTTTGTTTTGTTTAGTGTGTTGGGTTTCAAATAATAAGACATTCAGGTAAAGAAAACGTATGAGAGATATAGCACACCAGATACCACACTTAGGGCAAAAGATTTATTTCAAATTATTGTACACTAATAAGAGTGGGTTTCAGAATATACTGGCAGTTTTGTCCAAACGAGTTTGACTGAGTACCTAGAAGACATGAACCTGCAGCCTCAAGGTTTTTTCACACCAACAGCTGGGCACTGATGGAAAAGCAGGCAGCGCCAGTTACAATATGATCCAGCTTCAAGATCTGTGCTTTCTAAGAGGAGTGACTGTAATATTTGCAGTAGGACATCAGCACATATTATAGTCACTGTCTTTGAACTGTTCTCTGAAATACTTACTCTTCCTTAAGATGTTAAGATAATATTTTACATCTGCATTAAGGAATTCCTAAGGATGCTATCTGAATGTCAGTCTGATCTCCTGAAAATCAATCTTTTTAAGGGCCTGACTTCTTAGTGAGAAGGAAGAAAATGACTTATTTGGGAGGAAGGACATTTCTAGGTGTAGGTGTCATGGAAGAAACCACAGGTTCTGAAAGGCAAGAAGTTTAATACTCCTCTAAGCATCAGAAACTTCATTTTCCCACAGCAGCTCTTCAGAAGAAGCCAAGTTAATATGTTCTCGTTCAAGCAGAAGAAATAAATAAACTGCCAAATATTTAAATCCCTTTTTCTTCTTCTCTAATATTTCATTATTTAAAAAAAAATCCAAGCCTCTCCAAGAGTCAACATTTCAGGAAGATACAAAAACTGAAATTTTAAATGACTAATTTTAAGTCAAGAGAAACTTTTTAAGGATTATGGGGGGTTATGTTTTGCTTCACTTTAATAATTTCATTGCCGGTTAACCATGAAGAAGTTTCCCAAATTAACTCTGAATGTAAGAACAAAGACTAATACATTTTGCAATTATAAGAATAACTGCTATTATGTTGCCTTGTGTTTTTGAAAATCTCTCTGAGTTATTCTGTTCTGTCTCTATAATTAATCAAGAACCTTTGGCCTAACTGAAGTTGTTTCTAGAAAAAGAAAAGAGAACACGGGGACGAAGCCTCAGTTAAATATTTCTGCACTCTGATTTCTGTAATTACTTCTAAGGGGCAGGATATATCACAGCCTACCTTATATCTGTTGCCAATTTATAACAATTTTAAAAACAGAAGCCTGTGGCTGACGTTCTTACAAAATCCCTTCTAAGGCATCTGTGGCATCACCATAGACACTTCTAGATAAAAATGAAAATCAGTGATCACTGTTTAAAGGACATGGTTGATTGCGTGCTGTCCTCCATGAGCATAAGCAAATGCCTGCATAGGAATTCTAAATTAACCTATTGTTCAAACCCAGGTCCTCTATTTCAGTGTTACTTGAAAGGATGGCCCATGGGCCAGTCCCAGTCCCCGTACACTCCTTCTAGGACACTCAGGAGACAAGTACAGCGATTAAGAGTAATTTTATTATTCTTCAAAAGCAATTTGGGGCTTCCCAGGTGGCGCAGTGGTTGAGAGTCCGCCTGCTGATGCAGGGGACACGGGTTCGCGCCCCGGTCCGGGAGGATCCCGCGTGCCGCGGAGCGGCTGGGCCCGTGAGCCATGGCCGCTGGGCCTGTGCGTCCGGAGCCTGTGCTTCGCGACGGTAGAGGCCACAGCGGTGAGAGGCCCGCGTACCGCAAAAAAAAAAAAAAAGCAATTTGGAGAGTAATTTTATGTGCATTGATTCTAATAATTTTTTTAAAATTGGGGCTTCCACACTGTAGGTGATTTTTATTATTTCATTTTTCAAGGGATTCTTTTATTTTTCATGCTGCAAATTCTGAGTTGCCAACAGATTTAAAATAGAAAAAAAGGTTTTTCAGGCGGTTTTTCTCCACAAATAGTTTGAGATTCCCTTCTCTAGTCAGGAGATGAAGGAGTTAGAAGTTTGTTTGTTTGTGGTTTTTTTGGCCGTGCCATGTGGCATGCAGGATCTTAGTTCCCCGACCACGGATCGACCCTATGCCCCCTGCATTGGGAGCGCAGAGTCTTAACCACTGGACTGCCAGAGAAGTCCCAGAAGTGGTTTTGGATGTGAGAGATTTTAAACATATCATTTAAATAACTCTAGATTTATAGTTCCTTGTCTACTCGGGGAAGAGATTGAACTCAATTAAGGGTTTAAACTGGCCACTACAATAGAGTCACAGATGTTTTGTTTGTATGTTAACAGAAAAGATTTGGGATGGTTTCAGTCAAGTGGTGTGCTCACCAGTGAGGACCACATCCTGCCCCTTCGAAGTGGGACATGTTCGTGTTATGCACATGATGCTAAAGGTGTGTGAGCTTGTGACCTCCAGACAATGGCTGCTAAGTTTCCTTCTAGCTCTGTGATTTAGAGCAGGACATAAGATAACATGGCATTATTATTATTATTATTATTATTTGTTTTCTATGAGAGTTTGACCTCATAGGGTAGCTCCAGTTTTAAGGTTTTCTGAACTAAATCCCTGAGTGGACCTTTGAGCAGTCTGTGCTCAAGGCCTCAAATCCTTGCACCAACACAAGCATTTCATCTGCACGTGATTTACGTGTTGCAATTCCATGTAAAGTTTCATTTGAGAAAAGGGGTTCACAGCAAACTTTTTTTTCACAGCACAGTTTTTACTTTATCATATTGCTTACGTGCATTTGGTTGGCTACGTTGGGCACACATCGGGCCTGGCATGGAAAGAACCTTGGTCCAGTTCGCTCCTATTTCATCCAGAGACCATTATCCCACAAGGTCAAGTAAGGCACTCCATTCACAAGACATCTAAATATAAGTACACATGGGTAAAGGAGGACTACAGCCTCATCTGAGAGATGGGAGAAGTAGACGAACGTATCGTTTTATGTCAAATCCTATTTGGCTATGTATATAACTCAATGTGAATTTTGATTAATGAACAAATGAATGGGGTGAGTATTAGAAATTATCATCGCCCATGTACCTTGTAAAAAAATCAAATTTAATTACCTTTTGATTACAGGCCTTGGGTAGTGTCCCTTATTTCCTAATAAAAGAAAGTCTGTATTATTCTTATTTGAATCTCTTATTTACAACAGAGCTACCCATACATCCATAGATACCTCTTCTCTCCACAGAGTTCCAGATGTATGGTAAGCAGAGTTCTGTGTACATATGGACTTAAATTCAGCAAAAGAATAAAATCAAAATTTGGAGAAACAAGGGAAGGAAAAGAATTGAGCTGGAGATAAAATGTAGGTAAATCTCACGATTCTGGACTTTTTGTATATTTCTTCCCTGACTTCACCCACAGATTAATTTCCAGTAGGAGCTGGGATGAGTCACAGGGCCAAATTAAGTTGTCAGCGGGACATCACCAGCCTAAGAAATTGCTTTGACCGTGGCAAATACACAATATATAGGAGTGCCACTTAATTTAAATTTTCTTTTTTTTTCACTATTTGCCTGACACTGAGCATAGCAATTTACATGCTTAATTGCATTTAAGCATGACACAATCATATTACTTTAGTTATTATTTTGAATATGAAGAAATTGAGTCACAATGAACCTGGGCAATTTTCCATAGGTTATAAAGCTAGTGTGTAATTACACAATCTCAGCTAGTCTATTTCTACCTGCACTTATCTCTGGGGGACACCTGGAACCACAGTGCTAATCCTTGGCCATACCAGAATAAAATGTAATGTGATTAATCCATTTCCATGCTAGGATTCTGAAACATAAAAGGAGGCATCATGTACCAGCTGGTCAGCCTTCTTTATAGAAAATGTACAAATTAATTGTTTGTGTCTGGTTTCTGCTATGTTATCATAATTTCTGTTATTAAACCTGATCATGTAGCCTGCTATTGGCTACATGGCCAGAGGGATACAAACAACAACCTTCTCGGATAAAACTATAACTTCCTGAAATCAAGGCATTTTGTGTGTGTCTTGGCAGTTCACCATCCTGAGACAAAGCGTACCTCATGTGACTAGGAAAGAAATTTGGAAGCTGCGCCAGGGTGCCTTGGACTTCCCAGAGGACTGACTGTGATTTCTCTCTCCTACTTGTCAGATCCTTTACCTCTACTAAAGCCGTATGTGCTTATACTCTGTGGAGTTTTGTGAGTCTTTGCAATAATCCGAAAAAGCATAATTGGTATAGCTGACATAGTCAGCAGGATTATTGAAATGGCCCCAGATTCAAGTGAAATAACTAAAGCTTTTTTCTGGAGGAAGGATGATAAGGAAAGAAGGATAGAGAACCTTTGGTACAAAGCTGACTGCTGAGCCAGTCCTACTTTGAGGTCATTCAGGGATTGAGATAATTAATTAGAAAGGCTTCTCAATGGAAGTTAGAAGAAATATGATTGGAGAGGGCTAGCTAAATGGATAAGGAGCAAGATATAAACTGAGGACTAATCAGAACTGATTTAAAAATACAGAATCAGTTCCAGGGACATCGAAAGTACATAATCAAGCAGTAGATGTTTGTTGCTTGGGTTAGGAATGGGGAAATGGTCCCAATGAAAGATTGAAAAATGTGAGTGGGCCATAGTTGTGACTCTTAATTAACCCCTTATTGCTAAACAGCTATAAATTTGGAAAATCCTAAGCAGGAAACTACTGAAACTGCAAGATATTCTATCGAGAAATTGATGAGTTTTCTGGATGGAACTAGAGATTATCATACTAAGTGAAGTAAATCAGACAGAGGAAGACAAATACCATATGGTATCATTTATATGTGGAATATAAAATATGACGCAAATGAACTTATTTACAAAACAGAAACAGAGCCACAGACATAGAAAACAAACTTATGGTTAGCAAACGGGAAAGGGGGTGGGTGAGAGATAAGTTAGAAGTTTGAGATTAGCAAATACAAACTACTATATATAAAATAAATAACAAGGTCCTACTATATAGCACAGGGAACTATATTCAATATCTTGCAATAAACCATAACGGAAAAGAGTATGATAAAATTTATATATATATGTATATGAATCACTTTGCTGTACACTGGAAACTAACACAACACTGTAAATCAACTATACTCCAATAAAAATTAAAACAAAAAAATTGACTAATTTTATGAACAGATATTGCCGGCACCTCCAAAAACCTTGGTAGCGTAAGTTTTCATGTATAATGTTTACTATTTTATTATCTCTAAGCATGATGTCTAGGAGGGGAATCTTTGGTTCCAAATTACCCTAGCTTTGATAAATTCAAGAAACCTGAAGGAAATATAAAAATGGATTTTATAAGACTCTTGGTTGGTGTCTACATTTACCATTATGGAAATGGATGCAAATTCCACTGCTCCTATCTCTAATTTGGAATTAAGTAAAAAATTCAAGCAACATTTAGTAGGAAAGTAAATTTCCCTTCTCCTCCTTCACTTTGATTACAAAATAGAGTACCCCAATGAAGATTCTATTATGTTAAGGATATAAGCCACATATTGGATTGGCTATATGAAAATAAAACCTCACATAATTTTATGCCTTGACTCAATTTATAATGATGTTGCAAGAAAAGGAACTCCTCTGGTGTGGTGTGGGCTCCAGATGTGGCCTTGCTATTAGAGGGAAAGATTACGGGAAGGAAGCTGTCATAGTCTTGTTAGTTCAGTTGCTAAAATGGGGTTGACCAATGTGCCAATGACAAGTTATTCAAAACAGAGGGAATAACAAATTTTTAGACAAGAAATAATATGTTAGGTATGGTAAATTGAGGGGCTGCCTTTTGATAGTTAAGAAAGATGGCATGATAAGATAATATAGACAGGTGCCTACTAAGGTGTTGCTAGACCACTATTGAAGACTAGGTGAACTCTTCAGGCATTAAGGGGACCGTGCAACAATTCAACTTATCCTAACCTCAATGAATTGAGAGAATCTGAAGGAAATATGCAAAATGAATCCATAATCCCTTTAGAATCAGATAGTACAAGGCAGTGGTCCCCAACTTTTTGGCACCAGGGACCGGTTTCATGGAAGACAATATTTCCGCAGATGGGGCGGAGGGGGGAATGGTTTTGGGATGATTCGAGTGCATTACATTTATTGTGCACTTTATTTCTATTATTATTACATTGTAATATATAATGAAATAATTATACAACTCACCATGATGCTGACGGGAGGTGGAGCTCAGGCGGTAATGCGAGTGATGGGGAGCGGCTGTAAATACAGGTAAAGCTTCGCTTGCTCGCCCACCACTCACCTGCTGCTGTGTGGTCCGGCTCCTAACAGGCTGAGGACCGGTACTGGTCCGCGGCCCGGGGGTCCCGTGCCACAGCTACTGAAGCCCGCGTGCCTGGAGCCCATGCTCCGCAACAAAGGGAAGCCACCACAATGGGAAACCGGTGCACCACAAGGAAGAGTAGCCCCCGCTCGCCTCAGCTAGAGAAAGCCAGCGTGCGGCAACAAAGACCCAACGCAGCCAAAAATAAATAAATTAATTAATTAAAGAAAAATAAAGTGGAGCAATGTTGTTTTTTTTGTCACATCCTTTGATATTATTACAGCCTTGCACTGAGTATACGTTTGAGAAGTTTTGTGAGTCCTTTCAATAATCTGAAGACGTTATGTGACACAGACACAGCTAATAAGTGGAAACTCTGGGTTTTGAAATCTTTTCAAATCCAGAGCAATTAACCACTACCAGATATGCTTCTAAACTGAAATGTGCATCTTAATAAATAGGAATTTATTATCGATCCTTTACCAAGAGGAGATTTGGTAGCTAAAGGGTAAAGTATAAACACATGAGGAACTTGAACTAGGTCCTCTGAATTGGAGAAGAGCACAGGTCATTAAGATATTAAATAGAATCTTTGTATTCTCCATGGTTTCCCTTAGAGCTGCACTGTTTGGAGTCATTGCCAAATCATAGTTTGATTACTACTGATTTATTTCAGTGGTCGGAGTCTAATTTTCAGGTCCCAAAACAGAATGCCCTAACCGGTATTCATTAGATATCCTTTGGGCTATGACTTTATTTGATATTCATGAATTTTATTGATTTTTAAAGTGTAAGAGGCAATTTTCAGCTCCCTTGTAAATTTTTAAAATCTGTTATGTTAGGGGAAAAGAAAAGAAATTACTTTTAATATGGAATTCAAATAGGTTTTAGAACAAAATGTCTCAGATCTGTATTAAAGATGACTAAAAACTGTTCCCACCAACATTTATCAAATTTGAATCATTCCTAAAGTTCAAGTTCATAATTTTTCAATTGGAGATTTTAAAAAGTAATTGATATAATATTGTTGGATTATGAGGTCATTAGTACAGTAAGACATTATATAGTAACAGAGAAAATTATTATTATAAATCAAAAACTACAGAAAACTTTGGGTTTATAGAGTACAAAAATTTTAAGAGATTATTTTTCTGAAGTCCAAGTACAAAGATATTTTTAATGGAAAATACTCCTCTGTATCCAAGTGATTTAATATAGATTCCTTTTTGGCCTTGGCTACCTCTTCATGTTTTAAAAAAATGTACAATTAATGCATGGCTACTATGTGTTCAATGCTAATCAAACTTTGCTGTGTGTTTTACATCTTTGCCTCAATATAATCCATATAAAATTGCTTCAAATTGGATATTACTTATGACATTGTTATGGGGAGGAGGTGATGGAAAGGGTGTTGTTGAATTCACTGGTCTTGAAAAATGGAAAAAAAATTGAAATTTCAAAGCTTACTTCTGACATTTAAAAAAAATTGGTGGGTTCCCAATTGCTGCATATATTATACCTCTGAATACAACGGACATGCAGGATATAGTTGTAACACGTATATATACCATGTAAATAAGACATGCAACTATGGGACAACTATGCTTAAACTGTGTACATATTCTAAATGTACATGTGTACATGTTATGATTCCCTAACAGAGGCTTCTGATTTAATTTTCAAGTCTAATCTCTGCACCCAACATCTCCTTGTCAGCTTCTGTATTGACCTTATTCAAAATAGATTGATTGATGTCCTCTTTTTTATTTTTTTTAATGGGTCTCTGAACCAGAAATCAGATAAGCTTTGTAAAACTTTCTGCTGCTCTAGACTATGACGTTTCCAGCTGAAAGGGAAAAGAGCACAAGGGCTATTGCAAGGACTTTGGCTCTCATCTGATAACCATTTGTAGAGGGCACAGAAATGTGAAGTGCTCTTGTTTACCTTCTGGGCATAGTCTTATTAGTGCTGTCACGTAAAGCATCTGGATTCTCTCACTTTGGGCTGCTGTTAAAGATGTACACAACATGAATTTAATGCCAAAACAGGCCTATCAGAAGAACTGACAATGAGTGATGAGCCATTATAAAATGAATTTGGTATTTCCCATAGGAAAACCCTCGGAAGGGGGCTTAAGGGGTCGGGAGAGACAATTCTTTATGTACTGGCTGTATTTCCTTTCAGGATTCCTGTGAAGTTGAACTAACTGACATTTGAAGATACCTTTTCATTCTCAGGAATAACTTTAACACAGGTGGTTTTAACAATTATTCAATGTTAACCTCTTATTAAAGGTCCTGAATTTGGGTTTTTAACTGAAAGTCTGTTTGAGGTCTCAGACACAAGGAATATTACTCCAGGAAGACGAGTGGAAGAAAAGAGGCTTTGACATTCTAAGAAACTCTGCATTTTTCAGCTGTGCACTAGAAGTCTATAAGCTTGGCACTAGAATCTTGCCTTCATCATAAAATAATAATAATATTTGACGTCAGATTTCCATTTGATCCATTTCAGTGAGTATTTAGTTCTTAATCGTATGGTGTGGTGAGAAGCTATAAAATCATGCTGTTCCATGCATATGAGCTCTTGTTGTGACCAAAGGCATGAGCATTCCATAGGGAAAACCTAAAAAGTGAAGCAGAATATGAACTCGTAAAGATGTTCACCGATGCTGAATGCTGTTCCAAGGAGTCTAGACTAACTTTCAGAAAAATCTCCCCAGATATTGAGCTAAAGACTAGTTCCCCATAATTTCCACACACCAAAGCATGGCTTCTGCCTTTACCATGAGGAAGAAGCTCCCACTCCTCAGGCATTCTTCTTCAGTTCAAGGAGAAAGGAAGGGAGAGACATTTTTTTGCATAGGAAGCAATTATGTGTCAAAGTGGTGGTGATGTGCGTGTGTGCACCAGGGCAGGTAGATGTCAAAGAAACAAGCTATAGAGCTGAGCAGGCTGCCGTCCAAGCAGCTGATCTGGGTTTGATTCCTGGCCATCGTGTTAGTTAGGGCTGGAGAGAGCCAAGTTCTTGAGTTTGGAACCAATTGGATGAGGGGCAAATACCATCCCTACTGTGAATAAGGTTGAATTGATAATGTGGCTTGAGCATTGATCACAGAGGGGCTCCCTGACATACCCTGATAAGATTATGGGACTGATCAGCAGAGAAGATCTGTGTCCTTAGAGACCAGCCTTTCACAAAGTGATAGAAAATCTTGAAAGGGCTGAGACATGTAAGCTGATTTTTTTTTTCCTCCCAATGTCACCAGTCAGAAAAGTCATTCCTCCCCTCACAGGGAGAAATGAGAATGGTAGTCAAATGAAATAGGGCAGAAGTGTTCTTCCCATTCATTACCCTCCCTCTGAGGCAACAGAAGTTTCTTCCCCTTTCAGGAAACATGAAGAATGGAGGAGAAGAACTCTCCTCTAATATTAGTAGATGCAAGAAACCTTTTATCTTTAAAATCGCTTTAATATACTCTGATATGCAAATATATCCTATCAGTGGTGGTGAAATCAGAATCATCCAGAGTTTGTAAAAAAAAAAACAGGTGCCAGACACCACTACATTCTTAATAATGACTCCCTAGGTCCACTCCTTTTGTTTTTGTTTTTTAATAAATGTAAGTTTTGGAGCTTCATCCATCCTTCAAGAATCACTGCATTTGAGCATTTAAACCAATGTTGCTTTAATATTAACAGTGTTTACTGAACCCGTGAATTCTGTACCATAGAATCACAGAGGAAGTTCTAATTGACCATGGAATCTGGCTTCTGATTCTCAGAGTGCTCCTTTAGTTATATTTGTATGTGTACATCAACGTAAAAAATAATGAGACTTTAAACACCGAGGTAATCATAAAAGTCAGCAAAAATGTTTAGTGTTTCACAGTATTTTAAGTAAGGGCAACAAAGTAGAGAATGAGTCTCTAATCAGAGACTTTGTTTTCTGCCGGAAATACCATGATGATGAACATGTTCTGTCTTATCCTTCAAAAGTGAGTACAATTATAGTTGCTTTAGAGTAGCAATCTTCGGTAGGAATTTCTGTAATGAGGGAAATATATTATATCCGTGCTATCAAATATGGAAACTACCAGCCACATGTGACCGCTGAGTTCTTGAATGCCCACAGTGCAACTACAGGACTGAAATTTTAATTTCATTTAATTTTAATTAATTTAAATTTAAGTAGCCATATTAGACTACTGGGTACCACGTTGGAGAGTAAAACCTTAGAGCATATTTTTCAAACTATAGGTTGAAATGCATTAATGGACTCAGAACACTATTTCATGTTTCATGCCAGCATTTTTTTTTTTTTTTTTTTTGCCACACTGCCAGGCTTGCAGGATCTTAGTTCCCTGACCAGAGATAGAACCCGGGGTCCCGCCGTGAAAGCACTGAGTCCTAACCCCTGGACCACCAGGGAATTCCCATGCTAGCATTTTTTTTAAAGGAATTAAATAGTATAGATAATATCAAAGTTCCTCACTTATAGCAAAGTAGTTTCTGTGTGAGGAGAGAGGAAATGAGTCCCAGCTCGTGGTAGAAAATGGGTTTTGTGTGATTCACTGACCACTGCCCTCCAAGGTCACTGAAATAGTAGGTGTAATTTGGGGAGCGAACCAAAGAAGCAACAGACAGGAAAACTGCAATGTTAGTTTTGCTTGCAATGAGGGAAGAGCCAGTGAGAAACTATGTGATGACGGCTCCTCCTTGAGGTTTGGTGATAATATTTTAAGTGGGGGAAAACGAAAAAGAAACAGTAGAGTCAAATGAGAAGAAACACACTAATTTCCTCGTGTGTACACACAATACTTTCCCCTTCTTCTGCGGTCCTCAACCAAAGCCCCACCTGCGCCAACCTTCCAGAGCTTAAATTGGCCACTTCAAACTTAGGTTTTAAACAGTGTCTGTGTTAGTAGACAGAGCCAGTCCTCTGGTGCTCCTGTTTATGTTCTAGTTCAGCTTTTTTGATGTGGCATTTCAGCGAGAGACATAAAATCCCACTGGGCTTTAGCTCAGAGTGAGCTCAAAGGTAGCCTTGGAAAGTGGCTATGAATTTGAGACAATTAACACTGTACGTCTCACTGTGTGGAGAGATGAAAATTACTAAACGCTCAGAATGTGTACAAATATAGAAGTATGACATCTCTGTACTCTGAAGTGGATTATATCATAGTTGACCAATAGAATTTGTTGTTGTTGTTATTTGCTTATTATGTAATTGTATTAGAGAATCTGGGGGAGCAAGTTTTTGAAGAAAGGGGAATAGATTCCCTATGAGACAAAAGGAAATTGTTCTTCTTTATTGAAGTTTAATTTACGTTAAAGGAAATGAAGTGCTCTTGAGTGCTCAGCGAGATGAGTTTTGACAACTGTATATAACAACCAGCCAAAACGAGGTAATGGACATTTCCATCAACCCAGAAGGTTCCCGTCTGCTGCCTCCCCATTGAACCCCTGCCTTGCCGTAGACCATCACTGTACTGTTTTCTAGCATCAGAGACTAGTTTTGGCTGTTTTGGAGTTCACATAAATGGGCTCATGCACTATCTACTCATATGTGTCTGACTTCTTAGGCTCAGTGACATGTTCTGTGATTCATCCTGGTTGTTCCGCATGTCAGTAATTCATTCCTTTTTGTTGCTGAGTAGTATCCCATTCTATGAATAGGCCACCTTTTGTTTATCTAGTATCTGTATGGTCATTTGTCATTTTTTATTTTTTAAAAAGGCTGCTATGAACACTCTTGCGCAAAAAAATTTTTTTGTATACGTGGCTCTGTATTTTCTTTTTGCTCAGGTAAATGCATAGAGATGGCATTTCCAAGTCATATGATAAAAGCATGTTTAACTTTATAAGAAACTGCTGAAAAACTTAGCATAGGGAGGGCTCCAAGCCTAGATGAAGTCTATCAGTCACTTGGTAGGAGTTCCTTGTACATTCAGGATACCAGCCCTTTGTCAGATATACGTATGACTAAGAATATTCTGCAGCCTGTGGCTTTGCTATTCATTTAATTTGGGTCCTTTGATGAGTGAACCTTTTAATTTTGCTGAAGTCAAATATATATATCTATATAATTTTTCTTTTATGGTTGAGGTAAGATTGTTACTATTTGTTACCTGAAGGTTTGATAGAATTCACCGGTGAAAGCCATCTGGGCTTCTTTGGGGAAAGTTTTTAATTGTGGATTTAACTTCTTGTTTGTTTTTTTTTGAAGAAGATGTTGGGGGTAGGAGTTTAGTAATTTATTTATTTATTTTTGCTGTGTTGGGTCTTCGTTTCTGCCCGAGGGCTTTCTCCAGTTGTGGCAAGCGGGGGCCATTCTTTATCGCAGTGCGCGGGCCTCTGAATATCATGGCCTCTCTTGTTGTGGAGCACAGGCTCCAGACGCGCAGGCTCAGTAGTTGTGGCTCATGGGTCTAGTTGCTCCGCGGCATGTGGGATCCTCCCAGACCAGGGCTCGAACCCGTGTCCCCTGCATTAGCAGGCAGACTCTCAACCACTGCGCCACCAGGGAAGCCCTGGATTTAACTTCTTTAATAAATATTGGACTATTCAGATTTCCTGTTTCCTCTTCTATCAGTTTTGGTAATTTGTGTTCCTTGAAAAGGAACTTCAACAAAGTTGTTGAGTTTATTGGCTTAAGGTTTTAAATAATTTTTTGTGTCCTTTTAATGCTTATAGGTTATATAATAATGTTTCCCATTTTATTATCAATACTATAATTTCTGTTTTCTATGTCTTAATTAAACTAGTTAGGCATTGATTAGTTTTATTAGTTTGTTATATAAACCAACTGTTTTATTCTGTTGATTTTTTTCTGTTGTTTTCTGTCTTATGATTCATTAAATCTCTCTGTTGTTTGTATTATTTTCATTCTTCACCTTACATTGGATTTAATTTGCTCTTCCTTTTTTAGTTACTCAAGGTTAAAGTTTATATCATTGATTTTAAGCACTTTGTTTCTAATCAGGCATATGGCTAATTTTCCCTCTAATCACATTTCCAGTTCATCCCACACAATTTTTGATATATCATATTTTTTAACTTCTATCTTGAATATAGTTAAATATATCAATTTCTTTTTTTCTTTGATCCTTGGGTTATTTAGAAATGTGTCATTTAATTTTCAATTATTTGGGAATTTTCACATGTATTTCTGTTACATTGCTAATTTATCTGCACTGTGGTACAAGAACATACTCTATTTGATTTTGATCCCTTGAAATTTAATGAGGAGTTACATGGTCCAGCTTATAGAATATATCGATAAGTGTTTCAGGTGCATGTGAAAGAATTCTGCAATGGTGGGTATAGAGGTACATACGTGTCAATTAGATGAAGTCGTTTGATAGTGTTGTTCAACTATTTTGTATCTCTACTAATTTATCAGGTTTTTCTATTCAGTATTGATAAAAAAGAGTAGTAAAATCTTCAACTGTATTTGTGGATTTGCATATTCAACCATATGTTTTTATCTATAGTATATTCTACTGTTATTATTGTGCCTTATTGTGGAATTGGCATTTCTGTCACTATGAGGTATCAGTCTTGTCTTTTCTCTAGTAATATTTCCTTTAAATATCTAATTTAAAAATCCTCTAAATACTAATATAGCCACAGCAGCTTTCTTTTGCTTAGTGTTTCCAAGATAGCTCTTTTAACTTTTTGATTTTAACATGTCTGTATTTTTGCATTTACAATAAATGTGATTTTCTTGTAAAAAGCTCATACTTGCCATTTTTTTCCATACTGAAAAATCTTTTGTATTTACTTGCATCGTTTAGGCTACAATCTGTTCTCCACATTAGCAATCAGAGTTATCCTTGTAGTATATAACATATTTCATTCCTTTGGTCAAACCATCCATTGGCTGCCTGTCTTAACTCAGAGTAAAGTTTGAAGTCTTTACAATGACCACCCAGGCCTTTTGTGATCCATCCTCAACTCCCACCCCAGCTACATCTCTGCTCTCATCTATTCTCTCTCTACCTTGATCACCCTACCCCAGGCCTCCTAGCAACACATCAAATACACGAGGGACACTCTTCCCTGCTATGGTCTTCTTCCAGATTTCTCTATATCCTCCTCCCTCACTTCTTCTCAGGTCAATGTCACTTCCTCTCTAGAGACCTTCTCTGACACCCATGCCTAAAATAGTACTGCTTCCCCCATAACTTTATTCCTTTGGACTTTAAACATTTTATACAACATACCACCAGCTTTCATGTCATATATTTACTAATTTATTGTATATCTCCCCTACTATATTATAGGCCTCATGGAAGCAGAGGCACTATTTTGCTGACTATTGTCAGTGTCTAATGTGTAGTAGGGGCTCAATCAATGTGTTGCATTGAATGAATGAATTAAACGAATGAAACAGTATTCTCTCAAACCCCATGAATTCAACTAAGGTGGTCCCTCTACATAGAAAATCACTACCACTCTTCCCAATTTTCTAGACAAAGACCTATAGAACAATTCTGTAACTGAGCCAGATTCAATATTAAATATATTTAGATTTTCTAGGGCAACTTTTTTGAAAATACACTGTTCCTTTGTATTCAGACATAAAATAGTACTTGATAAATTACATGTCCTGAATTTTTTGTCTTAAAAAACAGCCTTCATATTTCTAAAGACCCTTCTAGCTGTGGCCTTCATTGTGAATGTTAAAAATTTCTCCTATTCATGTGGACCCCCCAAACAAACACCCCATCTCAGCATGGTACTGTGAGAGCTCCTCCTGTATGGTCCCCTACTAAGTATCCTGTGAATTAAGTATCCTGTGATTCCCTCTAGAAGGGAATTTATGATATTATATTTTAATAATCTTTTACTTTTCTGACTTCCTAACTAAACTAAGAGTTTAATATGGACAAAATTCATATTTTCTTGATCTTTCATTTTCAGTGACTAACCCTGTATATGGCACATAACAAGAGCTCAATGAATTTTTGTCTGTAAATGAATAAATTTCATTTATATAATACTATTCTTTCAGTTTTACCACAACTTCCTTATTTTTAAAATGGAAGTAAATTACCCAAGATTTGAGTTAGGTGGTATCTGAATGGCATAATCCATGATAGTTATTCTCTCAGCCAGAGATATAGAGTCTGAGCACTTGAGTTTACAATTGAGTCACATCAGCTGACATAACATATATTTAATGATTTTTTATATCACCAGTTATCTTAAGACTTTTAATTCTTATGAAGTATTCTTTCTAACTTCAAATTTCTGAGAATTTCCTATGGTATCTCATATGCAAAGAGCCCTCCAAACCAACAGGAGTCAGACTTGAATGTACATAAAGCTCCAGGGGCCTTGTTAAAATGCAGGCCCTGGTTCAGTAGGTCAGAGGTGGGTCCTTATCATCTGTGTATCTGGCAAGATCCCAGCTGATGCTGATGCTACCAAACCTTGGACCACACTGTAAGTAACAAGGCTATAAGCCACGATATGCAGGTGTCCACTAAAGGTTCTTCATCACAATTTGACTTAGAACAGAATCAATTTCCTCCATGGCAGTATAGAGTGGTGTGTTCACCCAATCCTCTGACCGGAGGAGGTGGCTTCAAGGCTAAAATACATTATTCCAGGGACATTTAAAAGAAAACATCTTGTAGCCTTAAGATCGGAATCTGAACTTCTAGATGGGTAATTGATTTTTCATAGAAAAATACACTGGAATCTGACCTTTTCATCATTTTATAAAAGTATAATTTGTTAAAGTCCAAAATTTTGGAAAAAAATGTCATCTGGACATCAATAGCACATCAAGATCTCTCAGAATATCTTGATCTTTTATAGTATTTCTTCTACATTCTGCAATTTAAAAAAAATGAATCAAATATTGCCGCTGAAAGTAATATAAAAAATGTTTGACCAGGAAAGATCATAAAATCAGGGCTGCTAATTAGGGCAGCTGCCTCAGTTAGGAAAGCAGTTTGAGGATATTCTGTTAGCTGGATGAAAAACATGAGGCAGGTGATACCACCTCTGTTTTGACCTCACTGGCCTGTAAGCTAAATTTATGGTGTGACAAGTGCTGTTTGAATTGAATGTGAAGACAAAACCAAATCACAAATGTGGTGTTCCAGAAGAAGGAGGGGGAAGGGGCAGGTAGAAATCTGGGTGAAGGTAAAGGAGCTGAGAGTTTGTCTTATCTTTGATCCTGTGTCTGGTCAATGGAACATCCGTGACTGACTGTCACAGAATCCCCAGTCAAGGCACAAATACTGTGATGACAACCTCTGTATGATGGAAAGGATTTTAAGGGGGAGGCCATAGACTGAGAGAAGATGAAGCTGGACAAAGAAGAGAGCTTTCTTGCATGAGATTAATTTATTGAAAAATGAGCACAGCAAAAGGGAGTCCTTTCAGAGATTTTGGTTTTGCATCCTCATTACTAACTAACTAAAAACATACAATGCGGGCTTCCCTGGTGGCGCAGTGGAGAGTCTGCCTGCTGATGCAGGGGACAAGGGTTCGTACCCTGGTCCGGGAAGACCCCACATCCCGCGGAGCGGCTGGGCCCGTGAGCCATGGCCACTGAGCCTGCGCGTCCGGAGCCTGTGCTCTGCAACGGGAGAGGCCACAACAGTGAGAGGCCCGTGTAGCGCAAAAAAAATAAATAAATAAAAATAAAAACATACACTGTTTGGGAATTATATAATTTTGAAAACTATTTGTTTCCCTCAGCTAACATTTGCATGACATTGCAAAGCAGTTTACAAATCAATTCAGCAAATGTTATTTCCATTGTAGAGGTGAGAAAATTGAAAGGTAGGCAGATTGTGACTTGGCAGGCAGAGATAAAAACGCTAATATTATCTAGATATCTCCAAAATCTATTATCTTTTTAACAAATTATGTTGCATGTGCATAGGTTTCCACATACCATGATTTTGGAAAGTTCCAGCTTTTGAGATCAGAAACTTATACCTTACAAGCTTCATTTTAAAGCGTTTAATATATCATCAATAGTCATCATGTTAAGAGTTCCAGCACTACAAGGATGAAATACTAAAATTCGTGTTTACACAGCTAATGGATGGGGATTTCTGTCCAGGACACAGTTATGTATTGGCAAACTAGAGACCTGAATAAATCCTATCTGTCTCTGCTTCCTTGAAGGAGTTCAGTTCCATTTCTAATCTGGCAGCCAGTCTTGCCCAAAGTATTTGGAACTTGCAGCAGCCTCCAGACACCTGGTGAGTTTTTCCACCGAAGTGCATCCAGACACTAGCTAGATGCACGCCTTCCTTTTCCTGTCTCCTTGCATTCCACCAGCAGCTGGACCAAAGATGACTCATTTATGCCAACTATCAAAACATGATGTTTTGATTCTTCAGAAATCACAAGGCTCTTCAAGGATCAGGACATATTTTAAAGTAGTTGAAAAGGTGATTTTGTGAATAAGAAAGTGCTCATTGCAATTATTCAGGATTTTTTTGAAAAGAAAGTTTTGTACTGATCACAGAGCATCTTATTCAATTACTGGACAAATTCTCCACACCATTTCTTGATAAATAACATTTTCCAGGTTAAGAAAAATAACTTTGCATGCCTACGTATCAGAAGAAAATAGAAGTCAGAGAAAAGTGTTATTGCAATAATTTATTTTTTCTCCATTTACAAAACTAACATGGAACCGTGAAGAGAGATGTAGGTTTTTTTCCTAGCCATACCTAGAAATGCTGATCGTGATGTTTGCTTAAGGATCTGCATATATATCTACAAAATACAAGGTGAGTCTTAGACTGGGAGTTGGGGGTAATGTGTTATTGGCCACAAGTACCCAGAATAGAATTTCTGTTACACTTAATTCGAGTCTGTGTGTGTGTTGGGAATGGGGGTGAGGACGGTCATAGCAAAAATGCCAAAGACTCTTGCTGTTCCTATTAATATTTAGTAGATGTTCTTAAATGAATGCTTTTTCATTTGCTGTAGGCCCTTGGGACAATTTCTAGTGACATTAAGTAATTGACTTATTTTCATAATACAATTTTCACCAGTTATGATTGTTTCACCGGGATAAGGATCTATGGAACTCCTCATACCACCATTTCAGAAGTCTATTCTTTTTTTTTTTTCAGTTTTTTTATACTCTGATTTTCAGTTTGAGCAGTTGCTCTTGCTCTGTTATAGTTCATTGATCTTTTATCCTGCAGCGCTTAATTTGTTGTTAAATACCCAGTGAAATTTTCATTTTATATATTATATGCTTTATCTCTGGAAGTCCTATTTAATTCCTTTTTGTATCTTCCATTTCTCTCATCATTATATTTATGTTTTCCTTGAAAACTTTGTTTATATTTAGTACATTTATAATAACTGTTTTAAAGTCTTTGACTGCTAATGCTATCATCTCTGTCATTTTTGGTCCACTTTTATTGACTTATTTTTCTTCTGATTATGGTTCACATTTTCCTGTTTTTTGGTATGTCCTGTAATTTTTTTTTTTTTTTTTTTTTTTTTTGCAGTACGCGGGCCTCTCACTGCTGTGGCCTCTCCCGTTGCGGAGCACAGGCTCCGGACATGCAGGCTCAGCAGCCATGGCTCACGGGCCTAGCTGCTCCACAGCATGTGGGATCTTCCCAGACCGGGGCACGAACCCATGTCCCCTGCATCGGCAGGCAGACTGTCAACCACTGCGCCACCAGGTAAGCCCTGTCCTGTAATTTTTTATTACATGTTGGGCACTCCAAATTTTATATGCTTGGACTCGGCTTGGAGTCACTTCTGTGTACCATGGTCCAGGTGTGTATGTACAGGCAGAAAGCCATGAGTATGATGAGACTCACCTCATAGGTTTTTTTCTAGAAGGTGTAGTTCTATGATGCCTGCAATCCAGTATCTAGAAACAGTTATTTTATATATTTTGTCTTGTTTTCTAGTTCCTTACAGTAGAACATAAGTCTGGTCCATTTTATTACATTATGGTCTGAAATTAAGTCATCATGACAAAATTTTAAGAAAAGGAGCCATTTTGTGAAAGCAAAAGCTTAAGAAAATGGGTTTGAAATAGGTGGACAAGAAACAAAGTACAAGTCAATCCCTGACCTCAAGGAATGCACAGTTTAATGTGAACTTTTCAAGATTCTTCTTTTCTTTTAAAGATTCTTTAAAACGTATTCTTTTTTTAAAACTTCTTTTAAAAGATTCTTCTTTTAAAACGTATCAGAAAAATGTTTCCCCATTTTAAAGACTTTCTTGTGTATTTCTACGTCCTATACCAGTGATCTCCATACCTGACTATAAAACAGAATCATTGGAGAACTTGAAAATAAATTACAGATAACAAGGCCACACCCCAGACAGCTCTGATACAGTTGGTCTGGATGGGACCCAGAAATCTATATTTTTAAATAATCTCCTCAGGTGACTTTTACATACCCAAACTTGCACATTCTGAATGCAGACTTAATTGTTTTAGATTGTTTCCGGGAACCATATAATTCTCAAAGTTGTTCCTGATGAAGTAGATACCAATCTGGGGGCTCTTTTGCCTTCCCCTTCTCTCTCCTGAGACTATCTTATTATTCAGCTACTAGATGTGTTGTAATATTTCGTGGAAAGCTTAGGTGGCTCCCCAACTTTCCACCCTTTGTAACATAGCCCACATCAAGTCACATAAGGAGATTTGCAGATCCGCCTCATTCCACAACCACTGCTCTTTGGCAAAGCATCTAGTGAGTTCCACTCAACACTTCTGTAAAATGTGGATTTACCCAAATGAAAGCCTTTTTCCTTTGCAGCTGGCCTTTCTGCTTGAATGGCTCTCACGCTCTGGGGCCTGCACATAACTCCAGAATACCATTTCATGACTCCGAAGATCGCCAGGACGCCTGTTCCCAGGGCCCAGACTTTCCTTTAGTGTGACTCTGTTTACCTTTCATTAAGACCTAACAGTTTGGATTTCTTTTTCTACCAACACTATTTTCTAAGGAAACCCCAAATTGACCTCTGCTTTTAGAAACTTTAATGGGGAAAGACAATTGGCCTCTTTCTGGGTTGGGTCCCCTGGATGAGCCAGCTGGCCTGCATTCCCTCTTCTGCAGCTGTGTGTAAGCTCCATTTGCATTTCGACCTTCACACCACAAAAGTCAGTTCTGATCTGTGTAGTCGGCCAGTGTCCCCTTATAGTGAATCATGTCATCTTATTTTCACATTTGATCTAGGAAACCATTTAAGTTCAACTGGGTAATAAGAAAGGCCAAATAACTTCTAAAGTCGCAATTACAAACGCATCTCAACCAAGTTCAGTGCAGACCTAAGTCTGAGATTTGGGAATGACATGATAACAGACTAGATATGCCAGATGTGTGTTTTCTGAGCTTCTTTTTCAGCTCATTCTGACCAACAAGAAACTAAATCCTGGCAATATTATAAGGATAAGAGAAGACCATAGGCTAATTTCCAGAGGGAATTTCTGCTAATTGAAATATTGATGGAATGCGATGAGAAAGATGTTCTTGAATAGCATGTCACATGCATCAAACTCTGAAACAAACAAAAAACTGTCCCAAAAAAGAAGGTAAAAATAGTTTGCTTCAGCACCCTCCTCCCCTTGCCTATACTATCTGACGTATGCCTTGATCATAAAAATGGGTAGCCCTCTTATTAATTTACATTAAAGTTTTTCTGAAGCCATCCACTTACCTCCACCCATACCCCTACCAGTTTCTATCTTAATCCATTTATTCGGAGACTTGAAGTGACTCAAACCAATAAATATAATTACTAAAAACTTAAGGAGAATACAAATAGGTGTATTCCAACCAAGGCTTGCTGGTTCCATAAGGAAAAGTTATGAGAAAAAGTATAGTGGTGGAAGGAGAGTGTGCTTGGTGTGTATCGTTCATTCATTCATGCCTTCAAGTATTTATTTTGCAAGGCACTTGGTACACGGCAGTCAACAAAAGAGATCCCATCCTCGCAGTAGAGGGATAAAATTAAAAAGTAAATAAAAACAATTAATACAAGTGTCTTTTAATATCACATCTATTCATGAGTGTTTTTAGTGAGAGATATTATTTTGCCTGAATATAATTTGTTTCTGTGTTTTGAAGAGTGAGAAGGGAAAGTTCAGATGCAAGGGATATAGCTAAACATGTATTCAAGTCTGTTCGGGTCCTGAGTTTTCATATCAAGTGTTAGAATAGCAAGAGATCAGGTACCATAGATACCTGTGCTTGCAAATTGTGGTAGATATCATGTAGGAGAAAAGCAGGGCAAGGTGGTAAATAACAAGGTGGAAGGCCTGATTCAGGGTGATCAGAGGACTCCTCTCTAATGGAGTTATGTTTCAGAGATCTTAAGAATGAGATGGAGCTAGCTGAGTGAAAAGTGAGAGGAATGTTTTTCCTTCTGACAGTCTTTGGTGTTCAAGTCAGTTAAAATGCCATGTGCAAAGGCTCTCCGAAAAGAGCTGGAAGAAAACCAGTGTGTTTAGCGTGGGGTGAGGACCTGTGTTGAGCATGGAGATACAGGGAGATGACTGACATTGCAGTAGCCTGTAGGATTGGACCAATATCTGGATTCACTGTAAGGGAAATAGCTAGCCACTGCAGAGTCAGCCATTTCCCTGACTGCTTGAAGATACAAATAGTAGCATAACATCATTATAAATAGTACTAGATGCTTCAAAAGCAGGGACCAACTGCAAAAATCCACTGAGGCAAAAACAAGGCTGAAAGTCTGTTTCAAACTGGAGATGAAGAAGAAAAACAAAAGAAGTGAAAACCAAAAAAAGAAAAAAAAAGATATTGTGATCAGACAACAGAGATCTAACATGCAGATAACTGATATTACTAAAGAAGGAATAAGAAAAAACCTTGTTAGGCATATTAGTAAAACCCACTATGTCCTGTTATTTATGGCCATGTCATAATTAAACATCGAGTGGGGCACATTTAACACTTACGCTGTGGTTGAGATTTTGGTCCCTTTTGTTTGTATTTCTAACTGCTTTGTTTTTATAGGTTTCATTGCTCTTATTTGCCATACTATCTTTCACATATGAAGAGTACCTTTAAATCAACAAGAAAACAAGAATATACTAACAGAAAAATTGAAAAGGAAAGTAAATTGTCTCTACAAATATGAAGAAATAAAAGCATGCAGTAAATAGATGAAAAATGATAAACCTCACAGGTCATGAAAGCAACCTAAATGCCCATTGACAGATGAATGGGTAAAGAAGAAGTGGTACATATATACAATGGAATATTACTCAGCCATAAAAAGGAATGAAATTGGGTCATTTGTAGAGACGTGGATGGATCTAGTGACTGTCATACAGAGTGAAGTAAGTCAGAAAGAGAAAAACAAATATCATATATTAACACATATATGTGGAAACTAGAAAAATGGTACAGATGAACCGGTTTGCAGGGCAGAAGTTGAGACACAGATGTAGAGAACAAACGTATGGACACCGAGGGGGGAAAGCAGCGGTGGGTGGGGGTGGGGGTGTGATGAATTGGGCTATTGGAATTGACATGTATACAATGATGTGTATGAAACTGATGACTAATAAGAACCTGCTGTATAAAAAATAAATAAAATCCAAAAATGAAAACAAAACCAAACAAAAAGAATAAATAAAGATTATTAAACAATCATGCTGTCTATCATATATTGACACAAATATGTGTAATCACATAGCTATTAGATGATGAAAAGGGAGAATTCAAAAATTTCTGAATGCCTTTTTTTTTTGTATTACATGTAATTTATGTATTCTTTGTGTTCTTCTATAGCTTTCAAATTTTCCGAAATAAACATTACTTTTGTAATATGTGAAATTAAATGGGCAAAAATGAAATAATGGAGAGAAAATAGTTCCCAAGTACTAGGCCTTATAAATTCAACTTGATCAAAGATAAACAAGGACATACTATATATGTACAATGTAAATTATAAAGTATATTCAATAGGAATCCGCCTTTGGATTCTGTAGATAGAATAAAAACCTCCCATCACACACTGTTATTTAAAAATTTTGAGTGGTTCATACGAAGACATTAGACCGTAAATAATACTGAAAAAGTTACAAACTGGCAAATATTTACACCACATACTGTCACCACAGTGTAATTGAAATGGAAGTGTTATTAAGGTAAATCTATATGAATAAGAAAATTCTATGAATTGTAGTTTTTAAAATACTCTAAATATCTAGTTGGCTGACTCTCACATTGTATGGCTCACAGATTTGAAGGCCATGGCCAAAGCTGAATTCAGAGTTAAATCATTTATTTACACTTTCTTCTCTTTAAAAAAGTGAATCAAGTATTCATCCTTCAAAATGTGAAAATAATCTAAAACTCTAAAAAAATTGATATAAGTTTAAATGATGAATTAATAAATATAAAAGAAGTAGGGTAGTAACACGAAGAAATAATATGGGAGGAAAAAATAACCTCAAGCCTTAAATCATATTGAAATGAAAGGGTGATATCAGTGAACTTATTTACAAAACAGAAACAGACTCACAGACTTAAAGAATGAACTTATGGTTGCCAGGGAAGAAGGGTGGGGGGAAGGGATAGTTAGGGAGTGTGGGATTGACATGTACACACTGCTATATTTAAAATAGATAACCAGCAAGGACCTACCATATAGCAGAGAACTCTGCTCAATATTGTGTAACAATCTAAATGGGAAAAGAATTTGAAAAAGAATAAATACATGTATATGTATAACTGAATCACTTTGCTGAACACCTGAAATTATTACAACATTGTTAATCAACTACACTCCAATATAAAATAAAAAGTTAAAAAGAAAAAAAAAGGAAATGAAAGGGAAAATAACCGACAAAATTAGACACAAGATGTGGACTTTATTTTTAATAAGACATTAATTTTATGTTCTAATACTTTTGCCTCCCAAACAACTGACTTGACTTTCTTGACATATTAAAATGAAGAAATGTAACCAAATGACCCCAAAAGTCACATTTAGCTTTTTTTAATTTTGGGTTTCCCGGCTGTCTTTAACGCCGGAAAGACTGTATGTGTAGTACTTGATTTCAAACACTAGAGGGCAGAACAGCAAAGGAAACGTGGAGGTAGGCGAAAAAGGCTCCACCAGCATGAAATAGGGTCGGATGCAGGGAGGAGAGGCAGTTCGCATTATGGAGACCGGCTTACAATTTAGCCACAAACTCAGCCCCGGAAGATTCCAGATAACCGCAAAAATAATAGTCAGGCCTTGTCGAGCAGCCTCTATTACCAGGAGCCTCTCCTCTCACCATGCGTTCATTTTGGGCAAAGGCAAGAATGAGCAACTAACTATAGATACTAACCTGTATTCTGTTGGTTTTGTATGAATTTTGTGAAGCAGACTGATCTGTCACCCTTCCCTGCAGACAGGACAAAAGTACCATCTTGACTCTTGTTCTCTTCTCCTTCTAGCCTCTTTGGCAGGAGTCGCTTACTAAAAACAACATTTTTGTTCTTTAGAAACCTGCTCTGGCCTTTGTTCAGGACCTTAGGGCCATACAATGGGGTGAGTGTGATGCAGGAAGAAGAAGGGGGTTTTGGGAGCTGTGTGTCTTTGGGGGTTGAAGAGGGCAGTGCCTCTGCAGAAACAGCTTGAGGAGGCCAGTTGAGAGTTTCTGCAGAAATGGAGACCCCAAACTTGGACCAGCTCTGCCCCTTAAGGTGGCAGGACCAGGGGAGGTCAAGTCTGTGTGAGTGAGGGCTAGAAAGCAGTCCAGTGACCTTGGGAGCCCCTGTGAAAGACCTGCCCAGGTCCTCTTAGTGGAGAGGGCTCCTGGGAGGGTGTCCTGACCCCAGAGCAGAGCAGTGGTGTCTGGCACCTGCTGGTGTGGCAGGAAGACCATTCCACCCATTTTCCAAGCCTAGTATGCCCACAGGTTCTCGTCTAGAGAAAACATGTAGGGAAAACTCTGACAAGTTCACTTTCGCTGAACTTGATGCCTGAATTTCAAAACTGGATTCTATTTTATCTAAATCCAGGCAGAGGACCAGAAGTAAGAAAGGAAATAGTCAAGAGAAAATGTGCTTTTATTCTTAATGTCATAATTTATACTGTGGTTTATGAACACAGCTTAAAATTAATACATTTATAATGGAAAAAACACAGTGAAATGAATTCTTTTAGTATTATGAAACACTTAACACCTGGTAAGCATCCTTATCTCGCATAATCCCTGGGGCATGAGGGAATGGTTCTCATCTACATTCTACATGTAATAAAACAGGAGCCAATGGGGTTTAAGTAAATTTCTCAGAGTCACCCAGTATACAGCACCGGGCTGTCTGTTAGTCTGTTAACTCTGCACAGAGGTTTCAAAACTTCTCAAGAAACACAGAATCAGACACAGTTGCCTGCTGGAATTTTTTAACGTACATATCGAGAGACTTATTTCAAGTGTGGATTTTAATGCCAGTCATTTATATATGAGAAGTGTTTTCTCTCCAGCTCGTGAAATAAAGGGGTTAGACTCCAAACAGGGTAGGTCCCCAAAAACACTCATTTAAATTTCCTTTAAAATCAGAGAAAATTCCTGAACTCCCAGACATTCTCACTTGGTCATATAATGTTTAACAATGAGATGTGTATATATATATATATATATATATATAGGCAGAAAGGAAGTAAAGACAGAAAAAAATCAAAACTAGTTTGAACTTCCCATGATATTTCAAGGCAGGCCCTGGAATATCTATTGAAAAGTGATTGCTCTGGGGCTCTCCATAAAATCACTGTTTCTGAAACCTGCCCGATAGTAAGAATATCTGGAATACTGCTTAAGAATACAGATTCACATGGTCCCTCCCAGGAGAATTGGACTCAGCAGGTCTGGGGCTGGGCCTGGGAATCTGTATTTTGAAAACAGGCAAATTCTGTGGTTACATCTGGGAGTCACCGGGCATCATTTCCTGGGTGGCGTGCCCCATATTTAATTGTGACGGGCAGGGCCATATATCTGCTTCTTCAGAGAACCAGGTGATCTGAGCACTGGAAGAGGCTTCAGAGGTCTCGTGAGCCAAACCTCTCTTTTTACAGTTGGGGAAACTGTGACCCAGATGATGAGGCAAGTGATTTGACCTTGACTGTAGTGGTTTAACCTTGACTGTAGTGGTTTAACCTTGTCCGTAGTGGTTTAACCTTGTCCGTAGTGGTTTAACCTTGACTGTAGTGGTTGAAACTTTTCTGTAGTGATTTAACCTTGACTGTAAAGGTTAAATCTTTCAAATTTATTAGAATTGTAGATACAGCTATAGATCCACATATGGATATATAAATATTTGGGGATCTTTGTTTTATTTTCATTGGTTTATTTATTTAGTTAATCATTTGGGCTCTAAGTCATGAAGGAAATATGACCAAAAGTCTAAAATCAAGAAAAATTTAAAAGAAACAAGGCAGCAAGACCAGAGAAATGCTTGACAATTCTATACCATCTCAGAAATTAAAAAAAAATTTAATTCATATTTTTAAATGTTCCTATGTCCACATAGGTCCTTAATACCTCATTGGGGAAAGGCTCACTGAGCCCATTTTCCAGATGAGAAAGGTGAGTAGTAAGAGGTCCACTGACCTGCTCGTGATTGGTGAGCAGTGAACAGCAGAGGCAGAACCCGACAGGTGTGGTGAGGCCCCCTGTCTTTCTCTTACTCCGTGTTGGCAGGAGTACCAACTGAAAGTCAATGTCCAAGATGAACGACAGGAAGGGGAAAAATTATATGAAACATAATGACTGTAAAGAGAAAACCTAAAACCTTCTGTGCAGTGACATTTACCAGTCATCCCAGAGGTGACTGCATGAACTACACCTGGCATTTCCATCACCATTCTTGCAAAGAGTCCCACTTCCCGTGCGTCTGTAACTCATTTGGCTGCTGCAATTTTTTCTGTGGCGGCTCAGACCAGAGACTGTAGATCTCCAAGCGGTTTACAAGCACTTGTTTTCTCCAGTACATAGCTGGATGATCAGGTTTCCCATAGGAGGGGAAGGGGGAGGGAGAGATGGAAAGTTCAGTAACCAGTTTAGTTTACCACCAAACCAAACCAGCTCTGTCTTCTCGAGGCATCTGCTGGTGGTTAGCAGCGGCAGGCTTAACATCTCCTGGAACATTCCAACCTATAAATGCTAACCAGGAACCCACAGCTGGATCATCTGCCTTGTCTTGGATTAACAAGATGCTCCTTTTTGCTTCAACTAAGTTCAGTTTACTGAGTCTTCCTCTGTGCCAGAGGAGACCCTGAGCAGTAGGTATTCAGAGGTGAAGGGAGCAGAGGCTCTGTCCTGAGGACCTGGCATCTGAAAATGTTTCTGTGGCATTCAGCTGTTTTCTCTATAAAGTGTGCAACACAGTGACAGTGGTTCTCTTCTGCTTCCTGCCCCTGAAGCCACCCACACCCTCAGTTCCCGCAGGCATTGCGTTCAGGGCCAGAATGTGCTTAGACAATGACCTAGTGCCCAAAGTCACAGAGATCCAGGGAAATAAATGACCTTATTAAAAACAAGCAATCAAAACAAATAAATATCCTCCCCTCACAAATGCTCTCTTGTTATTGTTAGGACCTAACAGTAACCACGGGAATTAGTCTTTGCTGATGGCTTCATCTTCTGAGCAATTTGTCTTGCATTCTCACACAGATTTATTGGGTATCATGGAAATAACAATGGTGTGAGGGGTAGGAGACCCCAGCAAGGCTTTCCTGTATCTGATAGAACGACCCTGTACCAGCCACGCTGGTGTCCGGGCTGTTCTTCAAGCACACCAAGAAACTCCCACCTTTGGAGATTTGTCCTTATTTTCCCCTCCTTCTGGAATATTTTTCCCCCAAATATCTACATGGGTAGCTCTTAAAGGAAAGAAGAAAGGAAGGACGGAAGGAAATAAGGACGGAAGAGAGGCAAGGGTTTCCCCAAACACTGGCAGTCACAGTCCATTTTGTGTGAAGCCTGTTGTGATAGAAAGATCATGGGCTGAGACTGCAGACACTCAATGCATCATTCTGGGCTCCAGGCATTTGTTAAACAAACTGACTTCATCAGTGTCATCTCAAATGTCTCACAATTTCGAGCAAATCCACACATTTCCTCTTGGGTCTCTTGGGTCACGCTTTTATCTCTGTGTTCACTTAAGCTATAAATGCCTTTTCCTTTCTTTTCTTATTGCAGTAGAGTTGGTTTACAATGCTGTGCCAATCTCTGCTGCACAGCAAAGTGACATATAGACATTCTTTTTCATATTCTTTTCCATTATAGTTTAACACAGGATATCAAATGTAGTTCTCTGTGCTATACAGCAGGACCCTGTTGTGTATCCATTCTAAATGCAACAGTTTGCATCTACCAACCCCAAACTCCCAGTCCATCCCTTCCCCTTCCCCCCCGCCCTTGGTAACCGTAAGTCTGTGAGTCTGTTTCTGTTTTGTAGATAGGTGCATTTGTGCCGTATTTTAGATTCCGCATATAAGTGATATCATATGATATTTGTCTTTCTCCTTCTGACTTACTTCACTTAGTATGATAATCTCTAGGTGCATCCATGTTGCTGCAAATCATATTATTTTGTTCTTTTTTATGGCTGAGTAGTTTTCCATTGTATATATGTATCACATCTTCTTTATCCATTCATCTATTGATGGACATTTAGGTTGTTTCCATGTTTTGGCTAGTATGCATAGTGTTGCTATGAACATAGGGGTGCATGTATCTTTTTGAGTTATAGTTTTGTCCAGGTGTATTCCCAGGAGCGGGATTGATGGATCATATGGTATTTCTATTTTAAGTTTTCTGAGGAAGCTCCATACTGTTTTCCATAGTGGTATTACCAACTTACATTCCCATCAACTGTGTAAGAGGGTTCCCTTTTCTCCACACCCTCTCCAGCATTTGTTATTTGTAGACTTTTTAATGATGGCCATTCTGACCAGTGTGAGGTGGTACCTCATTGCAGTTTTGATTTGCATTTCTCTAATTAGTGATGTTGAGCAACTTTTCATGTGCCTATTGGCCATCTGTATGTCTTCTTTGGAAAAATGTTTATTAAGGTCTTCTGCCCATTTTTTGGTTGGGTTGTTTGTTTTTATTGCTGTTGAGTTGTATGAGCTGTTTGTATGTTTTGGAGATTAAGTCTTTGTCTGTCTCATCATTTGCAAATATTTTCTCCCATTCTGTAAGTTGTCTTTTCATTTTTTTTCCTGGTTTCTTTTGCAGTGCAAAAGCTTGTAAGTTTGATTAGGGTCCGTTTGTTTATTTTTAATTCTATTACCTTGGGAAACCAACCTAAGAAAATATCAGTATGATTTATGTCAGAGAATGTTTTGCCTATGCTCTCTTCTAGGAGTTTTATGGTGTCATGTCTTATGTTTAAGTCTTTAAGCCATTTTGAGTTTATTTTTGTGCGTGGCATGAAGGTGTGTTCTAACTTCACTGATTTACGTGCAGCTGTCCAATATTCCTAGCACCACCTGCTAAAGAGACCGTCTTTTTTGCATTTTATATTCTGGCCTCCTTTGTTGAAGATTAATTGGCCATAGGCGTGTGGGTTTATTTCTGGGCTCTCTGTTCTGTTCCATTGATTCATATGCCTGTTTTTGTGCCAGTACCACACTGTTTTGATTACTGTAGCTTTGTAGTATTGTCTGAAGTCTGGGAGAGTTTTGCCTCCTGCTTTGTTTGTTTTTTCTCAGGATTGCTCTGGCAGTTCTGGATCTTTTATAGTTCCATATAAATTCTTGGATTATTTGTTCTAGTTCTGTGAAAAATGTCATGGGTAATTTGATAGGGATTGTATTAAAAATGTAGATTGCTTTGGGTAGTATTGCCATTTTAACAATATTAATTCTTCAATCCAAGATCATGGGATATCTTTCATTTCTTTGAATCCTCTTTTATTTCCTTTATTAATGTTTTATAGTTCTTAGCATATAAATCTTTCACCTCCTTGGTCAGGTTTATTCCTAGGTATTTTTTTTTTCTGGTGTGATTTTAAAACGTATTGTTTTTTTCATTCCCTTTCTGATATTTCATTGTTAATGTAAAGGAATGTGACAGATTTCTGAATATTAATCTTGTATCCTGCTACTTTACTGAATTCATTTATTAGTTCTAGTAGTTTTCACATGGAGTCCTTAGGGTTTTCTATATATAGTATTATGTCATCTGCATATAGTGACAATTGTACCTCTTCCCTTCCAATTGGATACCTTTTATTTCTTTTTCTTGTCTGATTGCTGTGGCTAGAACTTCCAATACTATGTTGTATAGGACTTCCAACACTATGTTGAAGAGAAGTGGTAAGAGAGGGCATCCTTATCGTGTTCCAGATTTTAGCGGGAAGGCTCTCAGCTTTTCACCATTGAGTTTTATATTGGCTGTGGGTTTGTCATAAATGGCTTCTATTATGTTGAGGTATGTTCCCTCTATTCCCACTTTGGTAAGAGGTTTTATCATGAATGGGTGTTGAATTTTGTCAAATGCTTTTTCTGCATCTATTGAGAGGATCATATGGTTTTTGACTTTTCATTTGTTAGTGTGATGTATTACATTGATTGATTTGCATATGTTGAACCATCCTTGTGAACCTGGGATGAATCCCACTTGGTTGTGGTGTATGATCCTTTTTATGTGTTGTTGGATTTGGTTTGCTAATATTTTGTTGAGAATTTTTGCATCTATATTCATCAAAGATATTGGCCTATAATTTTCTTTTTTGGTGGTGTCTTTGCCTGGTTTTGGTATCAAGGTGATGGTAGCTTTATAGAATGTCTTTGGGAGTGTTCCCTCCTCTTCAATTTTTTGGAAGTGTTTGAGAAGGATAGATATAAGATCTTCTTTGCATGTTTGGTAGTATTCCCCTGTGAAACCAACTGGTCCTGGACTTTTGTTTGTAGGAATTTTTTTTTTTTATTACAGATTCTGTTTCACTCCTGGTGATTGATCTGTTCAAATTATCTATTTCTTCTTGATTCAATTTTGGTGGACTGTATGTTTCTAGAAATTTGTCCATTTCTTCTAGGTTGTCAAATTTGTTGGCATATAATTGTTCATAGTGTTCTCTTATAGTTTTTGTATTTCTGTGGTATCAGTTGAGATTTCTCCTTTATCATTTCTTATTTTGTTTATTTGGGTTCTCTCTTTTTCCTTCTTGGTGAGACTGGCCAAAGGCTATAAACACCTTTTCTAATCAGCTCCTCCTCATGTTACAGATCTCTCCTCTAATCCCCCTCTCCCCTCAGAGAAAGCCCTCCTGACCCACTGCACCCACCCAGGCGGGTGTCCTGGAGCCTCCTCCAGGCTCACCATCCCCCTGGGCTCCCTTGCTGCAGCCTGAGCGCTCTGGGCTCTTGGCATCTGAATGCGTCTGGCTCCATCTTTGACTGGGTCTAAGAGGAACATGCTTTCTCCCCCGGACCGTGGGCAAAATCTCACAAGAGGGGAGGGCTCTGTAAACGTGCACAAGCTCCAATCAGTGCATCCCCAGTGTCTTTGGGGACAGAAGAGGTGCACCCAACTCAGCTTGGGAAGGCAAGTTCAGAGGTGAGAGGGAGACTCTTGCCTCGGTCCGAAATGCATGAGTATATACGGGGGAGTTGGGGAGGGGAAGCCTGGAGGCTTTCCGCAGCACAGTGAGCGTCATATGATTGTATTCTGGCATCATTTCCTTGTAGTCTAGGGTCTCCCCAGAGACACTGGCCTGGAGTGGAGCTGAGTGGGTGTTGGCAGGTGAGCAAGAACATTGGCTCCTCCCCCCAGCACTTCCTCCTTGCTACCACTAGAGGGCGACGTGAGCCCATTTATCACATTCATCCTTGCCTCCTGGCCACACCCACCCCACATCTGGACTAAGAGATGACCTTCATGAGGGTGGCTTCTGCTTTATGGCTACATTCGTGTCCAATCACAAAATTGTCCCAAAGCCCAGCTTTTCTGAATAAGTGGTTTGCATATACTCATAGCATTAGAATAATATTAACCACATTTAAAAGAACTCTTTGCTACTTTGCTTGGAATATACTAGGCACTGTGCTAAGTGTTGTCTACATGTGATCATTCAGAACGTTCATAAATGCTCCACAATGCGGAAAGTCTTGTTATCCCCATTTGTCAGATGGAGAAAGTGAAGCACAAAGAACCAAGCGTTTCGCCAATTCACACAGCCTCGTTGGGTGGAGCCGACGAGCTCGGTAGCCATTCTAACCTCCACACTCCACTCCCAGCAGACAGTAACAAGCAGGCATTGTCTGGGGGCAGCAGGAGGGCAGGATTCCCTTAGGAATGAAGGAAGGATGGGCCGGACAGTAGAGACCCTGTGATCAAAGGATCAGCGGAGAGAAGAGGCATGGTGTGCTCGCTGAACTATCACATGTGTGATTTTGCTGTGAGAAAATGAACTTTGAATAGGGATCATACTGACCATTTTGGTGGACAACCTGATCCTCTCTATTCCAAATATCCATCAAGTTCCTTCTAAGTGCCATACCCGTTTCTAGGATATAGGGGAAAAGGAAGAAACACAAAGTAACAGCAAAGCAAGGATCCTGGTCTTCCTGAAACTTCCACTGCAGCTGCAGGGAGAGTAGAGGTCCAGAAGTGGAGTGCGGGCAATGCAAATGCCACTCAGATCTGAATTTCAGAGAATCAACAAATAATTTTTTAGTATAATTTTTATCGCACAATATTAGGGTCATACAAAAAATCTTTGCTGTTTAGTACAAGAATGTGTCAAATATTGCCGGGAACACACTCACACTAAACTTTAATTTTTTTTTTGGCCAAGCCTTGGGGCATGTGGGATCTTAGTTCCCCCACCAGGGATCGAACCTGTGCCCCCTGCAGTGGAAGTGGTTACTGAGCCTTAACCACTGGACCGCCAGGGAATTCCCTAAACAATTTTTTTGAGTGTGTGTCCCAAATATTGCATAAGACATATTTATACTAAAAAGTTATTCATTAATGATCGGGAATTCAAATGTAATTGGAGCCTGTATTTTATCTGGCAATTTATCTGGAGGGTGAAGAGATGCATAAGGAAAAATTTAATGAGACATATAGTAGGTGACATGGTAATAAGTGCTGTTGAGAAAAATACAGCTCTTCATTTAGAGAAAGGAAAGGAGTCACGTTATGGGTCTAAATGGCAGCCACGCACGGGTCTCTCCTGATCCCTAGCCCTTGGCCTTCCTATTTCCAGGGACAGATTATAATGTCCTAGAAAGAGGGAAGATGTTCCGAAATTAGCAGAGTGTGGTGAAAGTATCCAGAGGAGAAGTCATTTCTCTTTGGCTGAAAATGTTTCAAAATTTATATTTTGGATCTAGTCTAGAAAATCTGAAAGCCTAAAATCCCAATGATGTGAAGCAAACATAAGGAGATAAGTTAGATCTCCTAAGCATTCTCCCATCTTGGATGGTCATGTCTTTTAGATTTTTATTTGACATGAAAACCCATAAAGGTCAAGGATTCTGTCAACAGGGCCCGGAACCACAAATGTATCCCTTCTCTGCTTTCTCCTAAAAGCACATCATAAAAACTAGAACTGTTTATTAAGGGCTCAGGGTCACTGAGGACTGTTTAATTAAGTTTGCTGTGCCGTGTCAGAGACTCAAGAGAAGCTCTGATAGAGTGGAATTCCCAGGAATTTGGATTCATCGTCGGTACCATGCATGGTGCAGTATGGCTGCACGTGAGGTGAGGCCCCTCACATTGCTGTTACTACTACTATAGGTACTGCTTAAGGTTATTTCTACCTCAAGAATTTTATTCACAATCACAAAATAAATAGGAAAATGCTTTAAAAACTATAAGCACTAACTAGCTACGAGGCATTATTGTTACTGCTAGATGCAGCTAGGGATTCAGCATGGATCAATTTGAATGACGTTAAAAGCTACTCAATATTTACAGGTTTATGAGAGCTTTTCCCTAATAAAAAATTAAATTACTTATATATCTAAACGTTGATGTGACCTAGATGTGTTTAGGGTCTTCATGAGTTGCAACTTGATAGAAACCATTAACTGATCCTATATTCTAGAAGGATCTGATGGAAAAGCTAAGTGTATCATTTGGGGTCCAGTCTGAGAGACAGAAAGCACACGGTAATTTGAACAAGAAAATGTTAATGTAAAGAACTAGTAGCTATAACAGAGGACTGGCATAAGGAGGGACTGGTTTACTCAAAGAAGTAAAGAGAACTGTGAAGAATAGAGAAGTAGCAGGTATTAGCAGGAGCTATGCCCCTTAGGTCTGAGATAGAGCACCCAGGAAAGAGGTTCCCCCACCTCTCCACACTCCTCTGGGCAGAATCCCTGTCTTTATTAGAGAGGGCATGCCATGGCTCACTGGATCGCAGAGAAGTCACAGAGTTTCTATACAGGTGCAACTTGTATAGACTTCAGGGTTGCTGGGAAAATCTGTCCACAGAAGGATTCTGTACCTGGAGACTTACTGCAGAGCTGCTGGAGGGAGTGAAGGGTTCACGGGGGAGTAGGGTACCCATGCACTCTACTGTGATGATGCCCAAGGTGGTGTCAGGGATGCTGCCGACTGGACAGTGCTGGCCACCCTGCATGGAGAGTGCTGTGTCTTGGAGCACCACACCACAACTAGGAAGAGAGACCCCTCCATCCTACAGCATCCTGCAACAGCATGCTCTGCTGACAACTTAATGCCGGCCGACATAGGAGAACACGTACAGGGCCCACCTCCTTACTGTGGAATAGGGTGATGAAGGGTGATTTGGAGCTGAGCGGCAATACACTAACTGCCACAATGGGTGTCAACAATGAGGTTTTGCTCTTTAGGAATAAACTATCTGAAGACAGTAAGCAAGCAACAAGGTCTAGCATGGGACTCGATCGTTGCTTCTAAAGCTCTAGCATGCATGTGAATCACCTACTGAGCATGTTCAAATAAAGATTTCTGGGCCCCATTTCTTCCTGGGAGTTTCTGAAACAGGAAGCTTACTACAGGGCCTGATCATTTACCTTTCCTACCAATTCCCAGATGACACTGATGATGTCAATCCCCAGAGAAGTACTCTTCTCCCTCTGTCCTTAGGAGGTTTATTCTACTGAAGAGCATCTTACTTTTAACACTTGGTTTTATAAGCAGGATCTCACTGTAAGTAGCTTTCTATTAGTCCCCATATTTAGTTATCATATATAAGCAGCAGGGAACCCTCATCTTTCTTAAGGTACATATTTGGATTGTTTTTTAATAATATCATTCCCACCCAGTTGTGTACTTGATTATTTTTTTTAATTATCTATTTTAATTTGGGATTTCCTGAATGGGTTTTAAAAAGCAATAACTTCAGCAATATTTTCTCAATTATTCTAATGAAAGGACTTTTCAGATCATTCTTTGAATAGGAGTTGGAATTGACAATTTCACACATGATTTAGCAGTAAAACATAATTTCTAAAAACCTCAGAAAAACTATTACAGATAGGTTTTTATATTGAGAAATTGTGATGAAATGGATACAAAGCTTTGGGGAAAAAAAGTAAAAACTGTTTTTGGCAATTTCTTTCCTTTTCTTTCAATGTGGGATCGGGTGTTAAGACCAAAGATAATTCAACCAAGCTCTGTTTTTCCTATATAATTCCTAGGGTTTATAGAGTGTTTTTCTTTCACATAGCTAAAAAGTACAGCAACTATGACATATATCATTTGCTTTAATGAAAATATGAGTTAGATGACAGTAATGAGCTTCACTTTGGGCTGAAGCACTGCCCTGAGTTTATGTCTCCAAGATTTTCTTTTCCTCTCCTGGCAGCAAACCTCACTTTGTACACGTAATGTTACTTCATGGGACCTTTAATTTTAGTCCATAAGATAATTGAGCTTCTTTCATCTTGCTAATTATTTCCATAACTTCCTGACTCACTCTCCATTAAATTGGTGAGATAGTTTTCTTAACGAATGAAGCCAAATTACAGAAAAATCCCTGGCTGTGAGTCACAGTTCCTGGGGTTCTAATCTGAACTTAGTAACTAGCAATGAGGCCTTCAACAATTGCTGATAATATGTTTTCCTTTCTGGGTTTAAGATTTCTCACATGCAGAATGACAAATTTAAAGAAATTATTTGTAGGCAACCCTCTACCTCCCAGATTCTATACATTTTTATCAGAATATCTTTAAAATATAATATTGATTTCATTAAACAGAGCTAATATAACAAGGTCAATAAAATTATTGGCCTTTTCTCTTTAATTGTGATTAAAAAAATAATTTTATGATTCTTTTGTTGGATAGATGAACAGTGCTGAATAATCATTGGTACATGCTAATATCTGGATGGTCATTGCTCTGATTTTTTTAAAAAAATAACAGTACTTAACAATGGCAAATAGATTGTTCTAGCTAGTGTACCATAGTAAAATGAACCACTGGGTGGCAGTATAATGCAGAAAATCATAGGCATCAGGGCTCGGTAGCTGTACACCTAATGAGGTGTGCTTTGTCATATCACCTTTAATGTGAATTACTTAAACAATAAAAACTACAGCAAACTAGTGAATTGAGACATATTACTATAACTCTCTGTTTTTAAAGATAGCATTTTAAACTTTACGGTGAAATTCATTCCAAGAAATAATTCTGAAATGTGGGGTGGGGATTACCTCAACATTTCAAGAATTTCACAAGATTATTGGAAACGTATCACAATCAAGTACAATGCTTTTTTTTAAAAAAAAAAAATAGGTGCTATGAATTATTATTGTGGGAAAAGGATATGGCAGGAGAAAAAGGCTTATTAATTTTTTATTGTTAATTTATTTTTAAGGTTGGGCTGGTGAAGAATCGTTCACCTCGTTATCACATATAGTGTGACGTGACATGTGTCCAGTGACCCCAGGCTCAGGGGATGACCTAAAGCAGGAAATGACACTTTCTTGAAACATGGAATGATCGTCACTGGGTTCATCCATCTTCCCACGGATTTCATGAAAGGCTCCAGTTCAGACCCGAACACAACCACCCTCCACCATTTTCCTCCATCACCAAACACGTTACAGGGGGACTGAGGCAAAGTGGCGAGTTCAGTGTTCATGGGAGGTTGTTCCTCCCTTCCAATGGGAACGTGGGACTATTTCCCCCAAGAAAGGGGAGGCCCCAAAAGATTCACTCATGAGGTCTCGGGAGAGCTGGCCCCAGTTGAGGTAGAAACTCAATTACCGCTAGGACCCCCTTTGCAGAGGCGGCAAAGATTGTGGAGGATTGCAGCCCAAGAAGCCTCCATGCAGCACAGCTGGGGAAAATTATGGGAAACACACACAACATTTCACACTCATAACCCAATGAGTTGAGATGTCTGAATACGCCTTTCTTGCAGTGTTGTTCTATGTTAAGCTAAATTTCAGCTTCTTTCTAGTTTCCTATACAAGCAGCACATTTGGTGGGTTTGGATTTTGTGGTAACTGTACTTAAAGATGCACTTTGAAATTCTTCGCTTGTATATCTCACTTTTTATCTGGTATCTGGCACAGAAAAGGCACTCAAAACAGTGCCAGAACTAGAACAGACCTAGTTTGTGTGTTCGTGTGTCTTTGTTTCCTCTGCATCATGCTGTTTGCGTTACCCAGTATCTTGTATGCTGTCTCTGAGGCAGCTCTTGCTAGAACAACCTCAGGTTGTAATCAACCTTGGAACTTTAAAAAATGCTGATGCCTAGATCCTTTGTTCAGAGATTTTGATCTAACTGCTGTGAGTATAACCTGGAGACTGGGATTTTTTTTAAGTTTTCGGAGATTCTAATATACAGCCAGACTGAGAGCTACTGTCTAGGTTAATTCTTTCTTCAGCTGTATCTGCTCTACAATTTGACCTATTCGTTGAGAATTAAATTTAAATGACTAGGCTTTCTTTTAATTTCTAAGACACACATTTTTGAAAATTAATCTGCTTTTCTGTTGCGGTGCTATTGTTTTATGTTCTTTACATCTTCTTTTATAACTCGAATCATTTAAGATCTAGTTTACACTTCTATTGGATACTTATTTTATCAGAAAGTCTCAGGACTCTCCTCCTTTTTGGCATGTGCTATTTCTTGCTTATGGTGGCTTGTTCTCTTGCATGTTTTATAATTTTGGATTGTGAACTTAACTTAGGCAGAGCTCTATCTGGGAATCCTGGTGGCATGGATCTAAAGCAGTCTTGCCTTTTCTTCTGCCAAATGAAAAGTAGTATTTCCACAGTCCTAGGAAACCTGTACACGGTTTTAGGAAAATTTCTGGTATTCTGTATCCCTGGATCACAGATAGTTGCACTTTCCTATTACAAACCACACTTGTGGACAGGGCTGGGTTTTAGAATTCTCAGGGGAGCATTTTCCACCCAATGGCCCCAAAGGGTAGACAAGGTTAGTCACTGCCTTCTCATTTGGGTGCATACATTTGTTTGGGGATCATTTTCCTCGAGGATGCAGATGTTTTCTTAATCATGACCTGTTTCATACAGGCTGAAGGCCTCTATTCTTGGTTGCACAAAGAAATGACAGTCCAGTCCCCACTTTGGTCACCATCCCTCCCTGACACACACCACCCTCCCAGGAAAATTGTACATCTGTTCACCTTTTTTTCTCTGTGGTTTATTTCTGCCACACAGGGATTTTCCTTCTTTCTTGGCACCTCAGCTATGCAATGGACATGATATTTTCATCACTTTACCTAGCATTTCTGTGAGACATGGCTCAACAGACATTTTTTTTTTTTTGGCTGCCTTGGGTCTTCGTTGCTGCACATGGGCTTTCTCTAGTTGTGGCGAGCGGGGGCTACTCTTCATTGCGGTGCGCAGGCTTCTCATTGAACTGGCTTCTCTTGTTGCGGATCAGGGGCTGTAGGCACACGGGCTTCAGTAGTTGTGGCTCATGGGCTCTAGAGCGCAGGCTCAGTAGTTGTGGCGCACGGGCTTAGTTGCTCCACGACATGTGGGATCTTCCCGGACGAGGGGCTGAACCCGTGTCCCCTACATTGGCAGGTAGATTCTTAACCACTGTGCCAGCAGGGAAGTCCCTCAAGAGACTTTTCATAGTAGCCTGCCTTCTTATATAAACTAACTCCCATCTTATCCCCACCCCACCTCATTATATACAACAGATGCTCAACAATATTTTCTGATTTCAATGTCTACCCGGCCTCATTTATTCCATCAGTCCCTAATATCTGCTGGAGCCCTCAGTTACTCTGAGAAACATCCATCATCCCTTTACCGCCCTTATGATTTATTGATTCAATTGCTTTCACATATATTCACAGCACTTAGAGTGCTAGAATTTTCAGGTTACTAAGCTTGTTCTCTTTTATGCATGAAAGAGTTTCTTGAAATTCCACCTGTCCCAGGATGCTTACAGGACATGGAGTGATCATTTTAAAAGAGGGATGAATTTTTAAAGTTGTTAATAATTTCAAAAAAAAAAAAACCAAGCCTTTCTCTACCTCTACTCCCAAAGCAGTCTTGCATGGATGCATAGTCTTAATTAAATGAGTTCCACAAAATATATGAGATTGCTACTATTTTCAGTGTATTTTTAAGTAAGTCTGGTCCCACACCATGTACTTTATATTATAAACGAAAATACAGGCCTCTGCCACTTGTTATATATTGAAATTTGGTGAGTTTGTGGATGATGATACTAGTGGACTCTGCGGAGACTTTTTTCTTTATTGATCGCACGTATCTTACAGAGTAGAAAGTAGTTTATAACAGACACCTTAAAGAACTTCTAGCAAGATATTAATAATAAGCGAGGAGGTAATCTCTCCTACATGATATTGGAGGAAAACACAGTCATAAAAATAACTGCAGTGTAATTGGAAATTAGCTTTTAAATTGCATTGGTTGACTTAGATTTTCAAGGGACAAAGGAAAATAAAAGATAATGAAAGTAACATTCATTATCAGATTTCTCAGATTGCATGAAAATGTCCCTGCCTTTATTTAAAAAAAAAAAATCAGTGCCTCTCATATGTGATCAGCCAGACTCGGTTTTGATTGTCTGCATTATAATCTTCTTGTTAGAGTGTAATGAGATTCAGTCCTGCACATGCGAATACCCGCCGCCTGTCACTGAGCCATCTGTCTATGACTTAAAGGCAGGAGCATGCCGTCTGCAGTGAACAGAGAAAAATGGAAATTTATATTAGAACCGTTTCTCTTTGTCCTTTGTTCATGATGTAAAACCACCTGGCATTATTCACTGGGGTTCAGACATTTAGCAGGTAACCTATCCAGCAACTGTAAGATGTGTCCCAGAATCGGGGTATATTTTGACATCTGGACAGTGGCCAATCTGCCTCCTGCCCCAGGTACTCTTTTAAGGAAGTCCTTTTTTTAAAAATTATAAACTTTATTTTCTAGAGCAGTTTTAGGTTTACACAATAATTGGCCAGAAAATGATGCAGAGTTTCCCTTCAATCCTCCCTATTATTAAGCCCTTGCATTGGTGAGGTACATTTGTTACAGGTGATGAACAAATATGAGCACATTATTATTAACTGAAGTCCATAGCTGGCATTAGGGTTCCTTCTTTGTGTTGTACAGTTCCGTGGGTTTTGCCAAATGCATAATGTCAGGTATTCACCATTAGAGTATCATACAGAATCGCTTCACTGCCCTAAAGTCTTGCGTTCCACCAGTTCGTCCTCCCACTCCAACCCCTGGCAACTACTGGTCATTTTTACTGTCTCTATAGTTTTTCATTTTCCAGAATGTCATAGAGTTGGCATCATACACTAGGTAGCCTTTCCAGACTGTTTCTTTCCTTTAGCAATATGTGTGTATCAGCTTTTAATTACCTTGAGTATATCTTTCATTTCAGACCAGTTCGTCCTCTGTTCTTCTAATTCTTCCTCCTTCAGTTGTGATATTTTTACGCTCGTTAGTCACATCACTAATGTCCATCATCAGTTAAAAAACAACTAATCACGAAAACATGTAAATAAGTTGCCAGAGTGAGATTTTAAAATACACTTAGTCGCTCTGCTTATATAAATAGAGATAAATAAGAGAGGCAGATAAAACAGAGGGTGATGATGGGGGAAGAGAGACATGGGCATACCTTTTTGCCTGTCTGAGCCTTGGTCTCTTCATCACTAGAATGAGGATATTATCACTGTGTCACAAATTCCCCATGAGGATTAACCCTTCCATGTGGTATATGTAGAAGGCACTCAGTGACGGAGAAGGAAACAGACAAGAAATAGAAGAGAAACAGGAAGAAAAGGCTGAAGAAAGATACAGGAGTAGGAGAAGGGGGCAGATTTCGCCATGTCCCAAAGTAGAGGTTGTTTCTGAGGACAAGGTTCCATCATCAGGGTATTAAATTTTATTAAAGGGTGTGAAATAGAAAAAATGTTTACCTTTCAGAAAGTCCCCATGGCTGTTGGAACCCAGATGATTTTTCTGAGTCATTTCCCAAAGTCAACAGAACAGGCATGATATTTAAGACCTATTTCTCTTCCCTAATAATTCTAAAAATAAATATAAAGGGCAAGAATTTGCCTACCCATTGTGGAATAAAAGTGATGATAAAATATAATATTTTAGCTATTTCAACTGAAAACACCTCTTTTTCTGATTTTCCATCAGTCCCATCTTTAGAGATTACGTTTCAAAGTGATGCCATTAGTCTTCTTAAATATTGTTGAATATTTGAGATCAATGTGGATGAACTCTTTGAACCTTGCCTTCTTCTCATCACACTTTACTAGTAATCCTGGGAATAAGAATTTGTATAAACACAGGAGATATCAAAAGACCAATAATCGGTGGACATTCTGTACAACTAGATATCGTATTTTCCAGGGGAAGTGTTGCTTCCTTACCTTAACAAAACTGATTCCATCCATCCTGGCCATAAGTTTTCCCAGTGGCGATAGTTCTTGGGAATCTTACCTGAGGAGAAATATGGGAAGTCTTTTGGTATAGTGGGCTGTCATCCTTGACTTCCCAGAGTTGCCAGAACTCCGCATACTCGAGAGGAAGCGTTGTGTTTACAGCCTCCCCTACTGAGAACAGGCACGGAGCAGAGCAGATCACTCACAAATGGATGAGAGTGAGTTTTGTACCCATAAGCCCCCAGCCCCTAAGAACTCCTACCCCTGAATCCACAAAGCCCAGCTACGCTCAGGGTGAAGAGTTGGTCTGCCCCTTCCTCCTCCAGCTGGGGATTCTCGGTGACCATCCTCCGGTATGTCTCCTTTCTCAGTGGTGGTGAAACAGTGCTCTGTCTGTGAGGATCTTCAGAGTATTCCAGCTCATGTACACTTGTGATTCCAGGGACTGGTCAGGGTGTCCTTTTTTCTCTCAGGTGAACAGCTAAGAAGCTCCACGGTAGCCTTCTCTCTCCCTTCAGGCTCTGCAGGAGCTGATGCAGATGCTCCTTACCTGTGTTCTGGGATTATGCACACACCGAGGTGCGCCCCTAAGACCCCCTTTAGGACCACCTCCTGGTGAAGAGTGTGATCGGCTGATGACTTCCTGCTGTTTTTTATTCAAGATCCATCCCAGTTCATGCTCAGGGCTCCCTCCAGACCCTGGTTGAGCAAGTTCCCAATCATTTCTGCCCAAGGCAGGTCAGGTCTCATGGGCCAGCTTGGCCTTGGAGCGCCCCATTGGGCTGCAGAGGCTGTGTCAGTCCTTACCTAGGTGTTCCTTTTCTTTCCAAGCTGTTTCTCCTCCACAAGTCTTTTGGCCCCCTAACTCTGCCTCTGGGTCCACTTCCTGTGTCAGGTCTTAGCTGCACAATTAATTAAGCAGGTATTTTACTGAAGAGGGTGAGACCCATGCTGGGGCCCCACCATCATGATTAAATTAGTGACTAGAAGGCGGGGCCAAATGTTCCTTACCACACACAAGGATTGTATATGGTAACCTTCCAAAAAAGGTTTGTTGGATTCAGTTTTCCAAGAATCCATCTTCGGCTACATTTTTTTTCTTTATTAACATACTCTTTTCCCCTGCCCCCAAAGCATACGTACATATATGTATACCTCAGCCTGGAGGTCTACACTTTAATTGCATAAGTGTGATTGTGCCGGTTAAAAATCCCCAGGTAAATTCAGGTTAACTGCTTGACTGCTGAAACCCTCCTGCCTCTCACAGGATGCAGAAGGCGGCCCCTCTGCTCCTCAGTTTCCCTTTCCTGGCAAAGGCAGAGTACCTTGGCCGCTCTTTTGGCAGTCTGTGCTGAGATGTCATTTTCTAAGAAAGGGATTCACTTCTAATGCAGCTGACTGCCTCCTTTATAAGTTGAAAAGTGTTTTGGCAGCTACGGGCAAACAGAGATCAGGCGTAGGCTGCTCTCCCTTTGAATGCAACTTTCTGAGACGGTGAGGGACCCATCTCCCTTATTTCAGGACACGTGCAGTCTAATGAGTCACATGTGAGCCCTGAGATTTCCATTCACAAAAGGATTGCTTTGGGTGGGCTGCATACTATATGGTGCACTTGGTGCAACCTTTATAAGTAAGACACGTCTTCACAGTGACAGGAGGTTATTTTCCTTGTAAAAGCTGTGTTCCCTCCCTATTCATTAGGAAGCTGTTGGGTGATAGAATGAGAGATCTGGGAGGTTAGCCTCGCCTTGTGCTTTTTGAGGCAAAACTTCTAGGTAATCAACATCTGCCTCCCCTATGTCATGTCTATTTGCTGTGGTCTGAATGTCCCCCCAAAATTCATATGCTGAAATCCTAATCCCCAAAGGTGATGGTGTTAGTGGGTGGGGCCTTTGGGAAGTGCTTAAGTCCTGAGGTTAGAGCTCTCATGGATAGCATCAGTGCCTGATAAAAATAGGCTCCAGAGAGATCCCTAGCCCCTTCCACCATTTGAGGGCGCAGCGAGAAGGCACTGGCCCTGACCCAGGAAGAGGGCCCTCACCCGACCCTGCTGGCACTTGATCTTGGACTTTCTGCCCCCAGAACTATGAGAATTAAATTTCTGTTGTTTATAGGCTTCCCAGTCTGGGATATATCACTATAGCAGCCCAAAGGGACTAAAACTCTACCAGTCACCTTTCTTAACTTCCTTGCTCCAGTGCCTGTTGTAAGCAAACAAGAACTGTTTACTCACATGTTCCAGCACTGTTTTTTTCTGCTCTTTTTGTATTAATCTCTCTTAATACTTATTCTAAATCTCTGCTACCTTTTCTAGTTTGATATTCTGCTGTTTGGTTCTCCTTTCTCTTGAATCCTTTCACACCTTTTACCACTTAATGACAAGCATCCTCTGGGGTTTAATTTTAGGATAATTATTCTGTTATCAGGAATTTACTCTCATAGTTTCCCAATCCACATAGCATTCAGTGATGCTCTGAATTTAAATCCTATCTTGTGTAAATGCCTATTTAACTTTATTCAAGATTTCCTACTATCTATTCAAAATTCATGATTAATTTGGGATAGAGACAAGTCACTCAGAAATGCAGTGTGAAGTCAGTAATTAAAGCTCTGGTTTCCTTAAGAAGGTAAGCTCCCTTCAGTACCCTGAAGTCTTCAGGGTTTTTGTGGAACCCTGGCCCTTACTCCGCTGTTTCCACTGATACGGAGGAAGAGAATTTTGAGCAATCTCTTGGCCGTTTTTCATCCCTTCACTGCACCCTCACCATGGGACAGGAATACCTGAATTTAAGTCAAAAAATAGTGAACATGCAGCTCGACTAACATCCTCTTTTTATTTAGGAGATGCCTGGCTATCTCCCAGCCACACTGTAAACTCTGCCCAGGCAGACGCCCCTGGTGGTCCTCAGAACATAGATTGGTTGACAGAGTGTTTAAATCTAGATTTACTACTAATGGTCCCACTTGGACAACACACTGCAGTCCTGTTGTCCAACATCTGCATCAGCTGATTTATTATTCTTTTTAATTGAGATATAATTGGCATATAACATTATATTAGTTTCAGCTGTGCAACAGAATGATTCAATATTTGTATATATTGGGAAATGATTATATTTCTTTTTTTATTGGAGTATAGTTGATTTACAATGTGTTAGTTTCAGGAGCACAGCAAAGTGATTCATATCGATCTATCTATATATATACTCTTTTTCAAATTCTTTTCCATTATAGGTTATTACAAGATATTAAATACAGTTCCCTGTGCTATATCCTTGTTGTTTATTTTGTATACAGTAGTTTGTATCTGCTATTTCCAAACTCCTAATTTATCCCTCCCCCATCCCCCCCCCCCCCGGTAACCATAAGTTTCTTTTCTATGTCTGTGAGTCTGTTTCTGTTTTGTAAATAAGTTCATTTTTTTAGATTCTACATGTAAGTGATATTATATGATATTTGTCTTCGTCTGACTTACTTTGTTTAGTATGAGAATCTCTAGGTCCATCCATGTTGCTGCAGAAGGCGTGATTTCATTCTTTTTTGTGGCTGAGTAATATTCCTTTATATATATGCCACATCTTCTTTATCCATTCATCTGTCCGTCTGTCAGTGGACACTTAGGTTGCTTCCATGTCTTGGCTATTGTAAATAACGCTATGAACACTGGGGTGTATCTTTTTGAATGAGAGTTTTTGTCTTTTCCAGATATCTGCCCAGGAGTGGGATTGCTGGGTCCTATGGCAACTCTATTTTTAGTTTTTGAAGGAAACTCCATACTGCTCTCATAATTATAATTCTTAATTTTATATTTTAGATGTCTTTCTCATATCTAATTTTATTTGTATTTTATTTCCTCATTCAACATTTTATTATGAAAAATTTCAAACCCAGCAAAGTTAAAAAATATTTTCCAGTAAATACCTATATACCGTCAACATTTTACCGAACATGTTTTAACACATAACCATCCATTTCTCCATCTCTCTATCCGCTAATTAATCCATCATATTTTTTGAGGTACATAAATGTAATGCCTCAACATAACACTAAACTTTCCCCTAAGTTCTTTTCAGTGTACACACAGTTACAGTTTCTTTTTATTTTGATATAAACTAAACAATCCATGAAATGCACACATTTTAAATACACATATGTTGAGTTTTGACAAATACACACACCGAGGTAACCAAAACCTCTGTCAAGTTGTAGGACATTACCATCAACCCAGAAAGTTATCTTACACCATTTTCCAGTAAATTCTTACCCCCTCGCCTCAAGAGCAATTTCTGATTTTTTACCACCATAGATTAAATGCTTGTTCTGGAACTTTATATAACTGGAATCACACATACAGTATGGACCTTTGTGTAAAGGTTTTTTCACTTAGCATAATGCTTTTGAGATTCGCCTATTACTCTTTTATTATAGCTGAAGAGTATTCCATTTTAGGAATATGCCACAGTTTATCCATTCCCCTGCTGATGAATACCTAGGCTGTTTCCAATTCAGGGCTACTAGGATAAATATACTTGACCAATCTTGCAAAAATCTTTTGGTGAACATTCATGTCTTTTGAGTAACTGCATAGGATTACAATTGATGAGTAGGTGTATACTTATGTTTATAAGAAAATGACAGATCTTTATCCAAACTGGTTGTTACATTGCACTTTCCCACCAAAATTGTATGAAAATTCCAGTTCCCCACATCCTCAACAACAATTAGTATTATTCATCTTTGTATTTTTAGCAATTCTGTTGACTATGCAGTAGTATTTCATTGAGGTTTAAATTTGAATGTATCTAATGACTCATTGTGTTGAACATTTTTACAGGCTTATGGGCCATTTTTATGTCTTCTTTTGGAAATGTCTGTTTGAACTTTGCCCCAAATTTATGGGGTTGCTTGTATTTTTGTTACTAAGTTATAAACGTTTTATAGCCTGGATCCCAGTACTTCGTCAAATATGTTTTGTGAATATTCTCTCTAATTCTGTGGCTTGTCTATTAATTTTCTTAATGGTGTCTTTGATAAGGATTTTTTAAAAATGAAACGTAACTCTTACTGTTTTATTTTACTTTGATTATATTCTCAATTATTTGTCTCTTTTCTATTTCATTGATGTTTGCTTTTATTATCATTGTTGTAATAATTTTCTTACTTTTGGTTTACTTGTAATTCTCATTTTTGGCCTCCTAAGTTTCAGTATTTGCATAATAATTTGTCTTTTCTTTTGTTTTTTTCCCAGATGAGAGCATATAAAGATGAGAGCATATAAAGCCATGCATGTCTCTCTATCCAGCTAGCTGCATCTCACAAATGTTGAAATGTATGTGCACTATTATTCAGTTAGAAATGTTTTCTACTTTTCTTTGTGATTTTTTTCTATGGCCTTGTTTATATTGTTTAACTTACAAACATTCTGTTTTCCTAAATATCTTATTATTATGTATTTCTAGTGTAATTCCATCTTGGTAAGAGACTACATGATTTCAGTTATTCTAACTTAATGAAGCATGTTTTATTGTTCAGTATATGGTCTATTGTGATGAACTTATCCACACTTAAAAAACAATGTGTATTCTGCAGTTGTTGGTGAATGTCTTATAAATACCAAGGGTAAGGCAACTGATAGCATCGTTTAGATTACCTATTTTTTCTTCTTATATTGTGCATTTGTTCTTTCAACTACCAAAATAAGGGAGTTAAAATCTCTTATAAAATTGCCTATTTTGCTATAGAATTCTGTCGATTTTTTTCATATTCTTTTGGAGTACTATTACTAGATTCACACATTTTTGTGATTATTATATGCTTCTGAAGAATTAAACATTTTTATCATACAAAGTGTCCCTCTTTATCTCTGGACATACTCTTTTTCTTTTAGTCAATTTTATCTGATATTAATATGACCACTTCAGCCTTCTTACGCTGTTTGCAGGCTACATCTTTTGCCATCCATTTACTTTTGAACTATCTGTGTTGAAAGTGCATTTTTATAGGCAGCATATAGTTATGACAATTCCTGCGTTCTAACTGTAGTGCTTTGATCATTGCAATTAATGTAATTTTTGACATGGTTGCATATAGGTCTACCATATTATTGTTTTCTGTTTCTCCCTCTATTTCTTGATACACTGTTTTTTTTACTGATTTTTTCTTTTTAAAGTTTTGAATATATTTAAAATTCTACATTAAACCTTTATTTGCTCTTCAATTATACTCCTTTGCATTAGTTTTTGATGTTTAATCCTTGGTTTTTCAGAGTCTAGTTAGACTTAATATACATGACTTCATGTTAAATGTAGAAAACTTGCAACAGTATATGGCCATGCATGCATCCCCATATTCTTTGTGCAAATTTGTCATATGTATTAAAATACATACAATATAATTTCCACATAACAATATTATAATTTTTGCTTTTAAAGAGCCGTGTGCTTTAAACAGATTAAAGGGAAAATGTAGTCTTCTTTATTTACCCATAATTTTACCATTTTTGCTGGTATTCACTTTTTCTTGACTATCCAAGTATCCATTTGGTATCATTTCCTTTCAGCCCATAAAATTTCCTTTGACATGTTTTATAGTGTTTATCTACTGGAGAAAATTTCACTTAGTTCTATTTTATCTAAAAATGTTTTTATTTCAACTTCATTAATAAAATATATGTTTGCTTAATATAGAATTTTGAGTTGACAGATATGTTCTTTCAGCAATTAAAGATATGTTCTACATTATATCAGTATTGTAGTTTCTATGCAGTCTTGAAGTTCATCTGAAAAGCTGTTCCTCTGTATGTAATATGTCACTTTTCTCTGGTTTCTTTCAAGATATTTTCTTTATAATTGGTTTTTAGCAATTTGACTTGATGTGACTAGACAGTTTTATTTACCTTTATTTTGCTTGATGTTTACTGAACTCTATAAATCTGTAGATTTATTACTTTAAACAAATATAGAAACATTTTGACCTCTATATTTTAAAATAATGTTTGCACCATTCTCTCTCTTCTCTCCTTCTGGAACTCAAATTATACACATACATTAAATGTTAATATTATCCCACAGGTCTGTGAGGCTCTGTCAGCATTTCTTTTCAATCCTTTTTTCCCTGTCATCTTCAGATTTGATCACTTCTATTAACTCAACTCCTGGCTCACTTTATCTTTCCTCTTCTGATTCCATTCTGCTAATAAGCCTATCCTATGAGGCTGCTATGACTGGAATTTCCAGTTATTTCTTTTTATAATTTTGCTTCTCTACTGACTTTTTCTTTTATTATTCATTGTAATTGTATTTTTCTTTTAGCTCATTGAGCATAATTTGATAGCTGCTGTAAAACATTTGACTGCTCATTTCAGTATCTGATTATTTTGGAGTTGTGTCTGTTAATTTTCTTTTCCCTTGAAAATGGCTGACATTTTCCTGATTCTTTGTATGTCAAATAATTTTAGATCATATCTAGGCATTGAGTTTGTTCTGTTAAGAGCCTCAAGAGTGTTGATATTTGTTTTGTTTGTTTTAGCAAGAAATTTGCTTTGTTGAATTCAAAGGCAAATTATGTGGCATTAGTTAACTAGCAGTTTAAATCTGAGTTCCGTTCTTTTATCCTGAGCTGGGCTGCTTTGAGTCTTTGTGTCTGCATGATTAAGAGTTCACCCACAAATTTTACTAGTTTATAAACCAATCTTGAGATGCCCTCTTTCTGGCTTGCTTTGTAGTGATGTCCCTACCTCACTTACCAGTAGCTATTGTTGCCCCAAACTCTATCTTCTGGTTTTTTCAGAAGCTTATTTAGAAAAGCTTTTCACTCCACATATCATTGATTGTAGCCTGCCTCCATGCTAACAGTAAAGCTATAAAATGGGAAATGTATCCCATGCTGTTCCCTTCTTTCAAATGTTGACTCTGGAATTTTCCTACTCCTTCTAGTGGCTTTGGGTAGCTTTTTTTCATACTTTCTCCAGAGTTTGTGGTTGCTCTCTGTGGTAGGATCAGTCTGATAAGAACTTAACTTAGCCATATTAAAAACAAACTCCTTGTAGCAACTGATATTTTAATCTCTGTCTTCTTGATTCTTGATATCTCTCCATTTTTGAGTAGCACAAAATTGGAACCAGATATTAAGATGTGGCAATAATTGTGGTAAGTAAGACAGAAGGGGTTGAACTGAAACAATTTCAAAAGGAATACAAAGAAGGAATAGATTTGCAATACTATAAAAAAAGACAATCAATTGGATGCAAGGTAATATATTAAATTAGTAACAATTTAGTTCTTAAACTGAGTGCTAACTTCATGGATATTCATCTTATTATTATTCTTTAAAAATATTCCTTTAAAAAGAAGATACATATTTTAAGAAAAAGAGGAATACTTAAAATTAAATACATTGGATATAGCATCGAATTCCAAATTGTCTCATATTACATTATATCCTGTATATTACAAAATCCCTTAATGTTACCATAACTTATTTTGTAAATAGCATCTTAAATTCCATTAAAAATGTCCTCATACTTTTAAAAAAATCCTGAAAGTACAAAGAGAAAGAAAAAGTTTCAAAAAGTTCCATTATGTAGCATGTCTAATTTCTCATAGAGGAGGAAATAATAACAGATACTTAATTTCTGGATACAAATATATTAGTAAGGAACAGAACAAAGAGACCTAACTAAGGGAGCCTTCTCAGACACAGTGAAACAGCTTGTGCCACAAAAATTTTCCTGTTTTTCCTCTAGGGAACTCAGATGCTGACCATATATGTTTTTCCAGACTAAAAATAAATATTAGGCTTATGCTTCAACTGAATATTAGTCCAGCCTGTCCTGATGGAAGTCCAACTGCAGATCTAAGAGTTAGTGAGCCTTAGGGAAGTGTTTCACCCATTTCTCCTGCTTCCTTGTGAATTCATTTTTAGTAGGGAGTGTATTTGTCATATTTAAGGAATTATAAATAAGAATGAAAAGTAAAAACCAAATGAACCAGATGGAAACACATCAAATTCAGAACAGAGGAGTTGGTGGATGGGTAGCGGATGCACAAAAAACTTCCATCAGTAATGTTTCTTTTTTAAGCTGGATAGTGTGTTGAAGGGTATGCACTGTATCATTGTATATCTCTTGCACATCTAAATTATTTTATAAACGATTTAAACTTTCATATTATTTAAACAAGAAACTCAAAACTCTGTCAAGAAATGATTCACTCTGTCAAGATTTATTATGCACCTGCTGTGGTCAAGTCTCTGCAATAGGCATTTCTTTTCTGTGGGAAATGAAGAGATACAAGATCAGAACTTGAACACTAAAGAGGAATAGACTTAAGTACTTAAATAACTCTGACATGTGTCCTGTGTCTTATGTGCCTGGAAAACAATGTAAACACAGAGCCATAGATATTCAACAGGATGTGGTTTTTCTGGTGAGAAAGGGCTGCATGGAGCAGTTGTCAATTCACTTGGGATTTGGTGATGAGAACATTTTGCATGGAAATGGATGAGTGTGGGAATGATTCCAAAATTGGTTCAAGATAGCATTTGCTTTTACGAGGGGATGTATTTGTCAGAATAGTTGTAAGGGCATACTGAGCAAGACTGTAGCTTGAAATACCTCTGGAAAACATCATTTTATATTGTAAAAGGTAAGATATATGGCATGAGATGAGCTGGGCCCTCCTCCTAACTATGTCACTTATTAGAGGTGTGACATTGGGCAAGTTACTTAATCTTTGCAAAGCACACTTGATAATTAGGAACAATGGAAACATCACCCTCAATCCTCTTTTAAAAAAAATGACGTATGAACTCTGACATCGTAAGTTGAGATAAATGTTAATTTTATCTGTAAACAGTAGAAAAGAGGACTGGAAAAGTAGATTTGGACATTTGGTGAATTGGCCATGTGGAGATAGATTTTACGGATTTTTATGATGGATTGAAAGTGGAAGGGAAAAATTACAGATGAATGAATGGTATTAAACCAGATTAATTGAGAGGTTAATAAACTGTGGCAAGAATGATATGGAGGAAAGGAAAGGACTGGTCTGAAGGTCATGTTGAGTTGGAGGTATCAACAGGATACACAGCAGAGTTGTGCAGGGGGCCTTGGGATGTGTAAGGAAAAGGTCAGGACTAGAGAAAGTATCTCTCTCCTTTCATCAACCCCCCTTTCTCCATAGAACTTCAGTGGCTGAGAGATATAAGCCTAAAACCAAAATGGCCATGATTGTTGAAACTACAGAATTGGTGTCAAGGGTAGAGTGAAAAGAGATTTAAGAAGAGAATACCAAAGTCACAACATGAGGAATGTTCCAGAAGGAGGGGTGAAAACTAAAGAAGAAAAAAGTGAAAGAGTAAAGAATAAAATTGGAACTGTGCTGGGGGCATGGAAGACAAAAGTGGGGAGGGAGGAATGTGAGGGGACAAAGAAGGTGTTAGAAATTGTGCAAAACATGACAGATTAATGCTAAAGATGAAGGAGTTAGGAAAAGGCATTAAATTGGGTGATTTCCACGGATTGACTTCAGTTTGGTAATATCAGTAGAATAATTCAGATTGCAAGACCCTACAGTGAAAGCAAGCACCTGAGGAAGGGTGTTTCAATCATTATTTCAAGAAGTTTCGTGGTAAGGTGAAGGTCAGGGTAGCAGTGTTAATGGAAGAGGAGAGAAGCACATTAGGAAAATATCAAATAATCCAGAGTTTATTGTATTCTTTTATCCTAGCAGCATGGAGCACAGCACGGAAAATGCTTATACAAGGAGAAATATGGTGAATTTGTTGCTGAAAGGCTGGTGCCAGTGAGCCTGTTAGTAATTTTATCAGTCATCTCTTCTCAGACCCATGAATCTCTGGACCTGCATGTTTTTCACAAGGACACGTTTTCGATCGTCTTGGACAAATTCAAAACAAGCAGCATTGATGCAGTCCTCTGGTGACACACTATTGTTTTTCCATCTCATGTCTTGTCAGGCTGTGTCAGCATTTATCCCAAGGTGCAAGAAACCTCGTCAGCCACTTTTGCTGTGAGGAGGGAAACCGGCATCTCAGGAGAACTGATCTATGGAAAAGAGAAGGTTAATGAAGTAACAGACATATTTGAAAGATGTTGGATCCAGTTACTTTTGCTTTTGGTGCCCAGAGGAAAGATTTTAAAGTTGATGTCAACATGATTAAGATTTCCCTGGTAGTGAGTTTAGCAAAAAAATCAACAAACCTTGGCTTAAAGGAAATGTGAGCACTGGTGTCCGACTGGCATATCCAGCTCAGATTTTTGAGGTTATCAGGGGTTATCCAGGTGGGCCTTATATGCAATCATATGTGTTATTGTAGGAGAGAGGCAGGGTGAGATTTAACCACACGCAGAGGAGATTGTAATGTGAAGAAGGACCAGAGAGAGATTTGAAGATGCTGACCTTGAAGTGATACAGCCACAAGCCCAGTAGTGCTGTCAGCCACCAGAAGCTGGAAGAACCGGGAAACAGATTCTCCTCTAGAGCTGCTGGAAGGGAGCATACCCCTGCTGAGACCTGGGTTTTAGACGTCTGACCTCCAGAAGTTAGAAATAAATTTTGTTGTTTTAAGTCATCAAGTTTGTGATCAGCCCTGGGAAACATACACTGAGTAACTTATTGGGAGTCCCACATAACTAACAGAGCCAGAGCTGGGTCCCAGGCCTTTCTGATTCCAAAGTGTAGTCCCTGCTTGAGTACAGTATAGTATTTCCAAGGTTAATGGAGAAGAAGGATAGTATGAATGGACCACTGAAGGACAAAAGGTAACTTGTTCCTCCTTCATTCATTCAACCACTATTGAGCATCTATTACCCCACTTCTTTTCTTCAGAAAATCATGTGTTAAATGCACCCCTTTCCGTCCTATCCTTCACCCTATTTCTTTCTACTTTGGAGTGATCTTCAAGAAAATGTAAGGAAAGTTTCACATATAAACTTAACTCTCTGCCCACTTTCTCACCTAGTGCAGTTGTAAAAAAAAAAAATAGGTGATGAATTTCAATTTATCCCTACCTTTTCAGACATCTGGCAGACACAGTTTTAGGAGAAAATGGATTCAGCTGGAGCAGGGTCACCTTTAACATTTTTCCTGAGCATACATCACAAAAAGACCTCTGATCAAAGTAGGCTAGTCCCTAAAATTTAAAGCAAGTTTTAAGTAATTGTTTATCTTTCAGAGCTAACCATTTCCCAAATTATGTTTGTGGCAATCAGGCAAACAGTCTTAGATCACAGTCATTAGAAATCTGTCTGAAACATATTAAAAGGTGATAGGCCCAGGGAGGGAAAAAGGTTTGAAAATCTCTGAAATTAGAATAAATCATCTATCAGTAACCTTATCACACAGGGTGGCATGCATTGCAAACTGAAGCACATTCATCACATTTATTAGGTTGGAATATATAGTTGTTTGAATAAGGTCTGACACCCTTCCACCAGCTTTTCTTTTATTCTGTCAATTGTTCATTCATTCAACAAACAGCTGTCACAAACTTGCCACCAAATTGAGGACAGGAGTTTTATCAGGATAGAGGATCAGGGAGAGTTACACAGGGGGTTTCAATTCTATTGTTAATGTAGGCATGGAATATTATTATTATTATGTTAACCATCAATAGATATAAATCATTCCACAATAAAGTAGTAACAGACAGTGAGAGGTGCTGTCGTTGAAGCAGGTGGCAGGGAATGGAACCTGCCACAGAGTCTCCATTCACACACTGTAGCCCCTGGAGGAGGAGGAGGTTTTACAGTCACGTGACTAGACCATATTTATATTTTCTTTTTCTTACCATTTTCTTTCTCTTTTATTGGGGTATAGTTGTTTTACAATGTTGTGTTAGTTTCTCCTATACAGCAAAGTGGAGTTCCCTGTGCTGTACAGCATGTTCTTATTAGTTATCTATTTTATACGTATTAGTGTATATATGTCAATCCCAATCTCCCAATATTTTCATTCTGCTTTAGCACCCATTGTCCTCACTATCTTAACATTTTTTTTCCCCTAAAGGCATAATCTGTAAGAATCTTGGTCATCTTTTCACAATCTCTCTGTCATCCTTCAATCCTCAGATGGCATGTCACATGACTAGCCATGGTCACAGGTACAGAGGCTGTCAGCTATCTGGGTAATAAACATATATCCCACTGGATTTCGGGTGGACACCAACCTAAATTAAGCCAATTAATGGCTATTTAGAATTAGAGCTGAGATCTAGTCCAGTCAGTCCAGTATGGACTCTTCAAAGGAAGTAGATGAGCCTCACCAACTACTGGATGACCATGTACTGCCTGCCATATACAGAGGGGGCAACACAAGTCTGTCTGCTCATCCAGGAGGCAGAGATAAGACACAGAGGTGTAGCAATGACAGTTTTACAGACAATTCCTGGTCCTAGTTCCCATGCCACCAGTTGACATTCCTGAGTTCCAAGAGATAACCTTGCTTCCTTTTAATGAGTTCCCATCTCATAGTCAGCCAACTAGCTGGTTTCTGTTACTTGCACATCTTGACTAAGATTCCCAGGATACATTTTCCCAAATGCTAAAATATGTAATGTTTATAGCACAGCATTATTCCTTCTGTGAACCTTCTCTTCACACAATTTCACATTCCTTCTGTGAGAAAAACTGTTTCAGTTTTCAAATAGTGACTCATATATATATTTTGAAGAACTTGCCTTTGAAATACGAGGACTACCTGTTCTGCTTTTACTATTATTTCTGCTTCCTTTTTAAACAAGTACATATACTTTTTTTTTTTTTTACTTCATAAAATGTCATAAGAGACAGAGCTAATAATGTTTATACCTAATCTGGCAGCACAATTTGGATTGAATCAGACTCTCTCTGACTCAAAAGGTATTTTCTAAAAGCCATGAAAAACAGTAGTTAAAACGTTTTAAAAAGAGAAAAAAAGAAGAAAACTCAAATTCATTATGATTCTAGAAGGATCACTCCAACTTTTCCTCTAGTTCCATGACTATAAATCTTTCAAAATAAAAGATGTTCAGCCTGGAGATCTTTTTAACTGCTAATTTCTTCACAGATTGACCAAGAGTTCCCAGCAAGATGGAGCTCCTGGGTGAGTAATTTCCAGTTAGGTAATTTAGCTAAGGGACTGCATTCTTTTCATGCTTCCCAGGTTCTCTGGTTCTCCATCTGCAAAGGCTCTTGTTTTCAACTCCTTGAAGTCTTTCATTCCAGCAACATTCCTGCCTTGTAGCCAGGAGGCTGGTGGAATCGTGTCACTTCTCCTGGCGTGATCTGCCAAGGTTCCACATGGCCACAAGCTGAGCACAGAGATGTGAACTCATTAGAAATGTTTATTACGTTTTATGATTTTAATTCATTTCCTGCTCCTGTAAAGTTACCAAGCTATTTGCTGGAATATGAAAGTATACAGGAGTCTTCCAGTGATGAAGTAATTAATATTTCTGGTAAAAAATTCTCAAAGTTTTCCAGTTACTCACTCATCAAAAAGGAACATTCACATTGGACACAGAGAACTCTCAGCTCTGGCTGACAGTATTTGAACAAAATGCAGGGTTTCTGAAAGAGATTTCAAAGGACTCAGGAGTAAAAGACCCCTTGAATAAAATTCCTTTTATGAAAACTAAAAATCAAAACAAAACAAAAGGCTATTGATTTCTTTTACTTAGTGAGATGTACAGATATATGGATATCTATGTGCATATATATATATTTTTTAACACCCTACTACCTCAGCTCTAGCACTGTCCAAGCAGTGATACAATTTAAAGATCATTCCAGATCTTCCTTTCAACCCCTTCCTTTTATTATAAAATGTGTTAGTTTTTTATAGATATGTATAGAGAAGCAAAGAAAATAATTTATAATTTCACTTCACAAGCACCTTTATTACCAGTAACAGTAAAAGGAAAATACGTATGGGGTTAGAAAAATGCAAACATTTAACAGAAAAATGCAAAATAAAAATTAGAAACCCCCATTCATTTCCATTCTTGCATCCACAAAGTAACACTAGAAGTAATTTTTTATCATTAAAGAGAAAACAGTTAACACATGTGAGTGGACTGACAAAAGAGAACATTTTTTTAAAAAAGCAAACAACTCTTTAAAAAATTTAATATATCTGTGACATCTTTCCATATTACAAATTACGAACTCTTTTCATTATTATTCCTTGAAAACATGTATTAATACCTGTTTAACCTAGTCACCACTAAGGTTTCTCTCTCTTCTCCCACCCCTACCTTGAAGTCTCTTGTCAGTTCCCACATTTTTTTTTTTGAGCATCTTCAACTTGGTTGCAAATTCCAGGAGAAAGAGTTTAGTATTTGCACATTGAACGTGATGTTAGCTGAAGGTTTTTGATAGATATGCTTCATTTGAATGAGGAAGTTTCCTTTTATTCTTAGTTTGCTGGTTTTTAATATGAGTCTATTGAGACTCATATGGTGTGTTCCTTTATCCTGATAATGTAGTGACCTATATTTATCAATTTTTGCATACTAGCCTCATCTTGCAAAGACTCCTGACAGAAACCATATTGATCATGATATATTATCCCTTATAAAGAGTATTGGATTTGATTTATTACAATTTTGTTTAGGATTTTTGCCTATGTTCATGAGAAATTTTAGCCTGCAATTTTTCTTGCAATGTTCTTGTCAGTTTTACTATCCAGGCCATGTAAACCTCAAAAATGAACTGGGCAGTTTTATATCCAATTCTATTTTCTGGTAGAGTTTATGTAACATTTGTGTTATTTCTTCTTTAAATGTTTGAAAAATTTACCAGTGAAGCTATTCATATCAGGAACTGTGTTTGTGAAAAAAAAATTGTTAATTTTCCGTTCAAAGTATTTAATAGTATAGGAATATTCATATTTATTATTTCTTCTCATTCAATTCCTTTGTTTTTCAAGGGATTTGTCCATTTCTTCTACATCATAAAATTTATTTGTATACAGTTGTAGATAATCGTGGTAGATTGAATTATGGCCCCAATATTTCTTCTGCCTTTGTGCATTCACTTGTGTTTTGTTTTTTTTTAATTTTTTAATTTTATTTTTTTATCTTTTATACAGCATGTTCTTATTAGTTATCTATTTTATACATATTAGTGTATATATGTCAATCCCAATCTCCCAGTTCATCCCACCACCCCTCCACCCCACCACCTTCCCCCTGTGCACTCACTTGTCATGGCCTCCTGGCTGAGCACAGCCCAGTCAGCTGAAATCCAGCAGACCCCACAGACATATGAGAAACAAGAAAGTATTATAGTTTTAAGACACTGAGATTTGGGATGAATTATTTTACAGTAGTCAACCAATAAAATAAAGTCCTGTAATTAGTTTTGCAAATGTATGTGAAATGGATAATTTATCTTTTTCTTGATCAGTCTTGCTAGAGATTTAACAAGTTTATTGATCGTAAAATACATTTTATTTTCTATTGTGTGTCTGCTTTCTATTTCTTAGATCTTTTGCTCTTATTGCCTTCCTTGTACTTTCTATGGGTTTAACTTGATGTTTTTCTTAATTGAAATATTGCTTCTATTCATCCTTCCAGAGTAGAACTCTTATTACATGCATGTCAAACTTTTTTCTTGGGTCCTAAATGCCTCTTATATTATTTTTCCTTCATGCATAAATGTGTATTCTTTCTGAAGACATGTCTTCCAGTTCACTCACCCTTTGCACTGCTATTTATGAAATTTCATTACAGCCATCTAATAAATTGTTAGTTTCAGTCTTCTATTTATCCATTCTCAAATTTCCATTTGACAATTTTGATGGATTCTGAGTCTCTACTGGAATTGCCCAAATTTTCTCTATCTTCTTGACATACCCCTAATTATTTTAAATATTCTGCCTAAAAATTCCAGTATGTGAATTATCTATGGATCTGTTTCTATTTACTTATATTCTCCTTTATTTCCATTTTGTTGCTCTGTATTTTGGTATATTTCATATTTTTGATTAGATGCTAGACATGTGAGTAAAAATTATAGTGATTCCTTCAAAAATGCTTTGTTTTCTGAGAAAGGTAGGTAGAGGTCTAGTGGATCACCTTGGTCCTGTGGAAGTTTGTTTTGGGTTTTGGTAGGCATGGGCTATTTCAATATTGACCTTTTTTTCCTAGAGCATAGTCCTTCTAAGGTCTCAAGAGAAAACTTGAGGTGTTTACCAAACCCACAGTGGTGGGTAGAATAATACCCCCTCAAATATATCCATGCTCCAATCTCCAGAAACTGTGAATACATTAGGTTATATTGAAATGATAAGTTTGCAGATGGAATTAAGTTTGACAATCAGCTGACCTTGGTATGGAGAGAATATCCTGAACTATCTGTGTGAACTCAATGAAATGACAAGAATTGTCATTAGTGGGAGAGAGAGGCAGAAGAAAGAGATGGAAGCAGGAGGAAGACTTGAGCAGCCATTGATGGCTCTGAAGATGGAAGGGCGTCATGGGCCAAGGAATACAGATAGCCTCTGGAAACTGGAAAAGACAAGAAGATGGATCCTCCCCCGGAGCATCTGCTGCCCTTCTGACTATTTGGTTTTAGCTCACTGAGACCCACTTTAGACCTCTGGTTTCTGGAACTGTAAGATAATAACGTTGTATTGTTTTAAGTTTGTGGTCAATTATTACAGTAGCAATAGGAAACTAATGCCCATTGCTAAGGACTAAACTCTTTCCTCCCAAAATTATATGTTGAAGCCCTAACCCCAGTGTGATGGTATTTGGAGATAATGCCCTTGGGAGGTAATTAGATTTAGGTGAAGCCATGAAGGTGGGGCCCTTATAAGTAGAGACACCAGAGAGCTTGCTTCCTCTCCCTCTGTCCTCTGTGAGGACACAGTGAGAAGACAGCTGTCTGCAGACCTGTAGGAGAAGCCTCACCATGAAGCTGATCGTGCTAGCACCCTGACCATGGATTTCCATCCTCCAGAACTGTGAGAAAACAAATTCCTTGTTTAAGTCATCCAGCTGGTGGTACTTTGCTATGGCAGCCTGAGCAGACCAGGAAATGAATAAAGTTAGATGGACTCAATTTCTCATTCCTTAGCATCAGGAAGATGTTGAAATCTCTGCTCAGCACTCTAGCCTTCCAAATTCCATTCTGCAGGGGTTTTCTTGGAATCTTACCATGTACACATATATATACATCTTAGGAGTCTGCTTTTAGCTTATCAGCATCCCCCACCAGAGTGGTATATTTGTTACAATTGATGAACCTACATTGGCACATGTTATCATCTGAAGTCCATATTTTTCAATAATGTTTACTCTTGATGTTGTACATTCTATGGGTTTAGACAAAATACATAACGGCATGTATCCCCCATTATAGTATCATGCAGAGTTTGATAGAGTTCACTGCCCTAAAAAATCCTCTGTTCTCCACTTACCCATACCCTCTCCCACAACCTCTGGTGACCACTGATCTTTTTATACTCTCCACAGTTTTGCCTTTTCTAGAATGTCATATAGTTGGGAATCATACAGTATTTAGCCTTTTCAAATTGGCTTGTTTCACTTAATAATATGAATTTAAGTTTCCTACATAAGTTTTCATGGTTTGAAATTAGTACTGTATAATATTCCATTGTCTGGATGTACCCTCCTTGGGTTCAATAGAATGAATAGAATTTTCTATATGAATGAATAGAATTTGCTATAATGGCTCATAAAACTCAGGGAAATAATTACATACCAATTTATTATATAACAGAGGATGTGATACATAAGGTCTAGATGTATCCTGAGCATAGGAGCTTCTGTCCCTATGAAGCTGGTGTTTGCCACCCTCCTGGCACATGAATCTGTTCACTAAGCCGGAAGTTCTACAATCCCTGTCGTAGGCTTCATCATGTAGGCGTGATCAATCATTAACTCAATCTCCAGCCCTTTTCCCCTCCCTGGAGGGTGGGGGAGGGGTGTGGCTGAAAGTTCCAAGCTTCTAATCATGGCTTGGTCTTTCTTGGGACTGACCTCTATCCTGAAGTTATCCAGGAGCTTACCAAGAGATGTTCCCATCACACAGAAAATTCCAAGGGGTTTAAGAGACCAAATAGTAGAATAAAAGATGCTCCTAGCCTTCCCTGGTGGCGCAGTGGTTGAGAGTCTGCCTGCCGATGCAGGGGACACGGGTTCGTGCCCCGGTTGGGGAAGAAGTACTGTTGTTCTTTTAAGAGGCACGGAGAATGCAAGCTATTTAGAAACGTAGGAAAAATAATTTCATATGGTATTTAATACATTCATTTGATAAATTCATTTATATTACCCTTTGGATGATATGATATAGAAGAACTAAAAATTCTAATATCACAATATTTTTTCTTTGTCTATAAAAAACCTTTAAAATGGGAAAGGAGGGTTAAATTGTTTTAACCCCAAATAAGTAGTATTTTAAGGCATAATCTCTCATTTCTGATCAAGCCGAATTTTTACTGTGGCCAAGTATCTCTAATTCCATCTTGTGGATATGAAGTATTTTATAGTTTTTAATAACATGCCAGTAAATTTTATTTTTAAATGAACACAGATTTTTGCCTAACACTTCTGAGTAGTATTTCAATTGGGAATTAAAATAATATTAAATTTAATTCGATATTAAATATTCAGCAAAACATCAACAGTCTGAGTATACATCATGTAGCAACTGTGTCAAAAATAAGAACATAAAAATAAAGCATAATGTTGAGATAAGCTGCCCCAGAATCAGACATGGATTTTCCTTCACTGAGTATGGATTTTCCTTCACTACTTAGAAGCTTCTTGGTCTAGTCACTTCACATCTTGGTGACTCTATAAATTCACTTTTAAATGTTGAATACAACAATATGTATATCAGAGGATTGATATGAGGATTAAATGAATTAATGTATATAAATCATGGTGACTATGTGAGTTGAGTGAAGCCTAAATAAATGTCAGCCATCATTATTAACATTATTGTTCTGAGCATTGACAGGTCATTACCTTTAACCATCACTTTCTAATTTTCATAGTCTTGTTTTTTTGAAATATAGTTGTTGGGTCAGCTTTTTATCCCCCCAAGGCTTTTAAAAAATGTCTAGATTTATCAACAAGTTATAGAGAGATACTATGCTGAAGGGCCAACACATTTCAGCTTCTCTAACACTCACAGGGCAACGGGTTTTGAAATTACATTGCTATAACAACATGAAAACCTTAATTTTTTCTACCCAGAGAGAGGTACATATGGAGAAGGAATTCATCTTAGGGCATCCAGTAAAGGGATGTCCCTCCAGCATTCTGCAAGGCAGTTCTCAAGACATGTTCTCCTAAGTATCTGCAGATGATCATTCTCTTCCTTCCACAACCCCCTCTCTTCTATAAACGGAGAAATTTAGCAAGTTACCAGTACCACAGACGACCTAGGTTTTTCACCATCTCATGGCTACCCACACACTTTTCGGGATCAGAGGAACCTCTTAGGCTTCAATTCCACCAACCAAGATAGGACTCAGGGAAGGCCCTGCTCACACAGGGTAAGTTGAGTGGAAATGTGTGCCTAGTCTTTGAAATGTGTTTCTCATAAAAATATCACACGCGAGGCTTTGTTTACTAAATTGTACTGTCAACGTTACACTCCATGCACAACACCAGGTTTATAGTTGTTTCAGACTAACCTGAGGACCCAGTCAGTATTTATCACATCATTTCTAAGGAGAAATGAGTTCCTCTGCCAGAGAAGCACCTAAAAAATTAACTGTTTGAAAACACAATCTCTTCTTACATCAGGGTCTCTTTTGTCTTCAATCCCATATTCCAAAATCAAATATTTAGAAGTATCTGCACCTGTGCCACTCTGCAGTCCAAACTTTGCTTTTCTAGAAATCTGATATAAAACTGTAAATATATCATGAAGAATCATTATTAGTTTCCCTGTAAAATTATAAGGAAAAAGTAAAGAGAGAGATGCTTGTATCTACTGCAGAAACTTTGCTTTCCTCCTCACCTCTACTCATTGATGACTACGGTACATTTCTCCATGCATTAAAAGCATTGTATATGCAAACATGCTGAGAATCCTACCTGTTCAAGCTTTGACACCTTACTATTGCTTCTCTTTCAAGTAAAAGTTTAATTTATCTTTTAAATCTAACAACAGAGTTGTCTTCACGAAGGTGTGATCTGAGCAGGGCCCTGTGCTCAGAAGGACCTCATGTTTGGTTTAAAGCTTTGCTTTTGTGGTCTTGAAATTCTCAATTTTATCTTTGAACTTTTCTTTCATTAAGTGAGGTATGATAAGACAATGGAGCACACATGTGGTAGAGGATAAACACTGTGTGCGTGTCCGGGGATTCTGGATGTCCCATTCCAGTATAGCACTTGCAAGGTGCCAAGAGCACAGAATTCCAGTGGACCCAAAATGTGTGGGAGCTCAGTGTGAGTCAAAGAAAGTACAAAGTTAAGTGTGGTATGTCTGTAACTGAGTAGGCAGAAACACTGACAGCTGGGAGACACCAAGCTTTTGGTTCAGACCAGAACTTGTTTTGAATCCATAAAGAACGCAGTGCATTCTAAGAAACACAAGTGGCCACGGAATCCTAATATGTTCATTTTTTCTCATGTTACTTCCCTATATTAGCTAACCACCTATAGATGGAGCAACCCACAGTCCCTTTTCCTCTATGTCCTTCCTTACTCACCACTAAACCAAAGGTAGAGAATTTTGGTAGAATGTGTGCTTGTCAAGAAGTGCTATAAAAACAGCTGAGTTAATTTTGAGCAGCATTCTCACCATTCTGATAAGAATGCAATACATATGCATGTACATGCTACGGAATAAGGATTGTGTCATTTTGACGGTTCCACATACCAGTTAAATGCTCTAAAAATATGCAAAGAAAGCTGGCCTTGCACAGTATAAAGATGAACTAAAAAATTCATACTAATAATTAAAATTTTTAATTTTTCTTTACTTTGAATGACTTTAACTAGCAAACAAAGCACTGTGACAAGTCAAGAGAGAAATCACAGAAGGGAAATCTTTATGACACTTTTTTCCTGTTTGGGAACAAGGGGCCCCCTACATTTTTATTTTGCGCTGGACCTCACAAGCAGGGTAGTCAGTTCTGACTAATAATGTATGTTTCAAACAGAATTATAATGGGTGTCTCTACTTCATTGCCTCCAGAAAATTAATAATATAAAAGTTGTGAATGTAGCTTCAATTATACATAAATAACCATTAATCGTTATTCATGAAAAACCTGAAATTTGGCTTTTTTCATTGTATTGATTTGGTCTTTTTAACCTCCGTAGTGCATTTGTTTGATTCCTTCACCCCCACACCCCCTGGTATGTGATTTCAAAGCACATTACAATATTCATCAAAATATGCTACATCTTATTTTCTTTGTTCTTGTTATTGGGAGAGGAAATGCTGTGGGATCCAGGAGGGAATTAAACTACAGATGGCTGTCTTCTTCCCAGAGTCCATCCATACCTGCTTTCCAGAAAGTGCCCAGCAGGCGGGATACTGTTTTAATACCAGAGCAGAAGGCAGACAGCACATACCTAGCATCAACCATTGTGCATCAGTGATGCATTTGTGTGGATGTGCAATTTCTTTGTTCCAGATTCCAATAATTCCATTAAATTAAAAGGTTTATCCCTTTCCCCTGCCTGTTTCTTCTGGCCTGGGGTGATCCCAAACCAAATCCTTTAGAATTCTTGAATCTGCTGACTTCAATCTGCAGATACTTACTCCCAACCCATAACTCTACGTGCTCCTACATCCCCCTCTCTCTAAATGCCAAACCTGGTCCTCTGACTCAGCGACTCAACTTGGCTTGAAACCTCTCCAGCTTTGTCCTGAGACCTGTCTGAGGTCAGCTTTGCCCTTAGAACTGGAGGAAATCATTTAACGCTACAGGCCAATACTTATCCCAGGAATAAATTTAGGTACCACTTATCTCTAAGATGAACCACAGGGAGGACAATGATGTACTGAACCAGGTGAGGGTGAAAGTAAGGTAGAGCAAGAAGGAAGATGGAAGCGATTAAGGGCGTCTTTTAATAACTTGCTCCATGTCATTCAGTCACTCAAGTATACTATTTATTGGGTCACTACAATGTTGTAAATTCTAGGAACGTCATGGTGAGGAGATGAAAAACAAAAATGTCTTTGTGGGATATACAGTTTAATTCTACCAGACATTCAAATTGAAGACACAATACATTGTGTGCATTTGTTTTCAAACTTGTATTTCTACTCCATACATGTGGGAAAGAGTGAACATAAGAAATAAAACCAAACCCAAACAAAACAAAACAAAAAGTCATAGAACTGAGACATAAAGCTGATTATGTGAATTTCTCCTTGGAGGACCTCGCTTGAAAAGGAGAGATTTAAGTACCAATTTTAAGAAGGATTTGCTTCATGATTCCATTTGGGGGAATAGTTGAAAAAGGCTAATGGTAAGCTTTCAGTGGCATTTAAAAGAACCATGACAGCATCCTTAAAAATCCAAAAAAAGAAAAAACAGAAAACACCTCTCATCACAGTCATTAATTATTATTTTGGCTTCTCAGGATCCAAGCTCCTTGTGGAGTCCCTCATTATGCAAGTTTTGGTGGAATCAATGTGAGTATTTTCAATGCCTTTGAAGGAGGCCTTTGTGTACAGAAAAGATTATTCAGAAGACAGTCTTTTGAAAAAGAATTAATATTTAATTATTAAAAATCCAAATCCCCAACACTAACCCATCTTTAAATTTTAACTTCAAATTATGAATCTTATTATTTCACTTATTAATCAATGAATTTTTGGCTAACAGTTTTTAAAGGAACCTGTGGTAACTCTTTGGTCTTATTTATACATTTGATTCATCATGTTCGTTGAAACAATTTTAACTAAATTTATAAATTTAGCATTGCTGATTTTCTTTTTAGGCACTATTTTTTTTTTTTTTCGGCATGCGGGCCTCTCACTGCTGTGGCCTCTCCTGTTGTGGACCACAGGCTCCGGATGCGCAGGCTCAGCGGCCATGGCTCACGGGCCCAGCCGCTCCACGGCATGTGGGATCTTCCCGGACCGGGACACGAACCCGTGTCCCCTGCACCAGCAGGCGGACTCTCAACCACTGCGCCACCAGGGAAGCCCCCTAGGCACTACTTTTTGACCGAGAGAAAAATCAAATACTATGGTAAATTTTACAGTCTAATGAATTGAACATAAATATTAAAGTAACTTCTCAGACAAATTGATTCAGAGCCTGGGTCTAAGTTTTGCTGCAAGGGAAAGGCTTTCTAAGAAATGCAAAGATTGCAGCTTAGTACAGACATTTTGTAGTAGGAAGAAATGATTAGAGAATCATTTTAGACTGGATTTTTAAGATTCTTGTTAAGGAGACAGCAAGACTGGATAAACAGTGATTAAGGTCCTGAGGCATTTCACCAGGCTAAAGTCAGCTGAGCTGTTCTTAGAAGAGGTTCTTGAGCTAATTAATGTCTATCAGAAAATTGTTCAAGCATTTAATCATGTAGGTTAATAATTATCTCCCAGAAGGGGCTCTTGATCACATCACACCACAAAGTTCTGCCTTATCCCAGGATTTGGAATAATTCTCTTTCTCAAGATAGTGATTCTTAAATGAACATGCATGCTTCAATGTCATAGTAAATTTCCACTGAAAATTTCAACAAAATAAATTACCTAGTTAAACAAGCTTTAATTTGAATTACTCTATCACAGCATATTATCTTTGATACAAATATTTAACATGTTGAATTGCACAGAATCCATCTTAACACAGAAGGGCTAATACTATCCATTTGATTCCCCTAAATGTTTCCTTAGAAGATTAGATCTTCCCAGGGTTGAAATATACTTATGTGCTAGAGAGGCACTAAGCCTGCTGACTTGGGTTAGCTACTGACCAGAGATCTCAGCTGAGTTTGAGGTGTGGGGCCTTTACATGAACAGGATTCCCCCCCCTCCATAATAGTAATACTTGCTGAGTGCTTTTTTATAGTCACTATGTCCAAATCTTTGAGAGGTTTGCTCTCCTCATCCACATGGTCCATGTCCCCAAATTTAAAACTTAGAAATACCTAATTCTTCCATCTACTAGTAAAGGTCTGAAAACCCCACTAAGACTATGGCTAACTTTGTTAAATGGAACTACATTTCTTTGGCTCTTACATATTGAACGATTTTCTAATAGAGTCTTTTCATGGTCCAACCTGGAGGTATCTGGCAGCACCACAGGAGAGGCCATGGTGCTGGAGGCACAGATGGGGTGGTGATCATGCAGGCCATGATCTTGTCCTGTATGCAGCAGTGATGCCTGTGGCATCCACACCAATGCCCTCCTATGGCATGGCTTTGCAATAGTTCCTGCCAACTAGCTTTCTTTGATTCCTGATCATTTTTCAAGACTGATTCTCCATCTCAGTAGTTCCTAATAGACTTCCAATATATTAAGTTTTTGCTTAACTGTTTGCAGTCAAGAACTCTGATATGTGCAATTTTACTTGAAGTAGAGAAGCTTAATGAAACCTTAGTTGATAACATTTGGGTTTAGTGTTTAGTGACACAATAACAATTTGTACCTAGGCATTCCTTTAAGACACATTCTAACTAAAGGGCCACTTTAAAGCATTTCATTTTTTTATTTATTTTTATTGGGGTATAGTTGTTTTACAATGTTGTGTTAGTTTCTACCGTACAGCGAAGTGGAGTTCCCTGTGCTATATAGCAGGCTCTTATTAGTTATCAATTTTATAAACATTCGCGTATATATGTCAATCCCAATCTCCCAGTTCATCCCACCTCCCCCCCACTTCACTGCTTTCCCCCCTTGGTGTCCAGAAGTTTCTTCTCTACATCCATGCTTTATCTGCTTTTATTATAAAGCATTTTATACTAAATAGTCAATCTGTTGCTTTGATAAAAATTAATATAAATGTGTATAAAACCTGGAATATGCAAAGCAAATTATTGAAGGTAATTATCTTTGTGTGATGGAATTAGAGATGGCTTCTTTTCTTGTGTATATTTTCCAATTTCCTAAGATAAATATTTACCACCTAGGTAGTTTTTAATATTTTAAAATTGTAGAAAATAGTGTTTATCAGTTGAAAAATATTGCTTTTGATATTGCTATTGCTTTTTAAATAAATGCTTATAAGTGTCAACTGTTGAGGACAGTACCCAAATGATAGACACAATACCTAGGAGAATTTAATTGGCATCTCTAGGGCAACCATGGAAATTCAAATATATTTAACTTAAGGAAACATGACAAAATCTCATGACTCTTTCGTAAAACTGTGCAATAATAAGTTGCCTTGTTCCATTATTTCAGGTTATGTCAAATCTATTCTGTGTTTTTAGACAATGATAATCTTGTTTCTTAATTATATGTGTGTACTTACAAAAACTATCAGAAATAGCACAGTATAAGAAAAGTAATACTTATTATAACCTGTATTTCATTGCTCAACCAACCCTTAAGCTTCTGGTTCATCATTATTACCTGAGTATAGTATTCTTGGAAATTTAATTTGAGAAATGAACGTTAGAGAGGAAAACAGACATATGTAAGGACATCGATAAACCAAGTGTGAGTGATAACACTGTAAAATATTTCAGGAAAACAAGACTACTAAAAGGGCACTTAAAGCTATAAATTTATCTCTAATCCCTGCTTTAGCTGCATTCCATACACTTTAATATGTCAAATATTCATTAGCATTTAGTTCAAAACCTTTTCTAATTTCAATTACAATTTCCTATTTGACTTATGGATTATATAGACTTCAGGCAGCTGAATAAATTGGAAAGCATAACATCAACAGAAAAACCAGCTGTCATTTTTTTCCCCAAATAACTGTGAGCTTAAGGAAATTTTAACTGATAGTCCAAGAGGATTTAACTTGGCATCTCAAAAAGTAATTCATTAGTTTTCTGGAACAATAAAAGAAGCAAAAATAGCCAACAATTCTCCACTTTTCCATAACTGTCAATTTTACATGTCTGTTTTAAAATAAGAGCTTCTGGGTGTTACTTCCCCAGCATTGGAGTTATCTGGACACCTGTGTTCTGCTTCCAGCTCTGGACTGGCTGACTTTGTGACCTGGGACAAGCCACTTCCTCACTCTTGGTCTCTGCTTCCTCTTCTAGAAGATCCCCAAGTTTCCATTGTCACCTGGAGCATACGTCTTACAGTGTAGTGTTGTAGGATTTCCTGACAATACGTGACATGCAAGTTCAGGTTAAGTGATGTGGAGACAAGGAGAATTATCCAAGTCCTTGTAGCTTTCCTTGCACCCAACGGAGCAGCCTGTCCAAATGACCCCCCACCTCCATGGAGGCTTCCCCACTCCCATGAGGAGCCCACGTTTTAGGGAAAACCAGCTGAGGCTTATTGGGCAGGGAGTCATGGCAGCAATGGATCTGGTAGCTGGTAGGGTGTGAGAATCTTTCGCTAAGACACTTCCCTCAGATGCCAAGGGCCTGGGCATAGACCCAGTCCAGGGTGTGGCCAGCCCATAGCTGATCCTGTTTGCCTTCTGGCCAGACATATCAATAATTTCAGCAGGGTTGGAGATTACAGACTGCAAAGCAAGGAATTTTCACGTTTGATATTTTAAGCATTTGTAACATGAAAGTGACCATAACCAATTAGAGTAAAAGGTCAGTTTTGTAATTCCTTTTCTGAATACAGAAATGAGTAATTTTTTTAAAATAAACATTTTATTTTAGTAGAGTTTTAGATTTACAGAAAAAAAATGGGCAGATAGTACAGAGTTCCTATGCACCCCACACACAGTTTCCCCTACTATTAGCATCTCACATTAGTGTGGTACATTTGTCACAATTATTGAACCAATATGGATATACAGTTGACTCTTGAACAACATGGTTTGAACTCTGCAGGTCTGCTTATACATCAATTTTTTTTTTTTTTTTTTTTTGCTGTACGCGGGCCTCTCACTGCCGTGGCCTCTCCCGCTGCAGAACACAGGCTCCGGATGCGCAGGCTCAGTGGCCATGGCCCACGGGCCCAGCTGCTCCGCGACATGCGGGATCCTCCCGGAAAAGGGCACGAACCCATGTCCCCTGCACTGGCAGGCGCACTCTCAATCACTGTGCCACCAGGGAAGCCCTACATAAATTTTTTTCAATATAGTACCTGTATTTTCATTTTATAGATCTTTAAATTAAGTGTGTGGGAAAGTTTGTGTTTGATTAGTGATCACAAACGTGGAATCTGAAAAACTAGGGTTTGAGTCCTACTTTTACCCAAACTGTTTCAGCTTCCTGCCCTTGGGTCAGTCATTTATCAATTCCTTTCTTTTTGAGACAGAGATAGCAGTACGTGGCGTTTTCACTGTATGGGAGTCAGCATCCCTAACCCTTGCTTCGTTCAAGGGTCATCTATATTCTTATTAACTCAAGTCCATACTTTTTCAGATTCCCTTAGTTTTGATTCGCTTCATTTTTATGTTTTATATTTTGTGTGTATTTTTCCACTTTATGTTTCACCCAGGACGGCACATTACACTTAGTTGTCATGGCCCCTCAGAGCCTCAGTTGATTAGGCTTTAAGGTGAAGTTGAAAATATCCTTGCTTGGAAACAGGCATCCTTGAGGTCCCCTCCAGCTCCAAAAGCTGTGATTCTATCTAAAAGCAATTTGTGGGAACACGGTTCTCTGAGAGCAGCCTCAGCTTGACGATGATAGCGCATGCGTAATTCTCAAGGTGGCTTTGGGCCACAGGTGAAAATGATGCTCCAGCAGCGCCCCAGGTCTTGAAGATCTTAGGAGATGTTAGGCGCATGCAAGCCAGACACACAACTTGGAAACAGTTGACACAAAGAAAACAAGGATGACCTTCTCTCACGACACTTTGTTTTGCATGTTCTACCTTCATTCAATGCTGCAGAGAACTTTTATCACATTAAAATTAGGCAGCTGGGTAAGGCAGTCATGTTGACACAGATGAACCTAACAAACATCTGAATGTATTTTTTCTAAAGTATATGTTTTTATTATCATTGCTGGCTCTCTGAAATATTTGGAATGAGAACCATCTCCAGTCAAACGTTCCTGGTATTACACATTGCGTAATACGTTGAAAAGACTGTGCTTGCATCTGTATGTAAGGGCGCATTTGTGCTGTTTCCTCTTGGTGGTCTGTAGGTAGAGAAGATGCTGATGGTGAAAAAACATTCAAAGGGTTATGGGTCCCTACAAGGATTTGTTCTACAAAATCGGCACAGATCAAAAGAATATCAGTGTAATTTTGCAAAACCGCAGTCTATATTCTGGGATCCTTGAATTAGAAAGCATGAGTGAATGTAAAATGGCATGTATGTCGGACTGCCTCTGATTCATAACATATGCTTTTCAAGATAAGAATTTATATATCTATAGACACACACAAATATGTGTGTGTACCTGTGTGTCTGTCTATAGGTACAGTTTTGTTTGTTGTTTGTTCTAATGACCATTTGTTGAACACTCAGCTGTGCCCAGCACTGTGCTAACTGTACGATATGAGTTACCTTGCTTAAGCTTCCCCACAGCCCTGAGAGGTGGTTATCACTCCCTCTCACTGACATCAGTATATTACTTATTATCTCAGATCTAGACTAGATGGAGACTAGATCAAAGCCTAAAGCTGGTTAAATGACCACCGGGGCTTTTATCAAACCGGTGACATAATGCTTCTAGAACGGGGGTTCTTACACTGGGTATATGTCCTGAGTTTACACAAGACTCTCCAAGGTCGGCACAGGCACAGATAGGTGTATGGAATCAGTGTCCTAATCCTTGACTCTTCCTTATGAAGTCTTTCCTGAGACTGATGTGCCCAAGGAAGCATAGCCTGTTGAGGCATCTTGAAGGTTCTTTTCCATCCCCACCCCCATCACAACAGTGTTTATCCACACCTGCTATAAAGGCACACTTCCATCCATCTCAGATCTCCTGCATCTGAGTTGTCAGCTATTTTCTTTCTTTAGTGTTTACACTGATGTTTGTCTATGGTTTTACCAGATACTGTTTTGTTCTTTCTAACTTTGTTGGACAATTTTTCCTGACAGAGAATGAATAGGATCGCTACTTCTAGGAAGTGTTTAAAGCATTTGCCTCTTATAATCACTATGCTTCCATTTTTCTTGTTCTTTTCCTTTTCCACACTGAAAACAGAAAAGAAAAAAAAAAATTCATGCTGCATGAGATTTGGATCCCAACCAATCTGGTGACCATTTCCTGCCCCCAAATCAGAAGAGCCGTCTTGGGGACATGTCACCCCCTTCCTAACTGGTTAGTCCATCCTGGAACACAGTGGTTCCACATTAGAAACTATAAGAATTTTAAAAACATTTTAGCAACTCCTAGAAGACGTATTTTGGTTTTTAATTTTCTGCTATAGGACCGATCATTCTTAAAAGGGATAAATACCTTTAAAAAATATTTTAGAACATAATCAAAATAAACAGAAATCAAAATCAACAAAATACCTTATGTGTATTCTAGCATTCATTCCGTGCTTCCCTTACGTTCTCTGTGCTGTGTACTGCTAACATCAGGACTGTACCCACCCCCAGCCTAAGCAGACCCCCTTTTTTAAAAGAACAATCAATTACAGTGCACTTTCAATCTTTCAGGCTCCTATCTCACTCTGGCTCACTCAAAAATAATACGTTAGAAAGGTAATTAATATTTGGAATTGGAGTTGAAGGGATGAAAATAAGTACAGAGACTACCGACAACCTGACACAAGTTAACTGGGTGAGCACAAGAAGCGAAAATTAAGTAACTTGACCACAGTAAAAATAAAATAAAAGCAAAATGTGTTTCATTTCACAGGCATTAAAAATCCATGCTTCTGATACAAAGCCATCTTAACAGAAAGCAAAATTGAGAAAATCACAAGACTAGGTGTTCATCATACAAACATTTTCATTTCAGTTTTACGTCATAGTCTTTAGAAGACGAACGACTTTCCACCAGGATGAAAAGTGTTTGCAGACATAGACACCATGTCTCTTTCTTGGCATTATGAATGATGGTGAAACCTGACGGTGCACTGAAGCCTAATTATTCTCTGGAAACCATGGTTGGAAGCAGCTTGAATTGGTGCCAAAGTGAGCATTAGAAACCCTGCAGGTGTCTCTCCAAATGGAACCTTCATTTTCCAAGCAATTAATGTTGATTCAAGCCAATAGGACGATAACAAGGGGCCGCACCTAGAGAAGCTTGCTGCCTCATACAACTGCTTCTGCTAGAGCAGCTCAGACACAAATCCTGAACAAGACAGCTCCTGGCGAGCGCAAGCAGCATAGAGGGGCCATAATCCTGCTCTCAGTGAGGGTCTGGGGGTCAAACAGTGGCACTTATTTATTCTGATAATTAACTCCTGGTTCCCAGGAAAGACCAGGACCCTCTACCGCTGCAGCCTCTCTTCAGGCATAACTCACACATACACACACTCGTGATGATTATGATAATAACAATAACAATAATAGATATTACTGAAAACCACTAAAAGAAAAATAAGAGCAAACAGCAGCCCATTGACAGCCGGCATCAGGTGTCGTATGACTAGAAGAATGAGATTATACTGTATAGATCACATCTCAATTTAACTCATTTTCTGATTTGAGAACCTAACACCCACATAAGGTAGGGTTTCTATTTCTGGTGGAATCTTAACAACAGCAACAAAAATCTATGACTCATTCATCAACAAGTATTTATCAGTCCCCTAATTTGCATCTGATTATTATGCAGTTCTGGAAGACAACGTAACAGTGATCAAAACAGACCTGCCTCGTGGTGTTTACAGTAGTGGGAGTGAGAGACAGTCTCCGGTTACACAAGTCAATGCATGGTACGTGTATGCTGATAAAACCTAATAATGTTTGGTATGTCCATGGTGTTGTGTGCTATGGCTAAAAAGGAGTTGTGTAGGAGCCAAGGAGTGCTGGTGTGGTGGTCAGGGATGGGGTTGCTCAAATGTCCCCCTTGGATGAGTGGACCCTTGAACACAAATCTAAGGGAAGTAAAGCAATAACTGCTCCCATAACTGGGGACAGAGCTGTCCAGGCAAAGGGTGTGGTGAGGCTGGGGGCCTGTAGGCATGATGGCCAGACTGTCTGAATAGTAAGTATGTGGAAGCAGAGTGAACAGGGGTGAGTGCAGATGTGGGAGAAGGAGTCAAGGGGTAGAAGAAGGTGATAGGAATTGGGAGGAAGATAGATAACCTAACCTTGTAAAGACCTCAGCTTTTCATGCGGTGAGGTAGAAGCCAGCCATGGCAGGTCTATGAGCACAGGCATGGCAGGATCCAGGCATTAAGACCATGGAGGCATTATAACATGGAGACACCCGATGCAAATAGGAACGAAGTACTGACCCCTAGAGGTAGATCCAAGTTTTGTTTGACTTGAATCTCATAATTTCTGAATGCGTGGGATTTCTATAAGATAAAAGGATATGCAGTTAGGAACAAAAATTAGGTATAAAAGTGATTTTGTTAGAACAAAAAAAGAAATCACATCAAATTCCAAAAAAATTATTTTAAATAACACAAAAGGGTTTTGAAAACATTGCCTTCTTAATTAAGTGCCTGATACACCTCTGTTACTCTTTTTGGGAGGCAGGCGGGAGTGAGAGGGTAATATTTTTGACTGAGTACTTTTCATCACCTCTTTATGTGACAACTTAGGAACATTTTTTTCTGTGGAGAGAATTAAAAGATAAATTAATCACTTCTCTATTTTATGAATCGAATGGTGTCCTCCAAAAAAGATTATGTTGAATTCCTAACACCCAGTATTTCGAAATGGGATCTGATTTGGAAATAGGATTGTTGCAGATATAATTAGTTAAATTAAGATGAGGTAATACTGGAATAGGGTGGACCCTTAAGACAGGATGAGGGGTATCCAAGCAAAAACACAAAAACACAGGGATAAGACCATGTGAAGGGGGAGACAGAGACTGGAACGATACTCCTCCAAACCAAGGAACATTTGGGGCTACCAGATATTAGAAGCGTCCAGAGAGAATCTTGCCGCAGAGGCTTCAGAGGGAGTATGACTCTGCCAACACCGTGATTTTGGACTTCTGGAATTTCTCCAAAGATGTGAGACAATAAGTTTTTATTGTTTTAAGTCACCCAATTTGTGGTACTTTGTTATGGCAGCCCTTGGGAATTTATTTATCTAGTATGATTAATCAAAATTTGTTTTTCTATTACAGAGATTTTAGGAAATATACTTTTTAGCTTTGCAACTCATTAATGGTAACATGATGAAAATGTTTATTATTGTGTTGAATTTGAGAAAACCTCTATCAACTTTCCCTCATATTGACCTGTTAGAGATGATTTCATGTGATTCCTGTGTGTATGTATGCATATACATGTATTTTTTAAACACACTGCATTATTAAAAATTTTTGACATGAAAAACTTCTGTTTTGGGGCTTCCCTGGTGGCGCAGTGGTTGAGAGTCTGCCTGCCAATGCAGGGGACACGGGTTCGTGCCCCAGTCCGGGAGGATCCCACATGCCGCGGAGCGGCTGGGCCCGTGAGCCATGGCTGCTGAGCCTGCGTGTCCGGAGCCTGTGCTCTGCAACAGGAGAGGCCACAACAGTGAGAGGCCCCGCGTATCGCAAAAAAAAAAAAAAAAAAAAAAAAAAAAAAAAAAACTTCTGTTTTGACCAGGTATCAATGAGAAATCGTTCATTTAAAATTCTGCATGTCTGATGACCGAAGGATTTTACGCAGATTAACTATAGGCTCTGTGGACTTCAAGTCTTGTTTCCTTTCCTTTTTTTAAAATTTTTCATAGTGCCAGGGACATGATTTACATTCACATTGCAGTACAACCTTTGGTCAGGCATGTTTGTAATGAGATGCTTGGTAAGTTGGTGCAGTGGGTGGTGGAAAAATTCCTGAGAGCCATTTCTGCCCTTGGAATAACTGCAATATCTTGCCTCTACCCAGGAAATAGTCGACTGAGAGCCATAATAAACACACAGCGCCAAACTCAAACTATAGGTACCTCAACTTAATTTGCCCTTAACTAGATCCCAAAAATGTCTTTGGACATTACAATACTTCTAACCAGTAGGTGGAATATGAAGGAGGATAAATTAAAGTGGAAAGAGGCAGCAGTCTTGACCAATCGGAAGTAAATATCTTACATGAACAACTTGTACAAAACCATTTGAACCATACTTTGTTATAGTTCTGTCCAGGGCCTTGGAAGATCCCTTGTGCAAGTGAGAGCTGGTGTATCTTGTGTCTCATTAGCTTAGTGGTTAATCTGCTTTTGTGTCTCCTACTTGCTGTTAGGGACCTGCTGAGTGTGATGGTTAATTTTGTGAGTCAACTTGACTGAGCAAAGGGATGCCCAGATAGCTGGCAAAATTATTTCTGGGTTTATCTGTGAGGGTGTTTCTGCAAGAGATTAGCATTTGAATCAATGACTTAGTAAAGAAGATCATCTTCCCTAGTGCAGGTAGGCATCATCCAATCTGATGAGGTCCTGAAAACAGCACAAAGGTAGAGAAAGGTTAAATTCTTTTTTCTTTTTTTAAGATTTTTTTGATGTGGACCATTTTTAAAGTTTTTATTGAATTTGTTACAATATTGCTTTTTTTAATTATTTTTATTGCTTCTGTTTTATGTTTTAGTTTTTTGGCTGCGAGGCATATGGGATCTTAGCTCCCCGACCAGGGATCGAACCCAGACCTCCTGCATTGGAAGGGGAAGTCTTAACCACTGGACCTCCAGGGAAGTCCCAAGGTTAAATTCTTGCTTTTCTTCTGAGCTGAGACATCCATCTTCTCCTGCCTGCCCTTGGGCATCAGAGCTCCTTGTTCTCAGGCCTTTGGACCATGGGACTTACACCAGTTTCCCCCACACCCCAGTTCCCAGGCCTTTAGTCTCAGACTGGGAGTTACACCATCAGTTGGGACTTGGACTGCCTTATACTCTCAGCATTCCGAATTCTCCAGGTTGCATGGCATAATTCAGCTTCCATAATGATGTAGGTCAATTCCTATAATAAATCTCTTCTTAAATATCTCTACATATGCTATTGGTTCTGTTTCTCTAGAGAACCCTGATCAATACACTCAGTCTTGTAGATTTGCCTTGTCTTTCAATTTGGCACAATGTTTCTCAAAACACGGTGTGTGTAAGAGTCACTGTCCAGGGTTATATCTATGAGACATGTATTTTGTAAATAATGTAAGGGATGTTTTCAGGTAGTCATCAGAAGATAACCTCCATTTCATGTAGGTGAAACTCCACAGCTAGTCCCTTCTAAAATCAGATATTTGTACAATTAAGCAGTAGAATATGAACTCTAAAAAGAATGATATTAGATCAGTACATTTAAAAATAAGACTCAGAAAAGGGGAAATACTCACTTACTGATATTAGAAGGCGGCAACTGACCTTTGCCTACCTTTGTCTTTTAAGTGATAAAGGCTTGTAAGAGGGAACACTTTTTCAAATCCTTTTACTGGATAAATAAAGGCTGGATATTCAACATTAAAGATCAGATTGTTCATTGAAAAAGTTATATTTTTATGATATGTGAAAGTAACTGTCTCTATTTAGTAGTTATAACACTATAAAACTATAAGAAATGTTTTAGTCTAAAATGTCTTGTGTTAAATGAGGAAGTAAACAATGTAAGTAATTCACCCAAGGTCATATAGTGAGGTTCCTTTTTTAATATCTGCTAATGGTTACAAACAAACAAACAATAATAATTTCAGAAATTATATAGTTCCCAGCAATTACCAAATGCATCCTTGATCAGTGAGAAAACTCATTTTCTGCAGCTCAAACTCAGCCACAATGCCCGTGGGACCTGTAATTATAGTGACTCATCCTTGAAAAAGCTATTGTGAGTAGTCACTGTTCCTACAATAGTGCATTGGTTTTTGCTTATTAAATTCCCCCAAAGTTAAACCAACTTAGAGATGATGATTTTGGTGCAGAAATTATTACATCAGAGAAGTCCATAGGTAAATTGTTTCAGCACAATGGGTTTTATGTTTTTCTCGACGTTTTTTCTCTTAAGATTTTTCTCCTGCTCTTCCTCCAACCTCATTGTTTACTTACACGGCCTTTCTGTTCAGTTGAAATCATATGCTTCATTATTTCTATTGTGACTTTACTGAGGATAAAATACAATACAGTTACTGGATTCTTAAAAGACCATAGAAACAAATCTGATTCAAACTCTTAGTTTTAGAGATTAGGCCACTAAAACAACAGAAATGTCTTCCTCAAAATCACATTTAGGAGGACCTCCTTCGTGGCGCAGTGGTTAAGAATCTGCCTGCCAAAGCAGGGAACACGGGTTTGATACCTGGTCCGGGAAGATCCCACATGCCGTGGAATAGCTAAGCCCATGCACCACAACTACTGAGCCTGCGCTCTAGAGCCTGCGAGCCACAACTACGGAAGCCTGCAAGCCACAACTACTGAGCCTGTGCTCTAGAGCCCACGTGCCACAACTATGGAAGCCCACGCACCTAGAGCCAGTGCTCCGCAACAAGAGAAGCCACCACAATAAGAAGCCCGCGCACCTCAACGAAGAGTAGCCCCCACTCGCTGCAACTAGAGAAAACCCACGCACAGCGACAAAGGCCCAATACAGCCAAAAATAAAATAAATAAAAAATAAAATAAATTTATAAAAAATTTTTTAAAAAGAATCACGTTTAGGGAATATGGACTAGAATTTAAATCACCTGATATTTATCCTGAATCTCTCCCATGTGTTATGTTGCTCTTCAGTGTTAGACAGACAGGTCAGTCTTCCTAAAGCTTTGGTTTCATGTTGTTGTCCTTATTTCCTCCAGGATAAAATTTGGACTTCTAAGCCTGGCATTCAAGACTCACCCCAATTTGGTTGAAGTTATTGCACTAAACTAATCATATTCACCATTAGTCCTCTGCATAGTACGCTACTGAAGTCAGTTTGATCTTTTCCTGTTCACAGAACACACCCTGCTGTCTGTGCTAGGTAACAAAATAGGTCAGAAAGATCTATAAGACTGATGAGAATGCCACATAAGCAAGATGTTAAGGCAAAGAATTTTACTATTACATCAGTTAACAGGGAGGAGTAAGTTCATAAAATCGAAAAATCAATGGGCTCTGACTCAGAGAGCCCTTATAGTGCCGTAAAACAGAAAATTGAGAGGTAGAAATTAAATATTATTTAAACGGGCTGGCATCAAGATGTCATCAGTTATAAAAGCCAAGTGGCCCCAGGATGGAGATAAATTCTAAAGGAGGGTGTCAAGATCAACCTTCAAAGTTCTGAATAGAAAGTGGAAACATGCACGAAGTTAACTCTTCATAAAGATGTGTAGATCTGCATTCAAGTCATCAGATAGAACTGAATGAGACGGGTAAGAACATGAATTCTAGAAAGGGAGACAAGGATAAAGACCCAGGTCCAGGCTCTGATAACAAAGTGCCGCTTGTTGACAGCAAGACTATGGCAGCTGAAACAGAGACAGTGACACTTTTAACTCTGGTCTTCTCAGTCCTATGTAATCAGAATCGGCAAGTATTTCCTGATGGGCAAAGAAAGACAATAATTTTTTCCCCAATACTTCTGGGTAGCCAGGGGTCACAGCAGAAGTTTGAAGCAAAAAAATCTAAACGCACACGTACACACACTTAAAGACAGCTGTGCACCAACCGTTTCCCCTTCTCCCTCTCTATCCAAGTTCTACCTTCTTTTGTTGTTTGAGGTGAGGGGATACATGTACACTATTATTTTGTGCACATGTTCATCCTGCTGGTTTCATCATTGATATCTGCATTGTTTTAAGATCATTCTCATAGTTCCTTCAGAGAGGAGATGCAAAAGGAAAACTAAAACCTGTAAAGAGCAAGACCCAAGTCCAGTTTATTTAAGTGCGCTGGTATTTGGTTTCAAAAAGAAAGTAGGGCTCTTCCAAGTTTATTGGTATTGAAAAAATACATAATTTGGGGAGATTTCCATCACCCCTGTATGTATACTCATCTCAGTCACAGAGAAATGAGGTAAAGCCAGAAACTTAAAAGCAGGGCTCTGCGTATAGACTGCTTTAAAAAAAATTATTGCTAAGGGTCAGATGAACACAAAAGAGCAGGAAGAGAAGAACAAGAGACATTTATGAGAAATATTCATAAAATAGACAGAGTACCAATAAAATGTATTACCTCTAGTTTAAAGGAAACCATAAGTAAAACCTCATGCTAAGACATGGCTACCTAAACTGTCTTTTGAAATGGAAAAAAAAGTGGGGAGGTATTAATTAGATCTCAGTAGTATTTGTTGGAAAAAGCATCATAAATTCTTCATCTCAACAGTGCACTATATTTATTGTATAAAAACTGTGACTATATTCTGTTCAATACACAGAGATACTTATATTTTAAATATTAAAAAGTAACTGAGATACTTAGGATAATGAGTAAACCCCCAAATTCTTAGGGATCACCATGATGTTAATTTTTAGTTTTCTGCTAAGACCTAGAATTTAAAAAAGCAGCCTGTTCCCTCCGAGTTATAAAACCACATTCATTTGTAAGGTGAGACTTCCCTTGTTGGTCTTTGCACAGGAGTTGTATCCGACTGACTCGCAGCATTATTCATGCTGTCTCCAGCCAGCACTACAGAAGGATGGCCTTTTGCCCTCAGGCCAAGCTCAACTCAGGCAAAATTAGTATGTACAAGATGAGCACATCAATTGGGGGCAAGAGGCCGAATAGAATATGAAAGGAAGGCACATGCTGAGGTACCTGCTTCAAACTGTCTGGACTCCTGTCTTTCCAAGGGTGTTTGCCAGACATGTGGAAGTATTAACCGAACTAAGATTTACTGTCTCGTCTCTCCTCGCTGTCTGCTGTACACTTCTTCCACGAGGCAAATCTGTTTTCTGCCTTCAGTCTGTCTGATGACCAAAAGAGAAGGGAAGAAGCAAGAAGAGAGCCAAAAGCTCTACCCAGGTTTTTAATCAAAGGGAAATAGCCGTTCCTGGTTGGATCCAAATACAGAAATTTTTAAGACAAAAAAAAAAAAACTGCTATCTTTACAATCTCTCTCGCTAGACTTTATTTGTAGTCCTTTGAAGAGACTCTATTTCCTTATTTGCCAAACTGGCCTATTTTAAGGGCTCTTTCTTGAGTCCCTAAAAGAACAGAATGTCCTGTTCATTTACATACAGTAAACAGATGTTTCCTCCAAACAGCACGAAGTTGGGAAATAATTCTGAAACTCAATCCATTCACTGAAGCTTTGAAAAACCTGGCTAACAAGAATCCCCAAAGGATGAACTGCCAGTTGTTTATATGAGCAGATTATGTTATAAAAACATGTTTATGAAAGACCATTCATCTTTTGTCTCCCGCATACTAAGCTTCAGTTTAACTACAATTTCAGAGACAAGCGTTATGGGCTTCTATTATTTATCTATTTGTGTTGCGATAAAACTGGGATTCATAAACAGACTGGCAGTATACATGTCAAACTTATTTACCGTCTTGGTTCAGTTCTACTTCGGAAGTTGAGAATAAAATCTTAAAGAGAAATATTGTCTTCCAGAAGTCATTGTCTAATCTTCATTCATCTGGCAGAGATCATTTCCGCTCTGTGTCTCTCATTCTGTAAATTAGGAAGAAGGAAAAGAATTCTTCCAACTGTTCTGGGATTGTTGTTTTCATTCCCATCAATGATCTTGGCCAGTCAGCCATGTGAGTATTCTCTAAATCCCAGATGGAACAATAGTTTGTACCTTGATGTTGAACATTAACAGATTCTAAAGTAGTAAGCAACAATGGACATAAAACAGAGAGTAGATGGAATAATTGCTCAGGTCTCTGGAGGTTTGGTTTTGTTTTTAACAACTTAGCAAACTAGGTTGTGCAAAGCCTAGCAAGCCTAGAAGTGCAAACTAATTGTAAAACGGAGCAAGCATCCTGAAACTACCTTCCGCACCCGTATCTGACCCCGTATCAGAGGAAGAAGACAAATCCTGGAATAATCCTAAAATGAGATCCCTAGCCGAAGTACGTTTTGGATTTTCGGGTGGTTTCCCAAGATGGTCTCGATTCTAGAAATGACCTGATACGTAGTTGTTTCACCAAGTGGGAGGTTGGTACTTGCTTTATCGGTGAGGCAGCACGGAAGATTAAAAATGTAGAATAAAAAACCCAACCTTGGACACAGCCAAAAAGTAAAGAACCTGTAAATAACCCTAGGGCCAACACTGCTTGAGATCTATGAGAAGACATCACATGACTTCTCCCAAGCTACAGAAGAAAGTCTAGAATATTCTGAGGTGAAAAGTCTATAGTCACATTGCTTTTATTAAAATGAGGTTACTTGACAGGCATTTATTAAGCACCTACTATGTTTCTAATACTATTCTAGCTGCTGGGACTATAGACACAATCAAAACACAAATTCTTTACTTTCTAGCTGGGGGGAGACAAACAATAAACAATAAAATATAAGATATGTTAAATGGTAATAAGTGCTCAGGAAGGAAAAGTACATCAGGGAAGTGGTATATAAAGTGTCAGTGGGTAACACTTGAGACAGGGTGGATTGGGAGGCTTCCCTGAATGGGGGATTTTGAGTATAGCCTGAGTCCTTCCCAACATGAAAGGGCTCTGTGGATGTTAACACAAGAGTGCTCCATACAGAGGAAAGTAGGTGGAGAGGAAGGGCCCTGGAATGCTCAAGCGACAGTAAGACGGTGAGGTGGTCGCGAAAACACCATGGCTGGATTTCCTGCTGTGGTGGCAATAGTTGGCTACAGCCCCGGCTTTCATTCCCCCTGGATTCCCACCATGTTCACACTGAAGCCACGCTTCCCGTAGGCTGCTCCCAGCCAATGACTGATCACGGTGAGGGCACGAGTGCAGGTCCCGACCTTTCATTATACTTTGAGGACTTTGAGGACTTGTGAGGATTCCCCATAAGCCTGGCCAAAGCTTTCCTAGACTGACTCAGAGTCTGACACTATTCTAACCCAATTCTCTTTCCTCTCCTGTATCAGACCTGCAGACCTGGTGTGAAAACTCTGCCTACTTACTCCTTCTTCCTCCCCTTAATTCTCAGGCATTTTGAGAACTGCAGAATTCTCTGCAGACCCATATCAACACTGTCCAAACCCCTGCACAAAGAGACTTGACCAAACCCTAGCATGACTTCTAGCAGCATAAGGTGTGTCTCTAGGATAACCCTAGCTCCCTACTAAAATGCCTGCCTGAGAAAACTCAACACTGCCAGGAACATTTACTATTTGTTCTAGCCAACAGCTGATGATAGGTCCAGATCACCCTCACTTAGATTTACTGGAAAGGGCTTACAGTTGTGACTATGTATTTTATGCAACTCAGAAGCATCTTTCTCTAGGACCTGAAAGCCATTCCTTTGCAATGTTATCATCAAAAAATAGGACCTCTGCCTCCCAGGTTCTGTGGGGTGATAGATTCTTAACTTCAACAATTGCCGGCCAACAAACACAGCTGGCCTAATCACATTGACACTGACCAACCCTTTGTGATTTTTCACTTTCTGACTCTCTTGAGCACCTGCTCTCCTCTCTCTTTTACTCTCCCTTTAAAATCCAAGCAGAATTAGAGACATAGACATAGAGAACAAATGTATGGATACCAAGAGGGAAAGGGGTGGGTGGCAGGAACTAGGAGATTGGAATTGACACATATACACTACTGATACTATGTAAAGATAGACAACTGATGGGAACATACTGTATAGCCCAGGGCGCTCTATTTAATGCACTGTAGTGTCCTAAATGGAGGGAATATATGTATATGTATGGCTGCTTCATTTTGCTGTGCAGTGGAAGCTAACACAACATTGTAAAGCAACTATATTCCAATAAAAAGTAATTTTAAAAAAATGTTCAAAAACCCCTGTACAAATCTGAATGGAGCTCATCTATTCTCCCTACTGCCAGCAGTTACTGAATAAAATCCGTTTTCGTCACTTTAATTAATGTCCAGCTGTGCTTATCTTTGACAATCTCCACCAATAAATCTCTTGTCCATCTTATTCCATCTTGAAGTCTTCTTCTTGAAGAAACTAAACTAACACAGGAGCCCAGTGTGGCTGGAGTCTCTAAAAGTGGGCTAGGGATGGACGGATGAAGCCAAGGAAGCAGCAGTGGATCAGGTCATGGTTAGAACTGAAACCTTTTATTTTGAGTGAGATGATGATGAAATAAAGAGTTTTGAGTAGAGAAGTGAAATGAACTGTCTCTATTATTTTTAAGATTCTTCTTAGATGTGGACCATTTTTGAAGTCTTTATTGAATTTGTTACGGTATTGCTTCTGTTTTATGTTTTGGTGTTTTGGCCACAAAGCATGTGGGATCTTAGCTCCTGACCAGGAATCAAACCCACACCTCCTGCATTGGAAGGCAAGGTCTTACCCACAGGGCCACCAGGGAAGTCCCTGTCTTGTTGTTTTTTGTTTTTTAAAAAAACCAGGGTTTGTCTGGCTGCTCAGGGGAGGCAAGACCAGGAGTCCGAGGGGGCGCTACAGTAATAATCAACAGGAGGGGTGTCTTGTATCAGGGTGGTATCGGTGGGGGTAAGGGGAGATGGTCAAACTCTGGATATCTTTTCAAAGCAGAACTAAAATATTTGCTGATGGAACAATTGTGGGGTTTAGAAGTAAAAGAAAGTTCAATTGAGAAAATAAGCCATCAATTTGAGCATCTAGAGGAATGAAGTTATGAGTAAGTCTGCAAGAGGATGTGTTTTGGAGCAGAATATCAGGAACACAGTTTGAGCCATGATATGTATATGTATATATGGCTAAAAAGTATCTGTAAGTATTATCTCTTAGTTGCACATGAAGATTTCCAGTTGAGGAAATGAAGAGATAAGTGAGAGAAGAAGTAAAACATTCTCAGTAATGCAAATAACCAAAGGAGAACAGCTAAAATAACATGTTATTTGTTCTCAGTTAACAATTGAAATTTAGCTCCAGATGAAGATCACTGAATTTGCAATTTGGTAACATGTTGTTCTGATGGGGATCCCAAGGCATGAGCAATGGGTACATTCTGTCTGGGCTCCAAATAGTCTCTCTGTTCAAACTCCAGAGATTTATAACCACAAACATCAACAACCCCTTCAGCACAAATTAACTTGTCACGATGGTTCATCTTAAGCAATATCTCAAAATCTCATTAAGTTCAAAGTTAATTTTTTTGGTATCTTTATTTATATAGTTTATTTTCTCTAAAAGTTATTTTATAATACTTTTGATGTCACCCTGTAATCTATAATTGAATCCCTCGCTTATGCATCCTTGAATGTTTCTTTATCAAACCACCCTCAAATTCTTAGCATAGAGTTAAGATTTATTGCCAGTAAAGTGTCTCCAACCTTCACCTTGTTCTAATACTGGGCATCATCTGTTCCTCCATATCTCAAAAAAGTAATTTATTCACTTGATCTGGGATATACAAACTAAAAAACTTTATTTTAAAGCTTATTCCTCCTATCTAAAATAAAAAGAATAATAAATTCAACAGTTCTCTTAACTAGCTTAAAAATGGATTCTACTGAATAGAATATTATCCCACATAGCCCATGGCTTATTTTATTGTCAGAAAGAGGTCACTCTTCTTTTAACTGCCTGCTATTAATTGTTATTCGATTTGTAACAGTATGATATTTAATAAGGGATTTGAAGTTAGAGACATTGGTTAAAATATTGGTCTACCACTTTTGAATAACATTTCATAAACTTCAGTTAAGATGGAATATCAAAACTGTGAAGTTTGTTCAACATATTTCATGGCTAGTGCTGAAGGTAGAGGACCCTCACCAACCCAGCTGAAGAAAAACAGTAGCTAAGGCAATGAGCATAAAACAGCATCAAGGAAGATTTAACTCTTACAGCTGGAGCCTACGCCACAATAACTTAGACATTGGAGGTGAAACTTTGAGCAATACCTGTGAACCCAGAGAACCAGACTGTAAACCTGAAGAAACAAGATAGAGAAAGCTCCATTGATGTGCTGATAAGCCACAGTGAGGTAAGGTTAGCACCATAGACAATCAGGGAAGGAGAGGGAAGAAAATCTGGGTGAGTGCTCTGTGGCCTCATGGTCAAGGAGAAGAAGACTCTGGATTACAGATGATACAACATCTGAAGGAGCATCCAGGGGTATTTCCTAAAAGATTTCAGTGTGTGAGTCAGTGTGAGTCCTCTCATACTTCTCATAACAAAATAGTCATCAAGATATACACACTATTGGGCTTCCCTGGTGGTGCAGTGGTTGAGAGTCCGCCTGCCGATGCAGGGGACATGGGTTCGTGCCCCGGTCCAGGAGGATCCCATGGGGCCCGTGAGCCATGGCTGCTGAGCCTGAGCGTCCAGAGCCTGTGGTCTGCAATGGGAGAGGCCACAACAATGAGAGGCCCATGTACCGCACACACACAAAAAAAAGATATACACACTATTATATATAAAAGAGATAACCAACAAGGACCTACTGTATGGCACAGAGAACTATACTCAATATTCTGTAATAACCAATTAGGGAAAAGAATCTGAAAAAGAATGTATATATATATATATATATATATATATACACATTCTTTTTCAGATATATATATATATATATATGAAACTGAATCACTTTCCTGTACACCTGAAACTAATACAACACTGTAAGTCAGCTATGCTTCAAAAAAATAAATAGATAGAGAAAGCTATTTAACAAGATCAATTCAAACTAAAATATGCAATTCCTCATCTAGGAATTTATTCTAGATGTGCAATAATAGGACACAGATTAAGTGCATTATGACATAATAGATACATAACGTGCAGTAGAATATAATACAATAGTTTAAAAGAATGTGAAAAATCTTGTATTTCATAATCAGTATTTCGTAATAACTGTAAATGGAGTGTAACTTTTAAAATTGTATAAAAATTTAAAAAAACTTTAAAAGGATAAAATAAATAAAGATTGCCCATAAGAGGACAGTCACAAATGAGTTAAAATAAATACCATAATAATAAGTGATCAATAGCAACATTTATAGTTATTGGTTATAATAATGTACATGTTTAATTCTTACAGTAACTAGTTTACCAGTAAAACACCACATATCATATTAAAAAAAAAATTGTGGAAAGTCCCATATGGTTCAAGTGGAGAAAGTAAGCCACAGTGTAATACAGTCTGGAGAGAAAAGCAAGGACCAGTGAGACAGAAATATTAGGCCATATTAAAAATTTTGGAAACTATTAATTAACTTTTACCCAAGGGAGGTTTAAGTTCAGATTTAAACTTTTAAAATTTACTGGAAGTAAAGATAAAAATAATTTACGGAGCTGGGCAAAAATTGGTGCAAAGAGATTAGCTAGAGGTTATCACAATATTTTAGGCAACACAGGAGGGTGGCCTGGACTAGGTAAGAGGATGAGGGTTAGAAAGAAGTAGGTGTATTTGATTTGCAAATATTTTCTCCCATTCTGAGGGATGTCTTTTCATCTTGTTTATGGTTTCCTTTGCTGTGCAAAAGATCTTAAGTTTAATTAGGTCCCATTTGTTTATTTTTGTTTTTATTTTCATTATTCCAGGAGGTGGGTCAAAGAAGATCTAGCTGTGGCAATGGACAAAGGATTAATCTTCAAAACATATAAATAGCTCATGGAGCTCAATATCAAAAAAACAAACAAACCAATTAAAAAATGAACAGAAGCTTTTGTGTCCAGGAGTTCCACTGGGTCCTGCTTGATTTCAGTAGGGGTTTGGAGCCAGGCAATTTACATGCATTTATTCTCCCAACAAAACCGAGTGCTAACCCTGACTCTGTTCTGAAGATGGGTAACAGGTTCAGAGAGCTGTGTGTCTGACAGGGTCTTGGTGTTCCAACTGGGTGTCAGGCCTGAGCCTCTGAGGTGGGAGAGCTGAGTTCAGGATATTGGTCCACCAGAGACCTCCTGGCTCCATGTAATATCAAACGGCAAAAACCCTCCCAGAGATCTCCATGCTAATGCTAAGACCCAGCTCCACTCAATGACCAGCAAGCTACAGTGCTGGACACCTATGCCAAACAACTAGCAAGACAGGAACACAACCGAATCCATTGGCAGAGAGGCTGTCTAAAATCATAAGGTCACAGACGCCACAAAACACACTACCAGATGCTGTTCTGCCCACCAGAAAGAAAAGATCCAGCCTCATTCTCCAGAACACAGGCACCAGTCCCCTCCACCAGGAAGCCAACACACCCACTGAACCCACCTTGGCCACTGGGGGCAGACACCAAAAATAATGAGAGTCACACACCTGCAGCCTGGGAAAAGGAGACCCCAAACAGTAAATTAAGAAAAATGAGAAGACAGAGAAACACAGCAGATAAAGGAGCAAGGTAAAAACCCACCAGCCCAAACAAATGAAGGGGAAATAGGCAGTCTACCTGAAAGAGAATTCAGAGTAATTATAGTAAAGATGATCCAAAATCTTGGAAACAGCATGGGGAAAATACAAGAAACAATTAACAAGGACTTAGAAGAACTAAACAGCAAAAAAACAATGATGAACAGCACAATAAGTGAAATTAAAAATTCTCTAGAAGGAATCAATAGCAGAATAACTGAGGCAGAAAAACGGATAAGTGACCTGGAAGATAAAATAGTAGAAATAACTACCACAGAGCAGAATAAAGAAAAAAGAATGAAAAGAATTGAGGACAGTCTCAGAGACCTCTGGGACAACATTAAATGCACCAACATTCGAATTATAGGGGTCTCAGAAGAAGAAGAGAAAATAAAGTGACTGAGAAAATATTTCAAGAGATTATAGTGGAAAACTTCCCCAATATGGGAAAGGAAATAGTCAATCAAATCGAGGAAGCACAAAGAGTCCCATACACAATAAACCCAAGGAGAAACACACCAAGACACATTAATCGAACTACCAAAAATTAAGTACAAAGAAAAAATATTAAAAGCAACAAGGGAAAAACAACAAATAACATACAAGGGAATCCCCATAAGATTACCAGCTGATCTTTCAGCAAAAACTCTGCAAGCCAAAAGGGAGTGACAGGAAATATTTAAAGTGATGAAAGGGAAAAACCTTCAACCAAGATTACTCTGTCCAGCAAGGACCTCATTCAGATTTGATGGAGAAATAAAAAGCTTTACAGACAAGCAAAAACTAAGAGAATTCAGCACCACCAAACCAACTCTACAACAAATGCTAAAGGAACTTCTTTAGGCAGGAAACACAAGAGAAGGAACAGACCTATAATAACAAACCCAAAACAAATTAAGAAAATGGTAATAGGAACATACATATCAATAACTACCTTAAATGTAAATGGATTAAATGCTCCAACCAATAGACATAGACTGGCTGAATGGATACAAAAACAAGACCCATATATATGCTGTCTACGAGAGACCCACTTCAGACCTAGGGACACATACAGACTGAAAATGAGGGAATGGAAAAAGATATTCCATGCAAATGGAAATCAAAGGAAAGCTGGAGTAGCAATTCTCATATCAGACAAAACAGACTTTAAAATAAAGACTATTACAAAAGAAAAAGAAGGATGTTACATAATGATCAAGGGATCAACCCAAGAAGAAGATATAATAATTGTAATTATTTATACACCCAACATAGGAGCACCTCAATACATAAGACAAATGCTAACAGCCACAAAAAGGGAAATTGACAGTAACACAATCATAGTAGGGGACTTTAACATCCCACTTTCACCAATGGACAGATCATCCAAAATGAAACTAAATAAGGAAACACAAGCTTTAAATCATACTTTAAAAAAGATGGACTTAATTAATATGTATAGGACATTCCATCAAAAAAACAACAGAATACACTTTTTCTCAAGTGCTCATGGAACATTCTCCAGGATAGATAATATCTTGGGTCACAAATCAAGCCTTGGTAATTTAAGAAATTTGAAATCGTACCAAGTATCTTTCCGACCACGACGCTATGAGACTAGATATCAATTACAGGAAAATATCTGTAAAAAATACAAACACATGGAGGCTAAACAATACACTACTAAATAACCAAGAGATCACTGAAGAAATCAAAGAGGAACTCAGAAAATACCTAGAAACAAATAACAATGAAAACACGACGACCCAAAAAATATGGGATGCAGCAACAGCACTTCTAAGAGGGAGGTCTATAGCAATACAATCTTACCTGAAGAAACAAGGAAAATCTCAAATAAACAAACTAACCTTCCACCTAAAGCAATTGGAGAAAGAAGGAAAAATAAAAGCCCAAAGTTAGAAGATGGAAAGGAATCATAAAGATCAGATCAGAAATAAATGAAAAAGAAATGAAGGAAACAACAGCAAAGATCAATAAAAATAAAAGTTGGTTCTTCGAGAAGATAAACAAAATTGATAAACCATTAGCCAGACTCATCAAGAAAAAAGGGAGAAGACTCAAGTCAATAGAATTAGAAATGAAAAAAGGAGAAGTAACAACTGACACTGCAGAAATACAAAGGATTATGAGAGATTACTACAAGAAACTGTATGCCAACAAAACGGACAACCTGGAAGAAATGGACAAATTCTTAGAAAAGCACAATGCTACTAGACTGAAATAGGTATTAATAGAAAATATAAACAGACCAATCACAGCACTGAAATTGAAGCTATGATTTAAAATCTTCCAACAAACAAAAGCCAAGGACCAGATGATTCACAGGCCAATTCTATCAAACATTTAGAGAAGGGGTTTCCCTGGTGGTGCAGTGGTTGAGAGTCCACGTGCCGATGCAGGGGACACGGGTTCATGCCCCAGTCTGGGAAGATCCCACATGCCGCGGAGCGGCTGGACCCGTGAGCCATGGCCCCTGAGCCTGTACGTCCGGAGCCTGTGCTCCACAACGGGAGAGGCCACAAGAGTGAGAGGCCCACGTACCACAAAAAAAAAAAAAAAAACATTTAGAGAAGAGCTGACACCTATCCTTCTCAAACTCTTCCACAATATAGCAGAGTGAGGAACACTCCCAAACTCATTCTATGAGGCCACCATCACCCTGATACCAAAACCAGACAAAGATGTCACAAAGAAAGAAAACTACAAGCCAATATCACTGATGAACATAAATGCAGAAATCCTCAACAAAATACTAGCAAACGGAATCTAACAGCACATTAAAAGATCATACACCATGATCAAATGCAGTTTAACCCAGGATGCAAGGATTCTTCAATATATGCATATCAATCATTGTGATACACCATATTAACAAATTGAAGGAGAAAAACCATATGATCATCTCAATAGATGCAGAAAAATCTTTTGACAAAATTCAACACACATTTATGACAAAAACCCTTGAGAAAGTAGGCATAGAGGGAACTTACTTCAACATAATAAAGGCCATATATGACAAACCCACAGCCAACATCATTCTCAATGGTGAAAAACTGAAACCATTTCCACTAAGATCAGGAACAAGACAAGGTTGCCCACTCTCACCATTATTATTCAACATAGTTTGGGAAGTTTTAGCCATAGCAATCAGACATGAAAAACAAATAAAAGGAATCCAAATCAGAAAAGAAGAAGTAAAACTGTCACTGTTTGCAGATGACATGATATCATACATAGAGAATCCTAAAGATGCCACCAAAAACTACCAGAGCTAATCAATGAATTTGTTAAAGTAGCAGGATACAAAATTAATGCACAGAAATCTCTCACATTCCTATACACTAATGATGAAAAACCTGAAAGAGAAATTAAGGAAACACTCCCATTTATCATTGCAACAAAAAGAATAAAATATCTATGAATAAATCTACCTAAGGAGAGGAAGACTTGTATGCAGAAAACTGTAAGACATTGATGAAAGAAATTAAAGGTGATACAAACAGATGGAGAGATATACCATGTTCTTGGATTGGACAAATCAACATTGTGAAAATGACTATAATACCCAAAGCAATCTACAGATTCAATGCAATCCCTATCAAAACACCAATGGCATTTTTCACAGAACTAGAACAACAAATTTCACAATTTGTATGGAAACACAAAAAGCCCTGAAGAGCCCAAGCACTCCTGAGAAAGAAAAATGGAGCTGTAGGAATCAGGCTCCCTGACTTCAGACTATGCTACAAAGCTACAGTCATCAGGACAGTATGGTACTGGCACAAAATATATATATATATCAATGGAACAGGATAGAAAGCCCAGAGATAAACCCATGCACATATGGTCACCTTATTTTTGATAAAGGAGGCAAGAATATACAATGGAGAAAAGACAGCCTCTTCTCTAAGTGGTGCTGGGAAAACTGGACAGCTACATGCAAGAGCATGAAATTAGAACACTCCCTAACACCATACACAAAAATAAACTCAAAATGGATTAAAGACCTAAATGTAAGGCCAGACACTATAAAACTTTTAGAGGAAAACATAGGCAGAAATCTCAATCAAATAAATCACAGCAAGATCCTTCTTGACCCACCTCCTAGAGAAATGGAAATAAAAACAAAAATAAACAAATGAAACTAATGAAACTTAAAAGCTTTTGCACAGCAAAGCAAACCATTAGCAAGACAAAAAGACAGCCCTCAGAATAGGAGAAAAGATTTGCAAACTAGGCAACTGACAAAGGATTAATCTCCAAAATTTACAAGCAGCTCATGCAGCTCAATACCAAAACAACAAACAACCCAATCCAAAAATGGGCAGAAGAGCAAAATAGACATTTCTCCAAAGAAGATATACAGATTGCCAACAACACATGAAAGGTTGCTCAACATCATATCATTAGAGAAATGCAAATCAAAACTACAATGAGGTATCACTTCACACCGGTCAGAATGATCATTATTTAAAAATCTACAAACAACAAATGCTGGAGAGGGTGTGGAGAAAAGGGAACCCTCTTGCACTGTTGGTGGGATTGTAAATTGATACAGTCACTATGGAGAACAGTATGGAGGTCCCTTAAAAAGCCAAAAATAGAACCACCAAACAACCCATCAATCCCACTACTGGGCATATACCCTGAGAAAACCATAATACAAAAAGAGTCATGTACCACAATGTTCATTGCAGCTCTATTTATTATAGCCAGGACATGGAAGCAACCTAAGTGTCCATCGACAGATGAATACATAAAGCAGATGTGGCACATATATATAATGGAATATTACTCAGCCATAAAAAGAAATGAAATTGAGTTATTTGTAGTGAGGTGGATGGATCTAGAGTCTGTCATACAGAGTGAAGTAAGTCAGAAAGAGAAAAACAAATACCCTATGCTAACACATACATATGGGATCTAAAAAAAAATGGTTCTGAAGAACGTAGGGACAGGACAGGAATAAAGATGCAGACATAGAGAATGGACTTGAGGACACACAGAGGCAGAAGGGTAAACTGAGACGAAGTGAGAGAGTGGCATAGACATATATACACTACCAAATGTAAAATAGATAGCTAGTGGGAAGCAGGTTCATTGCATGGGAGATCAGATTGGTGCTTTGTGACCACCTAGAGAGGTAGGATAGGGAGGGTAGGAGAGAGACGCAGGAGGGAGGGAGTATGGGGATACATGTAAATGTATAGCTGATGCACTTTGTTATAAAGCAGAAACTAACACACCATTGTAAAAAAGTTATACTCCAATAAAGATGTTTAAAAAAAAAAATGAGCCGAAGACCTAAATAGACATTTCACCAAATAAGACATACAGATGGCCAAGAGGCACATGAAAAGATGCTCAGCATCACTAATTATTTGAGAAATGCAAATCAGAACTACAATGAGGTATCATCTCACACAAGTCAGAATGTCCATCATCAAAAATTTGCAAACAATAAATTCTGGAGAGGGTGTGGAGAAAAGGGAACCCTTTTGCACTGTTGGTGGGAATGTAAATTGATAACAACCACTATGGAGAACAATATGGAGGTTCCTTAAAAAACTGCAAATAGAACTACCATATGACCCAGCAATCCCACTACTGGGCACATACACTGAGAAAACCATAAGTCAAAAGGACACATGCACCCCAATGTTCATTGCAGCGCTATTTACAATAGCCAGGACATGAAAATGATCTAAATGTCCAACAATAAATGAATGGATAAAGAAGATGTGGTACATATATACAATGGAATATTATTCAGCCATAAAAGGAAAGAAAGCGGGTCATTTTAGAGATGTGGATGGACCTAGAGTCTCTCATACAGAGTGAAGTAAGCCAGAAAGAGAAAAACAAATATCGTATATTAACACATATATGTGGAATCTAGAAAAATGGTACAGATGAACCTATTTGTAGGGCTGGAATAGAGACATAGACGTAGAGAACAGCCATGTGAACACAGAGGAGGAAGGGCAGGGTGGGACGAATTGGTAGATTAGTTTTGACATAAATACACTACCATGTGTATGATTGATAGCTAGTAGGAACATGCTGTATAGCACAGGGAGCTCAGCTGGGTGCTCTGTGATGACCTAGATGGGTGGGATGGGGGGTGGTGGGAGGGAAGCCCAAGAGAGAGAGTATATAGATATACATGTAGCTGATTCACATAATTGTACAGCAGAAAATAACACAACATTGTAAAGCAATTTTACTTCAATGAAATAAAGACCCTGTGTAGTCAAATAAATAAATAAATATTTTTTTAAAAAGTAAATGTATTCAATATGAGTCAGGCTTTGGTAATTTCCAGATAGAGGGAAGTGGTGAGAGAGAAGAAGTGAAGATGATGCTGAAGTTTTGGCTTTAACTAGATAATTGACACAATCATTTCCTGACATTAGAAAAACGAAAGGCAGAAAAAGTTCAGTGGGAAATATCACTTCGGACTAGTTCATTTTGAGGTGTTCAAAGGTACTTAGGTGAACATGTCACATAGATATTTGACATATTGGTTTGGATTTCCAAAAGCAGGCCATGGATTTGGCCATGGATTTGTCTGAAGACATGGATTTGGGAGTCACTGTCTACCCAATGTTCACCTTCCCCTTCTCCATTGCTAGCAAGATTCTAATTTTGTTTAGTGATAATATGCCCAACTAAAAGTGCACATCTTCTCAGACTTATTAATATATAGGGTTGGTCAAATAACTCAGATTGCTCCAAAGAGACATAAAAGAAACTCTTCTAGGAACTGCAGGGAATGTCTTTGCTTTCATGACATGAGCATAACTTTTTTACCCACTTGCCCTTCTCTCTCTTTGCCTGAGGAACCGTGATCTATCTGGAGATGCAGCAGCTCTATTACAACTACATTCCTAGGATAAGTGTTAATTGAGTGATGGGAATGGATAAAAGGTAAGAGAAACAGAAAGACAGTGTAAAACTAGAAGTGCATATGTTCAGAGACAAATCCTAAGAAAATTCAAAATTGAATTTTGATTAGAGGAGAAAATGCTAGATAAAAAAATGAGGATGAGTAGCCAAAGATGTTGGGAAAAAATGACAGTGTGGAAGGAGAGAAGATGAGAAAAGAAAATGCTTTAACAAGGAAGAAGTGGTCAATCATTTTAAATGCTGTTGAGAAATTAATACAAATAGTTGAAATTTTCCATCTAGAAAATCCAAGATAAACAAGTGAAAATTAATAAATGTATAGAGGAGTTCAATAAGTGGATCTGATCTAGGATAACAATGAAAATCTGCCCCAATTGAACCTTCAACCCATCCTGAAATATGAATGCCCCTTGAATATTACTTTTTCCCCTTTGACTTGACTGTTCTATTTTTTTCTTTATTTTATCACCTTCCTGGAGAATCCTTTCACAGGCATTGCCAGGTAGTCAGTGATATCCGCACAATGTTATTTGTACCCTCTCAATGCCACTTGCAACTCATTTACAGCAAAATGAATTTTTAATATTTGGGATGTTTAAGTGATCGTTTTATACTTTTTTTTCCGTGAGATAGTGAGGTTTTAAAAGTCATTATTCTGCAGAAAATCCTAGATTATCGCATAAGAAAAAAATCAATCCTCCTCTGACTGAGAAAAATCTCACAGCGCTATTGAAATGAAGCAGATTCCCAACCAGTGTTTCATAATTTTCCTTTGTGACTACCTGAGCAAAACTTTTCCCAGAACAAGGACCATCTAAGAACATGACCACAATTATTTACTTATCATTACTGCTGAGAGACAGCTAAAAAGATGAATTGCTGGATCACTTTTATGGTTAGGGAGAATGCATTTTTTTGTTTTTGTTTTTTTTTGTTTTTGGTTTTTTTTTTGTTTGTTTTTTTTTTTGCGGTATGCGGGCCCCTCACTATTGTGGCCTCTCCCGTTGCGGAGCACAGGCTCCGGATGCGCAGGCTCAGTGGCCATGGCTCACAGGCCCAGCCGCTCCGCGGCATGTGGGATCCTCCCGGACCTGGGCACGAAACCCGTGTACCCTGCATCAGCAGGTGGACTCTCAACCACTGCGCCACCAGGGAAGCCCGGGAGAATGCATTTTATAGAGATGAATGTCATAGAACATTTATTTTTACTTCAGGCCATGCCCACTGTATGGGAGCCAATAAAATATTCATTTTCTGCTGTCCTCCCTTTTTGGGGGGTAATGGGCTGTTATAAAGGGCTGTAAAGCCTCACTATGCTAAGCAGCTTTGTGACAAAGGGAGCCAACTCACCTCCTCCTCAAGTCAGGAACTAGTGTCTGTGTGGCATGATTCTGTTCCACATGTTTGATGACCAGACTAATCCCCAAGAACTGGAGAACCAGAGCCTGGTCAGCAAGGGGAGGGCACCGTGCCAATGAAGAGCCATGGTCCTGGCTGCCAGGAATTCTCCAATGTGATCACAGAAAAGATGTCCCATGTGAGCTTCTGGTTGCTTTGCCTTCTCTGCCTTTTCCCTTCAAAGTGCAATTCTGGAAGCTTAGAGAGGTGGGATCTGGTAAGTAGTGTTTTACAAGTTGTTTGGGTAGGTGGCTTGCCTTTTGGGAAAACAAAATCAAATCGGTAACTGCTAATATAATGCTGAATTCGTGGTGTTTTTTTTTTTTTACTTTGTAACAAATTACCACCAACTTTGTAACAAATTACCACCAACTTTGTGTCTTAACACGCATTTCAAATCTTGCAGTTCCCGTAGGTCCAAAATCCAGGCATAGCACAACTGGGTTCTCTGCTCAGGGTCTCATAGGATTGAAATCAAGGTGTCCACTGGCTATTACCTCATCTGGAGTTAACTGTCCTCTTTCCCAAGATCTTTCAGTTCCTAATGGTTGTAGAATGGAGGCTCCCATTTTTAAACTGTCAACCAGGGTAGCTCTCAACAACCAGAGGTCACCCCCAGGTCCTAGTTAACCGGTTCCCTCCATAGATGGTTCACTACATGGCTGTTTGCTTTCTTCCAGGCCAACAGGAGAGGACTTCTGACTTCTGAGAAGGCCTGGACACTTTTAAAGGGTTTACCTAATTAGGTCAAGTTCACTCAAGAAAGCATCCCTTTTGATTTACTCAAAGTCAACTGATTAGGGATCTTAATTTTAGCTACAAGATCTGTTTTGCGATGTAATGTAATATAATCTCAATAATGAAAGCCTATCATATTCACAAGTCCTACCAGCACTCAAGGGGATGGGATTATCCAAGGTATATATATCAGGAGGAGGGGATCTTAGGACCCTCTTTAGAATTTGGCCTCCCAGACCATTCTAACCATATTTGACTTCTTGAGACAAAACTCCTTCTTACTCTGCTTTATTTTTCCATAACACTTACCCACTGTCTCATACCATATTGTTTATGTATTTACTTATTTATTAATTATCTCCCATTAGAATGTCAGCTTCACTGGACCTGGGACTTTGTCTTGTTTCACATACAGATAGATCTGCCTGCACAGAGTAGGCAGTCAATACATATTGGTTAGTTGAGTAAACTAAAAAAGGAGTGAGTAAATGAGTGAAGAGGGAATCAAAAATGTACGTTTTCTACATCCTGATAGGTCCCCTTTCCCTGCATGCTTCCCACAAGAACATGAATCAAGTCCCACCAGTCCAATCTCCCTCTCCTTGGAGAATGGAGTCTTGCAGACAAGCCCCTAGATTCACACCAGTGCCAGCATGAACTTGATTTCTAACACTGCTCTGAGATTAATTATTTCACTAACCTTGCCTTTCATTTTCCTCTTCTGGTTTTAATTTCTGAAGTTAATTTTACATTTTTCTCTAAATAATGCATACACAGAGCTAAAAGTATTTGATGGTACCAAGTCATGCATACAAGGGCACACACACACATGCACACGCACACGCACACACACACATAAGCAGGCTCTTCCTTTTCCTTCCACACATCCACTCCCAGAAGCAGCTTTGCTTCTAACATATTTAGAAATAATGAACTTCTGCTGTTACTTCTTGACATGGCTTCTGGGGAGTATCTGCTGTGGTAGTTGAGGACTCAACTCCAGAATTCAAACATGTGGTGCAGATCCCCCAGTGGGCAGCTTCCTTTCTTTGGTATCCTGAGATTCTTTCAATATAACAGCTTCTGCATGAGGCTGAACCCAGGAGAGCTCTGAGGCTTTAGCTCATTAGCACTGAGTTCCCAGAAGTGGTAGAATTGTGGTCTCAACCACCTGTCATGAGATGGTGACATTTCTTCAGGAGAGTTCGATTAATTTGGAAGGTTGCTTCTATCAGGCTGCCATGGAAGTAGAGGGACATCTAAACTGACATTGAATAATTGAAGCATTTTGTTACCTGAGTGACTGCTAACCTGGCATTCCTTCTCTCCTGTATGTGGCTCATTTGTCATTTTCTTTATTCTCTTACACATTCTGAACTTGTTCTCCAGCATGCTTCCCCCACCCCAGATCACTGACAGCATAAGCTCCCTCTTTCCCTAGTCCATTTCTGCTATTCTTGAGTTTTTAATCAACCTGTCATCCTTTTGATTGTAATCCCAATGACTGACATCCTTGCTCCACTGGCGTCTTGCAAGCTATTTCATTTTATATAGCTTCTCATTTGTGTTTCAGTTTTGAAATTAAGGCATTTTGTCACACTAGGTTAAGTCATTTAATCTCTCAGATTCTCTGCTCTTTAGTCTATAAAACCTGGATAAAACAGTCTTCTAATTACTTCACAGTGCTGTTGAGAGGGTGAAATAATATATGTAAGCATTGTTTGCAAACTATAAAACACTATTCTGATGTTATTATTAGAACACAGAAATGAACACGCTGTTCTAATAATAACATCAAAATAGTGATGTTATTGAAGACCCAGGTGCAAGTGTGTCACAATCATTCCCTACGTCTTGGGCAAGTCAACTCACATGGACTTTCATCATTCTAACTTCTATATCACTTGCTTTGACTATTTCCATGGTCTACAGTATTCATTCCCATTGGAAAATTGAGCTCTTGAACTGGATGGACTGAAGGAGGGGTCTGTCACTCCTCGATGCTTGCCACTGTCTGACAAACCAACTAGCTTCCTTTTGCTTTGACAGCTAACTCCTCTGCAGAGAACCCGTGAAGGAGGGTGCTGTGATCTGCCTGTACTCCCCCCTCTAAATTCATATGTTGAAATCCTACGCTCCAATGTAATGGTATTAGGAGGTGGGACCTCTGGGAGGTGATTTGATCATGAGAGTGGAACCCTTCTGAATGGCGTTAGTGTCCTTATAAAAGAGGCCTGAGAAAGACCCTTGCCCCTTCTGCCATGTGAGGACAAAAGAAGTCTGTGGCCTGCAAGAGGGGAAAATGATAGCACCTTAGTCTTAACTCGCAGGCTCCAGAATAGAAAGAAATAAATTTCTGTTGATTTATAAGCTACCCAGTTTGTGGCATTTTGTTATAGCAGCTCAAATGGACTGAGACAGAGGAAAATACCCAGGTTGTGTGATCTTCCCTGTAACAGACAGGCTCAGGAGCTGCTTCACAAAGATGGACCTTAGCCTTTTAGAGGACTTGGCAGGAGATGGCTCTGAGAAGGCCACTACTAAGTCAGCACTGCCAGGCTCCACAGAGCACCCAGAAGGGCCTGATCAAGTTCTCCCTTCCTAAACGATAAAATCAGAGGAACAGCGAGACCAAACAACAATCATCAAACTTCCTTGTTAATTAGGGAGCTTGCGGAATCCCCCAGTATCAGGAAAACTAAGACTCTTGGTCCTGGCGCCCTTTCTGTCTCACATTCAAATTCTTAAGTGCTTAAAAAGTTTTCTAGTTAGTCATTTGTATATTTATCTTCCTTATGACCTTGAAAGCTTGGGCAGCTGCACCAATACAACTTTCAAGGCCAAGTTGTCTTTGGAAACTGAATGACATAGACTATCCAAAGCTAGCCAAAGGAGGAATAAGGAAAGAAAGGGTGAGAGTAGGCACGCAGTAAATATAAATACAGTGTGAAGGTCTACTTAAGCTTAAAATTTTTTAAATAGTAAAATTCTTTGACACCTAATTCTCTAATGGAAGCTTATACTGTACATTGAGAACAAGGACTGACCCTTTGCAGACATGTTCACTGAAAGTCTTTGGTGGCTGAAAATTATTAGATTAGAACACAGGAGGGACACATAGAAAGCCCATCTGTTTCTGTTAGTTCAACAACACAGAGACAGACAAGTTATAAAGTGAGCCAGTGTCCATCTCTAGTGCTAAAGGAAGGAGACACCAGACAGGAATGTTTCCATGGAGGTGAAAATTTCTGGCAGTAACACATTCTGCTGGATGTGGAGCAGAACAAGGGCATTGGCTGGGGATGGGCAAGATCATTCAAATGTCTTTGATCATGATGGACTGAAAGCAATCTATTTGACCTTTTATTTTGCATTATGACCCTGTAAAACCACACACATACATACATACACACAGACAAACAGACACACATGACTGAAACAAAAATTTATAGAGCAATATTTAGCCTTGTAATATGTCATTCTGGCTTGCATTTTCTATTCCATTCTCTGTAAGTTTTTATAAAATATGATGATGACAGACTACATTCTGTGTGACCCTCTGAAAAATATGTCCGGGAAAATATTCTGAGAGTTATGATGGGTCTGTCTTGCCTTCTTTGTGCTTCCTTGGAAGTGAAGTTTTGCCTTTTTGGAAATGTTGGGGTTGAGGTGGGGAGCTCTGATAGTAAATGTGTGCAGTGTGATTTCAAAAACACCAAGGAATCAAACCTTTCCTCATCACTTTTCAGACACATGAAATTTATCATCAGTTTCATCTCCTGCTTCAATAGTGGTGTAACAAGCGTCTGTTGTATGTCAGGCACTTTTTTCTCTGTGAAGGAACTTTGGGTGGTCATTTTCTCTTTTCTACTTTTTGATAGTTTCCTTTTTCCTAAAAAACCCATTGTCTAAAAAGGAGGATGTTTCAGAATTATTTTCAGTGACTTGGAGAAAAACTACATTGATTTCTAGTTATTCAAAATGTTTTTAGCTGATAGAAATAGACATTTAAATTGTGGCTTTCACGTTCAAGGTTTAGTTTAATATTCTGGAAAGAAAGAGGTTTGTACATGTGAGGAAACCTATAATAATACCATTTGTGTCCAAGCCAGCTTTCAAATTACATAACCCATCACCTAGACCTATCTGTCCATGAATTTCTAACATCTTACTCCCATGTGGGAAAGCAAAAATACTTCATTGGCCTTTTGCTGATAGAAAAAAAAAGGCATCAATAATCGCTGGACACTTGCTAACTAATAGAATCTTGTCCTTTCTCAATTTCTAATAGTGTGTCAAGCTGTCAGCCAGGATAGAACCACATAAAATGATCTGAATCTTTTGTCTGTTGGTTTATTTTCATTGGCATATTCAGGAAAATCAGTCTGAATGGCTTGTCTTACCTGTTGTAATAGCTTAATGTTTTTCAAGGTCCCATGTAATATTTAGGTGCTCATCAAAAATGTTGTTCTGGGCTTCCCTGGTGGTGCAGTGGTTGAGAGTCCGCCTGCCGATGCAGGGGACACGAGTTCGTGCCCCGGTCTGGGAAGATCCCACATGCCGCGGAGCGGCTGGGCCCGTGAGCCATGGCCGCTGAGCCTGCGCGTCCGGAGCCTGTGCTCCGCGACGGGAGAGGCCACAGCAGTGAGAGGCCCGCGTACCGCAAAAAAAAAAAAAAAAAAAAAATTGTTGTTCTTTCTCACCTTTATTACTGCACTAGCTTTTTTTGACTGGTTTCTTTCTCCTCCACATTTATCCTTCTGCAGTTTAGCCTACTTACTATTCATATCAAAAAATATTCTTCACAGCTTCTTATTCATGTCCTCAAATGTTCTAACTCTGTTCATTGCTACATGTAATCCTTCCTCTTGGAATGTCTTTCCTAACTTCAAGTGTTGAAGTTTACCAGTCCTTCAGGGATCAACTGAAATATTGATATTCACTCAATGATTTATTCATTCAGCAATATGTACTTATTACAGGCTTATTAGATCCCAGAATTTCTGTTAGAGCCCAAGGATAGGTATACCTATAATAATAATACACTGTTGTTGTTGTTTTTATTTATTCCACCCTCTCACAGTGCTTCCAGTCTAGTTGGGAAGGAAAGAGAGTAAACAGGCAATTGTATTACAATGTGATGATTACCATATTAAGGGATGTACAGAGTGTTCTGAGTTTCCATACGAGAAACAATTAAAACCGGTTTATTGGAACTAGGGAAGGTTGTAGAATAAGTAACATTTAGGCTAAAACTAAGATAGATGAAAGCTAATAGGGAACATGAGATCATGATCCAAACAAGGGGGAAAGCATGTATGAGAAATCTATAACTAAGAGAGTAGAACATTTTTAAGGAAGTAAAAACACTTAGTAATGGCAAGCCAACTAAAAGCAAAATTGAAGCTTGGAAACTAAGCAAAAACCAGATAAGGAAGGACTCCATCCTGAAAGAAACATGGAGCCCTTGAAATATTTTAAGCAGAACAGTGGCCGGATCAGATTTGCACGTGAGAACAACAGTTTTGGCTGCTCTAAGGAAATCTTCTTAAAGAAGGGAAAACTTGAAATAAGAGGCTCTTGCAGAAGTCCAAATGCAAAATGATGATGGCCTGAACTGGAGAAGTGGCAGGGAGAGAGAGTGAACTGAGAAGGTTTGGGACATTTAGTCGTGGAATGCAGGCTTTGCGGCTGGATTGGATGTGCAGGGAGGGAGTGAGGGAGGAGTGAAGCATCATCCCCAGTGCTGTGATCTGGACGATGGGTCAGTGGAGGGTACCAAAGAGAACATACAGGAGAATGCATGATGTTAAGGTGAAAAATGGTTTTAGATTTGGGAATGTTAATATTACAGTCCTTGTGGGAAAGCCAAAAGAAGTAGGCTATCAAGTAGGATATCAAGATCTGAATATCAACAGACACTTAAGGGTTTTAGTTGTGAACCTGTGAATCCACATCACTAGATGGTAATTCAAACCATTGGAATGGATCGCATTTACAGGGGCAGATAATGAGCAGAAGATTTAAAACAGACTCTAAGGAACACAAAATTTAGTAGCTCAGAAGAGTAGGAATCCCAAAATAATGAAAAAGGACCACCAGAAGGAAATGGGAAAACCAGGTGTGTTGTCACAATAGGGAAGAGGGTGCTTTAGAGAAGAAAGGGTGTGCAATGTTCCCAAGTAATCAAGTCAGATAAGAACGGAGATGTAGCATCCCTGTAAGTACCAGTTTGCCCAGGAAAGTCCCAATTTTTGTTATTAAGGCATCATTATTAGTAGCCCACCTTTCACTCTCAAAAGCATCCCATTTGGGGTGATAAATGGTAGAGTTATCATTGGTAAGGATAGTTTTAGGAGAATTGGGGAGTGCAAAAACTAGCAAAAAGTGGGTTGAGAACTGTGTTGTATAAACTGAAGTAGAAACACACTTAGCATAGATGGTTCTTTGGTTTGGCTGTGGCAGAGAGAAGGTGGGTGGGTTGGATTTAGCTGAGGAAGTCCTGGAGAAGAGGGAAAGGTGTTTACAATAACCGTGTTTAAATGTTGACAGGGAAGAACCTATATGCAAAGGAAAGATAATGACCAGAAAGAAGTTTCTCAAAAGGCAAGAGGAGGTAGAGTTGGAGTTACCAAAAGATGAGCGTTAGAAAATAAAATGGTAACTTTTCTATTGCATCTGAAGAGAAGGAAGAAAGGATGAAGGACTGAATACAGGTAAGTCTGTAGATATATTGGAAATTTCTATCAGATGACTTCTTTTTTCTCTGCAAGGTTACAGGCTAGATTATTTGCTTGGATTCCTTTATTCTAATATTCAAACTACATTTTTTGAGTGTTGTAAATCAAAGCACAGTAGGGTAGCTATCATTAGCTGAATTGTGTGAGGATAAAACCAAAGATTAGCTATTTTAGGTTAGTTTCCAGGGTATATTTTCAGTGGCAGGGGTGACGGGCAAAGGTGGGTGCTAGCAGGAGGACTAAAGGAAGTTGCTTCTATGATGACAAAGCCTGAGCTCTGAATCCCGTGTGAATCTGCTGCTATCTTTTCATTTCCACATATATTAAGGAACAAACTTTTCCAATTTCCGGCCCTTTTTTGAAAGTGGTAGGAGGTGGTGCGAGACAACACTTCAATTAAGTGTCTCCATGATTTCTCCTTTGGAAATCCTTCCACACTTTAGAAAAGAGGAGAGCATCAGCATGTTATCACAGCCCTTCTGCATTCCAAAGAAATCACGCTCATGGTCTTACAGGTTTGAGGGCTGTATGGACATTCCAACTAATACATAGCTTTAGGACTGGACAATATAAATTCGATTTTCTTTTTTGTACCAGGAATGGAAAGAATTCTGAATTTAGAGATAAAATACCTGGGCTTAAATCTCAATTTTGCTACTTAATAGTTATGTGAAACTATTAGAAAACTTACTTAAACTCAAGCTTCTGTTTTCTCATCTGTAAAAAGAGGATATTGAGCTGTGCTCTGCTGAATGCATACAGCTTCTGTGAGAATTAGATCGGGCAATGCATATGAAAGTACTTCTAATCAAATACAAATTATAAGACCAAAAGAAGTACCTGGGCCATCGTTACGTGCCAGGAGATATATACAGGCTCATGACGTAACAGAGTGGACTCACGGATGGAGTAGAAAACATAAGAACAATCTAAAGTCAAATTTCAACCAGCTAGAGTTCAATTAATCAAAACTATTAATTTATCAATCAAAGGTTTATTTGTATTTTATGTTTAGGAGAAAGACTTCCCCTCCCCATGCTCACTCTCACTCCCACACCCTACCACTAAATTCCTAGTATATATCCCGGAATTAAAAAAAAAGTTTAATACCTGAATCAACAATATCGAAGCCTTATACACAGTGAAGTTTAAATCACATTGGGTTCAGTAACTTCCACTACATTTTATGTCACAAGGCAGGGGCAGTTTTGGAGTTTATAATGAAGTTACAGTTTTTTCCCCATTAATTTTGAATCACCAAAAATGCAATGCCCTTGTTCAAGTAATCCAAGAAATTATAATTTTATTCTAGGCCATCATTAGACATTTGACAATGTTCAGGCTAATCTATTTAAATTTGTTTATATGAATGATATACATTTGGTCTACATTTTGCAATCATCATATAATCATCTCACCCTGCCTGGAATATTTTTCCTCCTAAGTGGGTCCATCCAATAGTTGCAGGTAAGTACATTTGCAGCCTGGGTTTGCAGACATATGTCTGGAAGTGCATTCACTTTGAATCTCTGCTTTTGCAATCTAGAAAAGACTGTTGACATGCTTTGGAGATGGAGGCACTGTCCAATAATCTGCACCTGGCCCAACCTTTTGCTGCAAAGTCCCATGAGGATGGCAGTGCAGACCAGGCCAATTCGCCTCAATCCATACCCAAATGAAGTGCCAACTGATATGGGGGTCAAACCTTACAGCAATGAGTGAGAGCAGCTATTACGAGAAGTTTAATTCAGATGTAACTCTCTCCCCTGATGTTGCGATTTCAAATGACAAAGAAAGACTCCAAAGACAGATGCAACCAACATGATGGTTATTTCCTTTCCTACTTCAGGTCTCACTTTCCCCTGTCATGTGCTCAGGAATGGGACTCACTCCATAACTCCAGTTTGTGAATGGCAATTAGTATTGTCCAATCACAGTGATTCTATGTCATTTGCCAACAATGAATAGAAGAATAAGCATATGACAAAAATTCTGGTCGACAAGATGTAGGTAAAAATCTCGGTCTTCTGTAACAGGTTTTATTCATTTTTAGGAAAAGATGTTAAGAAGAGGCTCCAATGTTTTCCTGCCCCCGGTGAGGTTGTGTGTGGACAGTTGTCTAAGGGTGGGATACCTGAAGTCCAGGCTGCCATTTTGTGACATGAGGGGGCACGTTGGATGGTGACTGTCAGTGTGGTGCAGACAGCAGAGTGGAATCAAGGAAAGGAACTGGGTCCTTGATGCTGTTGTCACACTGCTGAGCAAACTAATTCTGTAACAAATAGACTCCAGGCTCACCATTATCAGAAGCCAAAAATATCTTATACTACCCGTAATTAATTTTACAAGAGATAATTTTAATCTTTCATTCTCAGCAAGACAGTGTTCACTGGCAGTCCTTTCATTACCTTCTGACAGAATGAATACCCACAGGTCTGCTCCATAGAGGTAAAAGGTAGCATAAAAAGGAAAAAAAGTAGCAAAGTACTATTGTCATCGAATCAGAACTTCATCAGCCCCGTCAACCTCCTGACCCTCTGAGCCAGGAACAAAACCTCTGCCTTTCAGCTGCCCCTACCATCCTCCCTGAACAAGGCCACCCATTACCTAGACCTCAGCTTCCCCCGTGGCATTTCCTGTTTGTCTGGTTTTCCACACAATCCCAACCTCTGCCATGTGGTCTCATTCCACTGCCATTCACCCAACAATATGGTATGGTCTCAATTTTGAGCTTGACTCATAACTTTGGCAGGAGTCAACGTACTCTCTGTGTCCTCAGCGTCCACCCTAGAACCCCTAACAGTACCTGAAGATCAGAAACCTGAAACCAGAACCTGACTGAAAGGACAGTTTTCAACTCAGACACTGCACTCCTGCACTGCTGTAGCATGAATCTTGATGCTGTCTTGTCTTAGGTTCTCATTAATGAGCCAATTAAAACTGTCAGCCAACTTCTTACCCTCCTTTCCTGTCTCAGTCTCCAACATGTTCTCTTGATCCACATTGAGTCACTTAAGTCTTCCTCTGTTCTGATAACATTTAAAATCAATAATTAAATAATTTACTCCTGTTTTCACAAACTCTATTTAAAAATTATTGACTACTGTTTTTCTTTTTTATATTATAATTAATATAGTACACATGATATAATGTATTTTATAAAATAATTTTATATTTTATGTTAAATATTATATATTATGTATATCTTATATTTAAAAGTTCTCCTGATTCCAAAAATTACCATCCTTTATTTTTCTAATGACTTCACTCTACCATCTTCTTGTATTTCTATTGTGAGCTAACTTTCCTATATTTCCAATGCTTTTTTTTTGTTTCAACCTTTTTCTTTTGTCTTTTTTTTCTTGGTCAAAACCTTCCTCCCCCATCCCAATGACACCACTACTCTTAAACAATTGGTAAAGAGTGATCATCTTCCACTGTTCTTTTTTCTAGTGTGTGTGTGTGTGTGTGTGTGTGTGTGTGTATGTGTGTGCACGTGCATATGTGTGTGTGTGTGTGTGTGTGTGTGTGTGTGAACATGCACATACCTCCATGAGTTAAGGGGCATTTTGAGGAAGAGAGTAAAGGAAAAAGGGGCTGTTACTCCTTACACTCTCCACATCAACCACCAACATCCTTTCTTTAGAAGTTCCAGCTGAATCAGTCTCTTTTTAGTCTTTACATGTTATTTATGTCCAAGACTCCATGACACTCCTGAATGTATATTAGGAATTTGACATCAGACTCATAGTTTACATACTATTCTAAGGGTCTAACTTATTTAGGTAGACATAGGAGCCACCTAAGGGTTTGAAAGTTGAATGTGATTCTGTCATATTTGACTTTAAAATCAGTCACGCTGGAAGCTGGATTTAAAATGTATTTGAGGGAGACACATCTGGAACACAGGAGGCCCTTTGGGAGACTGTGTCAGTAATCCAGAAAATATTTGATGAGGGTTTAAATTAAGGGAATAGTATCAGAAATGAAAGGAGTGGACGAATTTAAGAAATGCTTAGATAGTAAAGTCAGTGGGGGTTAGTCATTGATGAGATACAGAGAGTGAAGAAGGCAGAATCAGAAACATTTCCCCAGGCTTCTAGCTTGAGTTATGGGTAGGCAGTAATGGCCCCCCCAAAAGAAAGAATAACAGTATTGAAATAATAATAATAGCCATCATTAATTGAGCACTTACATACCAGGCGTTCTTCAACATGAATTTTATTTTTTCCTTTCATCCTCACAACATCTTAAAGAGATTAAATTTTATTTTCATCTTCAGAAGAAAAATGAGAGGTATAGAAAGGTTAACTAGCTTACAGAAGTTCACGCAGGCATGGAATGATGGAACAGAATTCATACTGAGACACTCTGACCTCAGAACCTGTCCTCAGAGTTTTACAGATCAGGGTCATGGGGACTTGAGGAGGCAAGGAGTGACGCAATGATGAGTTCCATTTTATAGATGCTGGATTTCAGATTCCAGAGTTTTTCTTAAGCAAGAGATTAGATATAAGAGTTTGAATCTCTGGATAAACTTAGAGATTTGAGAGAATCGTTAGCTTAACAGGAGCCATATTAGATAATATTTGAGTGGATGACATCACTCAGAGCACTACAGAGTGAGATTTAGAGTGCGCTCAAGACAGAGCCCTGAGGAACAGCAACATAGAAGGTATCAGAATAAGAGAGCCTATGAATAAGAAGGAGGCAACTGTCAGGAATGTAGAAGCAGAAGCAAGAAACTATGCTGGGAAAGCTCAAGAAGGAGGTGAGAGCCATGCTGCTGGAGGGTCTAGTAAGATGAACCCTGAGAAACTTCCATTCGCTTCTCAATGTGAAAATCATTGGTGGCTCCAACAAAAATAACTACCCAAAACTTAGGAAAAGTGGAGGGAGCAGAAGCCAGGTGGAAACAAGCTTGGAAACAAATGGGAGGTAGCCAGGTGTTAAGTCAAATTTAGATTAATTTTCCATAAGTTTATATAAGAAGAGGAGAGTAATTAGATGACAGCTAAAGGATGTAGAATCAAGGGAGTTTATTGTTGGTATCATTCATTTAGGTATACATTTAGGGTGACAGAAAGTTAAATAGGCTATTGCCTATGTAGAGGGAGAGGATGAAGACAATCTAGGGATGGTTATGGAGGAACATCCCCCCTGCCCCAAGGAGATCCCCTGATCAAGCCCAGGGGAGGAGGTGGGCTTCCATGTAAATATGCCTCTGTGACTTCTCCCATTTTTTGGTTCACTCACTCTAATAACCGAAAGCCTAGCAAATAAACATAAGGGCAGTCTCTCCACATCTTTCTAAGGTTGGATACCACCTATCTGACCTTGATTCTATCCTTGCCTCAAGAACTTAGATCATCAGTTACCCCTACCATCCTCTACTTCCAGCCCAACTCCTCCATTAATACTTTCCTCCTGGTCTCAAAGAAAGCCCAGGAGATGGCACTCCTTTTCCTCAATTCTACTTTTCCCTCCAGTTTCCAACCATACAGCTTCTAGTTTTCACTGCCAAGCTTTTATTTTTAACTTTTTATTTTATATTGGCGTGTAGTTGATTAACAATGTTGTGTTAGTTTCAGGTGTGAAAACTAACAGCAAAGTGGTTCAGTTATATATATACATGTATCTATTCTTTTTCAAATTCTCTTTCCACTTAGGTTGTTACATAATATTGAGCAGAGTTCCCTGTGCTATACACTAGGTCCCTTTCGGTTATCCATCTTAAATACAGTAGTGCATACAGGTCAAGCTTTTAGTAAGATTAGACTACAGGCAAAGACTTCATTTCTTTCCTGCTCATTCTGATACTGACCAGGGTTCTTTGCCTTCCCCAATCAATAGAAATTGATGAGGCCAGACAAGAAATTCAGGCAAGGCTTTATTGGGCCCCCTGCTGTGGCAGGGGGGAGCAAAAACAAGTAACAGTTTCCCTTGCTCACTCCCTCAGAGGGGCGTGAGGGTAGGGGGGTGTCCAGGTGTCAGGTTGGAGGGGCGGCTTAGGTGGCTTGCCCACCTTTTTGGTGGTGTTGAGTGCAGGGGGCATGCACAGTACCCTGCTTTTGCTCCTGACACCCTGTTTTTGCTCCCAGATCTTCAGAAGTGGCAGTTGGGTGTTTGGTCTTTTTGTATCTTGTCCATAATTTGCCCCAACTGCACATGCGCACAGTTATTTTTAGTCCCTTATAGTTTCTTTGTATTTTGTCGCTCAAAAGGGTCCCAGGCCCCAGGGTACAGCCTGTCTCCATTCCTGCAAGTGTTTACAATTAGACTTTAGATCCCACTCCTCTAGGATATTATTCTCTCAAAAGCCACTACTACTCCAGTTTCCGTATCTGGTGAATTGAAACCTTTAGTTCTTTTGCAACAATTGCCTTCCATTTTCTTCTGCTTTTCCTGTTTCTGATTGTAACTCTTTCACCATTCCTGGTAGTAATAATATTGACTAAAACTTCCTGAGTCCTCATTATATACTATAGATTCATCTTAACAACATTACAAATATTAAACATTTAATGCACATACTTATTTATGAAGTAGGTACCATTGCTATCCTCATTTTGTAATTGAGCAACTGAAATTCATATTGGTTAATTAACTGACTCAAGCTACTGAGTGACATAGCTACTGAGTGATGTACACAAGATTTGAACCCAGGCAGTCTGATTCAAATCCTGTGCCCTTAATCCCTAGTCAATGACACCTAGAAGCAGTCTTTTCCAGCATCATTTATAAGGGTGACTATATATTTTGGTTGCCCAGGACCTTCCAAGTTTAGCCTGTTATTGCAGCATGATTTTTAAAGCAGCCCCTTTTATACTGAAAAATGTTCCAATTTGGGTAATAAATTATGTGGTCATGCTAACTTTATAGTCCCCTTTTCCTGTGTTCGCTAAAAAGCTACCACTTCCAGAGTGCCCATTAACTGGACAAGGCATATCACACCCATCAATACTAACCTTTAGCACAACGTATTGAGCTTTGTTTCCTTATCCTCATGTGAAAATTGAGCTTCAGGTAATTAAGGCCATATAGGCACTAAGTGGCTGAAACTGGCAGGATAAAAACAAAGGTGTGTGTGACTCTGAAACCTCTTCAGTGTGTTTCTTCTCCCTCAGCATTCTAATCATTTCTTCACCTCTCTGGATTTCTCCAGATGATATCTTTGCTTCTGCCTTATGTTATGGTTGTGCGGTTGTCTACCGGTAGGAAATAGGAGGGCTCCACAACAACATGGCCTGTGCCGCAATCATTTTTATATCCCAAGGGCCCAAGACATTGTCTGGTCCTTGTAAAGTCCGTAGGAACTGTATTTTTGGGGTTTTTTTGTAGTCTCCCTACTATTCACATTTATCCCAAGTGTTGAATTTAACTCTCATGCTTTTCTGGCTTTCCTAGAGGCAGGCTTCTCACATATTCATTCCACACACTACTACATCCTCTGATATAGTCAGACACGGTCTGTTGAACACAATTTCCACCCGATGATTAGAAAAAGCAGTCCAATCTAAAGCACATCTGCCCCAACATCCTTTGTTATAATTTGTTAGCACGGCAGGCCACCTCTTGCATTCTGAAAGCACCAGCTTCTTCCTCCTACCCAAGCTGCAGAGGCAGTGATGTTTCCTCCCTTGGCAAAGGAAATGTGTTTCCCTTTTTATGTTCACATGCAGCAAGTGTATCCTCCACTCAATAACTGAGGCTTCCCATTACATGGATTTAAGCTAGAGCAGTGGTCCTCGATGCTGGATGCACAATAAAATCACTTGGGGAGGCTTTAAAATATACTGGTCCTTGGACCCCACAGCAGACTAGTTACATCAGAATCTCTGGATACCCACGTTTTATTAAACTCTCCCTCAGGCGATTCCAACATTCAGTCATGTTGAGAGATACTAAACTGAAAGGAATTTGTCTGTCCCCATTCACACTTCAGAGAATATTCTAAAAGTATCCCCAAATAAGAAAATCTCAAAATATGATTTTAAAAAAAGCCATCCTATTATCATGGTTCCAATTTGTGGCTATTTATTTTTTGTGCTTACACAGTCTTTGCTTCTACACAAATGCAGAGTCATATCCATCCTTACACATAAGTATTAGAGAAATTCTTATTTATTGTTAAGGTGGCAATTTATCATTAAGGTAATTCTACAGCTGCCATCCATAGATTGCTGTTCTCTTTTCATCAATAAATATATAATTTTTAGTGAAGACATCTATATCACTAACAGATCATGTTATGGGTTGAACTGTGTCCTCCTCAAATTGATATGTTGGAATTGTAACCCACAGTTAGAATGTAACTTCAGAATGTGACTTTTTTGGGGGGGAGGAGGACAAAGAATAGTGACTTTATTTGGAAAGCCTGCAGACCAAGAAGATGATGGACTAGTGTCCCAAAGAACCATCTTGCCTGTGCTTGGATGCTTTTTTTTCTTTTTTCTTTTTAAAATTTTTATTGGAGTATAGTCGATTTACAATATTGTGTTAGTTTTTGCTGTATAACACAGTGAATCAGTTATACATGTACATGTATCCACGATTCCTTGCCCCTCCAAACAAAGAAAAAGAAAATGGGGAGATATTTTTAGTACCTGTCTACTAGGGTTGTTATGAGAATTAAATGAGATAAATATGTGCATGAAATAATGGGAGATCAAAAACTTAGCTCAGTGGCTGCCTTATATCCAAGTAAGCATTTGATAAATGCCAGCTGATATTACTTAAGTTGCTATTGAGCTGTAGTTAATAAATTTAAAAAGTGTTTGATATTCCTGAGTCTTAAATAAGTGAACACTGGTTACTAAGGAAAAGAAAAAAAAAAGAATGTGACCTTATTTGGAGATAGAGTCTTTACAGAGGTAATCAAATTAAAGTGAGGTCCTTAGGGTGGGCCCTAATTCAATATGACTAGTGTCCTTATAAAAAGGGAGAAATTGGACATAGAGATACACACGCAGGAAGAACACCAGGCAAGTAAAGGAGAGAGGTCTGGAATCGACCCCTCCCTCATAGCCTTCAGAAGGAATCAGTCCCACTGACACATTAATTTTGGACTTCTAGCCTCCAGAACTATGAGAAAATAAATTACTGTTGTTTAAGCCATCCAGGTACTGTGTTACAGCAGCCCTAGGAAACTAACAGAAATAACCTTCAACTTTGAATCAAGTAGCATTAGACAAATAATTTCCAAGTCAATTATTTGTATTCAGAAGACAGTTCCCCATAGAAACAACTTAGACATGGCCACTGGTTCCCAGGTGAGCCAGGAAAGTTCATTTAAACATGAAATGCACTTTTAGAACTAGACTAAGGAATCATGTGACAAGCGCTGCAAAACGAAGGAAAACTGTAGTAAAGAAAACTTGCAGAGGAGGTATATGGGTTTTCTATCCTTACATGGAAAGGCTGCGACTTAGATGTTGAGAAATGGTCAACTCTAATGGTGTGGAGGGCAGGGGAGAAAGGTCCTAAAGTTTGCCTTGTGAGTGTTTCCCAGCACAGTGAGTGTGTCAAAATCAGGGGCATATACATATTCAAGATCTGAGAAGAGCAGACCAGGATCCATATGCAAGAGAAAAAACTTTAGGGGAGCTTTGGAACGAGGAGGTGGGCTTCAGGGGTCTGGTCCTGAAGGCACAGGCTTGAAGTTACAGAGAGAAGAGCAAAGATTGTATAACAAAGGAGCAGAAGGCTGGATGGTCAGGCAAGAGGGCAGCTTGGGCCAGTGTCCGAGGTTGGGGTTTTGGGGGGTCTCATGTACCTTAGGGTCAGCTTCCCAATCTGTGGACAGGGCGGCTCCATGAAAAGCCCAAAGACATACATCTTCTTGCCTCCTTTGAGAAAGACTATTCTTGGGCCAGCCCACCAACCATCATTAGACCAAATATGTCCTGACTTTTTCTTTTGACCTCAAATCTCCTGCTGGTGTTGTGCACCTTTGCTACTCTTAAGCAAACAGAGCCTTCCTGTGGTTGGGAACACTTTTTCCACTCAATTCTGGTTAAATTCAATGTATTTCATGTTTTGAATCATTCCCCATCTAAACTTGATTCCACTTCCTCCAATGCAGGTGAATTCACACAGGGCATTGGATGCAGCCTCCTACAATTAACTCACAGTGAGTCGGTGACTGATAGCCCATTAAAAGACATGGAGCTATTTGCATTATCCAATGTGGGTGCTTACCAAACTAAAAGGATCTCTGTTTCATGAAGCTTCAGAGGCTAGAATTGAACTGAGAAATCCATCAATTTGGGCAAAGCCTTAGGGAAGCACTAAGAATGTGTGGCCTAGACAAGCAGGCAGACTAGTCCATCCCTCTAGTTTTATTGTCAACTACTCTCACCTCTTCATAGTTTGCTCTATTCTGATTTCACAAATTTTCGAATAAACCCCAAATTTTCTGCACAATTGTTCCTACAGCAGAGAAATCGGATCATATAGGTTTTACCAGCTGTCTCTCGACACTAGACTCTGCAACACTAGTGAGTGACTAGTCTCTCACCAGTCACTTCTCTGACTTATGCCTTACATCCCTATATATAAAAACTAAGCCAAAGGTGAAAGTGGAGACCTGAGGAATACCTGAAGTGTTCCTTGGGTCCTCCCTGGGAAGATAGAAAGGTGGGCTTGAAGGTGAGGGCAAAGGTAGCTTCCTGCTCTGTCCTTTGCAGATGTGTGCCTCAGGGCTGGTTTCCCTAATTCCACTCTGAACCCTTTGCTCTTGGACACATTTAGAAATACCAATAAATGTCTTGTTAGGACTAAATGCCCTAACATGTTGGTTTCCTTTCTTCCTTCTAACTCCATCCCTCAGGATGAGGGGTACATAGGAAAGAAGGACTTCCTCACTCAAAACCCTCATCAAAATGTAACTGTGAAGTATGATCATCTTGTTGCTGTAAATGGGGTTTGAAGATAGATAAGCCTTCTCTGTTGCATTTAACACATTTTCCTATTTTCATTTGGATCAGGAAGGTATATACAGGGCACTACTGAAAACGGAACCACCTTCAGCAGAAATTCTAGGAACAATTATTTCAATAGGATAAGGAGAAAAGCTGGTGCTGAAGGCCCCTCTCTGTCAATAGGTTGAAGGATCCTGCCTGGGAACCTATGCCTGTTACATGTCCTGAACACAGCAAGGCTGCTTTAATTAGTGACCACTCATTTTGTTTTCTACTCTCTCATCCGAGCTCTAGACCTCCCTGTTAGGTGAAAGTCCAGCTCCAGTGATGACCTCGGCTGAAGTGTCTCCAAACGTCTTAAATGGCTTAAATGCTATTGGCAAGGGAGCCTGAGCTGTTATAATACAGTAAATTCATCTAGGCCATGAAAGCTGGCCTTACTGGCTCAATAGAGACTCACATTTGGGCACAATTATAAAAATCATCATCAATCACATTCCTCAGAGGGCTTAATCCCAATTATGCATGCTTTCTAGTGCCATTACTTAGTCTACCTTCCAGAGCGTACTCAGCTGGGCAAAATAATTATGTCTGTGTCCCAAAATTGGAATATGAGAAAGTCTTAAAATACCCATATTGCATGTTAATACCAAATTACATATTGGGTGGGCTTTTTTTCTTAGTTTAAAAAGAACTGGTGATGAAGGTTAATCATTTAAATAAGTCTTTTGCCCACCCCAGCACCCACACTATCACCTCCATAGCGCACGGAGGCTGACACAGCTCACAGCAGCCACTGGAAGGAAAGCATTCACAGAAGAGCAGCTTGGATCTTTCAGCTGATGACAGTTTTATTATTGCATCTTGAACTAATGTCTTTAGCTCATGGAGTTGCAGGGGAGAAGTTCCTCTGATAAGGCTCAAGTACAATCTATGCTGGGAAAAAAACATGACTACAAGTGATCTATAAGGGAACCAAACTCTTCTCTTTGGCAAGAACAAAGGTCTCATCCTTTACATAACTTCACTCTTAACCTAACAGTCCAGGGTTCAAGGCCATTTTGTAGCCAACCCTGTATTCAAGGACAGCAGAAGTGGCTTAGATACTGGTTCTCTTTTCTCCCTGGCATCTAGTGGCATAGCTTAGCCTGCATCTAATGAGTGAATGGTGGAAAGCAACTTGAATACAGGTCCTCTCTGCAGCACTCACCTACCATGTAATCATCAGCCAGTTCATCCATTCACTTACTCCATTCATTCACTCAACATTTGCTTATGTTCCTTTCAATGAAAGGAACATAAGCAAATGTTGAACATACGCAAGGTACTTGAAATATGTCACTGAACAAAATAGACAGAGCTTTCTATCTCCACGGGGCTTAGATTGCAGGGGAGCAGAAAGTAACGAGAAAAAAAAATACATGAATTACATAGTTTGTAAGAAAATGGTAGAATCGGGAGAATAAAAGGGAGTAGGGAATGGCAGCAAGGGGAAAAGGGCATACAAGTTGCAATTTTAAAACATGCGGGTAGGTTAGACATGATTGAGAAAGAGACACAGAAAGTGATAGATGTAGCCAGCAGACATCTGGGAGAGAAGCAGTCTGCATCAGTAACCCAAGGAAACAGCAAGAGTGGCAGATCTGGGTGAGCCAGGTGAGAGAAGACACAATCTGAGAAAAGACGACAGCCAGATCGTGTGAGGCATGTCATCATTCTTTGTGGGTGGCATTATGAATCAGTATTGTCCTCAGACTCTCTTTTTCTGAATGCCCAAAACTTCTGTGCACATGCATGTCACAACTTCCTTTGAGAGACCCCTCAAACCCTAGATCTTAGCTCCTTCACTGATATTCAGAGTCATAAATGAGCTTTGCCCATTATGACCTTCCACACTTTCACTACCATAACAGACCACACTGGCCAGACTAGATGAGTTTTCTCTTCCCCAAGAAATCTAGTTTTCCATTTCCTTCACCCAGGCAGCGTCTTTCAGCTTCCTTTATGGTGCCCATGGTTGCACTACTTTCCATCTACTCACACGTAATTAGCTGGTAATGATCCATTTTTCTCTACTCAGTTCAGTCCCCAAACTTAGAGTGAATTGTGATTATTAACTTCTTTTTTTTTTTTTTTTTTTTTGCGGTACGTGGGCCTCACTGTTGTGGCCTCCCCCGTCGCGGAGCACAGGCTCCAGATGCACAGGCTCAGCGGCCATGGCTCACGGGCCTAGCCACTCCATGGCATGTGGGATCTTCCCGGACTGGGGCACGAACCCGTGTCCCCTGCATCTGCAAGCGGACTCTCAACCACTGAGCCACCAGGGAAGCCCTGATTATTAACTTCTTCTTAGACCACGTGACTATGTAGATTAAGACATAGTCTTAACTGTTAATTATGAATGGTATCTTCTTTGTAAAATGGTTGTTTTGACATTAAACATGATCTGTATCATTTTTTCTTTAAATGGGAAGATTCCAAAAGATTAGAATTCTAACAGAAATTTTTCATCTTTGCCTGATCTCATAGAATCCCCAGGGTTTGCTTTGTTTGCCATTGATTCAGTGTAGTTTTAACATATAGAAATTTTGGGGCTAAGATACTTAGTAATTCTGGGAAGTTGTCATATAACAACCTTTATAATTTTTAGACATTTGTTAAGAAATCAAATCCAGAGGCATGACTTGTAGCTCCAGATGTCCCTAAAGACAGAGACTTGTGGACTCCTTTATCATGACAGTATTGAAATTATGGGTAAAAGTTCCATTAAAATGCATTATGTCTCATCTTTCCTAACTAACACTGACTCTGGTTTCTGAGTTATACACACGATACATTAGTAAAACTCCATAAATATACGTCAGTACTTTGTCCCACCCAAGCCAAAACTGTTGTTTATAAACTCTGAAGATAAGATTTCTTCTAGTGAAGTAATACTTTGAGCTACAGCTTTGCCTTAACTAACTATGAACTTTCATCTAATAAGAATTTAGTTACTATAATACTAAATTCTAAAAATTTTAAGAACGATTATATAATTAATGAGTTTATAATTAATGAGTATATATATAAACTCATTAATTATATATGTATATAATTAATGAGTTTATAATTAATAAGTATACCATTAATAAGCTTCCCTAATCTCACTTTAGCATCACTAATAATCAAATTAGTGTTCGTTAATACAGAGCTTTAGAAGTGTTATGAGTCTGATTCATGTGATTAGATTTCAATTTCCCTACCACATGATAAAATTCATGAAACCTGAAATTGTGTCTTCTGCTTTTTGGGTTTGTTTTGCTTTCTATAACACAGAAACCAGCCACACAGGGAAGATATTGCAAAGATTTTATTTTCTCTTATTTTTTGTCTCAACTCATCTGGGGGCCCAGAGGGGGAGATGGGGTGCTCTTAGCATCTGTGTGTGAGCATCTTGTCTTCCCACTGCTGAGTTCTCCAGAGAGCTACAATTTGGCCCACGGAACAGCATTATTAAAGTTTCATCCTCACCAGCTGCATTAATCTTCATTGTCTTTAATCTCTTCCAACCTCCCCCCATCCATAGACTTCTAGGGGACTCAAGTTTATTCAAAGTCATGTGAATTTTGTCAGTAAATTTTATAAAATTATCAATAATGTATACTATTATTTCTAAATAGTTTATTAATAAAATTGTACTCCCTCTAAAGTAATTCCCTTATGTCATCAAATAAATCCATATGGTAGTTTCTTTCAACATTAAGCTTCAGTCTGCTTGTCTTATGGTTTGATTGATATTCCTTTAGGGCAGGCTAAGATTTGGGAGAAAAAATGCAATTCATTTCCAAACTGGAATCCAGGCAGGTAAAATCTATTTCCCATATCAGATTTCAGACACATAATCCACATGAACAATAAAATGAAGAGAAATAAAAAGGTCTGTGGTCTTCTGGCATGCAGTAATATTTGGGATGAAACATGCATGTTGGAAGAATGTAAGAAAAATGTTAGGTGGTGTTTACATAATTGATAGAACAGAGCTGCATAAGATTCTGAGCTCATTAAATGGAAATATATATTTTGGCCCATCCAGGAGAAATGCTTCCAGAAGAAAATACTTGATATAGCAAAAGAAGAGTGTTGGCGTTCTTATGACTATGATGTGACCTTTATTGAGGGGATAAAAAGCACCAAATTGTGATTACAGATGAATTACTCCATAGACTGGGATTTTCAAGAGGAATCTTATTTCTAAATCTTGAGACAGTGGGACCAAAGAGACGTATCTGTTTCTATTATTAGGAAAAATGTGAATCTCGGAATGAAAAACAATCTGCAACTTCAAAGAGAAAGAGCTGACAGCAAAATATTTGAATTAATTAGAGAAATACAGTGTTGTTCATTGGTGGGTACTTTTTGTAGGCATATTTCAAAACATCTGTGCTTGTTTCCATGGAGATGGTGGATGGTTTATTTTGTTGTTAATATACCACATGGGCATGAAAGATATTTGAGGAAGCTACCTGATGGAAAACTAAATATAGACATTTCCAGACAGTCTTAGAGAAGTTACAACCTCCAGACCTAGGCAGAAGTTGGTACAATTCCTTGATGAACTATGCCAAGTTAAATGAACTTTGGCTATTTTCTGAATACTTGCAGCCTTCTTAGAAACGATACCGAAAATATTAGTCTCGATGTCCACTGGATAGGGGACTCAAGTTTGAAGAGTTCCAGAAAATAAAAATAAGCTCATCCATTTCAAATGTTTAAAAAATAATAAATAATAATAAGCCAACTCAGAATGTAAATCCCACCTGTGAAAAGCTCAAATGCCTCAGGTTTTGTTTTCTTATACGAGCCTTCTACTTTTTCTCTCAAGGTCACCACTCTCCATTATTTTTCTATTTCCTTCTAAAGCAGAGAGGTCCTCTTGTTCCTTGGGTTATAATTTTCCCACCCAAATTTTTATCAAAGTGGAGAAAGTGGAACAGATATGAAGCAGTTATTTTTTTTCCATCTTCTTTCCTTCTGTCACAATCTCTTCTTTCATTAACTGTGCCTCTTCAGATTTTGTCCATTAGTACAACTGAACTTTATCAATGGAGCCATTGGTACAACTGAACTTTATCAATGGAGCCAAGACCCTTCTACTTCAGAGTGTTCAGTGTTGAAGGGAATGGAACATTATGTTCTATGGTTTGGCATGTTCGTTCAAATTTCAGTGTAATTCGAAACTTATTAGTTTCATTGTTGGTCTAGCAAGCTTACATCCATGACATCACTTATTTACACCATTAACCCATAAGAATATATGGTTCCAACTGAACCAATTATTAGTTTCAGAATTTCCTATAAGATGGGCAGGTATCTGCAGATGCCAAGCACTTTTGGGTTGTTTTGAATCTAATTAGCAAGAGAATGATGGCACCAAATTAATTTCAAAAACTGCTCTGGAAATGCCAGTAGTCAAAAAGATTTAGTAATTTGATATCGTGCTATTTAGAGAAACAGATGGAAGTTTCTTAACATTAGTGTTGATCTCAAAGTGTCGTTTAATAAAAATCAATACTTGAACTAGGCTAAGTTATTTTTGAATTATCTTCTTTTAAAACACACACCATGAAGTTAAAGGTAGTCAAGGTTCCCATTAACTTTGTTGCTTAAAAGTTTACCTCTCATATTTGAAATACACTGGGGATCACAGTTCAGTGGGTGACATAACAAAGAGAATGTAAAATAAAGTACCAAATCCAAGGGTAAATTACTCCAAACTCAGCACCGATTTTCTGTTAAATTCTCAACCATACAGATGGATGGAGAAAACATAACTGATCAAAGAAAATATTTATAGAAGTGATGGAGTTTTAAATTCTCGGTCATGCTGAACTGCTATATACCAATAAATCTTGGAGAACATTTTCTTGAAGGGTCATGGTGACATAGTTCAATAAACAGAGCAGGAGACTGAGTGCCAGGAAATTTGGTTGTGACCTAGTTTTGCCTCTCTCTAGGTTAAAAATATTTATTATTTTTTAAATAATGATGTTATTTTCCAGATACATATTAGCTAAACTAAAAGAAACTAAGATAAAACAGCACATAAAAGTGACATATTTAGCACTTAACAATATGCCAGGCAGTATTATGATATCAGTATCAGTATTATGATAGCACTTGGACATTTTCATCTGTTGAAAAATTCTATGAATTAAGTATTATCCTCACTTTTCTCATGAGGAAACTGAAACACAGCAAAGTGAAGCAGCTTGTTTAAGAAGATAAAAAATGGTTGGTAGTGGGAAGCAGCCTCATAGCACAGGGAGATCAGCTCGATGCTTTGTGACCGCCTGGAGGGGTGGGATAGGGAGGATGGGAGGGAGACGCAAGAGGGAAGAGATCTGGGAACATATGTATAACTGATTCACTTTGTTATAAAGCAGAAACTAACACACCATTGTAAAGCAATTATACCCCAATAAAGATGTTAAAAAAAATGGTTGGTAGATTAATAGTTTGAAACTTGTTTCCAGAGTCTATGCCATTGACCACTGTGGTCCACAGTCCCTGAATAAGGATGGAAAGACTGGTCAGAAATTCTGATTAAACTTTTCCTGCTATCTTTACTTTATAGGGTTTTACATTTAATTATACTTGAATTTAAGAGAAGCAAAATAAATTGCAGTGAAAGTGAAGGGATTGTTAAAATGCAGATACATCTTTCTTCATCATCAGAGATAATTGTTTCTGAAAGTGTCCCCAAAATTTAAGAAAAAAAGGAGTTCATGACAATATCAGGATTCGCATGTGTTTATTATTTTAGTGTATATCAGTTGACTCCCTGTTATGAATGTAGAAGGAATAAATATACTTTGCTTATCCCACTGCCCACCCTGATTTTTATGCTTTTATTATTATTATTATTAATAGCATTTAAATTCTGTTTTATAATTATAATTGCAAAAGTGATTAAACCTACCAATAATACTATATTTAAAATTGATGAATTTAAAAATGGTGAGCACTTATCTCTGAACTCTGAATTCTTCCATGCTTGAGAATTTGTCCTTTGCCCTTATACTCAAGTGCAAGCTTAACTAGGTATAAAGTTCTTGGTTATACTGTCCCTCCCTCCCTTCCACACCCATCACTATCAGAATTTGTTTTTTTAAATATTAACTCACCATTTTCCAGCAGTGAATGGAGTTGTGAAGAATTCTGAAATCATTCTGCTATTTTCCCGTGTGTGTGTGTGTGTGTGTGTGTGTGTGTGTGTGTGTGTGTGTGTGTGTAGGTGACTTACTTTTCAGTCTGCATCCCTATATAATTATCTCTTTTATTCTTGAATTTCAGAATATGTCTCATTGTTGATCATTCCATTTCAATTATTTTTTCTCCCAGACACTGTACACTTTCAAAATGAATTTTAAAAAATTTACTTCAGGAAAATTTTCTCCTATCATATCTTTCAGCATATTTTTTTTCAGGTTCACTATTCAGTTTGTATATTGGATCCCTGTGTCATATATGCACATATTCTCCATAATGATTTTTATGTCTTTGCTCTTTATTTATTTTAAGGTTGATTTGAGAGGCCAAGAAGAAAGTTTTTAGTTATACTTGTTCTATTTTTTTGTTGCTTCTAGCGTGCTTTTTTATCTCTCTAATATTTTTTGCTTTATGCTTCTTTGACTTTTTTTGTGCACAGCCAGATTGTTTTTTGTCTCCTGGTTTTGTCTTATTATCTCTTTGTTGAATCCTTGACTCTCTTCTTTGAGCTTTCCTTTAAAAAAATAGAGTAATAAATTATGTTGTCTGTTATTACTTTGAGATTATGAAATGCCATTTTTCTTAATTTTCCTTCCTTTTTTAATAAATAAGTCTCCTTTGTATTCATATTTCATTTTTCATTCAACTATTGCTTATGTATTTTATACATTATTTTTGGCTTTGTGCATTACTTTTTGCTTCATGTATGTTTCCTTTGTATTTTTCCTCCCAGTATCTGTGCTGACTCCTTCTATGTCATGGAGAGTGGAATTATCTGGAAGAGTCTGCATCTCTTAGTGGGTCTGGTTGTCCCAAATGTCTCATCAAGCCAGACACTGTTGGTACATCTTTCTTCACTTTCCCTCCTTTGATCCATGAGGACATGTTCCCTCAAGTTTGAGTATCCAAGAGCCAGTAACATCTTTGAGGAAACAGGCTCTATCATCTCCCTGGTATCCTGCCTCACCTGTCACCTCCCTAGGCTAGTTGGTTGGGTCATAGTCAAGTGAAAATGATGTTGCTGGTGTGAATACTTCAGTTGTGTTTCCCCTGCAATTTTGTGGTTTCTAGAAGGATACTTCCTAATTCTGCCAAAGGGTGACAGTGGCTCTAGAGCTCCCAGGTCTAATCAAAGGCTTTGTGACAAGGCAATCATGACTGCTGAATTTAATTCTGTTTCCGAGTTTCTTCACCTGTTTTAGCATAGAATTCACATTATTTGGAAGGTGGGCATCAAATAGGGTATGACTTTGGGTTATGGCCGTGTCCTTATTTCATTAAGGATATTATTTTTCTGTTACTTTCTACTATTTGTTATTTGTAGTGAACTTAAGGAGGAGTGAATAAACACACAATTACTACACGATCTTTATTTAGAAGTTGCTTTGAAGGACTTCCCTGGTGGCGCAGTGGTTAAGAATCCATCTGCCAATGCAGGGGACACGTGTTCAAGACCTGGTCTGAGAAGATCCCACATGCGGTGGAGCAACTAAGCCCATGCACCACAGCTGCTGAAGCCCGCATGCCTAGAGCCCGTGCTCTGCAACAAGAGAAGCCACCACAATAAGAAGCCCGTGCACTGCAACAAAGAGTAACCCCCGCTCGCCGCAACTAGAGAAAGCCTGCGCGCAGCAACAAAGACCCAACGCAGACAAAAATAAACTGATTAATTAAAAAGTACTGTTATTATAACCACCTTTTAAAAAACTGTTAAAAAAAAACAAAAAACAAAGTTGCTTTGAATTCTTAGAGCAGATTGACCAATGAGGCCCAACTAAGTGTGTGCCGAAGCCTGTTTGTTCTTTATGCTGATTGCCAATTTTCCTTTGGATTTCTCCTTAATTGTGTATTTCCTGCTATGCTTCCTACTCCTCTACTTCAGGGACCCCACCTCTACCCACCCCTCAATACACTCCTGACCCAAATAAAAGCAAGAAACTAGTAAAGGAATATGATTCTCAGAAAATCTTCCATTGGTAAGTTCTACTTTAATATGATTAATTCAGTGTGACCCTGTCCCTGAGATGTTTATGTTTATATTTGAACTATATGTTTATATAGTTCTAGATGAAAGGCAATTGCTATGTAGAAAAGAAATCCTAGGTATCAGGCAGAGGTGAAGGATAATTTTGGAGGCAAGGGGAATTTTCTGGAACTCTGAAAATCAACCACTGGCCTATACCTCAGAGCAGTCTGACCTTTTGTTCTTCAGTTACAATATAGGCAAAACTTGCAAGCAACCTGTCACATTTCCTTAGTCATAAGTACTTTATGAGAAAAATGAGATCTTGAAGTGTTTTGGCAACTCTTCAGTACACAAAATAAATGTGTATAAAATAACCATATGCAAATGAGGATTATTAAGGGTTTTAACAAGCTCAATATTCTCTTGAGTATACTAACATTCTCTGATAAGCATGGAGATACTATCGGAGTGCTTAGAAAATCCTGCTTTTATTAAAAATAAGGCAAAGATAATCTTCTTGCAGATATGGAAATTATTGGACTCAGAATTGATAAGGTTGTCTTATATCATAGTAATAATCATATTATATAAGTCATATAATCTACCTTATTATGATTAAACTAACAACTTCACAGCATACCTCATTCAAAATATACTGAATAGTAAATATTTAGCAGAACAAATTTTAGTTGTGATATGTTTTATGATTTATGAAAATAGTGCCATTTTTCCAATTATTAAAGTAATATATGTTCAGGGTAAAACATATTAAGATAATATTAAGAAAAGAGATGTTTAAAAAGTTAAAATAATTCTTACCCATATAACCCACATGTAATCACCATCAAGATGTGAGATATACAACCTTACAACCTTTGCGAATTTTCTCCATGTCTATGCTTTACAATTATTGAGAACAGGAAAAAATGGAAAACGTGAGGGCAGTCTTCTAAGAGTTGAATTATTATGAGAACATGCTTTGTTGTTGATATTGATAACCAAATTCAGGTTCCTAGAACATGTGTCTTTTAGCCACAAGAAACATGGTTAAAACAAATTTCCCACAGTTTGAAAAGAAAACCAAGGCATAACAATATGGGAGTCAAGATAGCACTGGCAAATTCTTAAAATATGTTTAAATATCAAATAAAAATACAAACTTTGAATTGTTTTCAGAATTGAGATTATTGATTTATACCCACAGCTAATTTTATGCTTTGATGTTAACATGGAGAGCATTCTTATCCTGGATTTTGCATAGAGCTGTTCGAACAGTAAGATATATATATGTGCATCTGTCACAGATTTGTGATTCATACGTCTTCAGGAAAGTCATGTGAAATGTTTAGTTTAAATAGTCTATTAGCCCAGTGAACCATTTTACTTATGATTATTTCATATAGCTATCTCCTCCTTTGATTCCCCAATTATATAATCAAAAATTTTAAATTGTAATATTTGTTAAATTGGAAATGTAAGCCACTTCCAAGAAATGATAAAGAAGTTGTACTGAGAGCACTAATTAGGAACACTGAGAGGTCATTTTGAGCTTTTCACATCAGACATGTAGAATACATTAAAATTAATGTGATAGAATATACTCATTGATATCTGTCACCCGTTAACTCAGTCGGAACACACTGAATTAAACTCCATGGGCTCTTTCAGCCCTTGCTTCAGGAAGGGCAGGCACTTAGGAGGGAGCTGGGTGCTCCAGGGACCCAAAGTCACAGTCTAGTCATCAGATACCATCTACTTGATTCAACTACCTGTGGCTCCCAGCCTCCAGTCCGGGGTAAGCACAGGCTGGAGGCAGCAGGTTCATTATGGGACAGCATGGTTTTTCTCATTTGATAGGTGGTAATCATCATGGAACTGGTTATGAAACATTCACCAAGCATGCCTTTCTGTTTCTCAGCACAAACAATTGCGAGAGCATTCCCAAAATTTAATATGACTAAGTATATGGTAAAACTTATTCTTATTTTTTTAATAATATTTTTACTTTAGAATAGTTTTAGATCTACAGAAAAGTTGTGGAGAGAGTTCCTGACAGCACGTACACACTTTCCCCTACATTTGTCACAGTTAATGAAACAGTATTGATACAGTATTATTAACTTCTTCAGATTTCCTTAGTTTTTACCTCATGTCCTTCTTCTCTCTCACCGTCCTGTCCAGGATATCATGTTACATTTAGTTGTCATGTTTCCTTAGGTTCCTGTTGACTGTGACAGCATCTCACAGTCCTTGTTTTTGATAAGTTTCCTTGTTTTGACAGTTTTGAGGAATACTGGTCAGGTGTTTTGCAGAATGTCCCACAGGTGGGGTTTGTCTGATCGCAGCATATCAAGGGTACATACTATCAACATGACTTATCACAGCTGACATTGGCCCTGATTACCTGGCTGAGGTCATGTCTCTCAGGTGTCTTCACTGTGAAGCTACTCTCTTTCCCCACCCCTTCCATACTGTCCTCTTTGGAAGGAAGTCACTATACACACACAGCCCACACTTCACTGGGGAGTTCAGCTTCAACTTCCCAAAGACAAGGTATCTACATAAATTATTTGGGATTCCTCTCCCAAAGAGGTTCACTTTTTTCTTTTTTAGGTTTGGTTGTTTTTCTTTTTTTTTTTAATACAAATTTTAAAGGTTATACTCTGTTTACAGTTATTATAAAGTATTGACTATATTTCCCATGTTGTGCAAACATCTTTGTAGCCAATCTTATACCTAATAGTTTGTACCTCCCACTCCCTCACCACTATATTGCCCTCCCCCACTAGTTTGTTCTCTATATCTGTGAGTCTGCTTCTTTTTAGTTATATTCACTAGTTTGTTGTATTTTTTAGATTACACATATAAATGATATACAGTATTTGTCTTTCTCTCTCGGACATATTTCACTTAGCATAATGCCTTCCAAGTTCATCCATGTTGCTGCAAATGGCAACATTTTGTTCTTTTTTATGGCTGAGTAGTATTCCATTTTTCACAGAACTGGAACAAATAATTTTTAAACTTGTATGGAAGCACAAAAGATACCAAATAGCCAAAACAATACTGAGAAAGAAGAACAGACTGACTTCAGAAGAAGACACTTCTTGACTTCAGATTATACTACAAAGATACAATAATCAAACAGTATGGTACTGGCACAAAAACAGACACATAGATCAATGGAAAAGGATAGAAAGCCCAGAAATAACCCCACACCATGTTGTCAATTAATCTACAACAAAAAAGGCAAAAATATACAAAAAAAAAGACAGTCTCTTCAGTAAGTGATGCTGGAAAAACTGGACAGTTACATGTAAAAGAATGAAATTCTCTAATACCATATAGAAAAACAAACTCAAAATGGATTAAAGACATAAATGTAAAACCAGATACAATAAAACTCCTAGAGAAAAGCATAGGCAGAATCCTCTCTGACATAAATCACAGCAATATTTTTTTGATTTGTCTCCTAAAGTAAAAGAAATGAAAACAAAAATAAACAAGTAGGACCTAATTAAAAGTTTTTGCACAACAAAGGAAACCGCCAACAAAACAAATAGACAACCTACTGAATGGGAGAAAATATTTGCAAATGATATGATCAATAAGGGATTAATATCTGACATATATAAACAGCTCATATCAACATCAAAAAAAAATTTAAAAATGGGCAGAAGAACTGAATAGACATTTTTCCAAAAAGGAAATCTAGAGAGCCAACAGGCACATGAAAACATGCTCAAAGTCATTAATTATCAGGGAAGTATACGAATCAAAACCACAATGAGATATCATCTTATACCTGTCAGAATGGCTATCATCAAAAAGAACACAAATAACAAATGTTGGCAAGGATGAGGGGAAAAGGGAACCCTCTTACACTATTGGTGAGAATGTAAATTGGTGCATCCACTGTGGAAAACAGTATGGTGGTCTCTCAAAAAACTAAAAACAGAACTACCATATGACCCAGCAGTTCTACTCCTGGCTATATATATATATATATATATATATATATATATATATATATATATATAAATATATATAAACCCCAAAATATTAATTCAAAAAGATACACGCACCCCAATGTTTGTAGCAGCATTATTTACAACTGCCAAGATATGGAAGCAACCTGTGTCCATCAACAGATGAATGGATACAGGTGATGAGGTTCACTAGCTTTAATCTGCATCCCTCAATTAATATTTAAAATGCAAGTTGGTCATGACTTCAAACTGGAGTCATTACACATCTTAAACTGCCATTCACTATCATTTTCTATCCAGTTACTTAATTTCCTACATTCCTGGAAGACTGAGGCCACAGCAGGTCCCCATGGGTGTGGATTGACTTGGAACTCATTGAACACCTCAGAGGATGTGTTCTCTCTATTTTATTCCTTTCCATTTGCTCTTCCTTTGATGATAAGTCAGTGAAATTTTTTCTGTGGAAGTTATAGTCTTCTTTTTTTTTTTTTTAACATTTTCAGAAGGTTTTAATTCATTCAAGGACACAAATAAAATTAGTCATAAGTTCTTTTCAGTGGATTTGTATAGTTTTCTTTCTGTTTACTGGCTTTTCATTTTCTACAGTTGAGCACAAAATGTTTTATTAACCCACAGCCTGATTCAGATTTAAAAGCACACATTCATACTTAGGTTATATATTTAGTAAACAAGTCTATTAAGAAACTTCTAAAATATTTTAGGTGAACCTAGAAAAGACTCTTGAATTTTATTGGCTTCAGTGTCCCCATCTATGAAATAGAACTACCACTAGTAATTTATTACAGTATATTATATATGTACTATTTTATATATATAATAGTATAGGTAATTTACATAAATAATTGGTATCATATATACCAATAAATAGTACATATTACTATAAAACAAAATAATAAAAATTTTAATGTATTTTTTATGGAATTCACATTTTTAAAAATATCATGCTTTCAATAAATTATTATCAAGTGGTTTTTTTTGTGCTGAGTCTTGTATTACAGTGGGGACATGAGGAGGAAATCAACAAGATCCTGTTCCCAAGAAATATCAGTCTCATGGGAGTTCTGTCCAGGTAACAAACTCTCCATCCACATTGATCCAACGCAACAATCTGGAAATAATAACTCACAAAACTTATATAAGCCCTGCAGTTCTGCACAATGTTTCCAATCATTTCTGTAAAATCAAAGACAAAAGATGTTTCTGATTTTGATGTGTGTGGGTGTATCTTCTTAAAAAAAGAAATAAGAACAAAAATTTCAACTCACAAATAAATTATAAGTCAATTTGGGGGGTGAAGAAGCTAGCAGAGGAAGCTTACAGAGAATTTATTATGATGTTTAAGTACTTTGAAATGTGAGTTTCCTAGCAGAGGAAGCTTACAGAGAATTTATTATGATGCTTAAGTGCTTTGAAATGTGAGTTAGAAGGATAAGTACTGAAGGAGGCTAGATTTCTGTGGCCTTTTCAGTATAAATTCAAACCAACATTTCTTTGGGTCTTTCATCAGAGCTTCAAAGTCCCCCAAGACACAATCACATCCTAATATTCTTGATAAAAGTCTGAATGTTCAGCCTCAGATGCAGAATGAAGAAAAAGAAACTCTGTCTTCTAGGATTTTAGCACGAAAAAGCAAGCACAGGTGGGAAGCACAGGCTATGAAAAGACACAGAGAAATCCCTCCCTTCCTCCCTCTCTCCCGTCCCTTGAACCCAAAATTGCTGACATTTTCAGCCCAGCTCCATTTCCTCTCTCATAAACACCTGGTTGCTAACTCACTACTCAAACACATCAGGATTCAGCGATGCTATGTCCTCAAGGCCAGCTATAGAACTGCCAGTCACAGTGAAAACTGAAAATGCAGGACCCTTTGTGCACAATTATTGAGAATTTCAAGATGGCAACAACGGAGCCTTAAATCAAGTACCAGTCTCTTTTGAGGGGCTGACCCTGTGCCGTTGTATAGTCACATGCCCCTGAAGCCAGCCCTGCAGACTGGACATGCAAAGTACTCAACAGGGAAAATTTTATTTCAGAATTCCAGATTGGCTTTTCTTTTGGATAAGTAGTTGGAAGTAGGGAAGAACTATTGTTTCCAGGCTGCTCTGCCCAATGGGAAATGTCAGGTGTTAGAACTTCCTTTAGCCAGGAGCCCCTTAATAAGAAGAGTGGGGAGCAGTGTGATGGGGAGGTGTCTATATGGGAAAAGAGAAAAGGAGAGTCTCACATCACAGCTGGGAGAAGGGTGTTTGGGGAACCAGAGAGAGGATGAGAGTAGAGAGAGGTTGTTGCTGTCATTGTTGTTTCCTTTAAGAATATGAGAAAGTTAGGACTTCCTTGGTGGCACAGTGGTTAAGAATCGGCCTGCCAATTCAGGGGACATGGGTTCGAGCCCTGTTCTGGGAAGATCCCACGTGCTGTGGAGAAACTAAGCCCATGCACCACAACTACTGAGCCTGTGCTCTAGAGCCTGTGAGCCACAGCTACTGAGCTCGCGTGCCACAACTACCGAAGCCTGAGCGCCTAGGGCCCATGCTCCACAACAAGAGAAGCCACCACAATGAGAAGCTCACACACCACAACAAAGAGTAGCCCCTGCTTGCAGCAACTAGAGAAAGCCCATGTGCAGCAACAAAGACCCAATGCAGCCAAAATAAATGAATAAATAAATAAAACAAATTTATTAAAAAAAGAAGAAAACAGTTGCAAAAAAGTTTTAAAAAAAAAGAATATGGGAAAGTTGAGACAGAAAGGAAGATTGGGCAAAAGTTTACTACGCATAAAGAATAAACTTCCATTTTAGAATTTTTTTCAAATGACATAAAGATTTGCATTTCTACAATTAAAGGTATTATACCACATTACAGTTTCAATGAATATGATTCCATAACCAAAAATGGCCATGTAGAACCCTGGGTTTCATAGGAGTTACGTAATAAAAATATTATTAGTAAATTCCTAATTCGTTACCATCAGTTTTTTTGCCTTAATAGGAGTTCACTTGATGGACTTAGTAATGCAAGTCACAAATTAAGCCTTAAGTCAAAGAGTCACTTGAAAGAGAGAATCCTGAGAACATATTGATTAAAGTGTTGCAGGGATGCCATTCACAGCTTTATTCTTCTCAATGCTGCTACAACTGGTGGAATAAATAGACCTCTCTGCTCTTACTGATATATTCCAAATTAGACAACAAAATAATATATAGGAAATAAAAAGTGTTATTAGGTTAAAATAGTTTTACCAGCATCTTGATCTAATAGCAGCTCTCGGTTGGTGTTATTGCGTCAACTATAGAATTTCGAAAGTCTAGAGAAAAAGACAAAATCATATTCTCCAAAAGGTTCTCCCCTAATAAACTTCCCTGAACTGGGCATTGGGAAGCAATCAATTTAGGGTCTTAGGTCCTGACAACCCCTTGGAAGAGAGCAGAGCTAAGTGTTAGATTGACAGCCTCTTATGAAATCTGAGAAGCTGGACAAGAATATACAGGCTTTAGGGTGGTGTGAAAGCCATACGCATTCAATAGAAACCTTCCATTGAATTTTGCATTTTGCCCTTTTTGTGATCTGCAGCACCATGGCTATTCCCTCGAGTGAGGTGCAGCTTCCAGTCACCCAAACCATCACAAGGGTGAACAAATTACAACCGTTCTGGACCCAGACAACCTTCCTCTATTTCACCTGCACTACAGTATTCAATAAATTCCGTGAGATAGTCGACATTTTGTCATAATATAGGCTTTGTGTTAGATGATTTTACCCAACTGTAGGCTAGTGTAAGTGATCTGAGCACATTTCAGGTAGACAAGGCTAAGCTATAATGTTAATTTGGATGCATTTTTGACTTATGATATTTTCAACTTACAGTGGGTTTATCGGGATGTTACCCATCCTAAGTCCAAGATGATCTATATACCTGAATAGAAGGCTGACTCACCTTCACACAAATCAGCCCAACCTTACAAATGCCAAGGAAAAATTAAGGGCTATCCCACCCGTGGTTTCAGTTTTGTTGCTGAAATGTACAAAGAAGAGGGAAACAGAAAAATAGTACTAATCTCAGAAATTCTCTATTTAATTCTTTCCTCTATAGAACTATTTTCACTAAATTGCACTTTGGCCTTATGGCACTGGTGTACATTGAAAACCAATAAAAATGCCTCTTTGTCTACTGTAAGAAAATTGTTGAAAACATCATTGTTGAGAACAGTCATATCTCTGACATAGGACCCTAAGGAAAAATGTTTCTTTGCACATGTTCTGAGCAACAGATAAGTAAGGAGCTCCTAGTTCTGCCTTTGATGAGATTCTAGAGAGAAGGGCATCCCTTTCCTATCAGAATTATGTCTTCAATGGAGCTGTTTCCTGTAGGTCCGAACAAGAAGCAACATTCAGAATTTAGAGAACAGAGTCACATTGGATAGGGATTGTGGCAGCCACCCCCTGATAGTGTTAGGGGTCCCAATAGAGACAGTTTAGCTAGCAACATCATTTATAGGACAATGCTGGTCCCCAACTCTACGGCATCTTTATACTTGAAAAATGTTTTTAAAGGATGAATATCAAAGCAACTTTAAGGAGGAAATTAAGAAGCAATGGCAATAAGTATTCTGAGAAATGCAAGAAGGTAAAGAGAAAAGTTCCATCCACTTAAAGATGTATGTGAATGAAAGTGTACTAATGGGTTGATTGTGTATGTGAAGTGTCTATATGTATACACACACGTAATTACATACTGTGTGTGCAGTGTGTATATAGAGTTGTATGTGTGTATATACATACACACCATAAACACACTGTCAACCCATTGGTACAGTTTCATACGCACACTGATATATGATTTTACATGTGTACATATAATTGTATGAGCATATATATATGATAGTATATGCATATATAGTTTTACATATATGATTGTACATATATTTTATATATTGTATATGTTTTATGTATGATTGAATATGTATATATATACACATATTATGGCACATAGATATGATTATATATGTGCATATGTATTTTTATATATGTTTACATACGTGTATCTGTGCATGTGTGTGTGTATATTATACATTTTTAGTTTTTAAAGCACTCAGCAGCAGTCTACCACATTATTCCTGAACTTGGTTACTTCCTTGACTTATCAACCAGTGAAGTAAAAATGTAACCTTGATTCTCAGTATAAGCTCAGGAAGCCCCAATGATTCACCATGGACTTTGGGACTTATCTGACTAAGGTCAACGTGGTGGGGAATTAGATATATTATGTATGTGTTATATATATATATATATATATAACATACATAACACATTATGTATGTTATACATATATTATGTGTGTTATATATATATATTATGTATGTTAATAAATTAACATATATTAGTATGTTAATACTGCTGGTTCCTACCTCCTGCAATACAGTATGATACAGAAGAAAAATAGTGTGACAGTGTCGGTCCCTTGACCAATCATATATATATAAAACTATATATGCATATACTATCATATACGTGGAACTGGTTTTCACTACCCCTAGGATGAGGGTTCATTAGTTTCATATCACTTCAAGTTGAGGTGGAAAGTCAGTTTGCTGTCCTCCATGGCTGTGGTTCATGGACAGTTTCAGCATCACTGAAGAATGTGTTGGAAATTCAGAGTCTCAGGCCCCAGTCTAGTCCTACTTAAGCAGAATCTCGGGGAACAGAACCAAGAAACAAGCTCTCCAGGTGATACACACCAAAATTTGGGAAGCAAAGATGCCTTAGAGGTATAAAGCTGATGTGTTTTTTGCTGGATTAGTGCAGGCTGTCAGGAAAATATGGAGTCTGCAAGGGAATGAAAGGGTGGGAGGCTAACTTACCTTTATTCGGGGAATTCGGGAATTAATAAATAGCTGAGGAAGAGGAACGCTTTGCAGTATAGTATTAAGATTTGGTAATTACCAAAACATCTAGGGAGGCAATATCCTGCCAGAGGTAGGGCTATGAGAGTGAAATGTTCTTAATACAGTTATATTTCCTGATGCATTTAAAAACATATCTGGTTTTGCTAGTTTCTAAACTAACGCTGATAAGGAATTGGCACTTGTGAGTCTGAAGAGGCCAAGAAGGAGATCACACTTTACCTGTTTTGCTTTTTCCCAAAATTGAACAGCTTTGTATCATAAACAGTTGAGCACTCATCCTGAAATTGTAAGGAATTACTGCCAAAAAGAGCATCCTGCTATGTGTTTCATTATTGTTGTTATTGATTATTGATGAGTAATAGCAAAAAACTAGGGATTATTCTGAACACAGGTTTGGAAGTCCATCTGGCCATCGGGCTCAAAATGCAAATGAGTCAGATGAGTGTCACACTTGAAGAGGGAGAGCAGAGGAGAAAGCTATCACGTGAAGCCACCAACTCCATGTCACAGACCATCTAAAGCATTTGGTCTATCACCTGTGTTTTCTTAATTCAAGTTTGCCCATGTCCAGATGTTTAAGCTACTTTCCTTTTCCTCATCCTGCTAGAATTTACATAGCACTTCAGAGCTATTAGGCTTTACTTACCCCTGTTCATTGTGACAATCAAAAAGAATTGCAATTCTGTTTTCCTGGTAAAGAATCTAAGGCATTGACAGTTCAAATACGTGATGTATTTTTGAAGCCATCACAGTGGCCAACAGCATTGATTTGGGGAACCTTAATTCTTTACTTGCCATCTTCACTCCTGGACCGAAACACATTTTGCACATAAAATACTTGCATTGATTTAGTCATGAAATTAAAAGTTTACAGACGTTTTAAAAAACTAACCACCTCTCATCTGCTTAGGTTAGAGCAGAAGACTTAAAATCATAAAGCCAATCCCTGGTTGAATAATTGAAAACCAAAGGGGCGTAGATGCCAGTTGTTACTCTCCCTCGCCTACAGACCCCCAGCTCTGTCTGGGTAGCAATATTCACCATACTTACATGTAGCCCAAGCTCAGTCATTGGTGAGTCGGTTTCCTTTTGAGGTAGGTTTGGACAAGGGACCAAGTTCTGGCAAAGATGTAAGAGGAAGTCTGCTTGAAGTTTCTGGGAAATGTTTTCCTCCTGATACAAAAGAAAACAAGAAGAGAAAGCCCCTCTTGTCACTGCCACCTTCTTTTCTGCTTGCGACACTGCCCAAGAGAATGTAGATGCTTGCCATCTTGCAGCCATAAAGGTGATAAACCATCAAAGGTGGAAGAACAGCATGACAGGAGGAGCCTGGTTCATGGATGCTTGCTCCGCAGCCCCGGAATGCACCACCCCCAGCAAGCTGCTATGTGAGATCAAGAAACTCCTATTACTTAAGCCACAAGAGTGAGGTACTCTGCTATTCACAGCCAAATGTGTTTCATTAATACTCTACAGAATAATATTCACAAGCCACTACCAAAACTCTATGCGACAAGTAAGAGGAGAAAATAAATCAAAATTTGATAGATTTTATCATAAGGCATAGAATACTTGGAAATTAAAGTTTCATGTGGCTTGCTTTTAGTTCTCCACAATCCTTTTTGGAGTTCAGATTCAGTATAAAAGAACTCTTTTATGAAGTGAGACAGCATGGCTGAGATATTCACATAAGAGACAAAATAAGACTTTTTGCATCACCAGAATGTACTGGAAACAGCTAGCTGTGAGACATATGTTGAAGAACAAAAAGCAGAGAAACAGTAGGACATGTGATATAGATTAAAATCTGGTCTAATTAAGTACCAGTTTCATAGTAAGAAAACTTAAGAGCAAATAAAAGCATTTTCCCCCTCAAGTTAATATGGGAAAATCTCAGACTGAGAGATTTCTTTTTCCATTCCCGAAGTAAATCATAACTAATAAAGTTTTTTTTAAGTAAAATGCACTAATACATTGCATCATATTTGTGATGTTTATCAAAGAAAATTGGAAACTGTGAAGTGTAATAAGCAATAGTGCATCAAACTTTCAGAATGTGCTGCCCTCAGGGATTCAGAGAAGGTAACAAGCATAACATTATGCAGGATGCTTTTGCTGCTCGTTTTCCAAAATGACAGCTACGAGAAGCCTGGAGAGAGGGGGAAATAGTTCTTTGCACAGACACAGAATTGACTTTAGTTGGTCTGTGCCCACATACAGAGTCAAGATAGTGTCATATGGAAGGTAGATATGATCAGTGACCATGAAAGGAAGAGCCTGGAGAGGAGGTGTGTCTGATAAGTTAAAGATAAAGGTAGAGGTGGTTAGCTCAGCTGAATAACCCTTCAGGTCCATGAGTATTTGTCATAGGAATAATCATTCGCCTCTTAACTTTTCCATGATGTGGGGACAGAGCTGCTTGGAGTCAGCTGAGCCTCGGTTTTCCCACCCTCAAAGCCCTACATTGGCTGAATGAAAAATTCACTTAACTTCCCATGCCTCGGTTTACTTGTCTGTAAAATATGATAGAACTAAGTGATTGCAATGAGTCTAATTCTCTCATCTAACAGATGAAGCAAACCTTGAAGGTAGCACAGGATCTCAGAATTGGGATGGGTCTGGGGACCGGCTTTTCAAGCTTGCTCAATTAACAGATGAGAAATGGAGGCCCAGAGAGGCAAGTCCATGTCTGCAAGGATTCATGACTGACAAGTGATAGATAGGACTATAGCCCAGGTGGGATGACCAATCATCTCAGCTTTCCAGGGATGGAAGGATTTCCCAGGACGTGGGATTTTCAGTGCTAGAGCCAAGAAAGCTCCAGGCAAACCAGGAAGCACTGAATACCTTAAGGCTAGGTCAGCTCATTTCCATCTCCTTGAACCACTTCTATGTACCATAAAAATATGCTTCCAGTGTCACACCACTCTGGTGACATACAACCTCTGCAAAGGCACTCCATGAATGGCTGGGTCCCCATCCACTCACTGTTGGTGACATTGATGATCAGATCTTGCCCTGAGGGCTCATCCACATCTTCCAGCTCAGTCCACTCAGCAGGAACGCAGGAGATTTCATGGCAGAGACTCCTTCAAAGGAAAAGTAAGGAGGGATGTAACTCTGTGTCCACTCGGAGCTGCAGCTGCCTGTGAAACATAGCCTGCACAGCATCCAGGGGCCTCTGCAACCACCACACCTAGTCAAGTTTATTCATCATGATGCCCTAAACAACAGGTAGCAGAAACCAGGGCAGGAAGTAGCCTAAACAATAAAGAAATGTATTATTAAACATACAGTACTAAGGAGTAACAGAGTGATCAGGCATAATATGAAGAGTTGTAAAACTATTTCATTTAAAACATTTTTTTTCTGTCTCCTCTCTCTGTTTCCCTTAATAACAGCCTCATCCTGGTCTATTCATGGCTTCAAAATGCTGCCTATGAAAAGTTATGTGCTTCCTGGTCATGTTCAGTAGAAGACTGAGATATGAAAACATGCCCCTAAACATAACTATAAAGTTCTAAATTGTGTGCCCAGCCCTAAACCACGCACTGTCATTGGGGTATGTCATGTCAACTAAATAAGACCACTTTCTGACGCTAGGAATGAAGTGGATGCTTGAACATAAGTAGGACTCTGTTTTATAAAAGGAAGTGGGAAAGGGTGACAGGTAGACAACTGCACTTAAAATCTGTTGTCGGGGAGTTCCCTGGTGGTCCAGTGGTAAAGAATCCGCCTTGCAATGCAGGGGACGCGGGTTCGATCCCTGGTCAGGGAACTAAGATCCCACATGCCACGGGGCATCTAAGCCAGCCTGCCACAACTACTGAGCTCACATGGCTCAACTAGAGCCCACATGGTGCAAACTACAGAGCCCACGTGCCCTGGAGCCCGTGCACCACAACTAGAGAGAGAAAACCCCACCACCACCACTAGAGAGAAGCCCGGGTGCCTCAACAAAGAGCCCACTCGCTGCAAGGAAAGATCCCACATGCCTCAACCAAAAAAAATAAATAAATAACAACTGTTGTCAACCCAGCACCATCCCTATCCCTCCAACTCTCCCTTATATTTCAATGGTTAAAATCCCTTAACTGCATCTCCCAGAAGCCCTCATTCATTGGATACTGGTACAAATTCTTCCAAAGTGAAACAATTCTGTGAAAAGTGGAAGGCAGAAAAGAAGCAGATGCTATTATTCTCTTCAGGCAGCAGCTGACAGAGTTGTGCACGGACTGCAGTCCCAAGGAGTCCCATGGCTTCCAGGGGTTCTGTGAATTACTCACAGCAGCAGGCAGCAGACATAATTGGAGGCAACATCCTATGATTCCTATAATTCCTGATTTCCTAAATGTTAGCAATAGTTTTCCTTGACCTTTACTTTCCCAATCCTTCCAAATAGTGCTGCAAATACCTATTGCTCGGTACTACATTTTTTCCTGTTTCAAATAGCTAGAAGATTGTCAGTGAAGAGTTATGGGCCAACTTCAACTTATTTCAAACCCAGCATCCACTACACCAGGAAAGGGAAGTTGGGAGGTGATATTGAAGAGGGTGACTCTGATGAGCATAAATGCTGCTAGATCAGTGGTTCCCAACCATTTTAGCACCAGGGACCAGTTTCATGGAAGACAATTTTTCCACAGTCGGGGGTCGGAGGGTGGTTCAGGTGATAATGCGAGAGATGGGGAGCTATGGGGAGCGATGGGGGAGCCGCAGATGAACCCTCACTTGCTCGCCTGCCACTAACCTCCTGCTGTGCGGCCCATTTCCTGACAGGCTGCCAAGCAGTACCAGTCCGCGGGCTGGGGGTTGGGGACCCCTGTGCCAGGTAACTCAGAGGAAGGAGCGCCAAGAAGGGAAGTAGTATTTGCACTGTCCTTTCTAATCTCCTTCACGACATTTTACAGGATTATTTTAGATGCTTAACTAACTTGTCAACATTCATTTAGTGACCAGATAGAGACCCCTTCACACACCACACCAAACTTACTTACATTTGGTGGCCCCAGAATATACATGCCTGGAATCTCTCTGAATGGAACAAAATAAGAAGCACACGAGATAAATGAGACAGACTTGACAGGGTGAAAGTAAATGACAACGTCTTTCTCTCCACTCTCTGTTCAAACCCTACCGTAGATGTAGCTATGGCTCCTAGCCTCCCTGCTACTTCTAGTCACAAGAATAGTCTCATTTAAATAATCAAAATGGCTATTTCATGGTAATAAGCATAATTCTGAACTGTTCTTAAAGTTTTATCTTTCTTCATTTGGATAACGCCTCTTGTTGGAAAAGCTGTCATGAGCTAGGGGCGTAAGATCAACTATCCCTCTCTGCTTGTCTTGCTCTTCTACTTTCTTTCCCCTCCCCTCTAGCTACAATTCTGGCTTAGTCTTATAGATGAGGTGGTGAAGAATACAGTAAAACTGGATGGAGGTACTTGGAATCTGGTACCGATGCCTCAAGACTTTGAAGAGAAAGAGAAAGAAAGACCCCTATCTCACAGTGCTTATCAGAGCTTCTTCAATATTCTGCCTCGGGTAATCTAATGTCTCTCCTTACTCTGGCTGTTTCCCTCAACCTCTGCAATGTCAATCACCCCTCTACTGGGTGACTTTGCCTCTCTATGTGTCCTTTGTGGGTAGAATCTCTTTCAGGCTGGATTCTTTGCCTCTTCCCATTGTAAAGAGCCCATACCCTTGGCCGGCTGCCAGTGCCTGTGTAGTTGGCTCCCCTATTGCCCTTTATAACTTTTCTCTGCCGCGAGCATGCAACTGCAGCTTCAGGTTTTCATCTTCAGTCTTCAGGAGGCAGGAATCAAGGGTGTTTCTCTTTCGCTTACTAAGACTGCATAATCCATGACCTAAAACTTACATGTGCGAAAGGACCATTTATGTTGCTCAAGGAGTCTATGAGTCAGAGTTCAGACAGCATAAGGAGACTATTCCATGTTATCTGGGGTTCAGCAGAAAAACTCGAAGGTCAGGGGTTAGGTTCTAAAGGCAGTTCACTGGTATGTCGGGTGACTAATATGGGATTTTGGCTGGGGTCTCAGTTCCTCTCCAAGGAACTATCTATGTGGGCTAAATAAGGCTTCCTTACAGCCTTAGGGCTGTATTCCCCCAGAACGAGTATCCCTACAAGAAGGACTCAGATGGAGGCTGGATCATAAAATAGAAGTCGGGCTTCCCTGGTGGCGCAGTGGTTGAGAGTCCGCCTGCCGATGCAGGGGACACGGGTTCGTGCCCCGGTCCGGGAAGATCCCACATGCCGCGGAGCGGCTGGGCACGTGAGCCATGGCCACTGAGCCTGCGCGTCCGGAGCCTGTGCTCCGCAATGGGAGAGGCCACAACAGTGAGAGGCCCGCGTACCGCAAAATAAAATAAAATAAAATAAAATAAAATAGAACTCACACAGCATCATTCTGTCCTCTAGTAGAGCAGGCACTTTCCACCCAGATTTAGTGGGAGGTCAGAGCCTCCTCCCTTTCTTGGCAACTGGTCAGGTTGTGGAAGAACATGATTACTCTGGGCGTTTTAGGAAAAGACAATATGCTAAAAAGTCCTTACTTTCCAAACTGCTATGGACAGATATCACATTCCCAAGCCCTTCTCACTTAGCCTGAGGTCAGGAAAAGCACCTTTATCCTCTCCTCCATGTGGGGAGTAGAAAGAGGGAAAAAATGCCCCAAATATCAACTACACGCTGCAAAGAAATTCTCTTTTCAGCTTCCAAACTAGCCCTGTTTAACCTTCAAGGTGGATGTTGGGCTAAGGAGGCAAACAGGTCTTCACATCATTTGCAAATCCTGTATAAGAGGTCTGGCACCTGAGTTTGGAAACTTGAGGAAGATGCGTATTTTTTCTACCCTTGCTCTTTAGAGACACTGCTGAAATGGAAACAGAGTCTCATATAAGCATCTCATTAATTAGAAAGTAGAATCTGGCAGCACATAAAAGGAATACTGTCAAATTTAGTGGAGTTAATTTTAGAAATGCAAGGATGGGTCAATATTTAGAAATCTATCAACATAATATATTTGTCACCCATAAAATACTGAGTGCTTTTACAAAACGATAGAAAAAGCATAGAATTTCATGGGAAACAGGCTATGGACATAAAGTGGTAAGTCACATAGGCACACAGGTACAAATAATCAATGGATAAATGTACAACCTCATTCAATAAACAGATTATGCAAATTAAAGTAAGTACTATTTTTAATCTAAAAAAATTATAGATAATATAGAATACTGCTACTCAGGTTTTTTTAATACTCTGTCAAGATTCAGCTAAATAATGTCATCGCTTTATTAAAGCTTTCAATGATTCCTCTAAAGGGAAGGAATCCTAGCCCTTCCCCCCCCCCCACTTCCCCCATGCCCTTCACTGATAACACTCTTGTGGCATTTTCTACTATTCATCTTTGCTATTTGTGCATAGGTCTCATCTTTACCTCTAGATGGTATTTGCTTCAAAGGCAAGAACCAAGTCTTACTAATCTTTTGTATCCTTAATGGCACTTAGCTCAATACCTTATACAGCATTTATTGAACAACAAATACAAAAATAATGTTAGTAATAAGTCTGATATTTATTGAGTTCACTGTGAGCCCAGCATTGTACCAAGCACTTGATACGAATCATTTAAGCCTCACAACCTTAGAGATAGATACTGCTATTAGTCTAATTACAGACTAGGAATCAAAGACATAAAGAAGATAAGCAATTTGCCTATGCAAAAACAAATCTCTTCATTTCAACAGCTTTCTTTTCTCTAATGAGCCTATCAATGCATCCTGGAGGTCTTAGAGTATTTTTTTTTTTTTTAGCATACAATGATAGAGAAAGGGAGGAAAATGAGGAAATTTTCTGAAGAATAAAAATACGGGCAAAAGAATGGTATACATATTCAAAGAAGGAACCAAGGATTTTATTCTAAAGCTATCTGAAATAAGAATTAGAGAAATGGAAGAATGTAAATGTAGTAAATGTATAGCTGCTGTTTAAACATGGTCATCTTAAGAAAAAAAAACTGGTGATATCACTTTTAAAAATTTAAAATCATCTTTAAAATGATGGAAAAAAAGAAAAACTCTAATTTACAGGTAGATCAAATGCGTGCCAGAATGCATTTTGTTTTCTAATTCTGCTTGAATGAGTGTTTAAATGAAATTTCTCTATTTTTATTGATTATAGCTTTCTGTAACTCAACCCATCTTCCTTTTAAAAGGAGTGTTAGTATGATAAGAACTAAAATTCTGTGTACTTTTTAAATTGACTCCCACAGCCCTATGCCTTCGAGGATATATAATTTGCATCATTCAGGGGGCAAAAGGACATGTTTTAAGAGGTTAGTTGTGGCCTTATCTACTTACCTACGGGATACAGTGTTTCTGTTCCAGAACAAAGGAAGAAACTGACTGTTTCTGCTTAAAAGTTCACAGGCTCAGAAGGCTCCAGACAATGTAGGCATTCACCAGGCGCATGTTGTGTTGGATGAAGTTAGAACTTTGAGTCACAATTGAATGTAAATCTAAACCTTTCTGAATATAAGCAGCTAGGAGTATGTAATTCATGGCAGAAACTTGAATTTGGAAAAGAAGAATATTAGAAGTAATAAAAACAGGAAGAAATGAAGTGAGAATCCCATAGCCTTCCTCGTAGGCCAGAATAAAGTAGACATGTGTTATATTCTTTCCTTTCGTGGGTCCCTTCCACACCTGTTGTTGCTTTCCTGGGGAATTAGCCAAAGTGATCTTATTTCTAAGTCCTCGTGGGGAGAAATGATTCTGTCCCAGGAACAGGAAGCCAAGGTTCACGTTTTCCACCATTCTTCTTTTTAAAAAATATCTTTGATACAGGAATATCAAAAAATATCTTTGATATATGAATATGGCTCAGGGAAAGCAAAAAGGCCCCTACCATATGCACGCAGCACAGGAAAGTTGGTTAATATGTTAATAGATGGAATTACTCAAGCATCACTGTGGCTCAGAGCTAGGTGGGTTTTTGTTCTGTTTTGTTTTGGTTTGGTTTGGTTGGTTGATTGATTATCAGTTGCTTGGTTTTTTTGGACATGTTTTGTTAGAGAAATGACCCCTAAGAGTTGAGTGGACTCTATGTCTTAATGATTTCATACATACTTAGTTGAAAATGGTTGCTCTCCTGGACACATGGTCCCCAAACAAAGTGCAGGTTCTGATTTTATTAAAGTAAAAAATTCTTCTGCACAAATCATTGCCCATCTGTTAAGGTTTACAGGAAGAATATTTTATGCATGTACTCATCCTTCAATTCTGTTTTGCACACTTACATGACCAGCACTGAGATTTATCAAAAAATTGGAAACAGTAATTATCCCCAGAAAATCTAAAGGTAGCATGGGAGATAAAACAAGGGTGGTCTACTTGAGATCATTATCACACATTCTTGATAAAATATTATACTGCCAACAAAATCACTGTCACATATAAGTGTGTTTGTATTCAAGCAGAGTTGATTGATGGGTTTTTTTTCCACTGTCACAATGATATTTGAAAGCACAATCATTCATCCATTCCCAGTTTATAACTCAGTATTGTCACCTTCACCAAGTTACTTAGCTTCACCAAGCCTCAGTTTTCTCATCTGTCTAATAATAATACTTACTTCCTGGATTTGATATGAGAAGCAAATGGGATAATAAAATGCATCTTTTCAGGAATCAAATAGCATAGCTCTTTTCAACTCTGCAAGCATATCTCCATGACTAAATCATAGACATTGGCACAAAATAAAATATAATTCTAGCAGTCAGAGGTTTCCAAGATAGAATGGCACTGGACAGTCATGACTGCTGCAACTGGGAAGTTTTAATCTTATGATACACTGGACAGAAGTTTGCAGGAGAGATCCAAGCATCAGATGGGTGTTTTGACTAGTTGACTTTCAAGATCCCCTTCTCTAACTCTCTTATATTGGTCTGTTCATGTTTCATACCCTTCCCCGGATGAGGTCTTTATTTCATTTTGTCCTAGAATAAATAAAACCCAAAAACAACAGCAATTTGTACTCTCTGCCCAAATGCACTAGAAAAGGCCATGAGCTGACCCTTCTGATACGCTCAGCCAGGAAATACAGATCATCCCAAAGAATGTGACTTTGGTCTCCTGCCAACCTGAATATATTCATCAGGATTGACAGTTTTATGTGGCTCTTTGACTCCTGAAAAGAAGATCCAAGTGCCAAATCTAGGTCTATCAGACTTCAGAGCGCTATTCCACACAACTTTCCAGATGTATTTGTGCACTGCCATGCAAGACTGATTCAGCAGTGGAAGTACAATTTCTCAACCTGTCATCTTAACCCAGCAAATGGGTACTAACCAATATTTACCATAAAGTTTGAGATCTCTACCAACAAATGACATTGTAAGGGTTGAGGAAGAGGGGAAACTGACACCATAGGAAGTTTGATTCCGCTTGAGAAATACCCTTCTTGAATTTGATTCAGCTGGTATAGAGTTAGACATTTACTGTAATTTATTTTTCTTAAGCAGTGCTTGCAGTGGGCAATTCTAGATTTCTCTGATATCTGACGTACTGCTACTTGCAGTTAAATGAAATATCTCTTACCCACCACTATCCCCGCTTTCAGTAGTTAGGCAAGACTGTGAAACTAGCTTTGGGCAATGAAATAGTGAAAGCTCTATGTCTTTTTTTCCAGGAAAACTTTGTAATAATTGCTAGAGCTTGACTTTTCAACCTCTCTCCCCCTGTCACAGGGCACCTTGATGATGCATGTGAGTCTGTGGTACCATAAAATGATGTGGAATAAATAAACAGAGCAGAGCCTCCCACAGACCTGCAACCGACAGACACATAGCATGAGGGAGAAAGTAACACTTGTGTTTCAAGCCACTGAAATCTGGGGTTTGTTTGTTCACTGCTAGGCTGTCTGTCCTGACAGATACAATGCCCATGTATCTCTAATTAAAAGGGTTACAACAAACAGACTGCAACAAACAAACTTTGTACTCATTTCTTTCTCCAAAGCTATTGCACAGGTTTTTATTTTTCTAGAAACCTTTATAAAGGAAGCAAAATACTAGTGGAGAAATCAAAGACCAGTTGATAATGTGCTTGGTTCTTTCATTTCACAATGTGAAATGAAAGCTATCTCTATTATAGCTCTTTGTAATTAAATAGGCACTAAACTATGAGTTTTGTAGGACAGAGAGTGAGACATACTTCTTCACGGGTATCCCAGTGCCTACCACAGAACTTTCAGAAAACAAACGCTTACTGAATAATTACTACTAAAAAAGCTTAGTCTAGGCTTCTCCTTCAAGTGCAAATTTCCATCTGTTGATATTATCCTTACCTTAGCTTTCTAAGTTAATTTGACGTGATTCTTGGGTTAGTCAGTAGAATGTTTTGTCTATAATATTCTCCCCATCTGAAATGCATTCCTTACTTCCCTCTGATGAATTTAATTCCACCTCCTTCAGAATCACCTCCAACTGTAATCCAACTCAAGCAGTTCTCAAATCTTGTGGTCTCAGGATCACTTAACACTCTTAAAAACTATTGAGAATCCAAAGAGCTTTTGTTTACATGGAAGATAGTTATTTACATTTATTGTTTAAGAAATTAAAAACAAGAAGATTTAAAAATACATATTTGTGTATTTCCTTAAAATAACAGTAATAAACCCATTACATGTGAATGTAAACAACATATTTTTATGAAAAAAACCCTTATATTTTCCAAATCAAAACATCTTTACTGAGAATGGCAGTGTTTTACATTTTCACAAATCTCTTTAATGTCTGGCTTAACAGAAGACAGCTGTATTCTCTTATCTGATTCTGCATTCAATTTGTTGCAATATCCCACATCATATATCGTCTGAAGATTTTCACTGTATACTTGTGAGGGTATGAGAGTAAAAATGGAAAATGCCATCTTAGTGTGATTATGGAAATTGTTTTGAACTTGTGAAAGGATCTCGAGGACTCTTGGTGGTCCCTCTCTTTCTTCTGTGAAATGCTTTTGTATTAAGAAATCCTATGCAGAGTTTACTACTTGATTATTCTCCAAGTGTTTTATGTATATTAGACATGGTTCCCAACCTAAATTGTAAATACTGTGAAGGCAGGGATAATGAACGCTTACAAAATACAGAAAAGTGCAAATCCTGCTATAAATACAATCACAGAATTATGACACAGGATTAGCAGGTACTAAAGTTCCATTATTTTTAGAATAAATATACCATTAAAAATAATCTAAACTTTTAACTCTTATCTTATTCAAATTCTTACCCCCAGAGACAACCAGAATAATTAATGAGGTAGTCATTTTTACAATAAGTGCTTACCCTTTTACACAAATATATCTGTATATAATATTCAGTATTGACTTGTTTGAGTTTTCCTTATGTAAATATTGTTTTAGGCATCTTACTTCTTTTTAGCTCAGAATCTTGTTTTTGAGATCTATCCACATTGCTACTTACAAACCTCGTAATGCCATATCTTATTTTTTTCATTTCCTAGTGGTAGACATTAAAACTTCTTAAATGATCATATATAGCATAAATGACGCTAAAATTGAGTATCCCTGTTCATGTTTCCTCAGCTTTTTGTACAATAATTGCTCTAGATTAAACCTTAAAAATGGAATATCTGGTCCTTTGTACATGTGCACTTTTTTGTAATCATTCCAAACTGTACACACCATTTTTTATATTTCTACCACCAGGGTATGAGAGTTCTGTTTGCCACATACTCTATAGTGTCAGATTTTATTTATGTTTTATCGTGCCCTTTTGAGGCTATAGCACTGTTTTAGGACATAGTGTGCCTTCAGCAAATACTTGTCACCTGAAGAAGCTCTAACCTGAGGTTTGGACATTTGGATGTGGACATGTGTTACAAGCATAGGCCTGCTGCTTCTTTCCTTATCCTATGTGATCCATGAAATGGACGAGCAAGCTAGATCTCATGTAGGCTCAGCAGGGTACAAAACACACCCAGAAGCTTCTTTTGTTTTCTTCCATTCCAACAAGAACTTCATGTTCCGTGCTTCGTTTTCGGTTTTTTTTTTTAACACCTTTATTGGAGTATAATTGCTTTACAATGGTGTGTTAGTTTCTGCTTTATAACAAAGTGCATCAGCTATACATATACATATGTCCCCATATCTCCTCACTCTTGCACCTCCCTCCCACCCTCCCTATCCCACCCCTCTAGGTGGTCACAAAGCACCGAGCTGATCTCCCTGTGCTATGCGGCTGCTTCCCACTAGCTCTCTATTTTACCTTTGGGAGTGTGTATATGTGTCCATATGCTTCTTAAGTACAGTAGCTCTACCTTCTTGCCCACATCCTTAGCCTTCAATGCAGCCGTCCTGTTTTTGAGGTCACATTCACCGAAGCACCCAGACAAGTCCGGCTGAAGCACTTCATCCTGGACAGAAGCTGCCAGAATCCCCTTCTGCAAACCAAACTTTACTGGGGGATGCATAGTTGTGCAGTGAGAGGCTGCTGTCTGCATTCAATTACTCTACTGCGAGGCTAACGTGATTGTTTCAAGACCATACAAATTACCAGATGTCGACAACCAACTCAAATGTGTTTCCCTGTCCCTATAAGCTTATGGAAAATGTAAAAATTGAGAAAGTGTTATCTCCTCGATGGTGGTTACTTCAAATATGTATGTATCTTCTCATTTGAGGGGAATAGTGGATGTGTGTATGAGAAAATGTGATGATAGCCCTGTTGTAACCCAGCTTGGCTTAAATACCTGTGACAGACTAAGCTTGCAACCATATGCACATTCTACATCAAGAAATACATACTAGGGATATCAATGGGAGGTGTGGAATGACATACACTAGGTACTCCCATGAACTAGGTAAAACTAGAGTCCACATATCTTTGTGATTTTCCTCTAAAATAAAACTCAAATTTGCAATGAAAAATTAAGTTACATAGGGTTTCCCTGGTGGCGCAGTGGTTGAGAGTCTGCCTGCCGATGCAGGGGACACGGGTTCGTGCCCCGGTCCGGGAAGATCCCACATGCCGCGGAGCGGCTGGGCCCGTGAGCCATGGCCACTGAGCCTGCACGTCCGGAGCCTGTGCTCCGCAACGGGAGAGGCCACAGCAGTGAGAGGCCCGCGTACCGCAAAAAAAAATTAAGTTATATAGCATGTAGGACATTTGAAAATACTATTATGATCATTTAAGAGACCAATAATGGTTATATTTGACAGAAGAGTTGAAAGAGAAGTGTGAAAGTCACTTGGCCAGACAGATCAGGATGAAGACCAGGACCCGGTGCCCCTGCACAAACATAATCATCCCTAACTCTTCTCCCCACTTTCGTGTTTATGAACAGAAAGTTCTGGTGCTCTTTTCTACTGAGTTTCCAGTCCCTCAGTCATTTCCAGGGAAAACTCAAAGTTTACAGAACTTGCGATTTGACCCAACGATTTGCAAACTGTGAGTTGTTTCTGCTGTTATCAAATAACCCATAGCTACTTCCCCAGGGGATTTAGTGAATGAAGTGATCTCTGGACTTTACACATTTCTAAATTGGAGCTTGGTATTTTCAAATTTCATATTCTCTCTCTCTCATGCTAGAAGTTCATATGTTTATTCAGCCTTCTTTTCTCCAAACCTACTGAAAAATCTACTGGGTTTTAAATGCTAGGAATGTCAATTTTAGCCCTATCAACAAAGACTTCCAAAGCTAAAGGGCTAATAATATTTGCTTTCAGTATTATCTTAGGATATTTACAACTAATTTACCATTCTTTCCCAAGAGAAAATAGTATCAGGAATAAGCAAACCTGGGGTAGCTCTACATTTAAATTTTTTACTGTTATTACTGTTATTATAAAAGTATTTTTTTGCATCCCAAATATACATTAATAAAGAGTTTAAAAATACACATTTTCTTTCAGAGCAGGAATTAGAGAAGGTGTAAAGTTTTGGTTTGTGAACTTCACGATTTCTTTGAATTTTGCAGTTGGCATTGGTAAGAACATACTTTTTCTCAGAGACTTATCACAAAGTCAGATAATCTGTGTACATAATATAAAAACATTCCAAAAATGGTAAACTCATTAAAATACAATAAATAAATTTCACTTAATAAAAGCAGGCAAGAAATTAAAAGGAACAAATATATCCTCAAGCTGGGAAAAATCATTTTAAACTCTCAAACATTTATTTGATATTATCTTTCCAAGAATAATGGAGCAAAAATAATCACATTCCTTTTCCTTTACATACTTTTGTTCAGAGAAACCAGATGCAGAATGAAGCTTTGCTTCCCTGCCAAACTGTCAACTTTGTTTAATATTTAAGTTTCATACAACATAAACAAAAGATGCGAAATTATTGCTAGTGGGGTAGGTTCTGATTTTGAATCATTTTTAACTGATCACTGTGTATTCTGAAAATAGACATACGTCTCCATATTCCCCAGATCTTTTGAGTGTTTCCCACTGTAATTCCAATGGTGATGAAAAGTGGAGTGGTTTTATAAATGTGGGCATGCATACATGCTTTATATAAATTTCAAGTGGTATAGTTTCCCACTACTGAAATTTCTCCATGTTCTTTTGTTGTTGTTGTTTTTTGTTTTTGTTTTTGTTTTTGTTTTTTGCGGTACACGGGCCTCTCATTGCTGTGGCCTCTCCTGTTGCGGAGCACAGGCTCCGGACGCGCAGGCTCAGCGGTCATGGCTCACGGGCCTAGCCGCTCTGCAGCATGTGGGATCCTCCCGGGCCGGGGCATGAACCCGTGTCCCCTGCATCGGCAGGTGGACTCTCAACCACTGTGCCACCAGGGAAGCCCTTTCCATGTTTTTTTGAAGAAATATCTCTTTCAAAGAAAATTTAAAAGCTCCTCAAAGGACCCTCTTGATCATGACCAATTTCATATGAATCATAGACTGAGTACTCTTTTTACCTACTTCACTCCCATGATCCGCTAAATTGGTAGTAAAAGGCTGATTATTCACAATTACTTATCCCTGCCCCATTGTGGCCATGTTTCGCTCTAGATGACATATATTTAACTATCCTGTTGACTTTGGGCTTGCCCATGTGATTTTCTTTGGCCAATGGAACAGGGGTGGAAGTTTTAAAGCCACATTCCAAGCAGAGACTTTAAGTGCGCCTGCGTGGCTTGACAATCTCTCTCTCTTGTGTTCCTGTTCTCTGCTTATAAGAACAACGTGCTCCAGATACGAGCTGTTCCTTCACCCTGCGTGCCACGATGAGAAGACATGGGGAGCCCATCCAAGCCAGCATCATCAAAAAGAAACAGTGGCTGACCCAGAACCCTTATACAACACAAGTGGGAAATAAATCTATGTTGCAAGCCACTGAGTTAATGTGGTTGGTGGTTATAGCAGCAAAAGCTGACTGAAAAATAACAGAAGAGGAAAAAAGCTATAAAACCACAACAATAAAAAGCTCTAGAGAGAGGCCATCTGAGGATAAAAAGACTCAAAAATGTCTGCAAGGTGGGCGGTTGCTGGAGGAGTGTTGACTGGAACAGTTTAGGTGAAACCACAACCTACAGCACTGCAGCCAGGTTGGAAAGGAACCTGCCTTGCAGAACCTGGGAAAAGCTTGGACCCAGAGATACTAGGGAACTCAAAGTCTATGAAGCCACTAACCTCACCTTCCAGTACTTACACAGCCTAAGCTCACTGGGTTAAGAAGCCCCACGTGGGTGACAATGTTCATGGTTAGCTATTGCCCCATTCTTGGATACCAAGAGATACCAGTCATTTGAGTAAAACCTGTGAGAGAGGCAAGAAAAAGACCATTATCATGGATAAAGCATATCCTTGGAGGAAAGAAAGATGATTCATGAAGAAAAGAAAAGTTTAAAATTACACGAATTAGTATTCTCAGAGAGATTTGAGAAGACACTACGTTTATAAAAATAAAGAATGAAACAAAACAGTGTTAAGGAAAAAGAAAAATCAGACAATAATAAAGATGTTTTGGAAATACAAAATATTGTCTGCAATACTGGTGATGCTAAGTTTGATTATTTAATTAAGGTGGTGAATACTGGATATATCTATTGGGAAGATGTATCTTCCCTGATGTAATGTAATTAAGAAATAATCCATGCAGTGGTACTTTAAGACTGTAAATATCCTCTTTCACAACCACTTTACATCCAAGCAATGGTTTTAGCCTCCATTAACAATCCTTGTCTGAATCAATTATTATATAGAAAATAGCAAAATGATATTTTCAAATATTATCATTCCTTTTACATTTATTGTCTGGTTCTGCCTTTCTCTCTCTCTTCACTAAGAAGAATATCACTAAGGACTCATGGATCTTTATTAATTTTTAGTCAATGCATTGTTATCCATTATTATCATTTTTACCTTAGATATTCAAGTTGTCACTAATTTGACTCTAGGAGCCCCTGTAAGTTGGCTCCTATGAATTATGTACTTTTAGATTAATAGAACATATTAAATGCCTAAAATAATGAAAAATACAGAAATGTTAGATACATTATTGGGAGATAGGAACAACAAAAGAGTCTAAAAGTTTCCAGATTATAAAACAAACAAGCAAATAAATGAACAAAAAGATTTCCCATCAAGTAAAGGGAAACAGATATTTTATCAATAATATATGAGAAAATTTTCTAAAGGAAAAATAATTTCAATCTTGAATTCTTTAATTATCCAGAGTATGAATAAAGCATGAAGGAAAAGTAGAGATATATCCAGCATGCAATGACTCAGAAAATTTATCCTGAGAACACCCTTTTTCAGGAAGCTCTATCAGGATGTATGTCTGCAAAATTAGAGAGGAAACCAAAATAAGGAAGGTGGAGTCTGGGAAGTGATAGCTGCAATGCAGGAGAGCAGAGACAGGAAATTTCACCTTGTCCTTTGTGCCACAGGCAGGGAGGGCACTGTGCTCAGCGTGGAGCTGGGCGTTGGAGGCTTCCCATGGGCAGAAATCTAGGGAAAGACAGTGTCTTGCTCACCTAGGGCTGCCATAACAAAACACCACTGTCTTGGTTGCTTAAACAACAGAAGTTCATTTTTCCATGCTTTTGGTGGCTAGGTGTCCATGATCAAGCCACCAGCAAACTCAGTTTCTGGTGAGGATGTGCCTTCTGGCTTGAAGACAGCCGCCTTCTTATTGAGTCTTCACATGGCCTTTTCTGTGTGTGTGTGTGTGTGGAGAGAGAGAGGGAGATCTCTGGTATCTCTTCCTCTTATAAGAAGAAGAAAAAGTCATATAGATTACAGCCCCACCCTTAAGACATAATTTAATCTCTATTTCCTCTTTATAGACCCTATCTCCAAACACAGTCACCTTGGGGTTAGAGCTTCAACATATAAATTTTGGAGGACACAACTCAGTCCAGAATAGGGCAATTTTAGAAATTTGATACTTTCTTTGGAAAGTTACAATAATAATACCAGCTAAAGCATGTTAAGAGTGTAGTGTGTTTCAGGTACAGCTCTAACAGTTATGTAAGTAGTAACACATTTAATCTTATAAAGTCAGTTAGTACTATCATCATTATACTCATTTTACAAATGAATAAATTGAGAAATGAAAGATTTAAATATAGCCTAAGGACACATAGCTAGTATTTGCTAAAGCTGGGATTTTAACTCAGGTACCCTGATCCTGGTATACTCATTATGATGTTATACTGAAAGACCTCTAGAATGCACCAGAATGCGGTAAGGGCAGGTAATACAAAATCAATTATGAAAACCAGGAAAAACAAAAGGGAAATGTAAACCTACTATATCACCTGGTTCTACAGTGGATAACATTTATATGATCATAATAATAAAAATACTGTTTATGGAATTTCAAATTTTGGAGTGAAGCTACAGACATAACATGAAAGGCTTAAATATGTTTATAGAACAGGATATAAACTTGGTCACCCCGTCGATATAAAAGAGAAGACAGATTATGAGAGATGGAGGGTTTAGAAGAACTTAAGGCCCAGGATGTTAACAGTGCCATCTTACAAAGTGAAGTGTCCAAAGGGAATTTCTAATATTGATGGAAATGAGAATAAAGATATAATCATTGTTATGGGATGAGCTGTGTCCCTGAAAAAAGATGTGTTGGAGTCCTAACCCCCAGTACCTGTGAATGTGACCTTATTTGGAGATAAGGTCTTTACAGAGGTAATCAAATTAAATGATGCCATTAGGATGGGTCTTAATCCAAAATGACCAGTGCCTTTATAAAAAGGGGAAATTTGGACAGAGAGACAGATATGCACAGAGGGAAGATTATGAGAAAAGGCACAGGGAGAAGAGGGCCATTTACAAGCCAAAGGAACATGCCTGGGACAGATTCTTCCCTCACAGCCCCCAGAAGGAACCAACCCTGCTGACACCTTGCTTTTGGATTTTTAACCTCCAGAACTCTGAGAAAATAAAATTCTGTTGCTTTAGTCATCCAATATGTTGTACCTTATTATGGCAGCCATAGCAAATTAATAGAACGGTATAGGTTAAAGTTATACATTTATCCAATAGAGAACCTGGGAATATTTATATCCCTATATGGGGGAAAGGAAGGAAAGGAGAAAACGCTTTACATTCACTTCATCCTCTTCTATCAAAGCAAAAAGGCAAGAGAGAGTATCTGAAATTGATGAATAAAAAAGTGGTATTAAACACATGTTTAGAGAGATTGGAGTAACTTTCTCAATTATTAGAAACAGACTCAATTAATTTCCTCTGGGGACAGGATGAAGGTGGGAAAGGATGGGACAGGGAATAGTTGCTTTTGATTAAAAGTTTTTCTGTAGGAATACATTTTAAACTATGGCATATATTAATTTAACTAATTTTTAAATGAATTAAAAATAATAGTCACTTCAAAGTTTTTCGGGGGTCAATATTTAAGGTCAAATTCTATGTAACCAAGTGTCGGTCTTTGTAAAAGAGATCTCTACACTATATACAAGTATAAGTTACATCTTTCAATTTATCAAAGCTGAAACCTCTCAGAGAATCCAAAGAACATAATACAGTTTGTCCCCAAATCAGGAGAAATCTCAGGCAAGTGAGGCTTTAAAGTCACAATGGTCTTTAAAATGAACAGTTCGTGTCATTGTTGAATGTTTAGATCTAGTGAATCATAGTAAGAACAGAAGTATTCTCAAGCCTGCAATATGCTGATGCTATTCGGGAAGAATAGAATAAAACAGTCTTGGGGAACATGCACGGGGAATTAGATGCAGTATGGTAAAGTGACGTGAGAAGCCAATTTCATTGTATCCCATTCTGTAATTTAATCATACATAATTCAACTTCCCACCCATAGTAGGAATGCAGCCTGAAGGATTAATGGGATCAGTGTTTAAAGATTAATGGAACCATGTCAAAAGGACATAGGAACTGGCTTGCAGGGGCTCCCATTGGCCAAACGGGGGAATATATGAGCATCAAACAGAATGACGATGATGGATTACAACACACATAATTTAAAAAAAAACCATGAGTGCATTGTTATAATCAGAAAGAGGGAGGGTAGAGAGGGAAATGGAGAAGAATGTTCTTTACAGAAGAATACGAAAAGACTTACCTTGTTTTTAAATAGAAGAATATAATAATGCTTACCTTGCTCTTAAATAGGAAGACTCAACATTTATAAAGATGTCAGTTCTTCAAATCCTCATGATTTTAATCTATGAAGAGAATGCAATTTAATACAAATAGCTACGTGAATTCGTAAGGGATTTAGCAACATGATGTTGAGTTCTATCTTGAAAATTAAGCTGATAAGAATAACTGAATAATTCTAAAAAGTCTGTGCATGTGTGTGTGTGTGTGTGTGTGTGTGTGTGTGTGAGAGAGAGAGAGAGAGAGAGAGTGAGAGAGAGAATTTAGATATTTTTACAAGAATACACTGAGCAATGAACGAAACCGAATTAAGTGTAAAAGTACACCTGGGATTTTATATACATTTAAATTTGCACTTAAAATTAGTGGGGGGAATAGAATGTTTAGTAAGGGGAACTGAGACAACATCTAGCTATTTAGAGTTAAAAAAAAAAAGAAGCTGGATTTCCTCCCTTATTTCTGATTTCCAAACGAACTTTAAAAGTTTAAAAAGTAAGTAGATAAACCATAATAATAATGGAACAAACTAAGAGTATATATCTTAAAAGACTGAGTAGACAACATACTGGCCAGTGTTCTTATTTGCAAGTAACAGGAAATAAGTGGTCAACTGAAGATATTAAAGGATGTATGAAAACTTAGAATCCCTGGGTGGGCTGGAGGAGCAAAAGCTTAGAAAATGAGCAAGAACAAAGGAAGAGCAGGCAGACAAAGCACAGCCTCATTCACTCTACAGAACCAGCCCGTGGGGTCTCCATTGCCACCACCTTGAGCATCACTGGGCTACAGGCACCTGGCATGGCTTCTCCCACAAGCACCATTGCCACAATGACCCTGAGCTACAAATGTTGCCATAGCTGCTACTTCCCCAGATTTATGTGTTTACTTCACTGGCTTCTGATGTAAAGTCCTGGGCAAGAGACTCAAACTGATATCACCAAGGTAGCAACAGAGGTCGTTCCCAACTTCAGTCTCCTTCATAAGAAGACCAACTTGCAACTCTCCATAGATAAGACACCATGTGAAAATCCCCAAACCTGGGGGCGAAACTGAAGTACCCCACTGGACCACAGGGACCAAGAAGGACTGCATTAGAAGGGCAAGAGGAAAGATTTTGCTGACCTCATCGTCCCTCTTCCAGGCCAGCACAATTAGAGAAGATGCTACTTATATTTGATCTGAAACGATAGTAGCAGATGACCAATAGGTCATCCTATTGGTCATGACCAATAGGGAAAAGTCATCCTCAGCAAGGAAATAGCATGTAAAAACATAGAGAAGTATCACTGGGGAAATAGCAGACAGTTAGATGGGACTCAAGGTGAGGAGATGAATGGAGTAAAAGAAAGTTGGCATGGCATCAAAGGAGACTGAAAAAACAATTTGGTGAAGTTGTCTAGGGAGCTATTTTAGCTTCTAAACCAGTATACATCAGAATCATCTGGAGAACCTGTTGAAACACAGATTGTTGGGTCCCTGTATACAGATTCATAGCAGATCTGGGTTAGGGCCTAAGAAGTTGCATTCCAAAGGGATACTGAGGCTGCTGGTCCAGGACTATATTTTAAGAACCACTGCCCTATATATTTGCAACGTTCTAAAAAATTTAAACAGGGGGCTAAGATAAGAAAACTTTGGGTTTTGAAAGATTGTTGTAGTGGCAGATTGTGTGAAGGATACTGTAAGGGTAGTAAGCAAAGAGGTTAATGTGAAGGCTTTTTCCAAGAGTCTAAATCAGAGATGATTAGGATGTGAATTTGATCTGTTTTTGAGGGGTGTATAATAGAGGATAAGGTTTTGGTACATATAGGAGTGAATAAAGATACACAGACCATGGTGATAATCTTGGCATGGGAATGAGAGAAAGGACACAGAGGAAAATAACCACAGATTTCTAGGCTTCCATAACTGGGTGAATTCTATTGCCCTTAACCAGAAGATATAAAGCAGCAGATGATAGACAGATAGATGATATACAGGTAGATAGATAGATAGATATCAATAGATATTGATTATGTATATAATATTGATATGTTTACATATATGCACACACATATAATAGGACAGATGGACAGACAGATATACATAATTAGATGTGGTAGGAAAGAAGACTAAAATTTTGTCTCTGTGTATTTTTAGCATTTGAGCTTAGGGTACCTGTGGATTAATCCCCATTTGAGTGTGATATTCTTTGAATCAGTTTGTCAAAGGATCAAAGCTTTGTAAATTATTAACTGGGGGTGCTCAATGAGGGGTGCCTGGGGGGAAGGGGAAGTGGTAGTTACTAATTAATGGGCATAAATTCTCAATTGTGAAAGACTAATAAGACTAGAGATCTACTCTATACCATTGGCCCTGGAGTCAACAGTATTATACGGTACACTTGAAATTTGGTTAGGAGGGTAGAGCTTATGGTAAGTGTTCTTACCATGATAAAATAAAGCAAGCAAGAGAAAGAAAGAAAGAAAGAAAGAAAGAAAGAAAGAAAGAAAGAAAGAAAGAAAGAAAGAAAGAAAGAAAGAAAGAAAGAAAGAAAGAAAGAAAGAAAGAAAGAAAGAAAGAAAGAAAGAAAGAAAGAAAGAAAGAAAGAAAGAAAGAAGAAAGAAAGAAAGAAAGGGAGGAAAGAAAGAAAGAAAGAAAGAGAGGGAGGAAGGAAGGAAGGAAGGAAGGAAGGAAGGAAGGAAGGAAGGAAGGAAGAAAGAAAGAAAGAAAGAAAGAAAGAAAGAAAGAAAGAAAGAAAGAAAGAAAGAAAGAAAGAAAGAAAGAAAGAAAAAGAAAGAAAGAAAGAGAAAGAAAGGCATAAACTGTATGTCTCCTGGGCAAATCAAACTGTAAGGTCACCCAACCACTGAACACCAAGAAATTACTATTGTAGCACAGTCATGTGAAATATCAGTGGAGGATTCCTTTTCTGGCTCCCTGTGTTTTAGGTTGGCCCTTTCTCTCCACCACTCATTCTATCTCCCCACCCACCTCCACTCTAATTCTGGTAGACAAGCTGTATGTGCATAGATTTCTATGGAGACTGCTTAAACCTAAGAATGAACACTATTTAATGGAGATCTATCCAGCAATGTGAAATCAGCAAAAATGATTTCTCTCTCATCCCTGGAAATGTTGCTGTAAGAAGAAGACGAGGATGTGTGAAGGAGAGTGAAAACCACACGCCTGGCCTCCCCAATTTAGTGATGATAGGGGTCTGGGAGGGAAACTGGGAGACTCTCCCTTGACCTTTTGGGGGGATGCTGAATGCAAAACTCAGGTGGTTTCATATCTCAAATTTGCAGAGTAGTGGGACATGCAGAGATGACCTAGTCAGTGTTGCTTGGCTATAGGGGAAGATAGCAGAGCAGGGGAAGAGTAGCACAGCTAGGTGGGAGAGGGCCAAGTCAGGCCCCACTTCCCATAAAGCTATGTTTGTTAAGCGTCCCATGGATTTCAGAGCTTTCCATGGGTGAAGGGGGTGCCTCAGACAGAAGTCGGATAAAATCCTGAACCAGCCCACAGCTCTTCAGGAAACCATGGGAAGGACTCTTCTGGGGACAAGAAATAGAAACAGTTCTTTGTCTGTGGTAGCACACACCCAGGATGCTGATAGGTGCCTGGTTGAGTGCCAGAAGCTCTTTTTAAATCAGATGTTTTCTGAGCCACACAAGAGGGACTACAGTGGATACAAGCACAGATCTGAGAGAGCTGGGAATTGAACAGTGGATGGAAGTAGACTCGAAAAAATAGATACTTGAGATGGAAGTTACCCTAGATTATGTTCAAAAAGTGTGTCATTGCTGAGCTAGAATAGGTGCTTCTAAAGAAACTGAGATCTATTAGCAAAATAAAACGTTTATCAATCTGCACTTCAGACTTGTGATGGTGCTGTGTCCTGTGACTTTTTCTCCCTTCCCCTTTGGCCCTTTACAATATTGCTTCCTACTGGAGTCATTGTCAGCTCACCTCCGAAGAATAGGGAGATACTTTACACCTTTTCCCCCTCTTGTACTTATTGCTTATTTATAGTTTGTTCTCAAGATGTCTACTAAATGCATGCAATAAAGACTACATAACAAGGATAGAAAGCCTTCTGCAAGTACACATGTTTGTACGAGAGTTAGTTCAAAGGCTGGGACTTGGGGGTCCATTCACTGCCAGGACTCACTTGGCCACTTGAGCTGACTAGAGAGGATTTTGTCTTTTTTTCCCCACTACACTGTTTATATATTCAGAAAGCTGGTCTTCATAAAAAAAACAAAAGCCTTTTCTCAGTTAAAGAACCGTTCCTCAGTTGAGCATATGAATGGATTTATTTCCCCCACTACGACCTCTAAAGACCATTAGATTTTTAAAACAAGTATAATTTGAAGTTAGAGCAAGTTAAAGTTTGGTTAAATCAACACCTTGTTAGTTGCTGCAAATTTTAACTTATCAGGGCTATCAGGAAATACCAAAAGTGTTAGTTAGTTATGATGACTATAAATGAATGCTTTCTCTGTAATCTGTTGAAACAAAAACATGTCCTCATGATTCACCAGTCAGATGAGGCTTGCTGCAAGCCAAATAGTGTTTTGCTCTTAATAAAGGATAATTATAATTTAGTAAAAACATCTGATAATTTAAACAAGCTGAGCACCACCGGCAAACACTTGAGACCCCAGTACACAGTCCTTTTTTTCCAAAACATCAGATTGAGAAAATGATAAATATGGAGCATAGAATATAAAATACTTCACCATGTAGCTTGCAGATGTGTATCACACAACCCACGTTTACAAACAGCCCACAGAAAACATTTTCAGTGTCCTGCATTATTAAGAAAGATTTCAAAAAGTCCTTTTAGAATACATTAGAAACAAAGGAATTCCAAACAGAGTCCAAATATCAATAGATTCCAGCTGCTTTTATGTTGATGGCCAATATAACAGCGGTAGTAAGTTCCAGGGGTTACAGCAGGATTCTAAATTCTGATTTCTGATTTGAGTTGTGTGCCAGGTCCTTCCTTTGACCTGGAGTGTCATCTGGGACAAGTCATTCACCTCTCATGAGTTTCCTTATTATTTAAGGATTTCTAAAGTTTATTAGCATTTTGACGATGTTAGAACTACAAGGAAGACTTTCATAGCCCTGGAGATGAGCCCTTCTCCTGTCTTGTAAGTTGGCTCTTTCACATATAATTTTTCTTGAACATTATGTTTAATGAATCTTGGACTCTTAGAACAGGAAGAGGGTTTGGAGATAAGGGAGTCTAGGACAACCATGTCACATACATATGAATTCTCATACTCAAAGCAAGACATAAACTGATAAGACCAAATATTCTAGAGGCAGAGACTAAAGAGGAAGCCAGGTGTCCTAATTCTTTCCAGTACAGCCTTGTGCATCTTTGAATTGGTGGAGGGTGTATGTAACTTAATGCTGGAACAGGGATAGAAGTTTAGAGTCAACTGGTCAACTCAATCAAGGTGAAATAAAACCTGTATCTATTATTTACTAGTTCTGGAATCTTAGACAATCATTAAGCTCACTGAACCTCGGTGTCTTCCTTTATAAAGTAGTTATGACAGTTCTTAATTCACACAAATGTTGTGAAATGAATTAATGCATATCAAAAGTTTCAGTAAATTATGATTGATATGAGGTGAGACATAATTCATTCCCTGCATCAGATTATTATTCATTCCTCCCTCTCTCTCTCTGTGTCTCTCCCCAGCCATGGTCTCTTCCCACCTCCAACACCTTTCCTTATTTTTACTAAAATCCTCTTGTCGATAAGGCTCCACACCACTGTGCTAATGCCGTTAACGCTCATACTTCATATCCAATCAATCTCTAAGTCCTGCAAAATTGTTTTTCATGACTTCCTCCACTCCCTCCTCATTAGTTTGATGGAGGTTTTCATTTAAAGGCAGCAGTTGAGTACTGAGGAAACAAAGTCAAAAATTGAGATACATAGGTCCAAAAAGATTATGAAGCAGATGTGAATCAGGAGCCAGAGTAGACCAAAGATGGCAGGACGGGCAGAATGATGAACTCAAGAAGCAGCAGAACAGGAGGGTTAATGAGAGTCACCTGGCTGAATCCTAGAAAAAAGACCTCATTGCCAGTGTGGATGACCTCCACTTAAAGCGCCAAGACCAAAGCAGAGCAAACTGAAAGACCTTTGAAGGTCAGAACTCTGTGTATTTTATCTACCATATCTATAGTATGTATTCATGAAGGTGAGTTGAACTGACTCTGAGGACTACTTAACATACTGGATTCAGAAGAACTATGTTTTCTAAACTCTGTTTTCTGTTTTCCTGCTCCTTCAATCACTCATTCAATAAATATTCATTAGGATGTGCCGGCATATAATTTGAAAGACTAAAAATGATGAAAAAGAAACATGAGGCAACAGAGATCTCTTTCTTCCTAACCTTATTTTTAATGTATTTATTCCATTTTTGTTCCTAACCTTTTTATGCATGCCTTGAATTGTCAGAAAAGATGACCTTGTGGTTGCCTGTGGACGTGTCCTCCTAGCTTATGTACAGAGGTAAGATTCCAGATTGTGGGGTACAGTGAGAACCACAAAATCCAGGGATGGGGAAACTTCTGCAGTTATCCCAAGGCCTAGGATGATCTAGGGCGAATCCAGCCTGAATCTTACCATTTCAGAGGTGTAGCTTCCGGGGGCCCCTGTTGATCTGGTGAAATATCTCAGGAATTGCCATGCTTTCTGAGGACAAACGGGTGGGGAAAAAATTGCATTCTTCCAGAAGTTAGTGTGTACCTAAGTAGTTGAAGACCTAGATATCTACAGTACTTGTCTTTTTCTTAAAGGTCATTTGTTTACTCCAGCCCCTACGTCTTAGCTCTCAATTGAATGGAAGGACCTTGCCTCCTGCTAACTCCACCCCATGGGTCTTCCCCTCTTTAAAGTGCAGCTTAAGCTCCAATTCCTGAGAAAATCTTCCTGGGTCATTTCACTCTGCAGTGGCTTCATGCTCATCTAAACTCCTAGAGCATTTGCTTCATTTATATTTCTAAATAACTATAGTTAATATTTATTGAGTACTGACTAATGAGGTGCTGCATTTTACATTCTATGTGCATTAATTTCTCTAATTCTCACAAAAATCCTATGAAATAGATACCATTTTTAAGCTCACTCTGCAGAGAAGGAAACTGACCCCAGAGCCCATGCTGCACTGTCTCTCACTAGAAGAAAAGTTAAGAAAAATCCTACTGACCTTCAGCACAAAAACTCATAGTATTAATAATACGGACACTTGCTTTCCAATTCGGGAATTTGTTTTGTTTTGTTTTCTCTTTATATGTAGGCAGGTCATAAATTCACTCCTGCTGGGCTTAGCTGTCCAAAGAAAATGTAGCTTTATTTCATTTAACTGTCCTGATATTTTCCACAAGTTCCTACTCCACTGGACAATAAACAAGTTAGACCTGCCAGTGTGTACTATCTCAATGTCTGATGTGTAATCAGTCTCTCTGTGTCTTTTCAGTCTAAAGCAGTCTTTTGCGGTTCTCTCTCCTCCCCCTGACCTCCCCAGATGATGTCTGGCTGTGTGTGGAAAGTAGGGCTGAGGTTCCATGCGGCAGGAAATGAAGGGTACAAACAAACTCTCCTCCCAGTGGTCTTCTCTGGATCCTCTGTAGTGAGTACTGTGCAGCAGTTGGTCTGGTTTGCTCTCTGGAATGGTGAGCCCTGGGGGAACTGGTCATTCCTGGCCTTTGAGATTGTGAGGGGAGCTACTCACTGCTGGATTCTGTGGTCCTGGCCAATTGGTGGTCCACTTGCAAATTCTCACAAGTGGAGACTTCCTTGTCCTGAGCCCAGACTCTTATTGGTCTGCCATCTCCCTGTAGCTCTCTGTACCTTCTCACCAGGCAGTCAGTACATGTTAAATTCCATGATTTCCCAGAAGCCCTATCTCAGGCTCCTAGTCAACCACTTCGTCCCAGCAACCCTGAATTAATGTTCCCATGCCAGACTGCACAAGGCCATGGGGATGGGTGTGGGCTTCTCTGAAAGGCATTACTTTGTTAGTTATTATTTGACTTTTCTGCTCTACCTCTGTCCCTCTCTTACACGATCTCCAAGAGAAAGGGTGAGCTTTGTCTGTTGTCTGACAGGAGCTTTTCTACAGTCTTAATTGAAGACAAAGTGCAGAGAGAGAAAACAATATACCACTAGGGAAAATAAATTAGCAAGTACTGCAAATGCAAAATTGAAATCATACTACAACACATACCATCCCTAACACTCACTCGGTGTCTATTATAATAGATTACTCTTTTTGGAATTCACTGAGCACATGAATTAGATGGGATCTGTCAAAGGATTCTATTATTTAGGATTCAAGATAAGCAGTGTTTGAGGTTTCATTTAGTTATTTCCTTTAATTTGATCACGAGAATTCATATCAACATTAATCCTACATGAAAAAATGAAACACAAAACTTACCATGATGTTTAAACGTGATCCTTAATTTGAAACATAGGCTTGGATAGCTTAAAAAAAAAATTAGAGTAGCATGGAAGGTATGAAAGAGTAAATATTCCCTGGCCAAAAAAAAAAAGTAAAATTTTCAAACAATGTCCTTGAGGCAGTTATCTAGTCTAATCTGAGACAAGAATGGCCAAAAGGAAGATTTGGGTGGAAGTAAGGGAATTGTGCTCTCTTATACAAGACTTGTGATGGAAAACACAAAGTACCCAATTACTATGATTTAAGGATATTGCTACAAATAGACACAGACCAAGCATAAAAGTGCTGGTGGTGATGTATAACATCTGACCACCACCAATGATATGCATTAAAAAATGAAAAGTTTCCAAGGAACTTTTCCACAGCTGCAGGCCAATATAAACTTTTAACTCTGCTAAACTCTTTTCTAAAAACAAAACATTAAAAAATAATCCCTCAGTAAATTTCATAAGTTTTAGTTGTTAATTTCAAATATATTTTTTGCTCAAAATAACTATCTACCTCTCTGCCCTCACTCTTAAGTCTAATAGTTCAAACTGTCATGTGTCAAGAACCTCTCAACCTTAAAAAACTCTGCCTTCTCTTTCAGGAAGCCTTCATATTTGGCCCGACTATCTGTTGAGAAAGCACATGGAGTAAGTTAATTTACTCATTGAGGAAACTGAATAATAACTATTGTAAATACTGCATTCAGCCACCAGCTGGTCGCTAGCAGCAGTCTGCTATAAATGAAACTCATCTTCAGTTGGGCTTTCATCAGGAAAATTCACAAAAGCCTACTTTGCTTTAGAAACTGTCAGTTGAGGAAGTGGTTCAGAAAGTTAGAGGAACTCCTCTTCTCCCTCATATTGAAGCAAAAGAAAATTTAAAAAGGCCAAGTCAGTGCAGAGAGAAAGTAATCTAGGAATATGTTTCAAAGAGAATAAGGATTTCACTCAAAACTTGTCTATTGATTAATGCCTTATGGTGGTGATTCATTATTTCCTTACTTCATTGAAAATTATTGGATTAGTCCAAGACAGGAATAAAAGGCTAATTTCAGTTGGACAAGACTGAAAATTGATGTGGCTCATCCCACAATGTTCTTTCTTTTTTTTTTGCGGTACGCGGGCCTCTCACTGTTGTGGCCTCTCCCGTTGCGGAGCACAGGCTCCAGACACGCAGGCTCAGCAGCCATGGCTCACGGGCCCAGCCGCTCCGCGGCATGTGGGATCTCCCCGGACCGGGGCACGAACCCGTGTCTCCTGCATCGGCAGACGGACTCTCAACCACTGCGCCACCAGGGAAGTTCATCTTTCTTTTTTCCTTTTCAGAAAATCCCTCCTCTAACTAAGCATTCTTCTGACTTCTCCTTTATTCCATGTATAAATGAATCACACAGTAAAGCAGGTGGAATAAATCTAACTTTGTTCTTTGTCCTCAAGATTTTATCTATCTAGATCCTTTGGAATTACATATATCTTAAAATCAATATATCAATTTCTACAGAGTGCTGAGGTTTTCTATTAGAATTACATTGAATCAAATTGACACTGTAATGATATTGATTTTTCCAAATCATTTCTTTAGGCCTTCATTAATTTCTGTCAGTAATATTCTGTAGTTTCAGAGTAGAGATGTAACATTTCTCTCTATATTTTTCCTAGGATTTGATATTTTTTCATGTTACAGTAAATGGTTTTATTTTCAAAAGTTCTTTCTCCAGTTGCTTAATGATAGAAATGCATGCTTTCTATTGACCTTGTAGCACAGGACCTTATGAAATTCGCTTATGATAGTAGCTTGTTTGAGGATTATTTTGGATATTTTACATATACAATTATGTGGTCTGCAAATAAATACAGTTTTACTTCATCCTTTTTCATTTCTATGCCTATTACTTCTTTCATTTTCTTTTCTATTGAAGTATAGTTGATTTACAATGTCGTGTTAGTTTCTGGGGTACAGCAAAGTGATTCAGATATATATATATATATATATATATATATATATATATATACATATATATGTTACAGGTTATTACAAGGTATTGAATATAATTCCCTGTGCTATAGAGTACGACCTCATTGTTTATCTATTTTATATACAGTAGTGTGTATCTCTTAATACCAAACTCCTAATTTATTCCCCATCCTTTTCGTTTTGGTAACCATAAGTTTGTTTTCTATGTCTGTGAGTCTGTTTCTGTTTTGTGAAAAAGCTCATTTGTATCATTATTTTTAGATTCCACATGTAAGTGATTTCATATGATACTTGTCTTTCTCTGTCTGACTTACCTCACTTAGTATGATAATCCCTAGGTTCATCCATGTTGCTACAAATTGCATTATTTCATACTTTTTATGACTGAGTAATATTCCATTGTGTGTGTGTGTGTGTGTGTGTGTGTGTGTGTGTGTGTGTGTGTGTGTACACACACCACAACTTCTTTACCCATCCATCTGTAGAGGGACACTTAGTTTTTTTACTTTCTTTATTGTACTAAGAACTCCAGCCCAAATTTAATTTAATTTAATTTTAGTTGTGACTGGTGGGAATAGATTTCCTTAAGTTGCTCAAGGTCTTAGGAAAAACATGTTCAGTATTTCCTCATTAAGCATGATAATAGTCATAGGTTTTGCATAGATATGCGTTATCAGAGTAAGAGAATTCCTATGTATTTACATTTTACTGAGAGTTTTTCATCATAAATGGGTATTGAAATTTGTCAAATAGATGTTTAATCTATTAAATTGAACATTATTCTCATTTATTCTGGTGTATGTGTGTGTTGTGATTTGAACCAATGGATTTTGGAATATTTAAAAAGAAAAACAAAAAAACCTTGTGAAAAGCCAAAACAACAAACGATCTTTCATTGATGGAATAAATTTCACTTGGTCATTAAGATATTACACTTTTTATATGCTTCTGGACTCAGTTTAACAATATTTTAAAGGGATTTTTTCCATCTAAAATCATAAGGTTGTTGGCCTGTAATGTTTTTTTCTTGTAGTATTCTACTTGGGTTTTAGCATCAGAGTTACGCTAGCCTCACGGCTGGAAAGTTTTTCCACTCTGTCTCTGAAAATGTTTACTGGTGATATATTTTCGTCTTTAACAAAGTCACCTGGGCCTGGAGTTTTCTTCAATGAATGATTTGGTTTTTGCAAACGTAATATCTTTACAACATATAAGAATATTCAATCTTTCCATTTCCTTCTGTGTTAGTTTTATAAAGTGGATCCAACGAATTTGCTCATTTCATCTAATCGTTGAGTTTGTTGGCAAGAAGGTGTTAACAACAGCTCCTTATTTTCTTTTTAAAATCTGTGCAACCTGTAGTGAGGTCCATCTTTCATTATAGATAACTATTTTTGTGGTCACTCTCTCTCTCTTCCTTGAGCACTCTCACTAAAGGTTTACCAATATAATTAATCTTTTCAAAGAATCAGCTTTTGGTCTTGTAGTTGTTTTTAATTTTCTGCAATGTCATCTTTATTTTAATTTATTTTATTTTATTTTAATTTATTTATTTATTTATTATATATTATATAATATATTTATATTATATAATATATAATATAATATAATATAATATATAATATAATATATATATTATATATATAATATATATAATATAATATAATATAATATATATTATATTATATATATTATATTATATAATATATCATATATAATATATAATATATATATTATATATATATTATATATATAATATATATATAATATTATATAATATATATATTATATATATAATATATATATTATATATATAATATATATATTATATATATAATATATATTATATAATATTATATATATATAATATATATAATATATATATAATATTATATATTATATATTATATATGATATTATATATTATAATATATATAATATAATATAATATATAATATATAATATATTATATAATATATATTATATATTATATATATTTATTTATTATATATTATATAATTTATTTATTTTAATTTATTTATTTTAATTTGCTTTTTGCTCTTATTTTTATTCCCTTTCTACTTACTGGGTTTAATTTCCTCTTTTTATATCTCCATGATATAGAAAATCAGATCACTGATTTTAGATTTGTGTACTTTACCAATGTATGCACTAAAAACTAGAAACTTCCCACTAAACACAGATCTAACTGTACCCAGCAAACTTTAACTGTACCCAGCAAACACAGATCTAACTGTACCCAGCAAACTTTAACCCAGCAAACTTTGATAATGTTTTCATTATCATACGTTTAAAACCTTTTAAAATTTCTCTTAGGATTTCTTCTTTCACCCGTGGACTATTAAGAAGTGTGTTTTTAAGTTTCCAAATACTTGGGAATTTTCTACTTATCTTTTGGATACTGATTTCTAACTTAATTTCATTGGTCTTAGAATATATATCGGCATGTTTTCAATTCTCTGAAATTTGAAATCTGCTATATGAGCCAGCATAAGTTTACTTTGGTGAACGTTCTGTGAGCGAGTAAAAAGACTGTGTATTCTGGATGTGAAGTGTTCTCCTAATGTCAGTTAGATCAATTTGGTTAAAAATGCTGTTCAAATTCTTACAGACATTTGCCTACCAGTTACTGAGATGTGAATGTTTCAAGTAGAATTTTCATATTTTTCCTTTAGTTTTGTCAAGTACTGATTCAGTTTTTATAAATATGTTATTTGATACAAACACATTTAGAATTTTTGTATTTTCTTGCTGAAGTTCCCTTTTATCATTATAAGAGTTACCTTTTTTATGATAGTGTTGCTTATCTTTAAGTCTATTTGCTTATATTAAAAATAGCTACACCAGCTTTCTTATGATTAGTGTTTCCATGATCTATAGACATTTTTCATAATTTTACATTCAATGTAAATGTCTTTATATTTAAAATGTCTCTGGTATAAAGAGCATATATTTGGGTAATTTCTAATCTATCCCTTAAATTTATGCCTTCTAAGTGGAGTACTTGTTTACTTACATTTAATGTGCTTACAGGTGTAACTGAGTTTAAATCTACTGTCTTACTAATTTGCTCATTATCTTTCACATTTATTATCTGTTCCTTTCTTCTTCCCTCCCTTTTTTAGATGAATTGTGTATTTCTTTCATTATTGGCTTTTTATATTTACCATTTTGTGATAATTCTAATGATTTTTCTAGAGATTGCAATATACATCTCAGGTTATCACATTCTACCATAAAATTATAACACCTGTTTATAGTTTAAGAAGTAAGAACACTCTGCTGTCACTGTCATATATTTTACTTCTATATTTTTTTAAGACTCCACAGCATTTTATTATTTTACCTTTAAACAACCCGTGGTCCATTTTAAATGTTAACTACTTACCAACCTTCACCATTTCTGGTGCTCTTTGTTTCTCCCTGGAGATCCATGTTTTCCTCTGGTACCATTGACCTTCACTCTGATTATCTTCCTTTAGTATTTCTTGTGATACAGACCTGTTGACAATAAATGTTCTTAGATTCTGTTAGCCTGAGAATGTTTCTATTTTATCTTCATGATGAATGCCTTTGTTAGATGTGGAATTATGGGTTCATGATTTTTTATTTTGTACTGTCTTTTGACTTCTATTGTTTCTGTTGAGAAACCAGCTGCCATACTTATTGTTGTTCATCTGAACATGGTATCACTTCTTATTCTGGATGATTTTATTCTTTTTCCTTGGTTTTCAACAGTTTTGCTTTAATGTGTCTCTTTATATTTATTCTAACTTTCTATTGACCTCTCTCTGACGTCCTGGTCCTTTCTTTGGCTGTCCAAAATTGTATTAAATCTATCCAATGACTTCTTCATTTCATATGCTTTAATTTTCAGTTCTAGAATTTCCACTTGGTTTAATATTAGATTTTTGCTTCTCTGCTGAAATTCTCTGTCTGTTCATCTGTGTTATCCATCTTTCCTCTAAATGTTTTAACCACTTCATAATAATTATTTTTAAATTCCTTTTCTATTTATCCCCAAATCAAGGAAATCCATGAGTCTGCCTTTTGATTATGGGTCACATTTCTCTGTTTATTTGTAAATCTCATATTTTTAAAAATATATATCACATATTTTGTATAAAGGAACACTAGAGACTAAAGTATGTTTTTGTTTTGTTTTGCTTTTCCCTGACAAAATTCACCCTTTTCTCTGCCAGCCAGCAAGTGTGAAGGCTGACCATTTAGGTATCATCACAGGCCGAAACTTTAATTAGTTTCAGTTCATATCTGGTTTCAAATGAGGTAACAGTCATCCCTCAGCATCTGTGGGGGGATTGGTTCCACGATCCCTGCATCTACCAAAGTCCAGGAATGCTCAAGCCCTTTATATAAAATTTCATAGCACAGTAGGCCCTCTATATCCGTAGGTTCCACATCCGCAATAGGAGGGGCCGACTGTACATAAATCTCCCTTTGCATTTCAGCCCAACTCTTGAATTTCCCTTATTGCCTTCTGAAGGGATCATTTCTTTAATCTTATTAGAATTTGAGCTGGGAGGAAATAGGTGAGTTCCAGTTCACCTCTAGATTAAATTTCAGTCTTGGGTGTGATGCAAGATCTTCTTTTGCTCTCCTGCTATTTCCCCACAGGGAAATCAGCAAGATTCCCAGAGCATGAGAATTTTCAGAATGAGGGATTTATTTTGGCACTCATGCTTCTCCAGACTTCTATCTATCATGCCAGTTCATTCTGTTAATTAAACTTTAACTCATTTCTCTTTGCCCAGAAAAGTCTCTCTGTTTAGGTATCTCCCTAGCTTCTGCCAGTACTAGGACTAAGGCAAAAGTGTCATGTATGAACATGGCTACTATTCTTTTTTTTTTTTTTTTTTTGCGGTACGCGGGCCTCTCACTGCTGTGGCCTCTCCCGCTGCGGAGCACAAGCTCCGGACGCGCAGGCTCAGCGGCCATGGCTCACGGGCCCAGCCGCTTAGCGGCATGCGGGATCCTCCCGGACTGGGGCACGAACCCGTGTCCCCTGCATCGGCAGGCGGACTCCCAACCACTGCGCCACCAGGGAAGCTTGTGGCTACTATTCTTTACTCTTTTAGGAAAGGCTTAGCCCTGTCTGAAATTTAGTCCATACTTTGGTGGTTTTTTAAAAAGTATAATTTTTAGTTTATCCATTGTTTTCTTGCTATTGTAACAGAAGTGACGTTCATTCTATCTTAAATGGAAGTGGAATCCACTGTGTTGTTTTTATTATTGAAAGAGATAATATCTATACATTGAAGGAAATAACTTCTGTGACGTAGCTATAAAACATAAAAAGAATGAGCTGTCTATGAGGGGATATATAGAGTAATATGCATATAATCTTAAAGAAGTGTCTGTAGGAGTGCAATGAAAAATAATCAGTGTTAACAAAATGGTGGAATGGGATTTGAAAGAATTGAGCAGAAGTATAAATAAAAACTGACAAACTTGTTGGGAGACTGTATCCACTACAAAAGAATAGGTATCTGATCATTAATAAGGAAACATAGAGAATATTCAGAAATATTTTCACCAACTAACCTTTAGTGGAATTGCCAATATTTTGTCAAAAAGGTCCAAAGTGAGTTTGTTCCAGTATGTCTTATGTGTCTTGAAAAATGAGCATTCCAACTGTTATGGGCTGAACTGTGTTCTCCAGAATTCATATATTGATGTCTCAACCTCTGATAGCTCAGAATGTGACTATATTTGAAGATAGTCTTTAAAGAGATGATTTAGGTGAAATGAGGTATTTAGAGAGGGCCTTCATCAATCTGACTGGTGTCTTTATAAGAGGACATTTAGAGAGAGATACCAAGAGTGCACACACACAGAGGGATGACCATGTGAGGGTGCAGTGAGAAGGTGGCCATCTACTAGCCAAGGAGGGAAGCCTATGAAGAAACTAAACCTGCTGACACCTTGATCATGGGCTTCCAACCTTCAGAACTGTTAGAAAATAAATTTCTGTGGTTCAAGCCACCCAGCCTGTGGTATTTGTAATGGTAGACCTAGATAACTAATACATCAACCAAGAGTAAAAACCATCACAACTCATTTCAATCTAAAACCATAGGAACTCTCTAATAAAAATTTCAAGGGTATTTAAATAAACAAACAGTGAAATCTCTAATCATCCTTTAGCTTAGTGGGGAGACTAATTACCATTTTTCTCCTGAGAACATAAAATCTGTTGGTTATAGTGAAATGAAAAAGAGAGTGAGTATTAGCTTTGTCTCATGCTTATAGCCCAGACAAGGTGGCCCCAAGGCTGAGGGAAGGATAGCCAATATCATCTTTTAATCACAAGGAACATAATTTGTGCTGGCTTCAGAGCCAAGAATGTAAAAACATAGCCCTCTTGCAAATGAAAATAGTAGTTACAAGCCAACTGGGATGAAGTGTGGCTTTGTGCTTTCTACCACTGTTTGCACAAACTAAGGACAAAACGTGTTAGTCCAGACAAGTCAGAACTGTCCTATGTTGTATAATTAACTCGTTCAAGTAGAATTATACATTATCTAATGTATGGTCGGTCCTATTTCTTCATATCTGCTACAACCATGACTTCTTTTTAAAATTTTTATTTTATCTATTTTAGAAACTATTTTCAAAGGCTGAAGGAGAAGAAGGGTATCTAGATTCTTCTCTAAGTACTCAGGCAAGACATAATACTCAAATATCTTAATTCTATTACAGTGTATCCAGAAAACGTCATCCAAAAACAAATTGTAGCATTTATCTTAAGTAAACCAAGGATTAAAAAAATACATATTTAGGGCTTCCCTGGTGGCGCAGTGGTTGAGAGTCCACCTGCCAATGTAGGGGACACGGGTTCGTGCCCCGATCCGGGAAGATATCACATGTCGCGGAGCGGCTGGGCCCGTGAGCCATGGCCGCTGAGCCTGCGCGTCCGGAGCCTGTGCTCCGCAATGAGAGAGACCACAACAGTGAGAGACCTGTGTACCGCAAAAAAAAAAAAAAAAATATATATATATATATATATATATAAATTTTTGTAACCTAGATAGAACTTTGAGATTTAATTTTGGTTTATATATCAAGGATTTCCTTTCATACTGGAGCTTGTATATCCTTTTTGTGTATGGTATTTTTAGTTTACATTGATATAGCTTATGTAGTTCAATATGTAGTTTTTATCAATATAAACTTTAGATATACATCTATCTTTTATATTTGTATCTTGCATTTTGAAGACATATTAAAAAGTAGAAACAATCTCCATTATGTTACCTTTTACCCATATCAAATGCTCTGTAAATATTTATTAATTTATTCAACTAAATTAATACTTTTTCTTTTAATTGGTTAATTCTACTGTTTTCTCTTCAGTTTTAAAGGGTATGGGTTTAGTTACATATCAAAGAGTTCATTTTCACTGGTAGGGAACATATCACATTACCAGGCATTTTGTGGAATTTATACCACATAGTAAAATCTAATTTCCTTTAGTCTAGGACAATTTCAAGGTATAATGGAAATAATGAACTGGAAACTCAACAGGCCTGGGTTTAAATCACCCCTTTTCATTTTACCAGCTAAAAGACCTTGAATAAGTTATATAATTTCTCAGAGCCTGTTTCTCCACTTTTTAAATGGAGATAATAATATTTACAGGGTCATTTTGACATTATACATAGTGGTGAGCACATAGTTCTTGTTCAATAAATATATTTTCTTCCTATTTCCACACATCCTGGGGATCAGCCAATTATCTGTTTATTTAGCCTTTTCAAATGATCTTAATTTATTCTTTCTTTTTTTTGAAGGAATTTTTTTTTTTTTTACTTTTATGTATAGAAAACTCAATAGTGTATACTTAGCTCAGTTTGATGGCCAGTTCTTTGACCTTTGCCTTTTCCAGCTTGGCAATGCAAGCCACCAACTTTGGACCCAGGATGTTGCCTCCTCAGTGATGGTGGATTTCATCGTATCTGTCATTGTAACTGGTCCTAATAGCTTCTGCCAGCTTAGCCTGAGGTCCTTTGTCTGCTGAGTTAATTGTGTGAAGGTGACAGTGGTACAATTCTTCCTGTGGAATGGATCTCCAGCCTGGCCTTCCCTTTGCTAATGTGGTAGGGAACCCCCATCTTATGCCACAGGACAGACAGGAAGACAACCAGCTCGATGGGATCCACATCATTTGCAATCACCACCAGCTAAAGCTTCTTCTCCACCAACGTAGTGACTGTATTAACCCCTGCTGGAAGAATAGGTGGTCCCTTTGTGGGGACATCCCCTTTGCCGGCAGTTTTCTCCTTAGCCTGAGCCAGCAACCTCTGCTTCTTCTTTTGCTTCATATCTAGTCTGCACTTGTGGGCCAGCTTAAGCAGTTGAGTAACTCTTTGGTGGTCCAAGGCCTGGGTGAACTGGTTAATCAAGGGAGGCACTTTCAGCCACTTACAGAGGATAGCTCTTTGCTGCTGCAGCCAGAGGTGGTCAGGCCATTTGACAAAGCGGGTGAGGTCCCTTTGGGGCTGATGTCCTGTCCTGATATGTAAAGGGCAACACTATGAGTGATGCTCAAGTTCCTTGTCAAGTTCGTGGTTAGGGCCACTCAGAAGGGTGTAGGTGTATCAGTGATCTAGGGGGTTTAAGATGCCATCACAATTCTGAATTATTCTTAAATTTCTTAGATTGAAAAAATTCTGGTGGATCTTTGAAAACTAGGTCAACACACACTTGCCAACTTAGAGCTGCTCCTCAAAGTACAGGCAGACCTCATTTTATTGGGCTTTGCTTAATTGCACTTTGCAGATTGCGTGTTTTTTGCAAATTGAAGATTTGTGGCAACCCTGAATGGAGAAAGTCTGTCAGTGGCATTTATCCAATAGCATTTGCTCATTTTGTATCTCTGTGTCACATTTTGGTAATTCTTGCCATATTTCAACCTTTTTCATTATTATTATATCCTATGATTTTCTAGAAAGAAAAGTAAAAAAAAAATCCTACAAAGAATCAGGAACTCAAGTGACTTATAGCAACAAAAGGAACAACAAAACAATGAAATCATGACTCTACAATGCCGAAGAAAAGTTAATTCCAGCTGCGTATTCTATATTCCAACTACCTATCATCTGCCAGGGTAGCATAAAGCATATTTTCTTAACGCAAGTTCCCAGAACATTTACTTCCATTACATTCTTGCTAAAGGGGCTGCTGGAAGATGATTTCCACCGTAAAAAAGAGCAGACCAAGAAAAAAAGATGATGAGGGATTCATAACAGAAAAGATACAACCCAGGAGGGAAGTGATGAAAGTCTTCAAGATAATGGTGGAGGGAGATCTCAGGGAGACAAGTGTGCCCCAGACATAGACATTCCTGGAGCAGTGTGACACAGGGAACAGACATGTGGGGGGCTGTCCACTCCATGCCCTCTGTAGAGATGCCATCTTTAATCTGATCAAATTACTGGAGGATGTGCTCCACACCAAGAGAGTAAATCAAGAAAGAGCAAGGCATAACATCCAGAAAACAGCATCAAACTCCAGATTAGTAAATTCCAAGGACAATAGTTCAGATAAGACGTAACCTGATGATAGCGTTCAGAAGACCTGGAGCAAAACCAGCCCAGAGAGAACAAAGAAGTCTCCAGGGGAAGAAAAGTCTGGGTAGATCAACTGTCCTATGGAGCTATTAGGAGGTCAGAAGAATTAGCAAGAAGTGCAAAGATAACCTGATAAATGAAAAAAACAAAGCAACTACTTCAATCTCAAGAAAGACAGAAAGTAAAGCAGGAAAACATCATGATCCACTGAATATCCGACCGTGAATAATATTTGCAAAGGCATCAAAGAAACCCTGGATATTCATTTAACTAAAAATTATAATATAAATCTATTAGGAAGGGGGTAAAGAGAAGTGGGGGTGGGATGGCAGTGTAAAAGAGCTAACATAAAAGGAAATCAGTATGAGATTATATGCACATTTGATCTAGATGGATATCTGTATGTTCCAATAGGGACTTGAGGAAGAGAGGAGAGAGACAGAGAGGAGACCTGGGAGCTAGCGGGCATGATGTCCTCCCCTCGAACATAAACTTCACAGAGCATCAACATCAGACAAGGCCATTCTGTGCCTGTGATGGATCAAAACAAAAGAAAACCACTCCATAATCACATCTGAACACAGACAGAACATGAGGATTGTTCAAGCCACAGAATGACCAAACTCCCCTTTCCTGCTTAATATGAGTGATCACTGCCTCTTTACTATTTAGCTCTAGCCTCACTCTAGTCTCCCCTTCTTCAAGATACAATTTATGACGATAGCCATAGAATTGCCCCTGCTTGCAGATAGCATCCAATCCAGAGCAAAGACCCACTTTCTTAAACCTTCCCTCAAATCACCTAATACAAGCTCAAATCCTGTGAGTTTAATTAACACCTACTTAGTTGGACTTCCCACAGATGGTGTGGGGTCTCCCTCATGACAATGAATAATAAACCAACTCTTTCAATCACAGGTGTGTTCCTGGTGGTCTTTGGCGGGCGAGCCTTTCCTTATAGGAAGTATGGGGAGGGAAAACACTGGGTTTTGTTAAAATTCTTTTAGTACTTTTGGACATGTGAAAGTATATAGGCTTGCTATTTTGATAAAATACAAGTTAATTTTTAAAAAGCTTATCACACGTTACTTACCAAGGTGGGAAAACATATGCATATGCTGGCTGATAGGGGGACTGTAATTGTTTTAAGAGGTGTCATCTTAAGAAGAAGGTCCAATAATTTCCAGTGATGCTGAAAATAACTGGAATGATAACAATCCTCCCTGGTCCATAAAGGGCAACCATTTTAGACTCTGGGTCTGGTCAGCAGCAATAGGAAGGGGTTAACCTGTAGGAGAATTGAAACTGAATCCCTTTCACTTGCTCTGCTTTGCAAAGACCAGATATTAAGGGAAGAGGAAAATGAGTATGGTTATTCCACAAAATTTGGATCACTGCTTAAAATAAGCTTGCAAGTATTTATTCATTAGTGATCCATGAAAATAAAGTACACACTTTAAAGCCTAATTTAACATGTCAAGCATTGGATGCACGAAGAAATGGATACAGTTTAAAAGTATCTGGTATGTGGCAATTTGGGTTGATCTCTAATTCACACTTTGTTTCTGAAAGTCCATCTACTTCTGTGGCTAATCTTAGTGGTTTCTTTTAATTACAGATTCTGATTCCTGGAGGTAATTAGAATGGCCCGATATTTTTTAGCTGACATTAAAGCCTCTCTTAAATAACAAAGGGAAAATGGAGCCACCCAGCAACATAATCATGACCCAGATAATCCCTAAAAGGCTTTGTAGTATCGAGGCGCGTGAGTCAAACAGAGTCACGATTTTTAAATCTGCCAGGATGTCATAAACAGACTTTGAGGGGAAAATCCCAAACATTAATTTCAATCATCCAGTTTCAATAACTTTCAACACATTGTCAATCCTGTTTTATTTATTCCCCCCACCCACTTCTCCTATAGCCCCAGAATAGTTAGAAGCAAACACAAGACACCATATCATTTCATCTATAAACGTTTAAGAAAACACCTATAGAAAGATAAAAGCACTTCCTTTTTTTAAGCATAAACACCATATCGTTGTTGCACAAAATCACCGCCAATAAACTTGTAATATCCTCAAATACCCAGTCAGTGTTCAAATTTCTCCCAAATATCTCATAAATATTGTCACATAAATGTTTATACAGTTCATACTTTTGAATTGGGATAAAAAGATTCCACACATGGCATTTGGTATATCTCATAAGTCTCTTTCAATTCTATCAGTCTCTCCCTCTTTCGTTTTCCTGGGTGCAATTTATTATTTGAAGAAACCAGGTTTTTTGTCTTGTAGAATTTCCGTACTCTGGATGTTATTTTTTGAACCAATGTAGCGTTTTTTTTTTTAAATGTTCTCTCCCCCCACACACCTCTCCAAGACTTTAAGACTTTTTAAAGGTTAAGATTAATCAGTGGATTCGGGTGTTGTCAGCTTGATTCATCCATTATAAAGGTTTCCATCTAATGAATGCTGGAGAGGGTGTGGAGAAAAGGGAACCCTCTTGCATTGTTGGTGGGAATGTAGATTGATACAGCCACTATGGAGAAAAGTATGGAGGTTCCTTAAAAAAACTAAAAATAGAGTTACCATATGGCCCAGCAATCCCACTACTGGACATATATCCAGAGAAAACTCTAATTTGAAAAGATACATGCACCCCAATATTCATAGCAGCACTATTTACAATAGCCAGGACATGGAAGCAACCTAAATGTCCATTGACAGATGAATGGATAAAGATGAGGTGTGTACACACACACACACTCACACACAATGGAATACTACTCAGCCATAAAAAAGAATAAAATAATGCCATTTGCCATGCTATTCTTGGCTTATCTTGTCCATTTTATGTCCCAGACCTGGAATCAGCCACTCTCCATGGTGTTTCTGTTTCTTGTGGAGACAAATGACATTTAGAAATCACAATCTGGATTCAACAGGTGTTCCTTGCTACAGATTGACCATTGTTTCCATGCTTTTTTAGTGGACAAAGATAAGCAAAAAAATCATAAAAATGTATCCTGAATTCATACTATTATTTCCAGTTCAGATTTAGGATTAACTAGTTTTTACTTCATTTTGATCTTATGTCTTTTTTCCCTTATACTGAAAATCTTGGTTCCTAATAGCATTAACGTAATTACTTATTTGCTATATCGTGTGTGTGTGTGTGTGTGTGTGTGTGTGTGTGTGTTTCAGATTCTCTTTTAGAGTTATTTATATTTACATGTTTTAGAGTCGTTTGTATTTACATGTTTAGAGTCATTTTAGAGTCATTTACATGTTTAAATATATTTAATGATATATGACAAACCAGCTAACTCAAAGATATATGTGTATGTATATATATATATGTATGTGTGTATATATATATATATATATATGTATATGTGTGTGTGTGTATATATATATATATACACATTCCTCCTGAAGTCTAATTTTACAGAGATTCCAGATAAGCAGCAGAAACCTCATTTCACAGAGAGGCTATTGCATAGAAATTTTGTCATTTCTATGAAAAAATTAAAAGTCTGAAACTCGATAAAAGGTACAGATGTGCCTGTCCAGATCCCAAGCTGGATGACCAGGACTGGTGATCTTTTTTCAGGTTAACATGAAAGGAACAAGAAGGTTAGGAAAATTCACAGTAAAATTTTTTTTAACTGTCTTGAGAAAGATGGCCAGTGAGATGGGTATGGACTATTCTCAGTGATGTCTGAAAATTTCAGAATTAGGTGTAGTAGAATGAGCTAGCTGAATAGAGAGTAGTAGAAAGGGGATATTTGACAGTGAGATTGAGTGGTGATGGTACAATATCTAGGATATAACACTTTTAGTGCAGGGCCATGGTATGGTGATTGGAAACGTACTAGGACTAAAGAAGTCAAGGAAATGGGAATCCAGGTTTGGGTGGATCATCTATGCAGGTATTGATATCTTTAAGCTGGGGTGTGATCAACTCAGGGAGTGATTCAATTGAGATGTAGGAATAAAGTATTAGAATTTCTACTTATACCTGACAATATCCTTTCAAGATTCCTTTCTAGTGCATGCCTTATGTTGTACACTATAGTACAATACACTTTGTAGAGGGACTGATTTACATGAACAAGCAGCCAATTAAAGATTGAAGCTGACTGGACCCTGAAATCTCTTCATAGTGGCTAAATTATACTCCATGGTATGGCTATGCTACCATAAATGTAACTCATTCCTTCTTAAGAGAATATTTGGTTTGTTTCTAATAAAAACAAAAATAAACAAATGGGACCCAGTTGAGCTTAAAAGCTTCTGCACAGCAAAGGAAACCATTAACAAAATGAAAAGACAACCCACAGAATGGAAGAAAATATTTGTAAATGATACAACCGACAAGGGATTAATGTCCAAAATATACAAGTAGCACATGCAACTCTATGTCAAAAAGCAAACCACCCAATCAAAAAATGGGGGGAAGATCTAAATAGACAGTTCTCCAAAAAAGACATACAGATGGCCAAAGAGCACAGGAAAAGATGCTCAACATCACTAATTATTATAGAAATGCAAATCAAAACTGTAATGAAGTATCACCTCACACCAGTCAGAATGGCCATCATCACAAAGTCTACAAACAATAAATGCTGGAGAGGGTGTGGAGAAAAGGGGACCCTCCTACACTGTTGGTGGGAATGTAAATTGGCAGAACCACTATGGAAAACAGTATGGAGGTTCTTTAAATAGCTAAAAGTGGAACTATCATATGATCCAGTAATCCCACTCCTGGGCATATATCCAAAGAAAACCATAATTTGAAAGAATACAAATGTTCATTGCAGCACCATTTACAATAGCCAAGACATGGAAGCAAGCTAAGTGTCCAGAGTACAGAGTAATAGACAAAGAAGATGTAGTATATATACAATGGAATATTACTCAGCCATAAAAAAGAATGAAGTAATGCCATTTGTAGCAACATGGATGGACCTAGAGATTATCATACTGAGTGAAGTAAGTCAGACAGAGAAAGACAAATATCATATGATATCATTCATATGTGGAATCTAATTTTTAAAAAAGAGATACAAATGAACTTATTTACAAAACAGAGGCAGACTTATAGATATTAAAAACAAACTTATGGTTACCAAAGGGGCAACGTGGAGGGGAGGGATAATCAGGAGCTTGGGATGAACACACACACACTACTTTATGAAAGATAGATGACCGACGGCGTCCTAATGTATAGCACAGAGAACTCTACCCAATATTCTGTGATAACCTATATGAGAAAAGAACCTAAAAAGAATGAATGTATGTATGTGTATAACTGAATCACTTTGTTGTAGACCTGAAACCGACACAACATTGTAAATTAATTATACTCCAATAAAATTAAAATATTAAAATTAAAAACAAATATTTGGTTTGTTTCCAATCTTCAGTATTATAAAAATGGTAAAATAAACACTTTTCTTACATATTTTTCTGCATAGCTATTCAATTAGGAAAAATTCTTAGAAACAGAATTAGTGGGTGGGAATTTATGGATTCCAAAAGTATATTATTAGCTAAATTGGTACATATAATTGGAAAAAATAATCTTATTGCCAAAATATCACCAAAAATTCTAATTGACTTTATATTTTATGAAAGTTCTTATCAAGTCATAAATAAAAGAAAATTGATTAATATGAGAAGGGCAGAGAAAAAATTTCATCAACACAAACACTGATGTACCTGATTTTAGGAAACCTAGAGAAATAAATATTGTGTCATTGATTCTACTTTTCATTTTTAATGATTCACACTTTCCTAATATTTTCTTTTATATATCTATTTTGTTATATAGACTTACTTGTGTGACTCAACTAAGTGGCTGATTTATGTCTCCAGAATTATGGAAATTTCACTAAGCAGAACAGAAACAAGAAACTGGCTTTCCCTTTGCCACTCTTTTCTCTCATAGTATCTGGGAAGAAAGTACCATAAAAGATAACATGAGGTATACCTTGTCAAATTCAAGGTAGCTAACTGATTCCTTAAACAACAAGAACAAATACCACCAAAAGCCCTCAGTCACATTTTTATTATTATTATTATTATTTTACAATTTTGCCATTTTATTTTTTACTTCTTGACACTGGTCAATGTTACTACATAATTTCAATTCATTGCTTCAGTTTCCAGATCTGGAAAACTCACACGAGATTTAGTTGGAGAATCAATAACATTCAACTTTAGTATCAAGCTGACTGCTAACAAAATTGTCAGAAATGGCATTTCCTATAGAGGAGGAACCATTCCACTCATTCATGTAATAGAATGAGAATTAGATTCTGTTTATGTCTTTAATTAGCCATGTTCTCTTCTTCCAGACTGACAATGAACAAAGGAAAAAACAGAAATCTGATCATGCAGATGAGAACAAAAGAGTGCTTTTGCTTTTTAAAACATATTAACTAAGTGATAGAATTCCTGTGGTTAAAGTCATAAATGGTCCCCAGAGACGCCATTGATAATCGCTGTTTTGACTGAATGGAGTCCTTCAGTCAATGCATTCTGTTTTAGTTGTCTTTTTTTTTTTTTTTAATTACCTGATTCACTGTTTTTGTTGTGGTCCCATGAGGCTTTGCCTTCTCCTGTGGAATTTTCCTGAGGAGAGTCTCATGAGATGAACATTTCTTCTAATTAGATTTCTTGGCTGTTAGAGATTATTATGCTAGAAAACCCCCATTCTTTCCTCCCTCTTCCCTTCTCCATTAGTACTATCCTGTTCTTGTGTTTTTATTTATGCAAGATGCAAGCCAGATATTATATTAATAAGAGAGCTGATTTTCCTCAAGGAGCTATTCATTAGCATAGAACAGAATTGCAGCCCTTTTGCAATTTCTGGGAATCCTTTAAATTCTTTCCATACTTTTTTTTTCATTTTAAGTAGTAAATTTTGGAAGATACACTTGAACTACTTCTGTTTACTGTGAATGTTGATGGAGATCTGGAGTTTTCACAATTAAATTTTAAAATTGAAGAGAGGATTAAAATCAGGAACTGTATCTTATAAACATAGGTAGCATATCACATTTGATGTGTGTAAACTTTTTGAAAACTTATTAAATGGAACAAAGGTGCCATATCAGAGCAAGGGAGTATCCTTCACAATGAAGTCCAGATCCTTTGTTATTTGAGATATGTACATTAAAATACATAGAATTAGATGATATTTTTATTTCTGTCACAAATGCTATTTTATTAAATGAATAATATTAAAACAAAAAATAAAGACCTTCTTATACTCTTCAGATGAATACATCTTCTAGGGCACAAAAATATTTTTTTTAAAGACCACAGTTAAATTCATTATGATTCCAAAAATAATCTCTTAAAACAGACATGAGATCCTTAAACTCCCAAACATCCCAGGAACACTCAATAAAAATTTTGGAAATCTTTTTTACATCCTCAGAAGACTTATTTTGTGTCTTCTTTCCCTGCTGGTTTAGGTTCTGTAACTTAACTGACCAGACAAAAGAGGTCATCTGAAGTCCATGACCACAGGGGTAAGACTTGAACCTGGGGAGCAATGCAGTACTTCTCCCTTTCAGCAGGTTGTCCAGGCACTCATAACCTGTATTATTCATAAGTTGAAGCACCACCTTGGTTTTTATGCACAGCATATTTTTAAATCAAAATGTATGGACAGCCCCAGCAAACACTGCTTGCTCCTCTAGCGCTATAGCAGGTAGGAGTCGATAAGACTCAACCCTGACTTAATTAAGCCAACTCTAGTAGTAGTTATCTGCAACTAAAAATAAAGTCCTCACTGTCTCAAGAGCTACCAGACTTTTTATCTTATGTCTGGTTGTGCTAGCAACCACAGAGGTGGGGTGGACACTCTCTTTGCTCATCATGGGCCCTTCCATACCATTATCCCTTGGTCATCCTTAAAAACCTCAGCTTTTTTTGTTTTTGATTTGATTTGATTTGATTTTTTAACATCTTTATTGGAGTATAATTGCTTTACAATGGTGTGTTAGTTTCTGCTTTATAACAAAGTGAATCAGGATTACATATACATATGTCCCCATATCTCTTAAAACCTCAGCTTTGACCTCCTGTCTGTCCTCCTTAAACACTTTTTGCTTTCCAGGACTCTAAACTCTGCTGTTCTTCCTACTTCACTGGCTGCTCCTTCTCAGTCTCCTTTGCTGATGTGTCTTCATCTCTCTGACCTCTTATTATTAGAGTCCTCCAGAGTTCAGCCTTGGACATCTTCCCTAACTACTGCATCCCTTTGGTACTATCACCCTGGCCCATCTTTACATGCTGACTCCAAAATTTAGACCTTCACTCTGTACTTCTCCCCTGAACTCCAGACTTGTATATCCCATTGGCCACTCCACACTGCCACTCCGGCATCTAGAGGCTTTGCAATAACATGCTTTAAACATCACCCGACTTCTCACACTTCTCACCTCCTCCGCTGATGCCACCCAAGTTCAAGTTATGACTATCTCTCCCTTGGACAATTACAATAGACTCCCATCCAGTCTCCTTAAGGATCTATTTCTGTCCTGCAGTCTATTCTCGACACTAGAGCCAAAGCGATCATGATAACAAATAAGATAAATTATGTCACTCATCGGTTCATATCTTCCCATATCTTTCCAGCTCACTCAGAGAGAACCCCGATATATTTACACTGACCAAGAAGACCTGACCTCATCCACTGGGATTTTGCTGACCTGAGCTCATATCCTCTTGCCCCTCACCTGACTTCAGTCACACTGGCCTCCCTGATGTTATCCAGATGCCCCTTGCCAGGGACTCTCCCACCTCAAGTCTTTCGTAGATGCTTCTTTCTCTGCCTGAAGTGTTTCTCTGCCAATGTCTATGTGGCTTGCTTCCTCATCACCATACCGTCCGACTTCATTTCTCTTCAATGCACTTGTTGCCATGTGGTGGATCAGATGTTTCATTTACTTATTTTACTTATTGCCTGCCACCCCCTAGACACAAAAATTTAAACTCTGTAGGGGCGGGAATTTTTGCCTTTGTTGTTCACTGATGTTTCCATATCCCCCAAAATAGTACCTGGCAATACAGTGCTTACTCAATAAGTAAGTGTTGAATGAATGAATTTCAGACAGCCTTGAAATCATAGATATTACCGGTCAATCTGTTGGCAAACATAAAATGACAACCTAGAGCAATTCCTTAGTTGTGTCTTCAGTGCTATGGTGGACAAATATACAGAATAACTGCCTTCAAAAGAATTATAAGAAGTTATATTCTACTCTGGGGTTTTAGACACATCTGTACAGAACACAAACAAGCCAATGTAAGGACAACACATAAAGTAAGAATCACAATTGCTTCTGTATCACTGCTATCTTTTGAGACAGGACATATATCAATAAATACATCATTCTAAGACCTATGTTTTTAAAAGCAAGTTCCAACTCTATTCGTTTATCAGGAACAAATTCAGACATCAACATACAGGTGGACCACAAAATAAATATTTGTTCAAATTTCATTTATTCAAACAGTTATTCAAAAAAACAGATTCTGTGAGCCTCTCATGTACCAGACACTGCCCGAAAGACATAGGCTCTAATTGTGGATGAGAAGGGCCAGTAACTTGCACTTACAGAGCTTATCATGATTTGCTTGGGCTTTGACCTAACAGATGAAGGAAAACTGGAAAGTTTTCTTTGTTCTTGTATGCCACAGAAGCATGCTTCCCCTTATACCTGGAATTCCTTCAACATCTATTTGCCAAATATTGGTAAGTTATATGAGGAAGAAGAATAAGGGCACAGGGGCAGTGAAAGACAGTTTGCCTATTTCACGAAAAGTTAAATATATACTTATCATATAACCCAGGAGTTTCAGTCCAGTAGACATGAAAGCAACCACAGAAAGGCCTGTACATGGATGTTCAGAACAGCTAAATTAGTAATATCCAAACACTGGAAACAATCCAGTGCCCATCAACAGCTCAATGAGTAAGCAAACTGTGGTATATTCACACAATGGAATAATTATAAGTAATAAAAAGGGCAAACTATTGATGCATGCAACAGTTTAGGTGGATCTCAAAATTGTCGTGCTAAATGGAAAAAAAAGATACAAAGAGAATGGTATAATTTCATTTATATAAATTCTAAAAAATGCAAATGAATCCATAGGAACAGAAAGCAGATCATTGCCTAGAGACATGGATGAAAGAAAGTGAGGGGCTTCCCTGGTGGCGCAGGGGTTGAGAGTCCGCCTGCCGATGCAGGGGCCACGGGTTCGTGCCCTGGTCCGGGAAGATCCCACATGCCGCCGAGTGGCTGGGCTGGGCCCGTGAGCCATGGCCGCTGAGCCTGCACGTCCGGAGCCTGTGCTCCACAACAGGTGAGGCCACAACAGTGAGAGGCCCGCGTACTGCAAAAAAAAAGTGAGAACTGCAAAAGGGCTCAAGGAACCTTTTAAGAGAGATGGAAATATTTTTTATCTTCATTGTGGTGGTGTTTTATGGGAGTATATACCTACCAATGTTCATCAAACTGTGCTCTTTAAATACGTACTTTTTCTTGTACAAATAACAATAAAGTTATTTTTAAACATAGGCATACCATACAATTTATCAAAAAAGAATTTTGGAACCACATCTTCCTCCAAGAAAAAGCACTGGCTGAAGCACCTAGCAGTGTTTGGTACATAGTGGTGCTAAATGCTAAATGCAAAAAATAAATATTTATAAATAACTGTTAGCACTTACATAATGCTTCCTATCTATCAGTAACATTTGTTAATTTAATTAAGCTAATAACAAGTGTATAAAGCCATCTTTATCATTAAAATTTTTTTTAAGAAATACTGTACAATTGTCTTCTATTTTAGATTAGGACACAGAGCTTAGTCCTCAAGGTTCTCCAGCTGGTGAGTTGCAGAACTGAGACTCCAGTGCATGCAGTCTGTCTCTAGATGCATGTTTTTAGCTCCCTCAGCATATCACCATAGAAGAAAGGAAAGAAGGAATTAAAGAACTCAGAGAAGAGAGGCTTCTCTGTGTGCTTGGCAGTCAGAGAAGTCTTTTTAAAAAGATAGGATGTTTGCTGAGCTTTGAAAGATAAGGAAGCTCTGGAAAAGGAAGAGAGTGGATGTGCATCTCAGACAATGTAGATGCTGCCAGGCATGAAAGGGCCTGAGAAAGTATTTGTCCAGTTTCTGGTGACATTCTTTACAGGGTGAGTTAGATCAAATTCCACTGACATTTTATCTTATAAATATTGCATGCAGGCTAGAAATAGCCAAATCAGTGGCGAAGAAGGACAAGGGGAGGTGATTTCTCCCCTGACAGAAGTCCCAGGGCAGGAAAGGAGCAGAAGATGGAGATAGAGCTGACTGTTTAATGATGAATGTGGCAATCTTTTTCTTTAATGTACAATATTATATGACTGAGAAAAGGGGAAATGATGAGCCTTGGCTTCTCATACCGACAGGGAAAAGGAAATATTTCTTTCACAAGGTCATGTGCCCACACCCACATTGGTTGTCAGAATTAGGATTTAATAACAATAAAAATATTGCTCTTGGGATTTGACCATGGTGGTGAAGATGATGTTAACCAGACATCCAGGAGGACAAATACAGTGCATACATTCACAGCTAAAGAAACCAAGAGACGTCTTTCATGCCAGAGAACAAACTATGAGGAAAGGGCGGGCAGAGGAAGGGAAGGTCACACAAGGTTGCTGAAGAAGCAGAGAGGACCAAGATGCAGACCTTGAGAAAGCAACCAACAACTGAAGAATGGAAGGAGGAGAGCAGACTTGTGGTGGAGGTGGAAGCTGCCCTGAATCCACGCTGATACAAAGAGGATAAAAGAAAAGTGGACAGTAAGCGACATCACGCAGATACACCTATTTGTAGGAAGCGGTCTGCCAATGGAGAAGTGAGAGGAGACATACACTGCCTGATGAGCAATGCTGCTGCTACCAATCTGAGGGATTGGGAAGAATAGCACTAAGTTCACTCTCATATAAAATTATACATCATAAAAGAATTTCTGCTAGCCTAAAATATGGCTAGTGCCCTTATTCCCATGAGCCTCCTGAAAATGGTAGGTCTAGGAGGAATTTAACTTATATATGTGCAATGATCAAAAAAGTACCCACCTAAAAGTGTATTCAAAACAATTCTCAACAGACTATTAGTGGAGGAAATTCAGCAGCACATTAAGAGTACAATAATACAAAATAATCTAGTGGTCTTTATTCTTGTAGTATAAGTATGGCTCACTGATAAAAATATATTAACATAATTCACTATAATAATTTGTTCAAAAGTAAAAATTTCAACACCCATTATTTATAAGAAAAAAATTTAAACCATGGTAAGAGAAAGATAAGCCTTTAATATGTCTTTATCAAACTAAAGCCCTGAATTACACAAAGTGAGAAGCTGTGGAAAGTTTCCTCTTGAAAACTGAGATGACCACTATCAATGGAAAAAGAATTGAGGTATAAAAAGTGGAAAGGATATGGATACAAGTATCATCAGTTGCAGATGATATGATCATTTACTCAGAAAGTTCAAGAAACTCAAAAAATCATTAGAAGTAATCAAATCAGTAGAATCTATGTATCGGTAGCTATATCTGTATCATATATTAAAACAAGAACCAGTCGGTATAATGAAAGCAACAGTTACAAAAAAGAAAGTAAATTATCAAAGACCAAATGTTATAAGAAATATGAAAACCCATATTAAGAAAACTTTAAAACACTACTTAGGTACCCAAAGACTTAAAGAAAATATATATCATAATCTTAGATAAGAAAACTCAATGTCATCAAGCTACCAACTCTTTCTAATTTAACCTGTGAATTTATAACTTTCCCAAGAAAATGACTAGGCCTTAAAAAAACAGACAAACAAATTCTAAAGTTGATACAGAAAAATCAACAAGGAAAACTATCCACATAATATCTGAGTGAGCTTAATGAATTGCATTATAAAGCCTAATGGATTACTAGAGTGTCTTATTGTGAATGGATCGATAGATCAAAGAAAGAATATATAAATAGAACCAAATACATGAAGGATTTTGTTTTAGGGTATTTCTATCAGTAGAAAAAATAGAAATTATTTAGTAAATGGTGATGAGGGAATTGGTTAGCCATCTAACCAACACTGAATCACTGTATCACTCTGCAATAAAATTTAGATGGACCCAAATTTTAAGTGTGAAAAGTAGAACCATGAAATTACAGTGTGTGTACTTGTAGAAAAGGCATTTCTAAATCAGATACAAAATCCAGGAAAAATAATTGGAAAAGCTGACTATTTGAAATATATAAACCCAAAAATGTCTACATGGTAAAAATTATCATAAAGATAAAGACAAAAATAAAATATAGAAAAGTAATAAACTATGGTCTTTAATGTTTAAAGCACATTATGCTAAGTGAAATAAGTCAGACAGAAAAAGACAAGTACCATATGATTTCACTTATATGTGGAATCTAAAAAGCACTAACATACAAAAATCCCCTACTTCCTAGATACAGAGAACAGATTGGTGGTTGGTAGTTGCCAGAGGGGTGGGTGAAATGGGTGAAGGGAGTCAAAAGGTTTATAACTTCCAGTTATAAAATAAGTCATGGGATGTAATGTACAGCCTAGTGACTATAGTTAATATTACTGTATTGTATATTTGGAATTTGCTAAGAGAATAAATCTTTAAATTTCTCATCACAAGAAAAAATAATTTTGTAACTACATATGGTGATGGATGTTAACTAGACTTATTGTTGTGAACATTTCACAATATATACAAATATTGAATCATTATGTTGTACACCTGAAACAAATATAATGTCATACGTCAATTATACCTCAATAAAAAAAATTTTTTTAAGCAATAAGGTATGGTCCTTAACATTTAAAGAACATTAATACAAATCAATACAAAAATTTCAAAATGTCTAAGTGAATAAATAATTATATATAGTCTTTGGTTGAACCATATACTATTCTAAGTTCTCTACATTACATATACTACCTCACTTAATTTCCCAACAATACTACAACTGTACAATACTACTACTATCCCATTTTACATATGAGACAAGAAGTTAAGTAACATGCCCAAGATGACACATATATTGAGTGACAGGACTGGTATTTGAATCCAGGAGAAACGTATTCCAAGTTCAGAGTTTGACCACCATACTATGCTGTCTCACCATGATATAATAATCAGTCTTATAATGAGAATGAGGCAGCTCCCCAGGTAGCAGTTGGAACACTCCTCAGGATGTAAATTTAAATGGAAAAGGCAAAGTTCAGAATATGTATATAGATTCCACCATTAGTGTAAAATAATTAATGGACTATAGACACACACATGTATATACTTACTTCTGCGAAATATACTGAAAAAAAAAAAAGACCTGGTACTTGGAGAGATAGCTGGGTAGGTAAGGGTATACAGGAGTAAGGGGGACGTTTTGCGGCATGCTGCTCTATGTTTTTGAAAGTCGTGCCATGTCATGTATTAACCGTTGAAAAAAATTAAATATTTTTCTAAAATAACACATATTTAGTGTTTAGTGCACTGCATGGTCTATTGCAATCACACTCTTTGTAGTGAAAGTGCTTATAAAGAGTGAAATGGCCAAATGTTTACACATAGACAAAGAGAGAAGGCTTGAGCTAAACGGCTGTTAACAGCATTTTAGCTTTTCCCCAGTAGCACAAAGCCAGTTCAGAGCTGGGTCTAGAGTAGACAGTGAATAAACACTACCCAGGTGCCAGAAAGCTCAGTGCCCAACTTAACGCTGGTCACACTAACTCCCTGGACCCGTAAGTTGACTCATTTGAGTTTTCCTTTCTCCCTTGGTTCTCACATTCTGTGTCTACTATATTCATTTTACTGTTATTTCCTATGTTGTAAACTTCAAATCATTTTGGAGTGACAGATAGACGCTTCATAGTTAGCATATACAAAAGCATAATTTTAAATGTTTGCTTACCAAAGCATTTCCATAAAATGGAACAAGAGAATTTGTTGCTCTCACCAGGCATGGGCACTCACTTTCCATTTAACTTAGTGAAATCACTCACCTGTAACAGTCTGTAATTTGCTGTTTTTACCAAAGCATTTTGTTTCTTTCCAGTGTTTGTGAAGTAGTGAATCAATTCATCTCCCTGAACATGAACTCTAAACTAAATGATCGACCAGTGTGCTTCTTAAAGCTTAACTGGGAAATGATAGTCACTTTCTAAAACCACCACAAAATAACAAGAACCTACCTTAACGCAAAGGCTGAAATATAACGAAGGCTTTGTGGTGCTATTTATAAATTGCTTACGCATCTGCCGCCAACCTGAGTTTCATGTGTTCTCAGGCTGCTGAATTACATCTTTGTACACGGTAAGGAAGCACGTCTAATATTTCTTACGTAGGGGAGATAAACCCTGTTTGTGAGCTCTGCAGAGAATGAGACTGAACTCAGTACCTGTTTATGGCCCCCAAGATTGTTCACCAAGCCTGAAATGTATCAAATAATTACCTGGTAGCAGTAGAAGCTGGAGCTGTGCTTTGTGTGCTATTGGCTCAAGTCAATTATAACTTCTTTCAAACTGCTCCATCAACTTCTGCAAACTGTAGCATATATTATCCCCGTGACAGAAAGGAGGCTCATCTTTCATTTACATTGCACTTTTTCCAAAGCCTAAAGATAGAAAATCCTGCCTTGACTGATTATAAATAACCCTCTCCTCAGGATATGACTGAGAGACCTAAGGATGTCTGCTTTTCTCCCTCTTCATTGAAAGGGAGCTGCCATTCAATTAAATTGAATTTTCCTTTCATTTTCTATGGATGAGTTTACTTAGTATCTCTGCAGGCACATGGAGACATCCGGGCTGCTGCCTGTCTGGCTACTCAAGGCAGCACTGTCGTTTCACCAACCGAGTGGAAGCTTCAGGATCAATCTGGGACCAAGTCATTGTATGCAGAGCTTTATAATTTTCCCTGTTGTCCTCATTCTTCTTCCTAACCACCAGGAAGCTTATTCCGGGACCCATTCAGACTTGGATCATCTAGGTTGTTCCTTACCCATTAAAACCCAGTCTTGTTTCTCATTCTTTCAGATTTACTAGACCTTAGCGACTTACTCCATTCTGGCCAAGATTAAAGAAAAGAATTAACTGCTCATCAGCTATGCTAACAGAAAGGCCTCTGAGTTGCTTTTTAACAACCAGGGCATGGAAACCACTAAACCATTAGAATGACTGCACTCTGGAAATTGAAAAAGACGTTAGAAATTGTGTATTCTCCACATCCCATAGATTAGGAAACTGACGCTCAAAGTAACCACCTACAGAGTTAGTTAGTTGAAGATCTGAAACCAAAACTCAGGTCTCCTTTTCTTTCCATACTGATTTGCTGACTGCAAATCTTCAATAGTTTTTGAGGTTTTGAATTGCAAGATAACCCAAAAGTGAAGCATTGCTGTTTGAGTCTCTGGCATATGTCTATCATATAATAAAAGGTATAATATAAAAATAGACTATATATATATATAGATAGATAGATAGACTATCTGTATTTATATCTGTAACTTATGTGTATGTTTCTACAACAGAATAATAGAAGATATCTACTAGATAATAAGGAGCATGAGATAAAAATTGTCATGTGCATTCTTGTGGGTGAAGAGGACTCATGGGAAGCAGAGTCTTTCTCTTCATTGGGGTGTGCGATACAAAGATATTTACACTATGGAGCATCCCCTTTTATTTTAACCAGATAAAATTGGTTTGAAATAACCAACATGTTTATTTTTGAAAAGAGAATTTGTTACCTTCTCCAAGCATCAACACTAAGGCTGTCCACTCACTCTGTGAAATTGTTCACCTGTAATAGTCACAATTTGCATTTTTACGAGGACTGGAAGAGGAAATATCACAAAAGGCTTAGCTTTTTCTTAGGGAGGGCAGAAGAGTGACAATTTAAGAACATAGATTTTAGTGTTAAATAGACGTGGTTTTGAGTCCCAGTTGCGCTATTTATTAAGACATCTTGAAATGTTCTTCTTTAGGATTGCATTGTTGGTGAAAGAGTCATCATAAAGAAAACCACTTTGTAGACGTTGTCTAAAGATGAATGAGGTAACGAATGAAAGTGCTTAGCTCTTTGCCTGAGTCATAGTAAGCCCTGATTGAATATAGCATATTCTAACCAAAGGGGCTGTGGGAAAGGGAAGAAGCTGTTCCAGGTTTGTTTAGGTGGTAGGGAGTATTGGAGAAAGGAAGCTGTCTTGAATATATATAATAGGACAATAGCAGATGGGGCCCTAGAATGTCATGTCTAGTGTCAGTAATAGATAAGTCATCTCCAAAATCACCCTGAATCCTTTCTAACGGATCTCTAGTCATTTTACATAGTTTCTCATCAGTGCATTTTTCCCATACAGTCCAGACTACCTGAAATGCTTTCCACTTCTCATTGCCACCCCAGCTCTCGTGGTAAGGCCTTTTTTGTTTTTTGGTCACGCCAGGGCAGCTTGCGGGACCTTAGATCTCTGACAAGAGATCAAACCCATGCCCCCTGCATTGGGAGCATGAAGTCTTAAATCCTGGACCACCAGGGAAGTCCCTCATGGTAAGGTTACATATTCTTCAGTCTCCGATCATCCTCCTGTTTCCAAGTTCATCTCCTCAGTGAACTGAGCTCTTTAAGGGAACAGGCTATGGCAATTATAAAGGTTTTAATGTTATGCATATTTTTATTCCTAATACTTAAAAGAGTGTCTGATGTATAATAGGTATCCAAACATTATTTGACGAATAAATGTATGAATGAACCACTCACTGCTCAGCCTACCTGGATTAGAACCCCTGGAAAAATTCTGCTGACGTCCTTCTTTCTAAAGTGAAGAGCTATCCCATTTGCTCTTGAATGGGTGTGACCAAACACTGGGTATTCTGAGTGTCTATTTTTCCAACAAGCATACCTCACCAAAAACAACAACAACAAAAAAAAATTAAAAGAAAAAACTGGATGGTCAACTTTTTCACTGAATGTGACAAAGTGGTTTATTCTAAGAAACAACCCTTTCTAATAACCCAATCACAGTAGAAAAAGAAATCTAGTGCCTAACCAAGTTCAAGGACAAACTCTACTAAGTCTCCAAAGTTCACCCACTTATTTAGATGGACTGTGTATTATATAATACTGTTGTAGCACTGTCAAATTTCTTGGATCTAATAATGTTCTCCATCTTCTAATACATTTATATCTGCAAGTCTATTCCTAGAGACTTCTTTACCATTTTGAGTAAGTTCCTCATCTACACCATGGCTCAGTGTTCTCGTCTATAAAACAGACATAGTAAAAGAGGCTATTATGTCTTCATAGGGAGGGTCTGAGGAAGAAATTAGTGATAAAAGTAAGACATTCAAAACAGCACAATGAACAATGAATAAAAGTTAAATATGATTATATTAAAATATTTTACATTAATTTAGGGGACTTTATGGTTATAGTTACATAATTAGAGGTGTGTAAATAAGTGATTCTTGTAAACATTGGAAAATTCCTCCAAGAACTGAAAAAATTTACTTTAAAAATAAACATTGTATGCTTACATTCCCTCATACGTTTTGGATGACTTATCAGAAAATGCATTTTCTGGATTAAGAGGTGTGGGACAAGGAGGTCTTCCTTTATGTGAATATTTCAGTCTATCAATGGCCCCCTAATACCTTACTCTTTCTTTCTCTTATACTTCTTCCATTTTCTCTCTTCTTACATTTCTACCCCACATGCTAGTGTAGAATTAAAATTCTATGTGATCATCATTAGTGTATAGGAATACAAGAGATTTCTGTGCAGTAATTTTGTATCCTGCTACTTTACCAAATTCACTGATTAGCTCTAGTAGTTTTCTGGTAGCATCTTTAGGATTCTCTATGTATAGTATCATGTCATCTGCAAACAGTGACAACTTTACTTCTTCTTTTCTGATTTGGATTCCTTTTATTTCTTTTTCTTCTCTGATTGCTGTGGCGAAAACTTCCAAAACTCTATTGAATAACAGTGGTGAGAGTGGACAACCTTGTCTTGCTCCTGGTCTTAGAGGAAATGGCTTCAGTTTTTCACCATTGAGAATGATGTTGGCTGTGAGTTTGTTATATATGGCCCTTATTATGTTGAGGTAAGTTCCCTCTATGCCTACTTTCTGCAGGGTTTTTATCATAAATCGGTGTTGAATTTTGTCAAAAGCTTTTTCTGCATCTATTGAGATGATCATATGGTTTTTCTCCTTCAATTTTTAATATGGTGTATCACAATGATTGATATGCATATATTGAAGAATCCTTGCATTCCTGGGTTAAACCCCACTTGATCATGGTGTATGATCCTTTTAATGTGCTGTTAGATTCTGTTTGCTAGTATTTTGTTGAGGATTTCTGCATCTATGTTCATCAGTGATATTGGCTTGTAGTTTTCTTTCTTAGTGACATCTTTGTCTGGTTTTGGTATCAGGGTGATGGTGGCCTTGTAGAATGAGTTTGGGAGTGTTCCTCCCTCTGCTATATTTTGGAAGAGTTTGAGAAGGATAGGTGTTAGCTCTTCTCTAAATGTTTGATAGAATTTGTCTGTGAAGCCATCTGGTCCTGGGCTTTTGTTTGTTGGAAGATTTTTAATCACAGTCTCAATTTCAGTGCTTGTGATTGGTCTGTTTATATTTTCTGTTTCTTCCTGGTTCGGTCTCAGAAGGTTGTGCTTTTCTAAGAATTTCTCCATTTCTTCCACGTTGTCCATTTTATTGGTATATAGTTGCTTGTAGTAATCTCTCATAATCCTTTGCATTTCTGCAGTGTCAGTTGTTACTTCTCCTTTTCCATTTCTAATTCTGTTGATTTGAGTTTTCTCCCTTTTTTTTTTTTGATGAGTCTGGCTAATGGTTTATCAATTTTGTTTATCTTCTCAAAGAACCAGCTTTTAGTTTTATTGATCTTTGCTATAATTTCCTTCATTTCTTTTTCATTTATTTCTGATCTGATCTTTATGATTTCTTCTCACCTGCTAACTTGGGGATTTTTTGCTCTTCTTTTTCTAATTGCTTTAGGTGTAAGGTTAGGTTGTTTATTTGAGATGTTTCTTGTTTCTTGAGGTAGGATTGCCATTTACCATTGCAACAAAAAGAATAAAATGCCTAGGAATAAACCTACCTAAGGAGACAAAAGACCAGTACGCAGAAAGCTATAAGACACTGATGAAAGAAATTAAAGATGAGACACAGATGGAGAGATATACCATGTTTTTGGATTGGAAGAATCAACATTGTGAAACTGACTATACTCCCCAAAGCAATCTAAAGATTCAGTGCAAACCCTATCAAACTACCACTGGCATTTTTCACAGAAATAGAACAAAAAAATTCAAAATTTGTATGGAAATGCAAAGACCCCGAATTGCCAAAGCAATCTTGAGAAAGAAAAATGGAGCTGGAGGAATCAGGCTCCCTGACTTCAGACTGTATTACAAAGCTACAGTCATCAAGACAGTATGGTACTGGCACTAAAACAGAAATATAGATCAATGGAATAGGATAGAAAGCCCAGAGATAAACCCATGCACATATGGTCACCTAATTTATGACAAAGGAGGCAAGAACATACAATGGAGAAAATACATCCTCTTCAATAAATGGTTCTGGGAAAACTGGACAGCTACATGTAAAAGAATGAAATTAGAACACTCCCTAACACCATACACAAAAATAAACTCAAAATGGATTAAAGACCTAAATGTAAGGCCAGACAGTAGAAAACTCTTAGAGGAAAACATAGGCAGAGGACTCTATGACATAAATCATAGCAAGATCCTTTTTGACCCACCTCCTAGAGAAATGGAAATAAAAACAAAAATAAACAAATGGGACCTAATGAAACTTAAAAGCTTTTGCACAGCAAAGGAAACCATAAACAAGACGAAAAGACAACCCTCAGAATGGGATAAAATATTTGCAAATGAAGCAACTGACAAAGGATTAATCTCCAAAATTTACAAGCAGCTCATGTAGTTTAATATCCAAAAAACAAACAACCCAATCCAAAAATGGGCAGAAGACCTAAATAGACATTTCTCCAAAGAAGGTATACAGATTGCCAACAAACACAAGAAAGAATGCTCAACATCACTAATCATTAGAGAAAGGCAAATCAAAACTACAATGAGGTACCACCTCCCACCAGTCAGAATGAACATCATCAGAAATTCTACAAACAATAAATGCTGGAGAGGGTGTGGAGAAAAGGGAACCCTCTTGCACTGTTGGTGGGAATGTAACTTGATACAGCCACTATGGAGAACAGTATGGAGGTTCCTTAAAAAACCAAAAATAGCACTACCATACAACCCAGCGATCCCACTACTGGGCATTACCCTGAGAAAACCATAATTCAAAAACAGTCATGTATCACAATGGTAATTGCAGCTGTATTTACAATAGCTAGGACATGGAAGCAAGCTAACTGTCCATTGACAGATGAATGGATAAGGAGGATGTGGCAAATATATACAGTAGAATATTACTCAGCCATTAAAAGAAATGAAATTGAGTTATTTGTAGTGAGGTGGATGGACCTAGAGACTGTCATACAGAGTGAAGTAAGTCAGAAACAGAAAAACAAATACTGTACGTTAACACATATATATGGAATCTAAAAAAAAAAAGAAAAAGAAAATGTTCTGAAGAACCTAGGGGCAGGACAGGAATAAAGATGCAGACCTACAGAATAGACTTGAGGACACGGGGAACAGGAAGGGTAAGCTGGAACGAAGTGAGAGAGTGCCATGAACATATATACACTACCAAATGTAAAATAGATAGCTACTGAGAAGCAGCCACATAGCACAGGAAGATCAGCTCGGTGCTTTGTGACCACCTAGAGGGGTGGGATAGGGAGGGTGGGAGGGAGACGCAAGAGGGAGGGGATAGGGGGATACATGTATACTTATAGCTAATGCACTTTGTTATAAAGCAGAAACTAACACGACATTGTAAAGCAATTATACTCCAATAAAGACATTAAAAAAAATCTTCCCTGGTGGCGCAGTGGTTGAGGGTCCGCCTGCCGATGCAGGCGACACGGGTTCGTGCCCCGGTCCGGGAAGATCCCACATGCCGCGGAGCGGCTAGGCCCGTGAGCCATGGCCGCTGAGGCTGCGCGTCCGGAGCCTGTGCTCCGCAACGGGAGAGGCCACAACAGTGAGAGGCCCGTGTACCGCAAAAAAAGAAACAACAAAAAAACAACAAAAAAACCACAAAACTATGTGATCAAGAACATAATAAATGGCTTAAGTCTGAAACTCTTACATGCTGCTTCTTGATAGAGCATCCTTTCTCCCTCCACCCATCCCGCCCGCAGGTAAATTGTTCCCTGATCTCCAGCTGCCACCTCGACAAAAACTGAATCCCAGAGCCTGGCATGTAGACCTATAAGTTCTCATTTTATTTTTCAATCTCAGCATGGTGCTCCCTGGTGCCAAGCATTTCCCACTTTGAAATGAAATAGACCCCTGCAGAATTCTCTTACAACTGGTCCCTCATCCTGGTGAAGAGACTGAATAGGACAGTGGAAAAGGCTTACAGGATGATTGGGGAATAATATTCAGTGCTAGGAGGAGCTCCTGAAGTGAATGCCAAGAAGATTGTTTTGTTCAAAGGGCAGTGAGTCATGTCCCCAGGGAAAGGAAGGAAAACTAGTTCTTCGAAGAAAAAGGATTTTACTTTTGGAGTCAATTTTCATTTTATTTGGCCAGGCCAACTTTATTCCATTTTTTATTTATTTAACTTGTTTTCTGAGAGATCCGGTTGATCTAGGATGACAACACATTCAACTATATAGTTTGAGGTTCGGATTGGTGCAGAAGTGACAATTCAATTGTTCATGAGATCCAACTTCAGAATAAAATGGCGTGAGCAATCTACTTTCTCTTAGTGTTTCAATCCCTTTTCAACCCAGTCACAACTGGTCTTTATTTTTGACATCAAATTCACAATCAAAGTACTAGAACACTTTCTTCTTTCTTTTTATCATCGGGCAATGTTTCCAGGCTCAAACACAGGCAGAAGATGCACGAAATGATGTCAAAATAGAATATTATACAAGCAGAATGGAAGCAAATCATTCGCCTATCAAGAAAGTTGCTATTACACTGTAGTTTTGCCTGACTAGAGGTATTGAAAAATGTGTCTCAAGGGAATGCTTTTGGGTCACGAGTAACACCAGAGCTTCTGCTGAAAGACATTATGATACTCATTAACCTCACGTGCCACCATCCATGTCTTTTCGAGTGCTTTCCTTTTTGGTTGTTTTTCACACCTATTACAAAATATAAAAACCAAAGTAACCTGCTTTCACTGAGTTCAGAAGGGAGAGTAAGGAAGAAAGGACACCAGTATGGAAAAAAAAAAAAAAAGCTTTGCTTAAGTATACACTTTTACTCATTTATTCATGCAGTAAATATTTATGGAGGACTTACTATGCCAAGTGTGGTAGTAAGTACCGGTTTATACTGGGGAAAAAGACAGACAGGATTCCCACCTTATGAAATATTCATTTGTCAGCAGAGGGGGAACGGACGATAAACAAATAAGTCCCCGTACATGTCAGATTTTAGATGATAGATTCTCAAAAATAAGCACTGTGAAGAAAATAAGACAGAGTGATGTGAAGTGGGGAGAAAGGGGAGGGAGAGGAACCTCCGATTAGGATGACCAGTTCTCCCTGAGGTCATGTTCAGCTGAGACTAAGTTTAAGAAGCAGCCAAACGCGCAAAATCCAGGCACACAGTGTTCCCAGTGGAAGGGACGGCAAGTGAAAAGCTCGGAGGAAAGAAAGCTCTTGGCCTTGGTGTCTGGAGCAGAGCCAGCTACGGGGGAAGCAGTGTGGGAAGAAATCTGAGACGTGGCCAGGGGCTGAATTGCACAGCCCAAGGGAAGAATACAGCCATAATTTTCCCTGTTTGTGAAAGGGGAGGAGGACAGAAAATTCAGCAGAATAGGAAGTGTATCCTAAAGGTGTGTAAAGATCATGCAGAGGACAAACGAGGTCATCAGACGCTGCTCTCGCTTTGAATCTATCTCTAAAAATAGGACATCACCACCTTGAGCAAAGTCACTTAGCAAATCTGTAACCCTCTTAACCATGTAGATATCAGGCTCTCCTTGCTCCGGTGTACTGGAAAGACAATATCCTAAAACGCTCTTTGAAAATATATTCACTGTGGTTATAATGAGTAAAATATACAGGTACGAAGCAAAGAGTGGAAGAGCGTGTGCCAAAGGAAACTTTCATTCAGACGGTACTATAAGGAAATGCTTAGTTGTCTCTTGAATGTTATAATAACATTTTTAGAGTAAAGAAAACCCACTTTTGGCTTTTACGGTATCAAAGCATACATTCACAACTAGGAAGAAAAGCTTTCAATACTTGAAAAATAGAAAGCAACTTTGGTTTTTATTCAAAGTATTTCATTTGGTCTAGGTCACATAAAGCACCATGAGATATGCTGGTGATTTGAATTAATAGGTTATCACTTTACAGAAGTCTAAGAGATTTCGAGAGAAGGGACAGGATTAAATGAGCATCCAGCTGTTCGTCAGTTAATTGAGTTCTTTAAAGTATTCAGTAGGTGTTAGATACTGTTATAAAGAGTCTCAGTATGAACCAGTCACAGGCAAATAAGACACATGATGCCTGCTTTATGAATTTTGAGCTCAGCATGTTTTCCAACTGGCTTATATCCCTTAGGAGATAAGTTGTTCCCCAAATAATTAAGCATCTTTAATGTGTTTTTGCAATCTGGCCTAATGATGTGACAGAGGAAATGGTCAAAGTGTCATATGGCCTATGGATATGAAAATTTCCCAAGTGGCCAGCTGTCCTTCTGTCAAAACTTCTTTAAATTGTTTATCAACTTGTGTGTTTAATATATAAGTTTTTGGAACTCTGAATTATTTTAGATATATTTTTTTATGTTTTGATCCAAGAGTAGGAGTTCTCAATAGGTGTAAGATTTTGAACGTGGTTTCTTAGATATGACATCAAAAGGACAAGCAACAAAAGGAAAAATAAATAAAAACTTCATCAAAATTAAACATTTTTGTTATTCTAAGTACATCATTACCAAAGTGAAAAGACAGTCTTCAGTCTAAGAGAAAATATTTTCAAATTATACATCTGATAAGGGGCTTGTACATCGAATATATAAAGAACACTTACAACTCAATAATAAAAATACAACCCCATTTGAAAATGAATAATAGACATTTCTCTAAAGAAGATATACAAATGGCTAATAACCACATGAAAATATTCTCAATATTATTTGCATTGGCATTAGGGAAATACAAATCAAAACCACAATGAGATGTCACTTTACACTCACAGGATGATTATTGTCAAAAAGTCAGACAATAATGTCAAGGAAGTGGACAATTTGGAACCCCTGCACACTGCTGGTGGGAATGTAAAATGGGGCAGCCTCTTTGGAAATAGTCTATTAATTCCTCAAAATATTAACCATAAAGGGGACTTCCCTGGTGGTCTGGTGGTTAATACTCCGCACTTCCAATGTAGGGGGCACGGGTTCAGGGTTCGATTGCTGGTCGGGGAATTAAGGTCCCACATGCCATGTGGCATGGCCAAAAAAAAAAAAAGGTTACACATAGAGTTATGACATGACCTATCAGTTTCACTCCTAGGTATCTAAGAGAAATAAAAACATGTCCACATAAATATACAGGTATGTAGGGAGGGTGGGAGGGAGGGAGACACAAGAGGGAAGAGATATGGGAACATATGTATATGTATAACTGATTCACTTTGCTATAAAGCAGAAACTAACACATCATTGTAAAGTAATTATACTCCAATAAAGATGTAAAAAAAAACCCACAGGTATGTATGTTCATAACAGAATTATTCATAATAACCAGAAATGAAAATAATCCTAATGAGAATCAATGGAGAAATGAAATGTGGTACATCCATACAATTGAACATTATTTGGCAATAAAAAGAAATAAAGTACTGATTCATGCTATACTATGCATGAACCTTGAAAACATCATGCTAAATGAAATCACTCAGTCACAAAGGCCACCTATTGTATGATGCCATTTATATGAAATGTCTAGAATAGGCAAATCCAGGGACACAAAAAGAGATTAGTGGTTGCCTAGAGGTGGGGATGGGGCGATCTGAGGAGAAATGAGCGTGATTGTTAATGGGTATGCACTTTCTTTGTGGGATGATGATATGTTCTAAAATTGAGTGTGGTAATGGTTACACAACTCTGTGAATATGCTTAAAACCATTCAATTGTACACTGTACAAGGGTAAATTATAGGATTATATGGTATGTAAATTATATCTCAATAAAGCTGCCATTTTTTAAAAGTAAATATTCTTAACAGAGATTATTGCACTATATGATTCCTATCCCAGCATATTTCTCCCCCAAAATGGAAGATTTCTAACCTACTAAGAAAGAAATGGTCAAGTAATAAGACTGGAATTAACTGATCTCTCACTGAGCTACCTATGCTGCTAATTAAGCCCTCAACGTGGATGTGGAATCTAAAGGGGACAAAAATTAAACAATTTTCCAAAATATACGATGGTGACAAAAGTAAAATCTACTCTTGCAGTATATTAACTCAATTACTCTATTTACTAGGACTCTAGAATTATAGCTTCAGAGGACACTTCAGCAATCACCTCATCAAACTTCACCTTATAAAATAGGGAAACAGAGACCCAGAAAAGATCAATCCTTTGCCCTCAGGTCACAGAATAAGTGATAGATGGAGCAAGGAGTAAAAGTCAGATCTTCTGAATTCCAATCCAGTAGAAGGTCAATTAGATTATCTGTTTAATATATAAGGGTCTTAGATAACAGGTTCAGCCATTATTTTAAAAGGAAAAAGAATGTCTTTCCTAAAGTAGTGGTTTATCTTCAAGACAAACACTAGATTTAATGCATACAATATATTAAAGTTAGTGTTCCATATTAAAAGAAAAGCTAGAATTTCTTTCTACCAGGAGTGGTCAAGAGTGTTATCCTGGTGAATTCTGGCATGTGGGATTAAAGCCAAGGACAAAAATGTCTGTCCCCAGACACAGGTAAGGGATAAGAAATGGGTTGTGAGTATCCCTACAGAGGGTTCTTTTAGGTCTTGGGCAAATCACCATTTACAATCTGTTCATACTCTCTTGTCACTTCTATCCCCTGGGTTTCCAGAAAACCTCAAAATGGCAAAAATATCAAATGAGGTAGGGCAAGAAAGCCACAAAAAGAGTAAGAAGCTGATAAAAGACAAAAGCATTGGGCTTCCCTGGTGGTGCAGGGAAGAGAGTCCGCCTGCCGATGCAGGGGACATAGGTTCGTTCCCCGGTCCAAGAAGATCCCACATGCCGCGGAGCGGCTGGGCCCGTGAGCCATGGCCGCTGAGCCTGGGCATCCGGAGCCTGTGCTCCGCAACGGGAGAGGCCGCAGCAGTGACAGGCCCGCGTACCGCAAAAACAAATTACCTACTCTGTGACTGGGGTGAGAAAGAACGGCTGTGCGTGAGCCTCCATGTTCTCCTATTTCCTGTGGTCTAGATAGTTTCTTAAGGTAGGGACCAGCATCACTTTGTTAGAAAAGCAGAATTCAACCCCATCTCATCCCAGACCAATCAGAATCTGCATGTTCACAAGATTCCCAGGTGATAAGCGTGCACATTAAAAATCAAGAAGACCTGGAGAGCCAGGGGGTCTCCATCAGTTGTTTCTCTGAAACACTGCCCAGGTGTCTGCATCTTGGGGGGTCCAGGTGCCCATGGAGGCTTAAATAATTGGTTAGCATCTCTACATCCTTGGGCAGTTCTAGCTTCTGGGTTTGCATGAAAGTCATCCACTGTGGCTCCAACCAGAAAAGAAGCTACGCTTGTAGGAAGAAGTGTTAAGTCAGCAGGCTACTAACTCAACTTCCAGTCGCAAGTAATTTTCCAGTTTTCTCCCTCTCTCTGTTTAAAAGCTCCTAACGAGTTCCTGTAGCATCTCAGTGAATACATTTTCATTACATTTCTGTGCTTTCATCCATGCAAAATAAGGAAGTTCTCCTTTCTCAGAAATGAATGTCATATCTCCTGTCAAACTCTTCATTTTCACAAGTTCAGACTAATTATGGCTGCAGATGGTACCGCTAAATAAAGTTCTCTGTTGTGGACACTTAATCAGATCAGTATTCCCAATAGAAATGTCTGTCTTGTGGTAAAACCTGTTGCTGTGGGTTAGTTGAGATTTTAAAGTTATGTTGGGTTCTTTATCCTAATTTTACTCCAAGCCAAAGATTGCTATGGAAACTCGTGTGCAGGCTTAGAAATATCTCTTTAGGATTTCTGTTGTCTAAATACTAAAGAAAATACTGACATCCCATTAGCATTTAAACACTACATGGCTTGTGCAGAGGAGCAAACAGCAGAGTGTGTAAAATGACATCCAAGTTCAGCTGACCAGTCACTGGATGCTCATTTTTCCCCATCTACAGTTCGTCTAGAACTCTTCTTCCAATCGCTAAACTGTCTTGTGACTATCTCATTATTCTCCAGCATCTCCACCAGAGGGTAAGTGGCTCAGAGGAAAAAAAAAAAAAAGGAAAAACAAACAACAGCAAAAAAATCAGTTAACGTTCTTTGTGAAAAACTGCCTTTCTGAGTAATGTTTTACTGGAGAAGGTTAAATCCAAGGGCTAAAATGTATCTTTAGGTGGTCACAGATTCTCCACTGTTCTTTCTTTCCTCTCATTGCTCACCTAGGCAATAAAGATCTGTCTTCTATGACTTAAAAAACCAGCATCAATGGCACTTAACTGTATCATATTTCAGGAAAAGATACTAAGAACTTGTTTTGGTTTTGGTTTTTTTGGCCACACACGTAGCTTGTGAGATCTTAGTTCCACTACCGAGGATCGAACCCGTGTCCCCTGCAGTGGAAGAACAGAGTCCTAACCACTGGACTCCCGAGGAATTCCCAAGAATTTGGTTTTGATTTTATATTTTAGTGGTATGTGATGAACAAGGAGAGACTTGAACCTCTGTACCACCTGACAGCTCTGTACGAGAAAATGTCCAAGGTTTACAACATAGCCAAACAAAGAATTTCCAGTTTCAGAGTTACCTTCTCAGAAGTTTATTTTCAATGGGATGAATTTAGATTATGTGAGAGATAAGCGGTATTTTATACCTTAGGTGGGACTCTAAGCCAATATGAAGATCCCCATTATGGGCCATGGTCAAGTGTGGTCTCTCTCATAACTGGGTGACCACTTGCTTGCTGGCTACCCCATGTACACTAGCTACCTTTACAGTTTCTATCCCCAAGACAATGGATCCCCGGGTCAAACATTTTGGTGGGGTCTTCACAAGAGCCATATCGGACAACTAAACTCTCCCAGCTGTTTCCAAACCTGTAGGGCGCCCTTAGACCTTCTTACTCTCCAAAGGATGGCCGCAAGCCTGTAGAGATGTGAGTGCGTAAATCCAAGTAATGTTTAATTTATCACAATATATCTTGTTGTTGTTTTTTTCCCCGGTAGCTAACAAAAACAGCAATGCTGAACATTGAGCAGTCTGTATTGTGTCTCACTCAGTGAGAATGAAGCTCCCTGGCTTCCATTTCATCTCTACCACTTCCTCATCAGTTGAATTTTTAAAAACCACTCATCTCTCTGGGCTTCAGGTTCCTGTTCTACAAAATGGAGCCAAGCATTGTAAGAGAAGCAGCTCTGCCTACCTGTAGAGACAGGGCCCCAGTCTGGTTCCTGGGCACATCTGCCCCCAAGTGTCAGCTCTGATCGAGTCATCAAAACACTATGTTTTTCAACTATAATATAAAATAATTATTACATTTATGGAAAATACTTGCTGTGTTCTCTCATGCAAAAAAGTGGTTCCCAGCAGTTCAACCATTTACATGTATTTCCCTTTAAGTGAGTCTGAAACTTCTGTGCCCTCAGTAGGCTCTGTAAATAGGTTGTCTTACACTGGGGACATAAGTTTGTGAAAAGAGATGGATTTGCCTTCATATACGTTCACGGATAGGAATAAAATGTTTTCTCGAACAACAAAATGTGTAACCCTACACAGAAACATCTATGAAATACCCATGTCCATCTCCATCCCTATCTCTAACCTTACCTCCACCTCCATCTCTATCTCTGTAACCTCTGTCTCCATCTACAGCTATACTTCCTTGAAGCATGCAGGTCATGTTCCCCATCCAGATTTTTTCTTTTCTGATAAAGAATCTACCTGGGGGGAACTTCCCTGGTAGTCCAGTGGTTAAGAAGCCGCCTTCCAATGCAGAGGACGCGGGTTTGATCGCTGGTAGGGGAACTAAGATCCTACATGTCACAGGGCAACTAAGCCCACCTGCCACAACTACCGAGCCTGTGCACTCTGGAGCCCACGCTCCACAACTAGAGAGAAGCCTGCGTGCCCAACGAAGAGCCCAGCTGCCGCAACTAAGACCCAACATAGCCAAATAAATAAAATAAATAAGTTGAAAAAAAAGACTCAACCTGGAAGACTAAACTTTAAGAGTGCAGAAAACACTTAGACAGAAGCATTTGTCACTGCTGTTAAACTAGTTTCAAGATAAAACCTTGATAAGAAATATAAATAACAACTTTTCCCATTTAACCTGAAATGCATTTCCTACTCGCTTAAATATAACAAAGCTGCTGATAATTTACAATTGAAATTAAAATGTTGAATTGTTCTGAAAATGTGGTTTTTGTTTATTCTGTTTGGCAGATTGACCTGATCTCTGAATGCTGAGTACCAGGATGGGATGATTAGGTTTAACATTTAACATACACGTCTATAAACATAGATCTGGACACAGACATATCCAGCAAGGTTTCAACTTAGGAGAAGAACATAGAACAATATTAGAAAAATAATATTTTCATGGATAGGCATTATGGACTGATTTATGTCCCCCTCTTCCAAATCCGTATGTTGAAGCCTTAATGCCAATGTAACTATACTTGGGTCTTTAAAGAGATAATTAAGGTTAAACTAGGTCATTGGGTGGGGCCCTAATCTAATATAACCAGTGGTCTTATAGGAAGAGGAAGAGATATCTTGGATGTGTATGCATTGAGGAAAGACCATGTGAGGAGACAGTGGGACCATTTACAAGCCAAAACTAGAAGTTGCAGGAGAAACCAACCCTACCACCACCTTGATCTTGGACTTTCAACCTCCAGAACCGTGAGAAAATAAATTTCTGTTGTTTATGACCCCACTCTATGGTATTCTATTATGGCATCCCTAACAAACTAATACAGTAGGTTATCATCAACACGGAGTAGAGGGAAAAACTGGAAATAGAGAGTCCTTTCCATTACAGACTCAGGGAATACCCCTTTTGTGACCTTGAGTAAGTCTGATATACTTATCAGTAAAATTAAAAACTTGGGCTAAGAGAACTCATATTTATTCTTGCTCTTGTTTTGTTTGTCCTATAATGATGCTAATGATAATAATAAGAGTAACATTTGTTTGAAGCATTCTATGAGCATAGCATTCTTCTCTCAGTGCCTTGGGACACAAGGATGCTGAAACCATTGCCCCTTACAGCTCTCTTAGGCCGCAAGTCTACAACATCTGTTTACATTGTTAGCGTCTCTGCAGAAATAAAGAGACTTTATTTACATAAGTTTATGTATGCCTTTCAACAGCTGTACAGTGTTTCTAATCATCTATCCTTCAAAGAACACCAAGAGTTAAAAGTCTGAATATTGTCATGCCATGATTCGAAATTTCCTATGTTCTCAACTGTACACACATACATACTCTCTCACATTGTAGAAACATGCTTTTGTGTGGTGTATTTTGAAAAAATCACCTAAACCTATTCATGAAAATGATAGCTAATATTTTATGTACTGGAAGGTTTGTTAAGCAATTTATATGCATTATCAGTTCTTTGAATCCTCCTAAATGGTGAGGTAGGGAGTATCAACTTCATTTTAAAAAAGAGAAACCAATGGAACGATTCAGGAGAAATTTAGCTAGCAAAAGGCAGGACAAGGGACCTGAACCAGAAGAATCTGCTTCCAAAGCGTGCATGTTTAATGCATTATGTAATTCTGCTTCTCTGGAAGACTTCTAATTTCTAGGATGGACTGCTTTTGGTTAATATGTAGGAACAAACCTTCGACAACAATAAAACTCAATAAATTCCATTCCAAACATCCCTTCTTCCAAAAGAATGTTTAAGAAAAAGATTTTCCAATCTTTGACAGTTACCATTTAAGGATCTAAATAAGTTCGCATACAGTTCTTTCTATATCCTTTACATACAAAGCCAAGCTCTCCTTGCTGTGATTTCCAACAAAACCTCCAGCTGACAGCTGCATTTAGCACTTAATCTCCATCTAAATACTGTTGGCCCTGGCAGATCCAGAATTTGCCATGGACAGAAGAAATCACCCTTCTCTACCCAGCCCTATGAACAGCCAGCCAAGATCATGTTCCAGGTAAAACTGACACCTGACTTTTACCCCAAAGAGCTGCTTACTCTGGCCATGGCTTCACCAAAAGAAACTAACGTCCTTGATATGCAATATGTACCAAGTTAGTATGTGGGCCATCAGAGGACATTATGTTTCTTCCAGGTCTGAGAATGACAAGTTTGTCCAAATATAGCAGTGCAACCAACCAGAATGTTCCATTTCTTTTGAAAGTTATAAAATTATTTTAAATCTACATAGGAATGTTTTAATCTGCACAGTAAAATTTTCTAATTTACCTGAAAAATGATATTCCTTTAACACTATTGCCCTAGATTTCTTTTTAAATTAAAGTAATATTTGCACATTCTTTAAAAAACCAAATGGTATTAATAGGCTTATAAGAGGAACAGCAGTACCTTATCAGATTCCATTCTACCTCCATTTTGCACTCTATTAAGGAAATCATACACAGCATCCTGCTGTCTCTTTCAAATAACATTTTCATATCCCAGCTATTTTTTGTTTGTTTGTCTTTAGACATTATACAGGATTTTCTGCTGTCAGCTCACACCACCACTACCATTCTCATTTAAGGTCAAGAGCTATGTTCTCCAAAGTCACATATCCTGTGTGGTCCAGGTTAGAGCTTGCCATCACATGACCCACAGACATAGAAAACAAACTTATGGTTACCAAAGAGGAAAGGGGGGTGGGGGGATAAATTAGGAGCTTGAGATTAACATATGCACACTACTATATATAAAATAGATAACCAACAAGGACCTACTGTATAGCACAGGGAACTATGCTCAATATATTGTAATAACCTCTAAGGGAAAAGAATCTGATAAAGAATGAATATGTGTATATGTATAATTGAATCACTTTGCTTTACACCTGAAATGAACACAACATTGTAAATTAATTATACTTAGATTTAAAAAATAAATAAATAAAAGTAAGAAATGTACCAGAATTGATTATTCTGGGAAGGTGGAATGGTCAGATGTGTGTACAGACATGAGCTTTAGACTGGTTCCTGCCATGTGTATAAAAAGTGTCAGATGTCACTCAACTGCTTCAGACATATCTTAACTGCCACATTCTCACTCTCTGCAGCTGCCCCCTGAATTTTTTTTTTCTTTTTTTTTTTTGCGGTACACGGGTCTCTCACTGTTGTGGCCTCTCCCGTTGCAGAGCACAGGCTCCGGACGCGCAGGCTCAGCGGCCATGGCTCACGGGCCCAGCCGCTCCGCGGCATGTGGGATCTTCCCGGACCGGGGCACGAACCCGTGTCCCCTGCATCGGCAGGCGGACTCTCAACCACTGTGCCACCAGGGAAGCCCTGCCCCCTGACTTTTTGTAGCAGTTTTACTGATGATCGCTCTCTCCCACCTGCTCCAGCTCTTCCTTCAGTACCACAACCTCCTGATTCTATACAAACATTCTACATCCAGAATTCAGAGAGAGGTTTCTGTTTTCTTGCCTGAACACTGACTGATATGGTTGTTGGTAATGGAGTTGATTCCAGGGAAATAGAGCCTCAAGGATGAGAATCTGGATGTGGTTCTCTGATGGGACTAGATTCTAAAATAAAAGTAACAATGACCTATGTCTTGTAGCAAATGGAAGTCATATGATCTGCAGAGGCAAAATGACTATTAAACTATCACCTCTAGTCACCAGGAATGAAAAGCCAATTAGAAGGCTTTCATCCTTAAAAGATGAAATGGCTAACTTAATAGAATACTATAGTAGTAATTAGAGTGTAAAACTGTGAGGTTGGTTGATCGCTTCTGAGTGAGCCAGTAAATGGAGCATAAGAATAAAAGATGAGCTCAGTACTGAAAATTTCCAGGCCATGGTTCAGATAAAGAACCAGCGTGATCCTATAACTTGCCTGAACAAATTCCTTATCTTCTGTAGCTATAGGGACACAATTTCTGATAAACAAAATCAAAATATGATCCTACTGGTGGACAAATTAAATTCAGAATTTTGTGGAGCCTTTTGTGTTGAGGTTAGGGCTTTGATCAGAAAGGGATGAGATTCTGAAAACTAAAATGAGATACGTGAAAATTACAATGAGATTATATGAAGATATACCTTGAACACTCAAATCCACCAGGCCACCCTTGATGGGAGGAGCAGCCCTTCCTTTCTTATCTGAGGACATTAGCCCCTCTTGTCTTACAAACTCATATTAAACTGTCTTAATGTAGCTGACTTGCAGGGAGAGGAATAATCCTTAAGACTCACCCTCACCACCACTCGTTTCAAGACTTAAACCAGATTCATTTCCCAGCAACCTCCAATACGACAGGAATAATGTATGAGCTAGCTGGAGGTTGCATAAACATGAAAACAATTTAAGCTTTTTACAATTTATGTTGGAAGAAACCTGAATAATGTATATGAGAATGGATCCTAAAGATAGACTACGATGGAAAATTGAAAATATTGGATTGGGTTGAATGTATTGATTTGGTACACAATCCAGATAGTCTAGATTCAATGAGGTAGTTTGGCAGGGTGTGGCTCTAATAGTTTTCTTGAAGACAATAGTGGCCTATGTTAAATGAAGTTGCAATACCAAAAATTCCTTGGTATACTCAAGAAGAAAGGATCTAAGGATTTAGGAAGCTATCTAAAAGCTTAGGGAAATAAGAATGTTGGAGTAATATTATTATCATCACCTACTTATTTAAACTTTAACCATGGTCCCAGGATATTCCAGAAGTTACCCTGCTTCACAGAGTTTTAAGAAATACATTTGTGAGGGGAACACCAGAATCCATGAAAAGCTTTCTAGTGACTGATATCTTTAAGCTAGGAACAAGAGTGAGATGTTGCTGTAAAAATGAGGTTTGTGAATTCCATGGGATTGATGGGATTCCAGAATGGCAGGAGCCAGGGGATGGGGTTTAACCTATAGAGACAAAGTGGGCATGGTTCCTGTAATGGGTACCAGGACTGAAGCTGTAATCAGAATAGTTTGACTTGCAAAGTTATTGGTGATGTCCCTGGGACAGAAATATATGCGCAGTCTTTGGAAGTCTTACTTGACTTCTACAACTGATGAACTCTTAGCCTTGTGAACAGAAATCTGACTTGAATCACCACAAAAGAATCAAGATGCCTTAGCCAGTTTCTAGACATGACCCAGTTCACTAACTCAGAGTCCTCTGAATGGAAGCCTGGTTTCCCTTAAAGAAATCTCCTGATACAATGCCAACACTTTGCATATATTTTCTTCTTAGTCTTCTCCAATGGGACCCAGAAAAACTTAACAGGGCAGTAAATTGAATAAAGGAAAATACTCATAAAATTGTGGAGTGGGGGTAGATTACTAGACACTGACTTAACTGACTAGACTATGCTTAATTATGAGGCTTAACTGTTGCTAATTCCAGGGACTCAAATAAGATTAAGGTCAAATAAGATTAAGGTCCATTAAAGTCCAGAGTAGGGGCCAATGAAATCCAGGTGATGATGGAGTTTGCCTTTGATGCAGCTCAAAATAGGTCTCTTGGGTTGCTAAACCCACTGCATGGTTATTTTTCTAGTCCTGGAAAGCATTATTGCAAAAGACATACTCATCAACTGGCAGATTCCCCATATTGTTTTCCTGACAAAAAAAGTGAGGGCTATTGTAGTAGGAAAAGCCAAGTGGAAGCCTCTAGAACTGCCTCTGCCTGTCAAAATAGTAAATCAAAATTAAAACTGCCTTTCTGGAAGAATGCAGAGATCCCAACCACATACCCATTCAATTATCCTAGTTAGCCTATGTGTAAGAGGAATGAAGTGGATTATTGAAAATTTAACCAGGACTTCCCTGGTAGTGCAGTGGTTAAGAATCTGCCTGCCAATGCAGGGGACACGGGTTCAATCTCTGGTCCCGGAAGATCCCACATGCCGCGGAGCAACTAAGCCCATGCGCCACAACTACTGAGCCTGCGCTCTAGAGCCTGCGAGCCACAACTACTGAGCCCACATGCCACAACTACTGAAGCATGTGCACCTAGAGCCCATGCTCCACAACAAGAGAAGCCACCGCAATGAGAAACATGCACACCACAACGAAGAGTAGCCAAAGACCCAACCAATTAAAAAAAAAATTAATCAGATGGCAAACTTAAACTGAATATGATATTCCAGATGTAGTTCCTTTGCTGGAGCAAATCAACCCAGTCTCTATTCCCAAGTATGCAGCTATTGGTCTAATGAGTGCTTTTCTCCTCTATATTAATATATACTACAACAAGTAGTTTGCAAGACAGTAATACCCTTTCACTGTACTACTCCGGGGATACATCAAACCTATAGCTCTATGTTATAATCCAGTCCAGAGACACTTTTTCATCTTACATTGCACAAGAGGTGATGCTAATTCATCATATTGATGATAGCACGCTGATTGAATGAGCCGAGGAGGAAGTACAAATATCCTGGCAAAATACACGCAAACCAGAGAGTAGGAAATAAATCCAACAACATTTAAGCAGTCCGCCAACTCAGTGAAACTTCTGGGGCTTGAGAGGTCTGAGGCAAGTTGAGATACATCCTCCAAAGTTGGGTACTAGATGCCAAGTTATTGCATCTAGTATCTTCTTCCACTAAGAAGGAGGCACAACATCTAAAGGACTGTTTGAATTCTGGAAGCAACATACACTCATATATATTGAATAAGAAGCAAATCATTTACCAAGTACTCTGTAAGGTGGCTAGTTTAGAATGTTTCAGTGGGGCCCAGAGTAAGGTAAGTTTTATGACAGGTCCACACTATTGTGCAAGCTGCCCAGCCATTTGCACTGTATGACCCAGCAGATGTAATAGAACTTGTAATGGATACAGCAGATCTGGATGCCATCCCAGTCTTTTTGGCCAGTGCAGTTAATACCTTTAGTTTCTTTACTCTCTTTGTAGTGGACTTTTCAGGGGGGAAAAAAGGTATGCATTCAGTCCGTCCTATTTAAGTATAACTCCCTATCATAGCGTTTTACAAGAGAATTGATCTTATGGGAATTGAGGACTGAGTTAAGTAATAAAATGCACTTATTTATTATTATAATCGTTACAACCCTCTAAATTACAATTCAAAGTCGGTCAATGGATTAGCCAGTGCTAGTTCTTCCGTGTACACTCTGCTTGTGACAAGTACACTACTTATACCTTTCTTAAATGGAACTCGACTGCCTCAACTCGAATTTTGTTAACATGATAACTAGAGAGTTGGCCTCAGATTTAGTGTATGAGGGCTGCTATTTCTTTATTGTAGGACCCTCGATAAATCACTTGACCTTTTGTGAACCTCATGTTTTTCTTATCGAAAGAGTAACTGAAGTACTTGTCTTTATAAAGCTGACTTGAGGATTAATATAAGATAATGCACATGAAACTTCCTATATATACAAGTCCCTCAAGTTGGGAGAATTTATGGAGCTTTTGGAATAAATAGGAAATGGCCAGCATCGCCATTGAGATAGCACCAAGGAGAAGAAAATTTCTCTTTGTTGGTTAACTACACCTCCTGGAAAATACCTAGTAAAGGACCAGGATGTGGAAAGCACTCTATCGTTACTATTAGTCCTTTGAATGAGAACAGCAGCAGCAACAAGAGATCCTCCAGTAATCCCCAGATGACACACAATGTGAATCCAAACAAAGGGGCCCAACCCTTCTTGGCTTACAAGTACTTTACAGCTAATAGTGGTGAATGCTGAAAAGGGAGCCAAAGGGTCAGGAGGCTGCCAGCAAATGGAAATTTTATTTTTTGAAAATAAAATATTAAATATTGACAAAAATTCTTTTAGTGCTGATACTGTACTTAGGGAGACTAAAAAGACCACTGCCAAATTTGATATTGCAGGATAAGTTGTGGAAAAGGCCCATGAATATGTTTTCGGCAAATTTTTAAAAGTTTTTTAAGTTTAAGAAAGATGACTGATGCATTAAAATCTATTGTTAGAAAAAACAGCTGCTGACAATTTGATAAATTATTCATCCAAGAGTTTCAATAATCTAAAACAACTTCTCCCACATATGTTGACAGGGGAAGAACTATCTAGCAAAACAGATGAAACAGAATAATTTTAGGGTATTTCTAAAATGATTAGAAAATCCGTTTGTCTTTTAAGCCTCATTCTTAATTTTAAACTAAAATTATTGAACATTTCTGACAAGGACTTAATGTAGCTTTAAAAAATATTTGTTATACACAAAAATACTATTTTAGCAGCACAGCAGAATTTAACATATATTACAGTGATCTTTTATAACAAAAACAGAAAATAGACCACTTAGAAGAATATGATTATGACATTGCCTTAACTAAGATTTGGGTAAGAAAAAATTGTAGAAACTCAATAAACACAGAGTTGCACAGCTCAGGTCCCCTACAATGAAGGATGTCCTGTCAGCTCCTGCAGAAAGCCACTGGGCCCAGGCCACACCCTTCACATGCTGGCCCAGGTCCTGTGACTGACTAATGGAAAGGAATTATAAAGGCTGGGCCATTTCAACCTAACATGGGACAACGCTGACACAGGTCATTTCAGCTTCAGAGCTCCCTGTACGTTTGGCTAAAGTTATCACGGAGTATATATCACAGCTCAACTCTCCCTGGGCCTAATCCCACTTCCTCCTCCTCCCTTCCAAGGATACTCCCTAATAAACATCTGCACAATAAATTCTGTCTCCTAATGTGCTTCCCAAGCAAATGATCTGCAACAAGGAGCAAATGGCAGAAGTGAAAAATCAACTTTTCCATCATTCATTCAGTAACTCGACAAGCACTAATTGAGTGTCAGTTATATAGCAAATTAGATTGCGATTGTTTGCAAGGAATGAAATAAAGTCCCTGCCCCAACGACTTCACAATCCAATGAGGATGACTGAATTGCAATGGAAACTGAATCACAATAAAATAAGTGCTATGAAATCTTTTTTTTAATGTTTATATTTACTTTTCTTATTAGCCATCCATTTTATACACATCAGTTTATACACGTCAATCCCAATCTCCCAATTCATCCCACCATCACCCCCGCCCCCCACTTCTTTCCCCCTTTGGTGCCCATACGTTTTTTCTGTACTTCTGTGTCTCAATTTCTGCTCTGCAAACCGGTTCATCTGTACCATTTTCTAGGTTCCACATATATACGTTACACTATACTTGTTTTTCTCTTCCTGACTCACTTCACTCTGTATGACAGTCTCTAGATGCATCCACGACTCTACAAATGACCCAATTTTGTTCCTTTTTGTGGCTGAGTAATATTCCATTATATATATGTACCACTTCTTCTTTATCCATTCATCTGTCGATGGGCATTTAGGTTGCTTCCATGACCTGGCTATTGTAAATAGTGCTGCAATGAACATTGGGATGCATGTGTCTTTTTGAATTATGGTTTTCTGTGGGTATATGCCCAGTAGTTGGATTGCTGGGTCATAATTCTATTTTTAGTTCTTTAAGGAACTTCCATACTGTTCTCCATAGTGGCTGCATCAATTTACATTCCCACTAACAGTGCAAGAGGGTTCCCTTTTCTCCACACCCTCCCCAGCACTTGTTGTTTGCAGATTTTCTGATGATGCCCATTCTAACTGGTGTGAGGTGACACCTCATTGTAGTTTTGATTTTAATTTCTCTAATAATTAGTGATGTTGAACAGCTTTTCATGTGCTTCTTGGCCATCTGTATGTCTTCTTTGGAGAAATGTCTATTTAGATCTGCCCATTTTTGGATTGGGTTGTTTGTTTTTTTTTTAATATTGAGCTGCATGAGCTGTTTATATATTTTGGAGATTAATCCTTTGTCAGCTGCTACATTTGCAAATATTTTCTCCCATTCTGAGGGTTGTCTTCTTGTCTTGTTTATGGCTTCCTTTGCTGTGCAAAAGCTTTTAAGTTTCATTAGGTCCCATTTGTTTATTTTTGTTTTTATTTCCATTACTATAGGAGATGGATCAAAAAATATCTTGCTGTGATTTATGTCAAAGAGTGTTCTTCCTATGTTTTCTTCTAAGAGTTTTATAGTGCCTGGTCTTAACATTTAGGTCGCGAATCCATTTTGAGTTTTTTTGTGTGTATGGTGTTAGGGAGTGTTCTAATTTCATTCTTTTACATGTAGCTGTCCACTTTTCCCAGCACCACTTATTGAAGAGACTGTCTTTTCTCCATTGTATATCCTTGCCTCCTTTGTCATAGATTAGTTGACCATATGTGCATGGATTTATCTCTGGGCTTTCTATCCTGTTCCATTGATCTATATTTCTGTTTTTGTGCCAGTACTATATTGTCTTGATCACTGTAGTTTTGTAGTATAGTCTGAAGTCAGGGAGTCTGATTCCTCCAGCTCCGTATTTTTTCCCTCAAGACTGCTTTGGCTATTCGGGCTTTTTTGTGTTTCCATTCAAATTTTAAGATTTTTTATTCTAGCTCTGTAAAAAATGCCATTGGTAATTTGGTAGGGATTTCATTGAATCTGTAGATTGCTTTGGGTAGTATAGTCATTTTCACAATATTAATTCTTCCAATCCAAGAACATGATATATCTCTCCATCTGTTGGTATCACCTTTAATTTGTTTCATCAGTGTCTTATAATTTTCTGCATGCAGGTCTTTTGTCTCCTTAGGTTTATTCCTAGGTATTTTATTCTTTTTGTTGCAATGGTAAATGGGAGTGTTTCCTTAATTTCTCTTTCAGATTTTTCATCATTACTATATAGGAATGCAAGAAATTTCTATGCATTAATTTTGTATCCTGCAACTTTACCTAATTCATTGATTAGCTCTAGTAGTTTTCTGGTGGCTTCTTTAGGATTCTCTATGTATACTATCATGTCATCTGCAAACAGTGACAGTTTTACTTCTTTTCCAATTTGTATTCCTTTTATTTATTTTTCTTCTCTGATTGCTGTGGCTAGGACTTCTAAAACTATGTTGAATAATAGTGGTGAGAGTGGACATCTTAGTCTTGTTCCTGATCTTAGAGGAAATGCTTTCAGTTTTTCACCATTGAGAATGATATTTGCTGTGGGTTTGTCATATATGGCCTTTATTATGTTGAAATAGGTTCCCTCTATGCCCACTTTCTGGAGAGTTTTTATCATAAATGGGTGTTGAATTTTGTCAAAAGCTTTTTCTGGATCTATTGAGATGATCATATGGTTTTTATTCTTCAATTTGTTAAAATGAAGAAATGTATCAAATGTATCACATTGATTTATTCGTGTATATTGAAGAATCCTTGCATCTTTGGGATAAATCCCACTTCATCATGGTGTATGGTCCTTTAATGTGCTGTTGGATTCTGTTTGCTAGTATTTTGTTGAGGATTTTTGCATCTATATTCATGAGTGATATTGGTCTGTAATTTTCTTTTTTTGTAGTATCTTTGTCTGGTTTTGGTATCAGAGTGATGGTGGCCTCATAGAATGAGTTTGGGAGTTTTCCTTCCTTTGCAATTTTTTGAAAGAGTTTGAGATGGATGGCTGTTAGGTCTTCTCTAAATATTTGATAGAATTCACCTGTGAAGCCATCTGGTCCTGGACTTTTGTTTGTTGGAAGACTTTTAATCACAGTTTCAATTTCCTTACTTGTGATTGGTCTGTTCATATTTTCTATTTCTTCCTCGTTCAGTCTTGGAAGGTTATACCTGTCTAAGAATTTGTTCATTTCTTCCAGGTTGTCCATTATATTCCATAGAGTTGCTTGAAGTAGTCGCTTAGTATGCTTTATATTTCTGTGGTTTCTGTTGCAACTTCTTTTTCGTTTCTAATTTTATTGATTTGAGTCCTCTCTCACTTTTTTTGATGAGTCTGGCTAATGGTTTATCAATTCTTTTTATCTTCTCAAAGAACCAGCTTTTAATTTTATTGATCTTTTCTATTGTTTTCTTTGTTTCTATTTCATTTATTTTTGCTCTGATCTTTATGATTCCTTTCCTTCTGCTAACTTTGGGTTTTGTTTGTTCTTCTTTCTCTAGTTCCTTTAGGTGTAAAGTTAGATTGTTTATTTGAGATTTTTCTTGATTCTTGAGGTAGGCTTGTATAACTATAAACTTCCCTCTTAGAACTGCTTTTGCTACATCCCATAGGTTTTGGATCATCGTGTTTTCATTGTCATTTGTCTCTAGGTATTTTTTTATTTCCTCTTTGATTTCCTCTTCTGTGATCTTCTGGTTATTTAGTAACGTATTGTTTAGCCTCCATGTGTTTGTGTTTTTTACGGTTTTTTCCCTGTAATTGATTTCTAATCTCAGAGCATTGTGGTCAGAAGAGATGCTTGATATGATTTCAATTTTCTTAAATTTACTGAGTCTTGATTTGTGACCCAAGATATGATCTATCCTGGGGAATGTTCTGTGTGCACTGGAGAAGAAAGTGTAATCTGCTGTTTTTGGATGGAATGTCCTATAAATATCAATTAAATCTATCTGGTCTATTGTGTCATTTAAAGCTTGTGTTTCCTTATTAATTTTCTGTTTGGATGATCTGTCCAGTGGTGTAAGTGAGGTGTTAAAGTCCCCCACTATTATTGTGTTACTGTGGATTTCCTCTTTTAGAGCTGTTAGCAGTTGCCTTATGTATTGAGGTGCTCCTATGTTGGGTGCATATATATTTATAATTGTTATATCTTCTTCTTGGATTGATCCCTTGATCATTATGTAGTGTCCTTCCTTGTCTCTTGTAACATTCTTTATTTGAAAGTCTATTTTATCTGATATGAATATTGCTACTCCAGCTTTCTTTTCATTTCCATTTGCATGGAATATCTTTTTCCATCCCCTCACTTTCAGTCTGTATGTGTCCCTAGGTCTGAATGGGTCTCTTATAGACAGCATGTATATGGGTCTTGTTTTTATATCCATTCAGCAAGCCTGTGTCTTTTGGTTGGAGCATTTAATCCATTCATGTTTAAGGTAATTATCAATATGTATGTTCCTATTACCATTTTCTTAATTGTTTTGGGGTTGTTTTTGTAGGTCCTTTTCTTCTCATGTGTTTTCCACTTAGAGAAGTTCCTTTAGCTTTTGTTTTAGAGCTGGTTTGGTACTGCTGAATTCTCTTAGCTTTTGCTTGTCTGTAAAGCTTTTGATTTCTCCATCGAATCTGAATGAGATTCTTGCTGGGTAGAGTAATCTTGGTTGTAGGTTCTTCCCTTTCATCACTTTAAGTATATCATGCCACTCCCTTCTGGCTTGTAGAGTTTCTGCTGAGAAATCAGCTGTTAACCCTATGAGAGTTCCCTTGTATGTTATTTGTCATTTTTCCCTTGCTGCTTTCAATAATTTTTCTTTGTCTTTAATTTTTTCCAATTTGATTACTATGTGTCTTGGTGTGTTTCTCCTTGGGTTTTTCCTGTATGGGACTCTCTGCACTTCCTGGACTTGGGTGGCTATTTCCTTTCCCATGTTAGGGAAGTTTTCGACTATAATCTCTTCAAATATTTTCTCGGGTCCTTTCTCTCTCTCTTCTCCTTCTGGGACCCCTATAATGCAAATGTTGTTGTGTTTAATGTGGCCCCAGAGGTCTCTTAGGCTGTCTTCATCTCTTTTCATTCCTTTTTCTTTATTCTGTTCCACAGCAGCAAATTCTACCATTCTGTCTTCCAGGTCACTTATCCACTCTTCTGCCTTGGTTATTCTGCTATTGATTCCTTCTTGTGTATTTTCATTTCAGTTATTGTATTGTTCATCTCTGTTTGTTTTTTAATTCTTCTAGATCTTTGTTAAACATTTCTTTCATCTTCTCGATCTTTGCCTCTATTCTTTTTCTGAGGTCCTGGATCATCTTCACTATCATTTTTCTGAATCCTTTTTCTGGAAGATTGCCTATCTCCATTTCATTTAGTTGTTTTTCTGGGGTTTTATCTTGTTCCTTCATCTGATACACAGCCCTCTGCTGTTTTATCTTGTCTGTCTTTCTGTGAATGTGGTTTTTGTTACACAGGCTGCAGGATTGTAGTTCTTCTTGCTTCTGCTGTTTGCCCTCTGGTGGATGAGGCTATCTAAGAGGCTTGTGCAAATTTCTTGATGGGAGGGACTGGTCAATAAGTGCTATTAAGTCTTTATGAAGACACCTTTAAAGAATCTCAAGTATATGTGGAAAGACCTCTAAAGAATGGACGAATCTCAAAAACATTATGCTAAGTGAAAGAAGCCTGACACAATAGTCTGCATAGTATATCATTCATTTATATGAAATGTCTAGAAAAGGCAAATCTATAGAGAAAGAAAGTAGATTTAGTGGTTACCTGGGGTTGGGGCTGGGAATGGGGATTGACTGCAAATGGAACTGTGGTCTTTCTGGGATAATAAGTATTTATGAAAATTGATTGTAATGATGGTTGCACAGCTCTATAAAATTACTAAAATTCTTTGACTTCTACACTTAAAGTGGGTGAGTTTTACGGTATATAAATTATACTTTAATGAAGTTGTTAAAAATAAAAGATATTTGACATTATTTTTCTTCAATGCCATGCAATAAGTCAGAAGACTTACAAATAATTTTTTCAATTCCTTCATTCAATCCTCAAAATCACCAGAAGAAAAATTTATTCATTCCAAAGGATGATCTGATATAGTCACGGTCTGGAACATCAAACAAGAAAAAGAGCAAGAATTATGAGCTAAATGTGAAAAGTCCCTTTGCCTCAAAATTGAGCATGTAATTTACAGACAGCTCAATTAGCAGAAAAGAGGGCTTTACATGGTCCAAACATAAAAATGGTCATGCTGTCCTCCCAGATTAGTTCTTGAACAGTGACTATTGTTTATTCATTCATCTCAGCTGCCATATCCTTCAGCATCTCATTTAAGACCCACCTGTACAAAGAATCTGTCCTTTCCATGAGGACGTTTTAAATAGAAAAATTAAACCTGAAGTATTAGTTCATCCCATTAGTAATTATTCAGGATTGCCTGGGTGCCCATAATTTAAATCTAATTTAAATCCAGTGATGGCTCAAAGAAGAGAGAACATTCATATATATTTAGTTGTCAGGCATTTTGTTACTAGAGTTAGAAATAATTTCAGGGACATAAGGATACATTTCATCACATCAGAAAAGAAGTGGTAATACTACCTAGGATGCGGCTTTATCTCATAATTTCTCTCTCTCTTCCTCTGTCTCTCTCTCACTCTATCTCTATCTCTATCTCCATCTTTATCTCTATCCCCATCTCTCTCTCTCTACCTCTATCGCTATCTCTCTCCATCTCTCTCTCTCTCTCTCTCTCTCTCTCTCTATCTACCTCTTGCTCCTCCTCTAATTTTCTCCCTCCCTCTCTCTCATAAGTAGTATTTGACAGACCAGCATTGCTATATTAATTACTCCAAAATATTTACTGCACTCCTCCTATATGTGAGGTGCTGTCATTTAATACTGAAAACTTAACAAGATAGCTCTGACTTCAAGGGCTTTTCAATTTAATGATTTAAGTTTTAACCCAAACATTGCTAGAAAATATTCCTAGAGAGTGTGTGTATAATAGATTGATTTAAAATGTGTGTTATTGGAAAGTGATAAATAATTTTTCTTGTTATTGTGTTTTCTGGAAAATTCCAAGCTATACATATCCATGGCTATTTTTTACTAAGAAAGTATTTCGATTATATTTTGTATAGATTTATTCATTAATAATATTTGATATCTGTACTGTAGTTTTAATTTTGCAAGGGGATTTAATAGCTCTTATTTTACACAGGCATTATTGTTTAACTGCATTTTTCAGATGAAGAAACTGAGGCTCTAGGAATTAGCATCTAAAGCCCTGTCCTCATCCAAGGACTCTGTTGCTCTTCAGTATTACACATGCTCTCTGCCATCTTCACTCTTGGTTGATAACATCAAAAATTTAAGCAATCATTTAAGCAAGTAGGAAAGAATGTCGACAGATTCCACTACTACATCTGCAGGATTTTCAGCATCTGTCCTCATGAACTCACCATCCCTTCTGTTGTTAGAGATGAACTACCTGTATGCCTACTTAAAGCAAATCCCCCCATTCATGCACTTGATTCCATCCCTTCTTTCCATCCCAAGCATGTTTTTTCAGAAGTAATTCCCTTACTTTTCTATGGTATCTATGTTTACTTCTCTACTGGATCATTCCATTAGTATACAAACATGCTACTGGTTTTTTCATTATTAAAAAAGAAATCCTTCCACTGGACTTCTCTTCCTAAATATCACCCCATTTCTCTGCTCCCATTTGCAGAGAAATGTTGTATATACTTAAATATCTAAATTTGCTATTCCCATTCCCTCTTTATTGTCCTCATAACTCCATTAAAACACCTTTGGCCAAGGTCACCAGTGACATATCACAAATTCAACTAATTCTTAGTTCACAGCCTACTTGATCTTTTACATTTTACACAGTTGATAAACAGCTCTTCTTGAAAGCACTTTATTTACTGGGATATCAAGAATGCACATACGTTTAGTTTTCCTCCTACCCCATTGATTGATCATTCTATGATTCCTTTGCCCCCATCCTCCCTAACCTCTCACATGGAGTGTCCCAGGGCATGGGGTTCTCTCTACACTCACTCTTTGGTGACTGTGCTTGTTATTTAGTTCCTGAGTCTCACCTTCAGGCTATTCTTTTATAGTGGGCTTTGTAATACTGAGCTTGGGGTTCTACAAACCACATTCTCCTTTGCCAGCTGGTCCCATTTAGGTTCTGCCAATGGGGGCAAGAGATAAATTGGAAGATGAGAAGAGGGAGAAGAAACTTAAATGGTAGTGGAAGAGAGACAGACAGACCCTGGAAGAGACAGCTGATTCCAGTAGCAGAGATTTTTCCCAGTTTGTAGGGTTCCCCCCCACATATTGCCGGAATCAGTCCTCTCTGAAGCACTAAGCAAATGATGCCACCTCCTCAGAGGTCTGAGTCCCATGGGCCCCTCTTCCAAGACTTTACCTTTCATTAATCCCAACCTCTTCCCTTTGCTTCCCCAGCAAAGGAATGGTGACTGCTTCCTGAAGTTGTGTCTTCTTGCTGCCTTTTCAGTTTTCTAATACCTGGCTACCATCGTCTTTATGTTACATCCTCTAGTTAAGATCATTGATGTGGTTTCTGGTTCCCGATTGAACCCTGGCCTATACAGCGATCTAATCTAGTCACATAGCTTGAAATACTACCTTTATACAGATGATTTCCAGACCTTTCTTCCAAACTCCCGACTTGTGTCAGGCCAAATGATACAAAATTGCCATTTTTACAGTTATACAAGTTGAATATCAGCAAGTACATATGGTTCAATGCTAATATAAAACTAATAGGCCCCTCAATGTTAACAATTTCATAAAAGAATTCCTGCCCATCATCTTTGAATGACTCCCCCACCTCAGTTTGATGGTGCATTCACACTTTGGTTAATCAGGCCAAAACCCTCCAAGTTTCCTCACCTCTTCTCTTTGTCTATATCCTGACTTTAATTTGTAAGCAAATACCATTGGTCCTGCTCTCAAAATGTATGCAAAACCTTGTCATTTATCATTATCTGCAGCATTAGTCCAGACTGAGTCCTTATAGGGAATTCCCTGGTGGTCCAGTGGTTAGGACTCTTCACTTTTACTGCCAAGGGCACAGGTTCAATCCCTGGTTCGGGAAGCTAAGATCCCTCAAGCCGCGCAGCATGGCCAAAGAAACCAAAACAGACTGAATCCTTATCAACTCTCATCTAGTTTATTGTGATAGCCTCACAACTAGTCTCCCTATGTATATCCTTACAGCTGTTCTCATCAAAACAGCCAGACTGATCTTTTCAATTCAAGCTCACTCCTCTGCTCGTAGCCCTACATTGGCTTTGATTTTACTTAGAATAAAAACTCTACCACCAGTTTCACCACCATTTCAGTCAAAATGAGTCCCAGGTGTGACTTGAACATTCCCAGTATACTCCTGCTTAAAGCCATTATGCTGCAATTAGTGGAATGTTCTTCTTCAAGCTGTCTACCTGAATAATTCCCTCACTTCTTTCAAAACTGAAATATCACCTCTTCCACGAAGACTAGCCTAACCACTCTATTAAAACTGCAACAACCCTACACTTTGGCATCCCATGCCCATTTAGCTTGCTCTGTTTTTCTGTTGGTTGGCTTATTTATTTTCCTCTTTGTAACTAATAATTTCAAACATACTATATATTTATTTTACTCAGGACATACTGGACTGCAGCATGTAAAGCCAAAAGTATCTATGCCAAAAGTATCTAAGAGCTAAACACAATAAATTTAATGTCACACATGAAACAGACCAAAGTAGTATTCCTTATAAGAGGGAAGATTTTTTTTTTTGCTTGTGATTCAGTGATTGGCTCTTTCTATTCTGAGGCACCATCATCCCCTAGGGACCTGCAATTTTTTTTATTTTTTATTTTTTTGCGGTATGCGGGCCTCTCATTGTTGTGGCCTCTCCCGTTGCAGAGCACATACTCTGGAGGCGCAGGCTCAGCAGCCATGGCTCACGGGCCCAGCCGCTCCGCGGCATGTGGGGTCTTCCCAGACCGGGGCACGAACCCGTGTCCCCTGCATCGGCAGGCGGACTCTCAACCACTGAGCCACCAGGGAAGCACCCCCTTTCCATTTTTAAAAGTGGTTTTCACTGTTGTTCCTTTTAGTCAGGACTTAGTGTTGAATTTCATTCACCATTTTTGCTATAACTACTAATTTGATTTCATATTTTCCTCTTTATGTGTCAACACTGCAGGCTATACCCAAGCTATTATTCCAGGTCTACCTTACTAAAAGAAAATTGATTTTGTTCAGGTATAGGGGGTTTATGTAGTTCATGGTCTGGATGGCTCCCCAGCTCCTACAGTGAATTTTGATTAGTCTAAACAAGCTATAGTAATTCTATTAGCTCTCCCAGTGGTTGGTTTAAACATGGTGGAGTGACGTGACTGTAGCCAATGACACATAAAGTGTATTCTGCTTGGGGAACTGGCAAAAGGGTATGGCAGGGACTCATCCTTTTTGTGAATATTTTTAGTATTTCCACTACCATCTTGCAACTATGCAGAGAATCATCTACACATTGAACACTGCAGAGAGAAAAGATGAGTGGAACTTGGTTTCTTGATAACACAATGGTGCTCCAGAATTAATCCTGAAACTGCCCAACCTCTGGGCCTCTTGTTTTGTGGAATAATACTTGCTACTTTTTTGTAGGCTTCTTTCTTACTTGAAGCCAAAGGTATGTCGACATGTGTTGATTTACTTTTGTAGGTTTCCTAATGTTAAACCGTTCTTGCGTCTCAGAACACACCCTATCTGATCTTGATGTGTTTTATTTACTTTATATCATCCAAAATTAAGGTTGGTCAAAATTTATTTAGGCATTTGAATCTTATTCCATAGTAAGATTGCTCTATAATTTCTCTTTTTATACTGTCAATATTCCAAAGACATAATAGCGCCATAAAAGGAAATGGAAAAATCTCTCTCACTTGCTTTATTTTTTTGAAGAGTTTGTATCAAACTTGAACTGCTTATTCCTTGAACATCTGCTGTAACTTGGCTTACTGTCTGGGGCTGGTGTTTCTTTTGCTTGCTGTGGTAGTTAATGTGTGTACTTTTGTGCATACAAAAGTAGGAGGAGGAATAGGTGCTGCTTTGAATACTAGTTTGATTTTTTAAAGGGTTATGAGACCATTAGATTTTCTATATTATCCTGAATCACGTGTGGTAATATATGTTTTAATATTTTTTAAGAAAAATATTGATTTCTTCCAAATTCCAAATGTGTTGGCATAGAATGTTTTAGTATATACTCATAATAGTAAAACATTTCCCCATTATCCCTTGTAATGTTCATTATATTCCTAATATTCTTATTTTCTTGTTTACAGCTCAATCTTGTCATACATGTGTATATTTTTTCCATATTTTAATGCACTCACTTTGAGCTTTGTTGATCTTCTCTTGTTTCTTTGCTTCTACTTCACTAATTTTTGTTCTTATTTTTATTATTACTTTTTTTCTTTTCTCCAGAGTTTTGCTGTTATTTTTGACTTAGATCCTTAAATTATTAACTGTTAATCTTCGTTTCTAATGCATAGATTAGAAATTTCTGCCTGCATATCACTTCAGTTTCATCCTGCTCTATTTGATATGTGGTGTTTACATTGGTATTCATTTCTAAATATAGTATGTTCCAACTTCCATTATGATTTCTACTTTGACCAGTAAATCATTGAAAGTTTGATTTGTTCTTGCTGTTAATATCAGAGTGAACCAGTAAGCGGCAATCAGGATTTGCACCCAAGTTTTCTGGCTCAGAGTCTGTGTCCCTAACCATCAGACAAACTTCCTCTCTGTCACTCTGGCTTTGCTTTCTCTCCTAACCTGTGGAATATCGGCCTGGCCATTTCTCTCCTTGAGATGATATTTGCATATTTTTTTTTATAATTTATCTAGCTTTTCTATATGTATGTAGTGGGAGATAGGTTCCTGTTAACCCATTCACTATGCGGCAGAAACTAGAACTTTCTCCCAGCTTATATTTTACACACCAATTTTTCTGTGGCTAGCAGAACTTACTACAATTCTAGATGATCAAATACTAACACTCTGTGTTGCTATTGTCTTGAAATAAGTTAGATGAACTCAATGGAAGTCTAGAGGAAAATGTGAAGACATTGATTCTAGTCTTCTCGTTTTGTTTGGTTTCCCTGGAATCTAGGTGAGTTTTCTGTAAGCTGATGTCCATGCTCAGCCGAGTGTGGTTGAAAGTCAAAAAAGAAGGATGGCCCAGGTAAGTGTGGAGGCCCAATGCCAATTCTGCAGGTCAAATAGAATTTACTGGACCCACTAGCTTTTAAAAAGCATCCATAAAATCAATTTTAGATGAGCATGCTTTTCTTCCAGGAAATTAAAAACACATCTACAGACCATCTTATTTTCCTTCAGAATCTCTCTGTAAGCAGGCACTGTAAAGACTTTACTTTTCCCACTTTATTCAGGAAGAATCTGAAGCTCAGTATCTGAGGCCTATTCCCTGACGAAGAATCCAGGGTGTCATTTAAAATATAGCTTAATGTATGGGAACTATCTCTCCAATATTTTTTTTTTTTTTGAAACAAGACATTCTTCAGAGATACACTTGTGAAGAGGCCGCATATTTTTGGAGCAAAATTTGAGCACTCCTTGGGTTTTATTCCTTCTTCAAATAAGATGCAGATTTATAACAGGGCTAGGAAAATGTTGTCACATCGTTTCATCCCACTCTGTACCATATCTTTACATAAGTAGTTTTAAATGACTTTGTTGGTAGCCACACAGACAGAATCTAGAGTGATGGATATATTTTTTCTCTTCTATTTTTACCATGAGGATGATATCTTCTTCAGTTACAAAGAGGAGCAATTACATAGTCTTAGAGAAAATAGAATAATGGCTTAATATCATTTTCAATATAGTAAAACCTCATTTATTTGGCCTATAAATAGAGAATTTGACGAATAGAGAGTACTTATCCTGATGTTTCTCATTCCCTATGGATCAGGAATCTTTTTTTTTTTTTTTTTTCCGCAGTACACGGGCCTCTCACTGTTGTGGCCTCTCCCGTTGCGGAGCACAGGCTCCGGACATGCAGGTTCAGCGGCCATGGCTCACGGGCCCAGCTGTTCTGCGGCACGTGGGATCTTCCTGGACCGGGGCACGAACCCGTGTCCCCTGCATCGGCAGGCGGACTCTCAACCACTGTGCCACCAGGGAAGCCCAAGAATCATTTTAATAAATAACGTTATGATGCAACCATATGTGGAAATAACATTTTAAATCTGTAGGAAAAAACATTGCTTTCAAATGCTTCATGAATAAATAATTGATACTCTATTAATAAGTCAATCTATTCAAAATATACTGCCTTAGAACTATGGTAGTCTGTATTTGACTTAGTGGCTATATCTAGAAGCAAATAACTGGGAATGTCTTTTGAATTTCAACTGACTACAAGTTCGTGAGCTTATATTGTATTAATCGACATTTTCCTTTAAGAAGTGGCTCTTCATTTTCCTTTAAGAAGTAGCTACTTTCTCTTTGTAACTCAAGGGCTCATTGTGGGAAAGCTGAAGGAAGCTTAGACCCTCACCCATTATCTTCCTCCAGCTTCTCTCACTGTCTACTCTCTACACAGAGTTCAGAATCAATACCTGATTAGATCTAGTCAAATCAGCAAAATAGCAAACACATCATTTCCACCTTCCTGCATCAAAATGACTCTAAGTGGTCTGCAAGAAAATAAACCATCATCTTCTCCATTACTTTAAGGATCTGTTCCTGAAAAATCAATATCTATTGCTAAGGACTTTATACTCATATATCTTTTAATTACCTCTGGAATGTGTAAATACTCTTAGAACAGGATTGAAATGCTTTGCTCATTATGTGTGTGTCTGCTACATCTCCTCCTACTACTTCTTTGGCAAGGATCTTTGGATTTTCAATAGAATCTCACATAAAGAACAATTTTAAAATATGAACCTTTCACAGCCTTTGCAAAGAATGTTACAGACCACAGATCTGCTGGGATTTGGGAGCAGCGATATTTTATGGCATAAGAATATAGCAGAGCTTTTCATGCTAGTACAGTAGTTGGACACATGGCTTATGCCAGGTGGCGCTGAATAAATAAAACAAGATTGTTGACAAGAGAAAGACTATTGCAACTGAAATCTTACACCAGTGGAACTGCTGTGCCTCAGCACAGTAGATATAGTCTATTCTGTAGTATTAGTGATGTCCATATTTCAGTCAAAATGAGTAATATTTTTGTATCTTCAATTGCTCTTTCAGGGACTACAGAAGGAACAGTTAGTGGATATATTTATTGATCTGCTTAGCTGACTCATTAGGGGGCCATTGATAAGAAAACTGTAAGAAAAATCTCAGTCCCAGACATCAAAGAATATCAATATGCCACTTTGTGTTCTAATCATTTGCACAACTGTTTTATCTGTTTTAAACTTTTTAAATGAAGTAAGTATACTCTTATCTTAATAAATCTCTCCCTTTTTAAAATATCCTCTGTTCCCTTTTACCTACTGGATTTATTTTCTCGTAACTTAAGGAAGAGGCTCAAGGTACATGCACACTCAATCAGTGGTACTGCAAAGAGAGAAACACCCCGCTTGACTTACCTAGCCAAAGTGTAGGCTGCAATGTTTTGGAAAATATGTATGTATCCCGATGTGTAGGTTGGGTTGATTTCATCTGACATTTTTAACCTGACAATAGTCATGGATCGATCAAGCGATATAACTGTAGGAGGGGGAGCAACAAGGGGGAAAAAAAAACTGTCTTTTGTTTACTGTATCATAGCACAAAAAATTCATATATTTCATATCTATCCATGGAAGAGACATGAGAAGCAGCTCTGCATTATCACAGGAACTACTGTTGCCATCAAATGAGGTTATGGAGGGCAGAACTATTTTTTTAGTGAACAAATCACTCTTGCATAGGCAAAAAAGGAGAAAAAGCCACAACAATGCATCTGCACGTAACTTCCATCCTCAGCCACAAATTGATTTGGAATGCCTGTTTACAATCATCAAGCTGAAGAAGAATATAGAGGAGAAATCATATAAAGCAACGTAAAAGAAGAGGTTGAGAAGCATTTAAATAAATTAGATGCCTTTGTTAATTGGTTGAAGAATTGAGGGGGTAAGGAAGGACGGCCCTGTCCTGCAGCATGGAGAGCCCTAAATGTCAAAGAAGTGGAACACTTTTGAGCAGCAAAACATCACAGAAGTTAGGAGCACAGACCCCAGAGGTGTGCAGCTCTATTTTCTAGCTGTGTGACCTTGGCTGATTTGGATAGCCTCTCTAATGATTGGTTTTCTAGACTGTAAAGTGGGGGTGACACTGGTACCAGGGACCTCCTCCACTGCCACCCACTCCTGAACATGCCAACCACCCCTGTCTCAGGGCTGTTGTGCTTTTATTCCCTATAGCATAGAATGTTCATCACCTAGAGACCCTCATGCTTCACCCCCATATTTTCTTCAATTTATGCCCAAATCTTTCTGTTTCCTGAATTCTGAATTCGTTTTCTCTATAGCATTATGCGTTTATTTTGGTTGCCTGTTTCCTCCACTAGAACATAAGGACCAGTGGAACATGGACTTAATATATTCACTGCTGGAGCATCACCTGTGTGCTTGGTACATATGTGCAGAATGAATGAATGAAAGGCTAATGGATGAATGAATGAAAGAAAGAAAAGAATGTGTGGAAAAGGAGAGAGTAACTTCACTGAAGCCTGCAGAAATCAAACCACACAGGCTGTGTAGACTGAGTTGTGGAATTTATCCTTCATCCCCAAAAATAGAGGGATGCAATTTCCAAGGGATGTTTGAAGATTAAGTGACAGAGGGAAAGTGATTCAGCCTGGAATCAAAAACATCTTCACTCAATTCATGTCAATTACCAATATATTATTAATGAATGGCCCAATTAATCTGTTGCACAATGGGGTCACCACTCAAGTATTTATGGGAGTTGCCACTTTCCCTTTCAGAACCTTACAGGTTTCATAAGAAAATAGAGTATGAAATCCTCAGGTCAGTTGCCATTCAAAACTGTTACTCAGACCTTCTAGACCAGCTCACTGGAAAGACAGTTTGATAAAATCTGCCCTCCAGGGTGCCTAAAACCTTGTATATTATGGTCATTTAAAAGAAGAAAGGTTCTGCCAACATGATCAGACTGTCACCTTATTCTCTTTCTTGCTAAAATAGAGTCTAGTAGGTTGAATATCTGGATTAGCTTCCAGGCATGGCTCATTTACTAAGTCTCAGGCACTGTGTTAAGCATTTATAAAGAGTATTGATTAATAAACATAATCCTCACAAAGACCCTATAAGATAAGCACTATTTTTATCTGAACATTACAGATGAGGAAACTTAGGGTCAGGGAATCTCAATGAAACAATCTGCCCATGGTGCCACAGTTGGCCACAGTACATGGCAGAGCTGTGGGTTCTAGCTCCAGCAATCATGAGTCCTCTATTATTCTGTCTCTAATGCAAGTAAAGTGAGGATCAGAGAAGTTAAGGAAGTTGTTGAAGTCACACAGCTGTGAAGAGATGGAGCCTGGAATCAAGTCCAAGTATGCAACACCAAAGCCTGTGTTGCCAAATCACCTCCTGACTAGTCTTGTGTGCTCTTCATTAATCTTTCATGATTTGAAGAGGGAAGAGATATGGGGATATATGTATATGTATAGCTGATTCACTTTGCTATAAAGCAGAAACTAACACACCACTGTAAAGCAATTATACTCCAATAAAGACATTAAAAAAATCTTTCATGATTTGGGTGCATTGGCAACCCCTCCCCCTTCAATGCAAGTCAGGATGTATCACCTTTCAGAGCTGCACAAAGTACAAATCAGTGTACAGATGCACCGTGGGCTCAGAAGAGTTATGGATAAACTTTTGATTTGTATAATCTAGCAAGATTTCAAGTTTTCATTCCCTCTCACATGATATAATGCTTGCACATGCATCTGCAATGCAGCTTATAAACACTCATTAGTTCTTCATAATGTGGCACTTCTGCCTTGAGTATGATAATTGCAATTAATCCTCAGCACTTCTGTCTTACCCAGCACCAATAGAGCATGGAAAAAGAAAGGAAAATGCCAGTGTTGAGTGACAGAAAGTATTAACTCAAGTAGCTCTTTTACTCCTGGAATGAGAAAATTTGAACCTTAGAGAGACTTATTTAAATGAGCTATATGATAACAGCACTTAAGGATCTGGGACGGGATGTTCACTTGGAACTTACCCAGTAAAATAGCAAGGATCCAGTTTCTTCAAGAAATTTCTTAATGCGAGAGTTGGCTCAAAAACATGATAATTGTGGTTCTCTCTTTTCAAGCCAACAGAAATGGTTTATAATCTTAGTATCAGCTTCTCAAATACATGTGTTTTCAGCTTGCTTTACCAGCCCCAGCTGGTATTTATTGGATAAGGTATATCCAGTGGCTACTGTTAAGCATCCTAGAGTTACAAAATGTAAAAAGATGATAAACCCAAGAAGAAAGGATTCTGGTCATTTTTTTTAAATGACACATTACCTCTCCTTTTGATATAACTTTCTAGGCTTCCATCAAGGATTATTAAACCATTATCAAACCAAGCCAATGCCTCAGAACATTTCCCAGCCATACACTAACAGTTAAGAATGGGTCTTCTCATTGCAAACAACTGTCATTACCTCAACCTTGTCCTAAATAGAATGTCATCTCTTCCTTTGATGAGAATGAGTTATCCAACAGATAACTTAGTCTTTTCACTCTATCAATTGAGATAAGTCTCCATTAAAAAGAGTTTGATTCAAGTTCACAAAACTTTGATATATGCAGCCACCATTGAACCACACAGCCAAGATGCCATTTTATATATTAAGATAGAGAGACCCTCTGTCAACCTCTCAATGTCTCGGTTTTCCTCATTACAACCTGAATACTGTGGGAGGTTCGTGGTAACAGAAATGAAGAGAATATGGACGCATCCTGATGAACATGAAGGCATTCTTTACTTTCTTGCAAAAAGGTCTTTCCACACTCTTAAAAAGAGGAATGCAAGCAAGCGAGCTGAGCTCTAATTTTTCTTTTTGGGAAAATCTGGAATTTGGTACTGTTTTTTAAAAATGGGCATTCCATCAGCCCTAATTACTGTTGGAAATGATTCCACTGGAACTACTTGGTAATTCAATACAGAGTTTCTCTCCAGACCACCAGTTCAGAATTGGCTCCAATGAGAAAGAATTCTGAGTTATTATCAGATGGCGTCTGCCTGCTAGGATGAGAGAGATTAGGGGAATTGATCAGTCTCCATGCAGGGGTGCAGGGCCATGTGAGTCAAATGTCATTAGTTTCAACCCTTCATCACTCATCCCCTCCCATCCACCTCCCACTGCCCTCAGCAGCACCAAAGCCAAGAAATGGGTTGATATAAAGACTAAATCATTATTTTTGTTCCATGTGTGGTCCTGTCTTTCAGAGATATCTTCAAGGCCAAGAGAACTAGTGTCAACAGTTATCACTGATATGTAAGTCCCAAGAACTTCTGCCAAGCCAGCGTGTTGGTACATGAAAGGTCAGATGATTGTATCTCTGGATCTTTTGAGAGCCTAAGGACTGAAAAATTTTACTGTGTCATGCAGACACATACCAATTGAAAGGAAAACAGATAAAACCATGAAAGTACAGGAAATTTAACAAAATACAAAGCTGAAACATTTTAAAATTATCTATTTCCAAACATTTTTCTCATTTATGGGGGATTCCTGCTTTGCTGCTGCCCCAAACAAGCGCATAGGCTGCATAATGGATATTACAACAAATGGTGTGAGACCCAGCGTGTTGAAAAAGTTCTAAATATGCAGTCCAGAGACCTATGTTCAAGGTTTGACTCTATGGGTCAAGAGGTAGGGACCTCAGGCAAGGCAATGAACTTCCAAAACAGATTCTTTCTGGTTTTTTTCCAGTTTGCTTAAGTATAAAGTTACAAACAATGCTCAGCCTTTCTGCCAGTAAACTTTTGTTAGATTCATTTTAATATACATTGAGTAATAAAATATTATTAATTAATGAATGTTAATTTAATATACTCTCTGACTAATGATAAATACTGAGAGCTGGGCATGTACCAGGCAGTATTCTCAGTTCATTACTTACAATAACTCATGTGATTCTCATAACAACACTACAAGGTAGATATTATACCCATTTTTTAAAAATATGAGGAAATAAAGGTTCAAGGATGAATCTAAGATGGTGTAACTAGTAAATGGCAGAGCTGGGATTTCAACTCAAGCTACTTGTTTCAGAGTATAAATTACTCAATTATACTGACTTCCCAAAAAGTGTGATTTTTTTTTCTTTAAAACTAGGTGAGGGAAACAATGCTATATCATGTTTTCATTTTAATGTTTTCATTCATTTACTCGGTTTTGCGTTATGCCAGCCACTGAGGATACACAATCATGTTATCTCTAGTGAGGGAGACAGACAAGAAATAAAAAAAAAAATAAGCAAGAAAACAAAGAAGAGATATATGCTATCAGGAAAATGAACCGGAATTATACAGAGTGATTGTTTAGTTGAGGAAGACACCTTTAAGATAATGACATTTGATCCAAGATTGGAATATCAAGAACAAGTCGACCATGTGAAGATATGAGTATTCCAGGCAGAAAGAACTGCAAAGGCAAAGACCTTGAGTTGAGAATGAGCTTGGAAAATAATTTCCAATGTAGGTAGAAGTGGTTAGGTGATACAGATTGAATGTTTGTGTCCTCCCACAATTCATGTGTTGAAAACAATCCCCAGTGTGATGACACTTTGAGGTGGGGCCTTTGGGAGGTAAACAGGTCATGAATGGGATTGTGTCCTTATAAAAGAGGTATCAGAGATCTCCCTCGCATCTTCCACTATGTAAGGTTACAGTGAAAAGACACTGTCAGTGATGAAGCTCGGCCTCACCAGGCACTGAACGTGCCAGCAACTTGGTCTTGGATTTCCCAACTTCCAGAACTATGAGAAATAAATGTCCATAGCTTATAAACCACCTAGTTTGTGGCATTTTGTTATAGCAGCCTGAATGGACTAAGACAGTAGAGAAAGGAAGAAAATGGAGGGAGATAAGGAATAAGAAGCTAGACAGTGTGCCTGGAGAGTGAGAATGAGAAGAGGATTCAAGGGCAGGTAGAGGCAGACAAAGCAGGGCCTAGAAGGCCATGCTCAGCCCTGAAGAACAATGAACAACCAAAGTAGTGTTTGCAGTAGTTAGGTAATGTAATCAGATATTTTTGACATGCTTTGAAAACTTACTCTGACTGCCCAACAGATAAACAAATGGAAATCATAAGAATGAGAGAAGGGAGAGTAGTCTGGAGACTATTTCAAATAGCAAAGACAAGAGATGGTTTCTTGGTTTCCTTGACTCGGGTGCTGGTGATGGAGATAGTAAAACATGGATGGATTTGAGATATACTTTGGATGTAAAATTGACAAGTCTTGGCAGATGTGAGAAGGAGGTATGAAGGTTGACTTCTAAGTTTCTAGTTTTTATTATGGAATGAATATATCATTCTCTATGTGCACCAAGTTGGGTTGAAAAAATTCTGAGTTTCACTGTGGACCTTTGAGGTCAAGAAAGGTATATTAGTGAAAGATAAAAACTAAAAAATCTAATGAGTTTGATAAATATTTATTGAATGATTAAAGTAACTTTCTTGCCATTTTTCTGACCATGGATCATCACCAGTTACATACATGCACATACAAAATTTTGACACTGGAAATGTTATGGACTGAATGCTTGTGTTCCCCCAACCCAACAATTCATATGTTGGAGATTTAAGCCCCCATGTGATGGTATTTGGGGATGGAGATTTTAGGAGATAATAAGGGTTATATGAACTCATGAGAATGGGGCCCTCATAATGGGATTAGTGCCCTTAATAAGAGACACCAGAGTGCTTGTTTCCTCTCTTTCTACCCACACATAAAGAAGAGGTCATGTGAGCACAGAAACATGATGATGGCTACTTACAGGCAAAGGGAAGAGGCCTCAAAGTGAAACCTATCTTTCTGGCACCTTGATCTTGGACTTTTGGCCTCCAGAACCATGACAATAAATTTTTATTGTTTAAACTAACCATCTGATGGTATTCTGTTATGGCAGCCCAAGCTGACTAAGATATGAAATTAACTGGTGAAGTGGAATTTAATGAATTGACAAATTCCAGATGCCATTTCCATTCTGATTCATCCCCAGATTATTTTATTGAATATATCATCTGAAACCCAATGGAAGTATCTCTACATCCTCTGCACGTGGCAATATTCAGAAAATGTCTACTCCCCATCCATTGGTCCCTATTTCTGGAAATGTCTCAGAACAGACTTCGTTTCTAAGATGAGAGAGGGAGAAAGAACAAATATTCACCTCAATGAATTAATCTCAGTTTACCCAGACGAATCTAAAGATAGATTCGCTGTAAGATACATTCCAGTATCAATTACCTCCGTTGACTCAGATGATTAAACTAATAAACTGCCTCTTCCTGGTCTTATTTACTAGTTAGAGATTACAGTAAGTCCCTAACATACGAACAAGTTCCATTCCCAGCATGGGTTGGTGAGTCCAATTTGTTCGTAGGTCCAACAAAGTTAGCCTAGGTACCCAACTAACACAATCGGCTATACAGTACTGTACTGTAATAGCTTTATAATACCTTTCACACAGATAATACATAAAAAACAAACAAACATTACAACAGCTGGCATACAGGAGCTGGCATCGAACAAACAGGCAAGAAGAGTTACTGACTGGAGGAGGGAGAGAAGGTGGGTGATGATAGAGCTGAAGGATCGTCAGCCATAGGAGACGGAGGGCCAGATGCAATTTCACTCATGCCTGACGTTGATGGCACAGGTTCTGGTTCCACTGATGGCTGGATTCAATTCTATCTACCTCCCTTAAAAAAACGATCCAGTGATGCTCTTTTTATCTCCTCATAGATGACACGGCAGCACTGGATCACATTCTGAACAGCTGCTGCAAACTTCGTGCAATATTCTACGTTTGGGTTCTGTGCCTCAAAAACTAACAGTGCCTCCTCAAATAAAGAAAATCCCCTTGCTATTTCCAGTATCATGAATCTCTTCAGTTCTTCAGTTACTGCTTTCTCTTGTCTCTCTTCATCCTTTCTCTGGGCCTCCAATTCCATCAAGTCTTCATTAGTAAGCTCCTCGTGTTGCACAGCAATAGTACTGTACAGCAAAGTACACAAAAGCACAACCACTAGAGGATGCATGCACGTGAAAATGTACACCAGACACGTGAACTAACTTACGTGATTGGACATGAGAACACACATTCGCATCTTTGAAAGTTCTCAACTTGAAGGTTCGTATGTAGGGGATTTACTGTACTCAATTGAACAAGGAAATCTTTCTAATAGAAGAGCAGTCAGAAAACTTTTTCTGTAAAGGACCAGAGAGTAAATATTTTCAGTTTTGCAGACTAAGTGGTCTCTGTCACAACTACCCAATCTGTGGTAGAGTGAAAGCAGCCACAGACAATAAAGTAAAGGGCATGGCTGTGCTCCAATATGACTTTGCTTACAAAAGCAGGCAGAGGTAAGATTTGGCCCATGAGCTATAGTTTGCCAATCCCTATAATAGAACATTGTTTTGGTCACATATTATGTTTTCAGATAATTTCACAATTACTTTAACATATTACACATACATAGGGCAAAAGCTGAAATCATAAGTGCCTTTGTAATCATTACAGGGCATAGCATATGTATATAAATATGTGGCTGTCTGTTAATATCCTTCCCAGAGTGTCATTCACTATTTATCTGGTGAAAGTCCAATCTGCCTTTGGGAAACCACTCCTTCAAATTACATGGATTCTGGTGTGGCTCTCATAGTTTGCCTTCCAATAATCCATGAGCAGCCTACACAGGCCAGTTAAAGCATTCCATTCTGCTAGTCAAAGAAAAATTAGCTCAAAGATAAAAGCAAGTTACAAAACTTGGATTATGTATGCATAGAGGGAGGGATAACTTTGTTCCTCCTCTAAAATATGAGGCCATAAAGATGATGTAATGCGAGACTCATTAGAATCATCTTCCAAAGCTACATGAATGAAGTCATCTATAGTATCAGCAAATGAGATCAATGAAATAAAAGAACAGAACTATTCAGCATTGCAATGACAGAATCTGAGGCCCAGGATCAAGCTTTCTGTTACACAAACAATAAACTCCTCTTTTTAATATCTACTGGAAAGTGGATTTCCAATGCTTGTAAACAAAGGGATTTGGAAAATAAAATTTCACTATAGATACTACAAAATCACAATGAAATGAGGCAATTTCAAAGAGTAAGACACGCCAGTATCATAACTGTACCAATCGTTGACTTGATTAGGGAAGAAATAAGTAGTAATTTGGGGGTATAGTCTTGTAAGAAAAATTACAGAATGCCAGGCTGCTAGGAAAAAGTTTTATGACATCACATCTGAATTAATATTTAAGAAGTGCAGAATACTTCATAGACACAATGGATCATAGATATATGGATCATTCCCTAGTGTAGTATAACTTTATGGACAGGCAGAGAATGAAAGCTTTTGAAGTATTAGTGAAGTACACATAACAGAAAGAAAAATAAAAGTGCAAATACACTTTAAGAATACAGAATAGTCCCCAGATATGAAAGTCTTCAGTGTAGCCTGACTGATTTTATTGACATGTCTAAAAGAAGAATGTTTTAATCATTAGGGGAATAGGATGAGCCTTGGAAGCAGAGTAAATGAAAGTAGCAGCTTCCACTCAAGCACAGCATAGAGAGAAGGAATATTTAACCTTGTAGTTTCCATGTTCAAGTCCTTTTGGCAGGCATTGCCAATATTGAGACAATGACAAGGAGCTATAGCCCAGAGGACAGTGTAAAACCACCTCTATTATGAGATTATAAGATGAGATGAAGCCTGAAGTCACTGTGTATTCAGCCCATCTAATTAATTCCAATCAACCATACAGTTTTTTTTCCTGATTTCAGCATACTGAGGAGACTTCAAATTATGCCCTATATTACTGTGGGAAAGACTTTGCCAATAGAGAAGGAATTTTCTGACCATTGTAGTCTTTAAATATTCAAATTCCAGTGACAGTGATTTCTCACTATAAATTGATGAATCAGAATTCTGATTTTACGAATCAATAGAACGTGTTTGGCTAATGTTATGTCTGCCCCTGGAAAATGAGACTATTCTCTGCAAGCCCACAGAGTCCAATTTGTGAGCCTCTGGAAAGGAGTAAGATCCAGACTCTGAAATGGTGAATCCTCTAAGCCAGTAAACACGTTCCTTCTGCAGTCCTAGGTCCTTCACAGCCACTGAAAAGGGAGCCTGCCAGGTCTATCAACTGGAAACTTCCCCAACAAGACCACTCATTGTTCTGTCTCTATTCCTGTGTCTCTTGGCTCTGTCCTCTAGGATCTTGGTTCCAGGCTGTGGATCATCCTGCCTTTGCCTTAAATAATAGCCTGTATTTGATGGAATAGTTATTTTAATAGTATTTCCTGCCTGTGGAAGTAAAGATGTCAAGAACTTCTCATTTTGTGCTGTCTCTATCCCTTTTAGCCTGCGTTAATGGTGTTTCTGCCAGTATAATTTCTTTAAAACATTGTGGGGTTTCTATGAATTATCTTTTGTTGCTCAAGCCATTCAAAAAGCTTAACATTCACTAATTTCTTTGAGATAGACTTTCTTCATCCAGGGCCCCTTGTGAAGCTGCAGTGGGATAATTCCCTTAGATTGTTTACCAGAGAGTGTCTGCAAGTTATATCCTTTAGATGGTTAGGGGGCCTTTGCCATCAGAAAGGACCCCTGAGGCACTATCTTAAATCCTTTCTATAGTTTACAAAAGGTTTTGCAGTCACACCATTAGCTTCATCCTTACTCCAAGACTATTTTCCTGATAGTGCTCTGAATTTGATCTTTGCCATGAGTTCTTTCCTTACTTTGAAAATCTTTTGCCATCTGGAGAGGCTTGGAATTAAAATCAATTAAATTTTCCAACCCAGAAAGTGATGGTTTTATTTATCTTTCTACTAAATTTTGCTTGAAAACTAAATATTTCCTTTTTTTACCTTATCTCTCTCTTTTTCTACATCTTATGATGCATGACTAAGAGAAGCAAGTTGGTAGTTTGAATATTCTGCTTGGAAATTTCATTAGGAAACCCACGAATTTATTAAGCTTATTTTCTATATCACCACATGATAATTTGAATACCCAACTGTGTTGTCAAACTTTTTTCTAATTTCCCATAATAATTTTACTGACCTTCCAGCTTTTATTAATACCTTCTTCGACGTCCTTCCAAATTTTCTTAGCAGAAGCCTCAAAACCCTTTCGTTTTCCATTTGCAACCTAATCTCAAAGACAGTGACAAGTTTTAAGTTTTTGTTATGGGAACACTCTGTTCTTGGGTGAATTCTGTTACAATTATCTATTGCTGCATTAAACGCACTCATAAAACATTGTGGTGTAAAGCAACAACCATTTGATATGCTCACAGATTCTGTGGTCATGAATTCAGGAAGGGCGCAGAAGGGATGGCGCTTCACCTCTCATGATGTTTGGGCCACAGCTGAGAATATTCAATTGACTAGGCATGACTCTTGTATGGCCAGGTACAAAAATCATTTGAAGGTTACTTCAATTAGATGTCTGACACTATGCAGGGGTGACCAGAAACCTGGCCTCAGTTGGGATTGTTTACCAGAACACCTATACATGTTCTCTCCATGTAGCTGGGCCTTCTTGAAACAGAAAAGCTAGGTTTCAAGAAGAAACATCAGGAGAGGAAACATTTCAAAAGACCCAAATGGAAGCCCTAAGACTTTTCTGACCTAGTCTTAAGAATCATACAGTCTTACTTCCACCATATGCTATTGCTCATTGTAATCTTAGATCTCATATATTTTGTTGATATTTTTTCTGTAAATAGAATTTGAATTGAGTCTCTGAGTTCAGCCCAGTTTCAAATGGAAAGGATTTAGAGTCCACTCATTAATGTGAAAGCAGGAAGCTCACATCACCAAAGAGGAGGTCAGATGGAGATATTATTAGACCTTCTTTGGAAATATGTCATAGACCATTGAATTAAACTACTGAATAAGAAGGAAAATATGAGAAAAGTAACTGTGAAGCCACAAGCTTATGAAGAGAAGACAAGTGACTACAGAAACTAAAATGAAGCTTAGTATTTTTGGAGAATCACAGTCCCTATATCTTGCCACGAAATTCCATCCTTAGAGAAAAAGGTAAAATAACATACTAGGGCCACTACAGGATAATGTTTGATACCTTACTCCCCACAGGACTAGACATATTTTGCCTTCAGCAAGAGATAAGGAAATGTAAGTTGAACTGGATTGAGGCAAGTCTCTGTTTTCTCTCCTGCTGTTGGTATGATAAGAGGAGACTGGTTTATCCTCCATTCAAAAGGCAGGTCACACTTCAAGAACCAAGTAAGACCAGGATGAAGTCCTTGGAAGAAAGAAAAATAAATTTGGTTGATCAGGCATGGGTCTGGTCAAGATGCTATGGAATAAAGACAAAACTATTCAGTGGTAGGGATTAGGGAAGTGCTGGAATTGATCATCAATCATAGCAACACTCAAATCACAAAGTATGTGAACACACAGGTATTTAGATTAAACATTGCTTATAATGTCTTCCTAGTTGGTGCTCTTAAAAGCTTTAAGGAAGCTATCCAGATGACAAATGAGTACAGTGGACAAAGCAAAAAATTCCCAGGATAGGAGAAGTTTGCCTCAATGTGCCTTTTGTAACTGTAGTGCTTACTTAATTATTCAAAGTTTTCCAACTTGGTGTTTCCATTGGACACAAAGGATAAAAGCTGGCTTACACCACTGAGGTGAGATGGTTCCTCTAAATCTAGACCCACATTATATCTGAGGAAGGAAGCTTGACGAATCTTTCCTTCCTTGAGTTTTGTGCTTAATAACTCTACCATTCACTTTCATGCCCACTTGGTCAGTACTTCCCATCAGTCACTATTTCTCCACTGGTTATCCTGCAGTATAGCTCTCACTCTACTGTTTATACTGAACAGTTGATGGTGATAATCAGAGCAAGATGAATGAGGATTTAACATGGAAATCTGAAATTGTACGTTTTTGTGGATATTTATTTATAAGACAAGAATTCCAAAGACATTCCTTGCCATAATACTCTGTTTCTTTTTCCATTACATCTCTGAGATTACAACTGTTTGTTTGTTTGTTTTATTCTAATGCCCAAACTGAAATGCTTACAAAAGAGCCTAGCAAATTATGCTAGATAGATAAATTAGCTGAGTTCACAGTTCAAGTAGCAGTTAAGCATGATTATGCCAAAGAAGATGTTTAAAAACTATACAGGACTCCCCAAAAAGCTATTATCCCCATAAATGTGTATAGATGAAAGGTATCCTCACTAATAAACTAATTATACATAATCTTTTCTCTGTTATGAGGCAAAGAAATGTTTTGTTCCTAATAGCATTAAACAGTCATTAAGAATTTTACTAAGAAGATGGTTATTCAGATGGTACTCATCACTATTTTTAGGATGCATGTGTTTCCATATAAACACCAATGTTCACTGGAGTGGGTTCATTTGAAAAAGCAAAAGGCAGTAGAAGAATGTACTGAAGCCTGTAGCTGCTATTAGGGCCACACCATCTGTGCACATGTGCTACTATGTCTGTAAGTCCATATAGATAGAGGTACTGGTCAGTGAACAACAGCATTTTATTCTAAGTTCTAGTATTTATAGCCAGTTTATAAGTGCCGTCCTCCCCAACTCCGTCTCCATTTTTGCCCTTACTAAAACATAGTCTCTAATGAATATTTTAGCTGTATCAATAAAATGCCTCACATCTAAGGTAAAAATGATGGTTCAAGGTTATCAGTCTTGGTATGGTTTCAATGGAAATGAAAAATTCTTGTCAGTTACAAACCATCTTGTAGCCAAGTCACAGGTACAAAGAATCAAAGATACAAAAGAGAAACTTCCAGAAAATCTTTTAAAATTATTATCAGGGTGCTTATGTGTTCTAGACATGTCCTTAAATACTTTTGATAAGGAAGTCCAGAAACACCAATTTAAAAAGTGGACAAGCCCAAAGAGTGGCAAAGCTCCCAGCGCATCACCTATGAAAATAAGGCAAAAGCAATGGTTATTCTACCCAGTCTCCATAATTATTGCCTTGTCTCTTCTGGGCCTGATTTTTCTCTCCATTCACTCATTAGTTTTACAAATATTTACTGAGTGCCTTCTATTTCTCAGACACTTTTCTAGGCACTTAGGATATAATCAATGATCAAAGCAAAGCTTCCTGTTCTTGCTGAGTATTCACAGTTGGATCAGAGTAAAGTGAGGAAGTCATACAATAAACATATATAATAGATAAATCATGTGGTATTTACGATGATGACAAAGGCTATGTAAACAAGGTATCTGAAAATGTAGGGATTGGCGCCTAGTAGAAGTTTTTAACAGGGTGTTCATGATAGACCTCCTTGAGAAGGTGTAATTAGAACAAAGATTCCAAAGAGTCAGCAAGTGCTCATGAAAAGATGGTCAACATCAGTAGTCGTCAGGGAAATGTAAATCGAAACCAGGTAAGATATTCCTTCATACCTACTAGGATGGCTATAATGAAAAGACAGAAAATAACAAGTGTTGACGATGATGGGGAGAGATTGGAACCTTCATTCACTACTGGTGAAAATGTAAAATGGTGCATCTGCTTTGGAACACAGTTTGGCAGTTCCTTAAAGGTTAAACATAGATACCATATGCCTCATCAATTTTGCTCTTAGAGAAGTGAAAACCCAGGATCAATGAAAACATAGGTCCACCGAACAACTTGTATGTGAGAGTTCATAGCCACGTTGTCTATAATAGCCAATAAATGGAAACAACACAAATGTGCATCAACTGATGAGTGGATGAATAAAGTATGGTGGCATATTATTCAGTAATGAAAAGTACTGATAAACATTATGCTGAGTGAAAGAAACCAGTCATAGAAAGCCACATATTACATGATTCTACTTGCATGAAATGCCCGTAATAGGCAAATCCATAAATATATAAAGCAGATTGGTAGTTCCCTAGGTTTGCATACCGCAAAAAAAAAAAAAAAAAAAGAGAGAGTAAAGGAATGGTATAAAAACATGTGTTTTTTAAATAGGGAGCTTTAAAAGAGGAAAACAAATATCATATGCTAACATGTATATATGGAATCTAAAAAAAAAAAAAAAAAAGGTTCTGATGAACCTAGGGCCGGGACAGGAATAAAGATGCAGATGTAGAGAATGGACTTGAGGACACAGGGAGGGGGAAGGGTAAGCTGGGACTAAGTGAGAGAGTAGCAATGACATATATACACTACCAAATGTAAAATAAATAGCTAGTGGGAAGCAGCTGCATAGCACAGGGAGATCAGCTCGGTGCTTTGTGACCACCTAGAGGGGTGGGATAGGGAGGGTGGGAGGGAGACGCAAGAGGGAGGGGATATGGGAATATATGTATACATATAGCTGATTCACTTTGTTATAAAGCAGAAACTAACACAACATTGTAAAGCAGTTATATTCCAATAAAGATGTTTAAAAAAAAAAATAAGGAGGTTTGGGACTAGTGCTGCATGGCCAGGTGACTCCTGCAATGAAAACAGAGAATGCATGGCTTTCTCCTTCCTCCTCTTCAAAGTCACCTCAGCGTGGCATCATGGCCTTGTCTATTGCAAATCCCCAGACCAGACACACCCATGAGCAGAAATGAATGCAAGCACATCTTCCAAACATGGACATCAAGAGAACTGAAACTCTGGGCGGTGGCCCCAGCCTTTGTGCAACTTCTGGGGCAGATCTGCTAAGACCCAGGGGCCGTGGTCACAGGAGAAGGAGGGGGAGGTGATGGCAGCACAAGTCCGCCCACTGATAATGAAATCCTGCATGCCGTCATGACAGCCTTTCTCCAATCTAGACCTCCACCCACACTTTCCCCAGCTCTCCTGGTCTACGATGAACTCTGAACTTTATCTACCGTCAGGATGCTCACTGCCACTTTATATTTTCTACTTTCAGACCCCTGGTATGGACTCTGGATAGAGTAAACGTTCTTGCTTTCCTCCAATGCATTCCTCATTTATTGCCAGAATGTTCTTTCTCAACTGAAAATCTCACTGAGTGCTAATGAACAGTGAAATCACCCAAATGAAGGACACTAAGGAAAAAGAAACAAAAACAAAGCATCTTAAGATCTGTCCCGCGCAGATTACCTACCATCCGCTGGTTACAAAGACAACCCATGCTCTGGGACAGCTCTGAAATGGTGTTATTGAAGATCACTCGAGACTGTGTGCTTGCAGCAGGGGCCTGGGCTTTACTTGTCTAGAGAGATTTCCATTATCGTGGTACTGACTGTGCTATGATTTGATTTGTACTGTGTATGGACAGGATTCTTAAGTTATGGGAATTGCTTGATAAAGACTTGTTGGCTATTGACTGATATGAAGCAAATAAAGTATCTCATGCAGGAAGATGATCTTGCCCCAAACATTCCCCAAATGGTGGTATATCTGAAACGTCTTCATTTACACCATTTATCACATATGCAATACCAAACTTATTTATAGAAAGCAAAGACTAGGTGGTATAAGGCTCTTATCCTGCATAAATGCCAAATACAAGGCTCAAGTACGTTAGTGTAGTAGTCTTTGCCTGGAATCTTTTCCTTTGGGGAATTTCCTTCTCCCCAAGTTCCATGGTCAGGCTCTCATCACAGGGTAGGTCCATGACCCAGTTAGGTCTTTCTTATGACTTTCATAGATCAACTGAGAAAGATCTGCTCATTTTAATCTGGGACTGTGTGTCAAAAGTCTGCCTGAGAATAAAGTCAACCAAGAGAAAACCAAAGAAGGGTAGGAGAAAGAGAAATGAGTGGCATTATTCGACCTTTGTATTCTGGCCTTACCTGAAGTCCATGGTCATTTCGAATTTTACTTAAGCAAGTTTGAGTTGCGCTTCTATCACTTGAAATGAGAAGTAAATATTAACTAATACATATGGAATAAATACTAATAATTACAGAGAAATAGCTTTTACTCTAAACCACTCTCATTTTCACTCTTTATTCTGTTGTGATATGAAAAGTTCAGTACACACGGATCTAAGCATTTAATATATAAATTAATCTTTAACATATGAAGAAAATTATTTTATTATCTCCTTTACAACTGCACGATCTCAGACAGCTAGTCATTTTCAGAGCTGTGATTCCTTCTTGTCCTTCTCTGTCATACAAGTTTGCCTCCCTGAATGCTATCAAAACTTTGACCTCTTTCTAGAAGGTCAGGAGTCATTACCTCATTGCACAAGGGTGAGAATTTTCCAACTGTTCTACACCCGTGTTCCACAAACAAATTCCCATAATATTCACAGGAACGTAGAGAAATGGCTTGATGGGCTCTCCAGCATTCATTAGATCATCATTGAAATTCTGACTTTGCCTTTTATTCATTGCATTACATGAACCCATGTATCATTTTCCTTTCCTGAAGAAAATGCCGTATGACTACTATCTACCTCAAAGGGTGGTTGTGAGATCTAAGTGAGCTAAAGTGCAGGAGGCATGGTCCATGCAGGTACAGGGCCAGTGCACAGCAAATGCCACTATCAGGACAAGACCATTTGGCACTCCAGCACAGCCCACCTCTTCAGTACAATCCACCACTCCTGCCCCTATTTCTGATACTGTTGGCAATCACTCTGGGCCAGCATAAAGCTACTCCTCCCTAAAGTCTCCGAGTCTATTTTTCTCATCTCAGTCAGTCATCACACAAAACTTGAGTCATTGTACTTGCTGGAAGAATGCTCCAGAAGCCTGCCCACCACAGTCCTCAGAGCCTGTCCATGAATCCTCAGAGCTGCTAAAACAAGGAGCTTGTCCCTGGAGAGCCCATGCGGTTCCTCCCCTCAGTGTTTATTATCTGAGAGTCTGTTTCCCTTTTGCCAATCGCTTCACATGGTCCCGCTTAAATAAGGACCATCTGACTATGAAACATGCCAGAAGAGGTCACAGGAACCAAGTTCTTGTAGAGAGCAGGATCTTTTTCTTCCTTTCTTTTTTTTGGTTGTGTTGGGTCTTCATTGGTGCACACGGGCTTTCTCTAGTTGCAGCGAGCGGGGGCAACTCTTCGTTGCTTTGCGCTGGCTTCTCATTACGGTGACTTCTCTTGTTGTGGAGCACGGGCTCTAGGCACGCAGGCTTCAGTAGTTGTGGCACGTGGGCTCAGTAGTTGTGGCACACGGGGTTAGTTGCTCCACAGCATGTAGGATCTTCCCGGATCAGGGATCGAACGCATGTCCCCTGAATTGGCAGGTGGATTCTTAACCACTGCGCCATCAGGGAAGTCCCGGGAGCAGGATCTCAATAGGATTTCCCAACCCTCACCTAGTTGCTAGCACCATGAAAGGTAGGTCAGACCAAACCTGATCAGTCCCTTCAAGTCTGGATCGTTAAAACTAGACAAGGCAATTTTCCTAAGGCCACATAATGCCCTCGTCTATGTTTTAAGTGCAGGACGTGAAAGGAAGAAGTAAACTATTGAATAATTTACTCAGAATAAAATGATGCAACCTCAGCTGGATCTGTAACAGCCTGGTAGACACACAAGGAAGGAACATCATGTGCCAGCCTTCCTCTTCTGGAGCTATATGTCATCCCTGCCAACGCCTACGAATCCCTCTTCCACCCCTCCTGCCTGAGTTATCTACAGTTCACAGAGTCTTCCTCACTTAATTACTCTGTTTAACGCATTTTTGCAAAGGCATTAAATGAGTGCTTCTGAGAGCTTAGGGCATACCTGCTTTCACTGCTACAGCGCCCCCAACGCTGTGTTGCGCAAACCTTGCTCCACCCACCCCCAGTGCCTTCTGGGATTGATGGCCCACCTCCCTTGGCTTCTGCTGTCTTCAATCGCTGGGACCATGCTGTTTGCCGAGGTTCAATAGACGGCATCCCTTCGTGACAGTTAATTTATACTTTTTCCAATTCATGATAATGCTTCTAGAATTTGAAGAATCTAATTTGCATGAAATCTGTGAAGAATTCAGACTAAAACTAAAGGGCTTGTGTTTCAAAAAATATGATATATCAATTTTACTATATTAAAACATTGTAATATATTGTTAAATGTAATAAATAATTATATATTTGTGTAATGCAACTATGTAATAATAATTATATTTGAATATAATAAAAATTAAAACATGAAATTATTTTTATTACATAAAATATATTTGTCAAAAAATGATTTTCTAAAACATATATTTATTGATATTTCTGAAAATACCTTCAAATCTTTCATTCTCTCCTATCTATTAATTTCTATAACTAATAACAATAACAGCGACATATTTAAGACTTTTACGTTTTTCCCCTGTACCGCCAAATGCTTTTAGTGTCGTCCGGCTATGGACTTGGACACTATTGACGCTGATAATGAATTGTGTTAGTGCTCATTATGCTGACAAAGTATTTATGTACAGAATAGGTGCTAAAAGATTTATGGATATGAGTTAATGAGTAAACAAGTGAACCGATGATCAGCTGAATGGATAAACCAATGAATAGATAAACAAATGGATGGAGATGGTCCCCTCTCAATAGCAGCCCACACTAGGTGTCAGTCGCTGCATTAATAATGACATGGATATTATCTCAATCTCTTCTCACATCAACCTTAGGAGGAGGAAAAATTTAACTGTGTCTCAATTTACAAATAACTGAGCCCAGTTCATTTACGTTACTTGTGTGAACTAAAAATGCCACCTGTCATATCACTAAACAAAGGATGTTGCAGCCATCAGCCACTACAGCTACCTCCCTCCCTCCAGGCACAGTGACCCCTGAGGGAACTCAGGATGGAAGCATAACGCCCACCATCGAATCATCAGATTGCAGCCACCCCTGACAGTGCACCCTGAGGAAACTCAGGATGGGAAAGCACAGGATACTGGCCATGGATGGCTAGGGTACATATCAAAGGAATGATTTCAGTGAGCCCAGACTCTTGCATCTTCCCATACATAGAAAAGCTCTAAATTACTTAACTTGAGATGTCTGGTTTTCTTTAATTAACAGTAATCTTTTGATGTTCTGTCTACCTGATCTTTGTTGCAAAAACTCCTATATATATCCTGGATTCCCCCTTGCTTCTTCAGAGCAGTCCCCCAAGCTATCTGAGATGCTGTGTCCTGGGCTTAAGTCCTTAGTTTTGTCCGCCAAGTAAAACATAATTCTCAACTTTTAGGTTGTGCATATTTTTCAGTTGACGCTTGCAGAATGTCACAGCTAGAAAATGGGCTTTGTCCACAAGATTTATCTGACTCCAGAGTCCTTGTTTTTTCTACCACTTTAGCGTTTTTCCCAGTGTTGAACCATGATATATATCCCCCCACCACCACACACACTCCATTTCACACCAACAGAGAGTGACTGTGAGTCTCCAAAGGCACTAGGAGAATAGCTTAAAGAAACCAACTTCAATTTCAATTTCCTTTAAAGACTTGTAGTTTACTTAATAATCCATGTAAATTTTGCCCTATATTCCAAAATAGGAATGCATTTCATTACCATCAAGAGAATGTGGTTTTGCTGTTGCTGTTGTTATTTTTTCCCCAGATAGTCTAATAAAAATCATTGCCCCTACAGAAGGGCCACATTTTCACTGTGCATCTACGGAACAATCTCACACCCACCATACCAACCAGAAGCACTCCAGGTGAGAAGCACAGGGGGCACCTCACTTGTGCGTTTTGATAAGGGATCAAGGAATATGGCAGGACTTTCCATGGATAACTGATATCCGTGGGGTGCCACACTCAGGGGCTCCGTGTATGTAAGATACAGCCCAAGAGTCCTGAGATCCCGAAAAAAACAAAAAGCACAAAAATGGAAGATGAAAATAGCTAGTATGAAGTGCAGGGCAAAAAGATTTTTTGTTGTTGTTTATTTGTTTCACCGTTGGTGAGGGGTAAGTGTGGGCTGTGTGAATGAAAAATGTTGCCTGCCATATCAGCCAACAAACGATGATGCGATGTGGTCACCAAGCTATCAGCCACTGCTGCTGCCCCCAACAGTGAGCCCTGAGGGAACTCAGGATGGAGACAAACAGCTGCCCACTGCCAAGTCCTCAGCCCCTGCAGCCACCTGCAACGGTGAACCCTGAGGGGACTCAGGATGGGAAAGCACAGGATATGGTCCTAGATCGCTGCAGTGCATATCAAAGGAATGATTTCAATGAGCTCAGATTCTTGCATCTTCCCGGACCTAGAAAAGTGCTAAATTTATTAACTTGAGTTATCTGGTTTTCTTTAACTATCACTAATCTTTTGATGCTCCAACTATTTGGTCTTTGTTACAAAACTCCTATATATCCTCCCTTACCTCTTCAGAGCAGATCCTCAGAGCTATCTGAGAGGCAGCCTCCTGGGCTTGAGGTCCTCAGAAATTCTGCCAAATAAAACATAATTCTCAGCTTCTACGTTGTGCATCTTTTGACAGTTGACAGGTAATCGCCAGGATCCCTTTTTCCCAAGGGCTGACATGTCCTTCCATGCAGGGAGGCTCTGCTACTGTGACATTCCCACCTCCCTCCTTCCCTGGGAGAGGAAAGCTCTTACTGATGAGGTCCAGAGAGGAACGGGACATGTAGAGCCCTCCTACTTCCTTTCCCTTTGCTCTCCAGAGCCACTGTACCCAGGAAGTGTGGTTTCTGGTCTGTTCCACCATGCTGTGTTATGGTGACAGTCCCACTGCATGGGGATACCTATCATGGTCCAGCCCTCCTGCAACTGATGGGTATATCCGGAAATTCTGTGGTTCAGTTTGACAAAGCTCATTTCCCCCCACACATAGGCCACATTCTCCAAAATCAGCATTATTGTTAATTAAGATAGTATTTTGGTCAATCATCTGCCTTATTTCCCAGTTGGTTCAGAACCTGGATAAGGAAGAGGGGTGCTATTCACTGGGTCCCTCTCAAGCTCCAGCTTTTTTGTGGAGGGCCAGAAACTTTCAGAAAGAAGGAATGGAATCTGTGGGTCAAAATAGCACATAGAGAGATGTAGATGAATTTGAGACACATGGCTTTGTTCCTTGAACTTCAGTATGTAATGCATGAATGGGATGTTTTGACTTTGCAGGTTGAGCTACTCATATTGGACCATTAAGTTGGAGGTAACCTGAGTTTGCAATTGACTTTTTACTCTTGAGACCTGATAGACAGTTGAAGTTTAGTTGTGTGTCACTTGGAATTCTCACCTTGGCAGATCACTGTAGTTGGATGGTGATTCTGTTCACAGGAAAGTAGCTGTCTTGATAGAGTAAGGGCTATGCATGTTAAGTCTAAAGCAGGTGGCTTTAAGACCTTACCTGTTTTGGGCAAATCCAAGCACTTCAGTAGAGGCTCAGGCCCCAGGGACCAAGCCAGATGTTGACAAGGAAGGTGGACTTTGCAAGAAATAGGGCTATAGTCTGACTTATAAAAATGTGCAAGCCTTTTCTTAAGCTTTTCTTAAGACAATATAGCTAAGGCAAAGATCCATTATAGGGAAGAGGATTTTTCCATATATGAGCCTTTCAGACATTAATGAACAGAAAAATACATGCCATTTTCAAAAGGGAAGGCCACCAAGTACTCTATGATCTATGAAGCATTAGTGAGAATCAAGATCAAACCTTTAACTCTAGGCCTAGGAATCCCAAATTCCATTCTGCTTTTAGAGTCAAGGTCGGAATTATGACAAGACCAATCTCAGATTCATTTGCCTTCTCCACAGGTTCAGGAGTTGGGAAACACTCCAAATCAAAAGAAGCATGTAAGGAAAAAAAGGTATTCATGCCAGCAAACAACATCTGTGTTGAAGAAGGGAGAAGGCTACTTAACCAGCAGGTTAAACTGTTACTGTTTCACTGGATCATTCTGAAGATGTAGGGAATGAGCATCAGGAAATCAATCAAGACACCTCCCACTTCTGCACAAGAGGTGTGGAGACAGAACAGCAGCAAGACTTGGGGAGCACTGCCCACTTGGCTCTGAATTTTGGAAGTATTAAGAGCGGTTTGAACTCAGGAATCAGGAAACAGCCATCCCTAGCTGAAACACAGATGAGGGTGAGGGGAACGTTCCCTGGGAGGCAGGTTTCACAGGCCTCTCTTATGTCATAGAAAGAGAAGACTAGGACTTAAGATGCTCACTAATGGGCTATATTGTGTTCCCCCAAAGTTTTTATACTGAAGTTCTAACCCCCAGTACCTCATAATGTGACCTTATCTGGAGATAGGGTCTTTACACAGGTAATCAATTAAAATGAAGTCATTAGAAAGGGCCCTAAGACTGGCCTTATAAAAAGAAGAAATTTAGGGCTTCCCTGGTGGCGCAGTTGTTGAGAGTCCGCCTGCCAATGCAGGGGACGCAGGTTCGTGCCCCGGTCCAGGAAGATCCCACATGCTGTGGAGCGGCTGGGCCCGTGAGCCATGGCCGCTGAGGCTGCGCATCCAGAGCCTGTGCCCCACAACAGGAGAGGCCACAACAAGTGAGAGGCCCATGTACCGCAAAAAAAAAGAAGAAGAAATTTAGACAGAAAAGTACATAAGCAGAGAATACCACGTGAACATGAAGACGACCATGTAGAAGCCAAGGAGAGAGGCCTGGATCAGATCCTTGCTTCAAAGCCCTCAGGAGGAACCAACCCAACCAACATTTTGATTTTGGACTTGTAGCCTCCAGAACTGTGAGGCAATAGATTTCTGTTAAGTACCCAGTTTGTGGTACTTTGTTACAGCACCCCTGTCAAAATAATATGCCTTCACAAGGATGTATGGACATTAGGCCACTGGATCAAACCTTCACTCCATCTAGTCTTTGAGAGCTGAAAAATAAAAATTGAGACTTTTGATAAAGAAAAGAAGAAATTCAAATTAAACCTTGTGAATGGTGCTTCCGCTATTGCAAATTTCTGAGCTTTGCAAGAAGGTAACAACATTTCGAATGTGCCCTGTCAGTACAAGTTGTGTAATTTCCTGCTAAATAAGGTAAGTGCAGAGTATCTAGGTTTACCTCCTGCTGAGAAAGTTCTCCCAATTCAGCTTAAGTTCACAGGTCATGGAGCCTGGCTGGTCACTGGCTTAGGCTGATAAACATTGTGGAGAAGCTAAAAACTAAGATTTTGTCCTTTTACCCTCATCTTAGACTTCAATTATTATTATTGTTATTATTTTTTACTCTACTTCCAAGGTGATTTAAGGTTTCCATAGGAAATTAACAAGAGAAGAGGACTTATTTTGACATTTGAGGCATCTAATATTGCCATTTTAAAATTGGAATATACTTATTGCACGAGCTCTTTGACAATCTCAAAGAGGTTGACTTGCAGTTGCCCAGACACATTTTGGGATCAGAAATATAATAGGAGTGAAATTTTAGCCTTGGGTAACTAATGGCCATAGGATTTGATCTGCATAATACACTGTTCTGACCCATCCCCAGAGGATCTAGGAGAGGAAGCAAAGGTAGGAATTAGTATTGGGAAGGGGACTGGTGGACCAGCTCACTTTTCAGACCACACAGCCCTAGGAGTCAGCCAGCCTTTCTAGATTATTCAGAAGGCAATATTTTATAAAACCGGAACGAATTCCATTAGAAAAGACTGTCTTAATAAGACTGTATTACTGGGAGACAATTAGATTAGACATACTTCTCTAACCCTCTCCAGGAAACAATGGCAACGCTCTTCCCAGGAAGCCAAGTTGACTGTCACCCTCCTGCATGCGCAGCAGCTGTTTAAATTCACAGCCGGTTTTTAAAGAAGAGTTATAAGATACTCAGAATTGCCTGTGATCAATAAAGTGGGAGATGAGCCACATCACTGGAATTGCTGGGCCCAAATTGAAGCACACCTCGAGAAACATACGAAACACCATTTAATGCAAAGTCGCGTGCCCACTACTCACTGAACCCATTTTCATCTGGTTACAAGGGTTCATCTCAAGGAGACATGATGAGGTCAGCTGGAGTTCTGCCTGCCGAATACAAAAAGTTCTGTTTGCACTGGCCGACAAAGGGGAAGGTGACAATCTACCTGAAGTGAAAAAAGACACAGAACAGTCCCTGGATCCAAATTTGGCCAATACCGTTCAGCGGAGCTGCCAGGAACGCACATGACATGCTCATGAAAAGCGATCTGTCCCTGCACAGGCCTGCCCTCCATGGAAATGACCAAAGCTAAATAGATGTGCATTTCAACCAATATTACTCCCAACACAGATCAGAACAGAACTTGTGTCTCAGAAACACCCAAAGTGTGGATGTTTTTGTACCTGAACAGTGGGTGGGGTTGAACATAGATATAAGGAAAGATGGAAGAATACAACGAGGCCATCAGCTTCCAGTGTAGCCAATTAAAACCCTTTCCTTAGCAGAGTAAAGCAAACATGTGGGAATAAAAGTGGCAAAAAGTAATTGCATTTCAAAACTGAGGCAGCTAAAATCTGTAAGTATGAGGAATTCAATTATAACAATGTAACAAAAAGTAAATAGGGCAAGTAAACACATATTTGCCAGAAATTATGATGGTCATGCCAAGCTGATTCTGCAGTTGCAGTTCCAGTGCCAGTCTAATCACCCAGAAAGAAATAAAATAATGATTTCACTAACCCTGAATCCTGATCTGAATTTTCTTCCAATCACTTGGATCATCTCACAGAGAGAAATAATTAAAAAATAAAAGGTCTAACAAATTGTCTTCTTCTAAGTTTAATGAGAAAGGTTATGAAGCATTCAATCTGAACATCTAATTTTAAAAAGAAATGCCTGTTTTTTTTAATTCAAGAAAGATAAATTTAGAAAATAGAAAAGTGAATAAAAGTAATGGGTAAATAAATAAACTTTCAATATTCAACAATTAACATTGGTATAAACTTCCATTTTTTCATATGCATAGAAATTCCAGTATATATAATGTTAGTCGTGTAACATACATTATCATTTGTGTTTTCGCTTTTTACTTAACATTATATCATTAGTATTTTTAATGTTGTCTTCCTAGCCACAATTTTAAATAACTGCACAGCATGCCTTTAATAGATGTGCTTAATTTCCCTCATATCATATTGAATAGTTATTTTTTCTTTCCTTGTTGTTTTCCCATTAGTATTAGCACTACTGATATTTAATAATAGCAAACACATATACAGTTAACCCTTGAGCAACATGAGTTAGAACTGCATGGGTCCACTCATACATAAATTTTTTTCACTAAATATGTACTATAGTACTATACAATCCACGGTTGGTTGAATCCACAGAGGGCCAACTGTGAAGGTACGTGTGAATTTTCAACTGCATGGAGGGTCATCACCCCTCACCCCTAAGTTTATTGTTCAAGGGTCAACTGCATACTGATCAGTATGTGAGATGCACTTTATATATTAATTCAATCCAAGGGAGGGGACCTTGTGAAATGGGTGCTTTTATCCCCATTTTACAGATGAAGAAACTGAAGCACAGAGCATTCACCCAGATACTATAGCAGAACAAGGTTTCTAACCAAGGCAATCTGGCCCTGAGTCCATGCTTTTGATCATTATACTATGTATAGACATAATTTCTTTTCTCCTCTTACTTAGGATTGTTTTTCTTAAGATAGATTTTCTAAGAAGTAGAATAAGTAGACAAGAATGGATGAACATTTCAAAGATTCTCAAAATATTATCGCTGAATTGCTTCCCCAACTGTTACGAATATTGTACCACCATTTTCTCCTAAATCTACACATTCTGAAACCATGTATTCAGTTCTAAATATTCAACACTATCCTTTTTTTATTGTGTTTTCCTTTGGTCAATAGAAAATGACTCCCCAATTTTTCTATTAAATATTTTTCTAATAATTAACTATACTTGTCTAACGCTATTAGGTTAAATTATTTTGTTTATTTGTTGTTATTTGTGTAGATTTTTTTACATTCACCTAGTTTATACTTGTCCAGTCTTTTACTTTAACCTTCCAGTGTCTTTTTGTTTTTGATATACCTCTTATAAGTAGTAAATTATTGAATTTATTTTAAAGGTCCAACGAATTTATATTGTTTTTCCACCACTTTTATACCACTATACCTCTGGTATCACGCAGGATATCGTATGTGTGTTTATAATTAAAATTGATCTACAGATTGATTAACTTCCTTCCAATCTTGTCATTTTGGATACCTGAGTCCTATTTATTTCTTAGAATTAATTTGAAAATTTCACAGGTTTCCTATGTTGGAAAGTTTAAATGGCATGAGAGTAATCAGCTCACTGACTATCTGAAAGAACTCAAAGTAAAACTTTCTGGACCCAGAAAAATTGAAGGAGGGGAGAACACAATACTTTTTTATAATGAGTTTCAATGTATTTCATAGTTACATGTCAATTCAGATTTTAAAAATTCTTCTTGAAGCAATTTTACAAATTTGTATTTTCAATAAATTGCCTATTTAACTGAAATTTAAACATGTATTAACATAAATTTTAAACAATATTCTTTCATAATTAAAAAAAGAACCTTTACATTTCTGGTAATATCTCCTTTCAAATTTATAGTGCAGTGTGTCTATGATTACTCATTTTACCTCTCAGTTATTATCCCATTTTATTGGATTTTTCAGACCACTGGGACTTAAAATAGTTCACATATTTCAATATTTCTTGTCTTTTGTTTATTTATATACTTCACTAATTTCTGCTTTGATCTACAGCAATGCTGTTTTTTTCTCCCTAGGAATGTGTTACAGCTGCTTTTCTTAGCCTCTTGAATTGAAAACATTCTTTCTTCCTTCATTCTTTCTGATTAAATAACAAAGCATCAGCTACATTCCACAAATATTGATGTTATGTGATTATAATCATTATATTTAAATCACTTTAGTGTGGTGCTTTAAAATATGTTCACTATGGGACACTCTCTTCAAAAAGTGGAGCCTCATTTGCCTCCTGTTAGGTGTGGGCTGTTCTCAGTGAGTCACTTAGAATGAATAGAGTAAGGTGGAAAGGACAGGGAGTAACTTCTGAGATAGGTCATAAAAGCTTGTCTCTCCCTCTCAGTTCACTCCCCCTGAGCTGCCATGTTGCAAGCAGCCCTATGGAGAAGCCCATGCGGCAAGGAACTAAGGCCTCCTGCCAACAGCCATGTGAGTGTGCCATCTTGAAAGTGGATCTTCCACGTCTAGTCAAGCCTCAGATGACAGCAACCTTGGTTCCCATCTTGACTGCTCATGAGACACCTTCAGTCAGAACCACCCAGGTAAGCTGCTTCTGAATTCTGACCCACAGAAACTGTGAAATAGTAAACGCTTATTGTTTTAAGTCTCTAAGTTTGGGGGGTACTTTGTGATACAGTAGTAAGTAATACAACAAAAAAAATCACAGTTTTTTATTTCTTCTTTGACTTGATTTGAGGTTTTTTGACCATACTTCATTGGATATACTTGTGTCATGGTTCTTGTAAACCTTTTTCTAAGGCCTTTTTGATAAGAAAGTAAATTTTATACAATTTCAGCTATTTATAAGTTATTATATATAATAACGGTTTAATATATAATCAAAATTTTGGTTTAATATACAATCAAATTTTGTGAATACTGTGTGGGCGCTGAAAAAAGTGATGTGTGTCTATGTTTATGACACCAATCTGATAAATTAATCTGATAAAGTATATTATTCAAACCCGATATAAACTCATTTATATTTTATTTACTTCAACAACTGAGATTGCAATGATAAAAATCTCTTGTAGGTATTGTCTTTCAATCCATTTCATCTTGATTTTGAACAAATTTTTATCATGGTAATGTTTTTGTGAAAAAGTTTCTTAGTAGTTATATACTCATTTTAAAATGAATTAGTTAAAATTATAAGAGAAACTTTTGAAAAATTAGTGTAATGAAAATTCCCCATTGATTTTTATTACATTTACTGCACTCCTAATATTAATACTGTAGTACTCTACTATTACATTTTCCTGATACAGCTTTCCTCATTTTTCACACCTAACTTTTTAGCCTTTGTTATAAAGTTGTCTCTTGTAAATAGCATTTAGTTGCTATACTTTGATCTGAGAGCATTTGACTTTTAATTGGGGGATTTAATCAATTCACTTTTGTTTTTATAATCATTTAGTGCTCAGCTTTCCTCTTTTCCTTTAATTGTTCATGGATATATTTTTTTCTGTCTTTTAACATATGAATTTTTTTGTTGTTTTTCTTGCTAGTCGTTTTGTTTAAATTAAACAATGTTTTTGAGGGTCTCTATGCTAGTCATCATTTGAAGAGTTCCCTTTAAGTTTTTCATAAGTGCTCCTTAACTTACATTTATCTAAATATCAAAGACCAAAATGAAATGTTCACTTTTGGTTCTCTTTATGTGAGATCAATAGTTTAGTACACTTTCACTTTCCTTCATCTATTAATATATTTGAAGTTTTAGATCAAGAATATTATATTTGTTCCATGACATGGAACCAGACTACACCGTAAGAGGAAGTTTTCAAGAGTTTTTCTTCCTTATAATGAGTGTCACTTCTTTCTATAGTCTAAGACTTTTAAAAGTTGCTCTTTTAATTTTCCCATCAGGGATATTCTAAGAGAAATTAGGAAAATCTGTATTAGAGAATGTAGTGAGAGCCCATTTCCCATTTTCCACTAGATATCTACTTAAGACCATTTTGAAACTCCTCTACTCTCCTCTATCACATCTCCACTCATTCTTAGCAGATTAACCCTTCTCTTATTTCACAAATAGAAGGAAAAATCATCAGACAGGAATGCTCGCTATTTCCTATGACCGCATTAATCTTCTTGGTTTCATACAGTTCTTTTTTATTCTACCCTTGTAATAAAGTTATGTTTCGTTTTCATTTATCTTCTGCAAAAAAAAATTAGAAAGTGAATTCCTCTTGGTATACACATTATATGTATATATTACATATAACAATATGTTTTCAACATCCAGTCTCAAATAAAATAACTTGAATGTGTTTGGTACTTCTGACTTGGGTTTATATAATCTCATTGTAAAATGAAAAATAAAAGATTCCTCTCAAATGTGAACACGGCTTGAATTTTAGATAAAGTTAAGGAATTACATTTTTGGTGGGATTATGCTATTGCATTTTATGTTTGGCTTAGAAGTCCTTATCTTTTTAGATATGCATATTGAAATACTTATTAATAAAAGTATATTGTCTTGGATTTGTTTCTAAATCATCTGGTGTTGGGGAGAGTGGGTTGGAATACCAAAAAAAAACATACTGGACTTGGGTTGATCATTGTTGAAGCTGAATGATGGGTGTATGGGCGTTCATTATGCTATTTTCTCTTTTTTTATATATACTTGAAATTTTCCATAATGATAAGTTAAAAATAATCACCTTAACAACATTTTAAACTGTTATACCCCTACAAATACATAAACACATATGAAACTGATTTTAACAATCACTACCAGGTCCCTCCTGCTACAACTTCTTTTCTAAGTTTCTAATCATTTGGTGAACAAGTTCACCTCTTTGGAAAATCTTTTTCAGGAATTACTACAGATAGTATGTTTTCAGACAGGCTGAATCTGAGCTATTTATGAAAGCTTAATATGAAAATGTGTCTGTTGTCTTCATCAGTTGACTTGGATATTCTTGAACCCAGGAAAATTTTACACTGGCATCTGGTTTACTTGTATAAAGTACTTGTGACTTGATAAAAATATCCTCTGCTTTAGAAGTAACAGGGACCAGTGCTTGACAATTGCTTCGAACAATTTTCCCGCTCAGAACTGCTGTCAAGTCTTGTGAATCACAAAAGCATATTCACTGTGACCTAGAAGAGTTGGTCGAGTTATAAAAGTGCATTTATTCCTGTTCATAACCTCTGCTTGCAGAGCTAAAGCAAGTTGACATTTTTTTCCTGTGATGCTACTAATACTTTCTTCTGTTTACCCGCAGATCTCAACACTTCAGTTGACTAGACCAACATAAAAAGTGGAACAGTTTTATGAGAAGCAGCATTACCAAACTACACTACATTATCTTATTTGATAAAATCCGAGAAATTGTAAGGTTTTTATTTTTCTCACTGTCCTATGTTAGTTTTGATTTTCTAAAGGAAAGTTACAGAAGTTACAGATGTGTGTGTGTGTGTGTGTGTGTGTGTGTGTGTATTGTTGGTGGTGGCATTATAAATTTAATAAGAAAACATGTATTGGGTCATACTGCATCCATACATTCATTAATCCATTCCTTTAATCAAACAATTTTACTGAGTGTTTAGCTCACTGAGTGGTACCCTCCATCCCTGCCTTCACGGATTTTTTATCCTACTGCAAGCGGCTCCTTTGAGGGGGGATAAGAGGATAAATACCTAGACTGAGAGGTAAAAGAAATTAGGATCTATCCCTCATAGGTCCAGAGAGAGAAACCCAAGCTCTTCCCTCGCCATGGCTCCTAGCTTAGTATGGCAAATAACTTAGACCAATCAGTTTTGATAAGGAATTCCTGGACCACTTATGGATCTTAGGAGGATCCATGTAACCAGTTAATGCCTTGAGTATTCTTCTTGAGAGATGATCTATCTGGTTAGTAAGACAAAGATTTATACTCAGTCCTTCCTTGGCATGGCTCATTTTCTTCTGAGATTTGCAGTTAATTACTAGAATTATTTATACTCATAGAATATGAGATTATGAGATTATGCTTATTTTAAAAAGCAAGAGAGTTTTTTTGTTTGAACTGTCGATAATCTTGAGTTTAGTGCAACAGCCCCAGATGATAACAGTTTAGGGTTTTTTCCCTTTTTATGTTTAATGCAGAATGTTTATTTGATGTTCATTAAACTTAGTTTCTTAAGCTATTTCTTCGCATCATACAAAGCATTCTTAATGTCATAGTAGAGATATAAAAGATCTTTACAAATTAAAATGCGATGCCCTTGTCCCCAAATATTTTAATGTCCACAAATGTGCTTTTAAAGTAAACATTAAATTCATGTTTGACACTCTAAATTTTGTGTAATCTCAATACTACCAATAAGTAAACTATATTATACAGATGTGGAAAAATCTAGTTAGTATATAAATAATACTTTGCACCATTAACAACTTTATGATGTGAAATTCACATATTGACTTAGGAAACTGTTTTGAGCCCCCAAAGTACCTTTGAAATATCATTGTATTACTACAAATAAAAATCACACTATATAATTGAAAAAATTTTTGAAAATACCAACTGCCTAGTGTTGGGCTATAACCCAAAGCATAAAACAAAATTCCAGAAGTCCATACAGATATAAATAAATGTTGCATAAATAAATAAATGAGGGAGAAGAGGTGAATCTCCTATACAGAAGAATTTCACATAATTTCTCTAGATACTATGCCATCATGGAGGCAAGCATAACTCCCCACTCTGGTGTGGGCTTTGCCTAGCGACTGGTGACTTCCTTCCAAAGAAGGCTGTATGGAAAGAAGGAAAATAAAAGAGGGACTTTATAGTGAAGCAACCTGACCCTCCCCAAAGCCCCATAGCTTCAGGCTAATCATGAGAATGACGTCAGACAAATCCCAGCTGAGTCAAAATACCTGACCAGGGCTTCCCTGGTGGCACAGTGGTTGAGAGTCTGCCTGCCGATGCAGGGGACATGGGTTCGTGCCCCGGTCTGGGAAGATCCCAGATGCCGTGGAGCGGCTGGGCCCCTGAGCCATGGCCGCTGAGCCTGCGCGTCCGGAGCCTGTGCTCCGCAACGGGAGAGGCCACAGCAGTGAGACGCCCGCGTACAGAAAAAAAAAAAAAAAAACCTGACCAGGACTCCTCAGAACTACAAAAGTCATCAAACTCAAGGAAAGTCTGAGTAACTCACAGCCAAGAGATGTCTAAGGAGACACAGTGACTAAATGTAATGTGGTCTCCTGAATGGGATCCCAGAACTGAAAAATGATGTTGCATAAAAACTAAGGAAATCTGAATAAAGTATAGATGAGTTAATAATAATGCATCAGTCTTGGTTCATTCATTGTGAGAAATGTACCATACTAATTTAATACACTAATAGGGACAGTAGGTGCAGGGAATATGATACATTCTCATTTTATTTCTGTAAATTTAACACTGTTCTAAAAAAAAAGTTTATTTTTTAAAATGTTACCTGCCGATGTAATTTTAATTTAAAAATGTAAAAAGAAAATTTGCCTTATATACCAAACAAAGACATCCTGTTAGTCTCTGGAAGTACTTTCTGCAGAATCAACAAGGGCTTTTAATTTGTCAGCAGTGTTACCTCCCCTCCAAATATCTTTCCAAATACCAAACCATTATTCACTGAATAACTTTAATTTCAATAAGATACAATGTTTGTTTTTGTTTTTGTTTTGCGGTACGCGGGCCTCTCACTGCTGTGGCCTCTCCCGTCGCGGAGCACAGGCTCTGGATGCGCAGGCTCAGCGGCCATGGCTCACGGGCCCAGCCGCTCCGCAGCACGTGGGATCTTCCCGGACTGGGGCATGAACCCGTGTCCCCTGCATCAGCAGGCAGACTCTCTACCACTGCGCCACCAGGGAAGCCCAGATACAATGTTTTTAATGACTATATAAACACTTCATCTTCCACATACATAATTTTTCTAAAATCTTTCAAAACACAATCTATATAGTGACTTCATAACTGTGGTTACCAACCCCACGTTGGATTCCAGGCCCTGTAGCCAGTCCAGCCCTCTCTGTTGGTAAGACACCACCCTTCCACTTCCCAATCCCATCACTGTTTATGTCAATAATTTGGCAGGTGTGTGCGTCAAGTCATGAAACAGGGATGCTTCTTGAACAGCAACAAAAACCCTACAGTACAAATAATCATGGCATTGATTTTAATTGCAGCATTTCCCAATAGATTTTTCCAGAAAGAACAAAGCAGGTAGAGAATTCCAATTGTTAAAATAAAAAAGAAAGCGGTCGGGATTTTCCTGGAGGTCCAGTGGTTAAGACTTCTTCCACTGCAGGGAGTATGGGTTCAATCCCTGGTCGGGAAGTTAAGATCCCACATGCCTCACAGCCAAAAAACCAAAACATAAAACAGAAGCAATGTTGTAACAAATTCAATAAAGACTTTAAAAATGGTCCACATCAAAAAAATCTTTAAAAAGAAAAAAGCATTCAGAAATCCAAACTGAATACCATTACGAGACTCTCCAAGTGGAGCCTTCTCTATGCTCATTAAGAAGGTTTTGTTTTTTAAGAATGTCATTTTATGCTTACTGAGCAATGGTAGAAAGAGAGGGCAATGCTATCATTCCTGAAAGGCAAACTTATAGTGGAAAAATTCACTGTTATTTTAGGCTGCTTACAGATTTATATGACCTAGTTTAAACCTAACTCTACTTCATAATTTCTAACCAAATCTCATGGAAAAGAACACCTTTGTATACTCTTTCTGTTTGTTTGACTGGAGATAGCAAATTCTTTTTTAATGAACCATACAGGTCATTCTCACAAGATTTTGTAGGACTAGCATCCACTACTGACTATTAATAACTTACTTCCTGTTACTTGCAAGTTTGGCTATAGGGTCTAGAGTTCTAATCTGAGTTTCTCTATTAGCAAATGTTTTGGAAGTTCTGCTCATAAATATGATCAAATTGGCCTTTGTCACTATATATTTTAAGTCACTCAAAAGATAGTCATCTCACCTGTTATTTATTTTACAAAAGCAACCTTAGATGTGCAATATTATTCCTATTGAGAGAAAAATCTGACTCTTCAACATATTGCTTCATTAAGATGAAATGAAATCTTGTTTTCACAGGGAATGTGAGTTACAGGAGTCTATCAGGACATGAACTGCTCTGTTCCTCAACTTACTTGACTGAGTTTTATTTCAAATTTCTTACCATTAACCATGGAGAAAAAAAGAGAGAGAGGGAGAGAGAGAGAGAGGTGGATAGGGGATCAGGAGGTAAAGAAAGAAGAAAAGGAAAGAGGGAGGAAAAATACAGAGTAGGGGAGGGAAAAGGGAGGTGAGGTAGAGAGAGACAGGAAGGGAGCAGTGTAGAATACGGAAGGCACGCTGAGAGGGAGCGATCACTGTATAACCATGATAAAAAAAATCTCTCTGCAAGATATACAGATGCCAACAAACACATGAAAGGATGCTCAACATCACTAATCATTAGAGAAACGCAAATCAGAACTACAGTGAGGTATCACCTCACACAGGTCAGAATGGCCATCAGCAAAAAATCTACAAACAATAAATGCTGGAGAGGGTGTGGAGAAAAGGGAACCCTCTTGCACTGCTGGTGGGAATGTAAACTGATACAGCCACTATGGAGAACAGTATGGAGGTTCCTTAAAAAACCAAAAACAGAACTACCATATGACCCAGCAATCCCTCTACTGGGTATATACCCTGAAAAAACCATAATTCAAAAAGAGTCATGTACCACAATGTTCACTGCAGCACCATTTACAATAGCCAGGACATGGAAGCAACCTAAGTGTCCATTGACAGATGAATGGATAAAGAAGATGTGGCACATATATAGAATGGAATATTACTCAGCCATAAAAAGAAACGAAATTGAGTTATTTGTAGTGAGGTGGATGGGCCTAGAGACTGTCATACAGAGTGAAGTAAGTCAGAAAGAGAAAAACAAATACTGTATGCTAACACATATATACGGAATCTAAAATAAAAATGGTTCTGATGAACCTAGGAGCAGGACAGGAATAAAGACTCAGATGTAGAGAACAGACTTGAGGACACAGAGAGGGGGAAGGGTAAGCTGGGATGAAGTGAGAGAGTAGCATTGACATATATACACTACCAAATGTAAAATAGATAGCTAGTGGGAAGCAGCTGCATCACATGGGGAGATCAGCTCGGTGCTTTGTGACCACCTAGAGGGGTGGGATAGGGAGGGTGGGAGGGAGACGTAAGAGGGAGGGGATATGGACACATATGTATACATATAGCTGATTCACTTTGTTATACAGCAGAAACTAATACAACATTGTAAAGCAATTATACTCCAATAAAGATGTTTAAAAAAAACTTCTTTGCAAAGTTATTCAAACCAAAAACTAATGTTATTGCTCATAGAATTGATCTATTTCAGCTTCAGGAATCAACATGGTACTATTTACTCCTGTGGCATAAATTCATTAAAGAAGGAACTTGCAATATTCCAGACACAGACTTCAGATTCAAATACTTCAGATTTCAAGTACTCTAGCAGAGTCTGAAAGCTTATTTAGTTTCTATTTGCAAATGTATGACCACCATATATACAATCCTTTTTAGGGAGGATGTGGGAGGAGAATCCTTGCCTTTAAAAATTAGTATTATAATTTGGAGAGTTGACTAGGTAATAGATAATAGAATATCCAATAAAAAATCACTAGAGATCACATGAAATATTTTAACTCCCCTTTCTTGAGAATGTTCACTGATGAAATTGGTTACAAAACCTGTCCTTGGGCTTCCCTGGTGGCGCAGTGGTTGAGAGTCCGCCTGCCGATGCAGGGGACGTGGGTTCGTGCCCCGGTCCGGGAGGATCCCACGTGCCTCGGAGCGGCTGGGCCAGTGAGCCATGGCCGCTGAGCCTGCGCGTCCGGAGCCTGTGCTCCGCAACGGGAGAGGCCGCAGTGGTGAGAGCCCCGCGTACCGCAAAAACAAACAAACAAACAAAAAAAAACCTGTTCTTAAACAAATTTACAAATTCAATGAAGTTAAATGTTGAGAACATGTGAGAATCTTCAGATGACAAGTTCTAGAAGTCTAAAATTCTAAGGTCTTCATATCACTCTACCCCTGTCTTTTAAATGAAAACACCAAATGAACGTTTCCTAAAAGTAACAGTCTCTTGGCTATTCTTGCAAAAATGTTAAGGACTCAACTGAAAACTTTTAACAATGAACAATCTAGCTACTCTTGAATGGTGTTTTCACTTTATTATTCATCCAAAGAAAGATAAATGTATTCATGCTTCTGCACCCTTGTCTTCTTTATTGATAACCCAATTCCATGACATATCAGGCATACATTCTTCTTAAACCAGTTTTCTCAGCCACAAAATGACAATATCACAACAAAAAATTAAGAGAGCTTGCCCCAGTTAAAAAACTTCTTAGTAAGACTTTCCCTGTGGGCACATGTATATTGTCTAAACCCAAGCTGTATTCACCAAGAAATTGCTGTTCCTTTCTTTCAAAACCCTTCCACTTGTGAGTGAAAGAAACACATTACAGAGTGGAGAAGAGCAGAAGCTGAGGCTGCAAAACTCATAATTTCGTATTAAAATGGGATCAGTGAAACACAAAGCTTGGTTCAGAGTTGCAATTGGGATGCCCCATCTGGCAAACTGCACCTTCCTATCAAAGGTGGAATAGGACCAGTAATGTAAAAATGACTTAAACATAACAAATTATCACTAGGATGAAAATATGGTCATTTTTCTCTTGTCCTTCTCATAATTTCTTAAATAATCTGATGATTTTGATATCCTTTCTATAGCCAACTAATGCATCAGAGTAAGTCCATGTGTGTACACACACAGACCCTCACCAACACCACACACACAGGCAATTTCTAATTCTCCAGGCTCCTTGGAAGGTCTTCAGTGATTCTATACTACAGCAGTGAGTAAGCGAGGTGGTTTGACTGACAACAGACAGGTTAAATTTACAGGTGAGCATGTCAAATCAAAATGAAACGCTTTTCAAGTAAACATCATAGGTAAATGTTTAATTAGTACCTTTTAAATGTTTCATTGCTATACTACACTTGTACTCTCCCAGGTTGCTCATTTTTAATAATCTGAGTACATTTTTAAGATGTCTGCAGTGATTGGTTGACTTTTTTATGACTTACCTAGTCCAGTACTATAGTTTCAGAAAACACACACATACACACGCACGCACACGCATGCATGCACACCCATTTGAGCACGTAAGCATCTCTCTTTGATTAGATATTAGGGAGATTCCTGTGACTCTCTCTGCTCATTTGCAGTAGCTTTCTTTATTCTGATTAATGATTTCCTATCCCACCTCTGCTCCCACTCTTTCATTAATTTTATCTCTTCTTTTTACTCTTCTTGCATTAGTAGTTTTTATTTTAATTTTACTTGCACTTTTTAAATTTAAGCCACTTAAAATCCTTTCAGAAATAGTCATGATATGTGTATGTTCCTGTGTGCCTGAGCAAACTGACACAAAGAGGGAAGAACAAAGAATACATCTTGTTTTATTTTTTTATTGAAGTGTAGTTGATTTATCATGCTGTAGTAGTTTCAGGTATACAGCAAAGTGATTCAGTTATACATACATATATATCTATTTTTTTCAGATTCTTTTCCCTTACAGGTTATTACAAAATACTGAGTAGAGTTCCCTGTGCTATACAATAGGTCCTAGTTGATCATCTATTTTATATATAGTAGTGTGTATATGTTAATCCCAAATTCCTAATTTATCTCTACTCACCTTTCCCCTTTGGTAACAATAAATTTGTTTTCTATGTCTGTGGGTCTGTTTTGCATGTAAGTTCATTTGTATCTTTTTAAAATTTCCACATATAAGTGATATCTTATGAATACATCTTTTTAAAATAACCCTTCATTCAGGTGAGTCTGGTCTCTCCTTTCATAATTTATTCTAATATTTAGTAATCTTCTATGAGCTGGAAATTCTTTTCTACACAGTTGTATTGTGAAAAGAAATAAATTTTTGTAAGCAGAATCATCTTTTAAGTGTATTGGGGACAGACTCACCAGGGTTAAAGGAGGCTCTAGAGAACATTGATCACATCTCACTACAAAAACAGATTCCTAGTTTCAAATATTTACAGAGAAGGTTAACTTAAAGTTAACACAACTATAAGGTGATTGTACTATTTAGGGATTTTCAGTTGTAAACAACAGAAACTGCTTCCATCCACATGTTTCCCAGCATTGTAACTATCCCCTAGGATGCATTTTTCCTTTCTCATTTTACCAATACAAGTGTTCCCTTTCCCAAATAGTATTAAGGCACAAAGCATCCCAGCTAAAGATTTCGTTTCCTACCCTCCCTTTTAGCTAAGAGTGGTCATGTGACTAAATTTTCAAAGATCAAATGCAAGAAAAGATTATCTCTGTTACTTCTACATCCTTCCTTTAAAAAAAAATATCACTTTCCCTCCACTACTGTCCTCCCCTTTCCAGAGGGTGGAATGTGGATATGGTGCCAGTGATCCGGCTTCAAATACTAAGACTAGAACAACACTCTAGAGATGTGAACATCAAGACAGAATCTAATTCCCTGCAAGAGGTTGGGGAGATGAGTTGCCTGGTAGTTCTGAGTTACGTGCATCTCAACTCTTACGTGACAGACAACGTATTTGTGAGATTCTTCACTACAATAGCTTCGCTTGCATTATATACAATATTTTCATTTAATCAGACACTGGATTTTTTGGAGTTATATTGGGGAGTTCACAAAATGAATAGAAATATTCAAAACCAAGCTTGGAAAATAGTCAGGGACCAAGAGGTACAGGACATGTCCAAAATCTTACCACAGGCTGCTGACATCATTCCTCTCTTCTGAATGCTTGAGTCTGTGGCAGCCAACCACAAATGCTCCCTGAATATCCTCAGCTTTTAAATCATTCTTCTATGATTCAAAGTTTAGATGCTGGGCAGACAAAAATGACAACGTCCACCACAGTCTACCTTTGCCCATGGGGTAGTCCTACAAATCCTTTTCCTAATTCTTATGCTTAAAAAAAGTCTCCCACTAAAATTTAGCTAATATTCATATAGCTGCAAACATACCTTCTTTCCAAGATGAAGATCAGGCATCCTGCTCAAAATCCAGCATCCTTTTCATTTCTCTTCTGTGTATGAGGCAATTCCATGATGACATCATGCACTATGAACAAAATAAGAACATTATTCAAAAGTGTATTTGGCATTAATAAGGGAGAAGGAGTCAAAATCAAAGGGAAATCGGTTAAGTGTATTAATATATATTTGACACACCAAGGAAGGAAAGATAAGTTAATGTTTCAGTCCTCATATCTGTAATTATCATAAGGGCACAGTTGGTTATAAAATTTTCCATCCTCCAATACCCATTCCATATTCCCATTGACTCAAAACACCTTTCTGGTGGTCAAGATGTTTACCTGGGACAACACTGAGTGATTTATATAACCCCAAGAAAAGGTAGTCATTCACACTCTTGTCTCTAGAAGCTGCTCTTTATCAGCACACACACAAAAAATCAATAGCTATATGCCAGGTCCCAAGGGCTCTACTGATTTGTTCTAATAAGAAGACCACGTATGGAGCAGCAGCTTTAATTGGTGTCATCCCCTGATTAAACTTACAATTACTAATGGGCTCTGCAAGACCAATCAATCTTCCCCACTGGTCACGCTGGAAAGTTGAATGGACACATGGTTGCAATTACCACCCATGCAGCTTTCAAGTCTTGCATTATGGGGTTTCCCTCAGCACCTTTCTCCCATTGAAAATGGGAGAAAGACTTTTTTCTCATTGAAAACGCTTACTTATTTTTTCTTCTATTTTTGACATTATTTTGAACTTATATAAAAGTTGCAAGAATAGCACAAAAATCCTCTGATGCTCTTCACTCAGAATCATTCTATCCTTTCTTCTCTTTCCTGTCTTTCTCCATTATCCTCCTTTCTTCCTTTTTCTCTTTCTCATTGTTTTCTCTCTTTCATTCTTATTTTTTTCTTAACTATTTCAAAGCAAATTGCACACATGGTGCCCATTTACCCTTAACTACTATGGTGTATATTTTCTTAAAGCATACAATTATCTTAATTATCAAAATAAAGGAATCAAAATCAAGAAATTAATGTGGATGATATATTATCGAATTCCACAGCCAATTCTACAATAATGTCCTTCGTAGTAAAAACAACAACAACACAGTAGAACAGATCAGTTATTTCATAGACTGTCCCTCAATTTGTGGTTGTTTGATTGTTCTTTATTGTTAAATTCAAATTATGCCTTATTGGCAGGAATGTAACAGAAATGAGACTGTCTTCTTAGTGCCTGATGTCAGGAAGAACATGCTGTTGATTAACCCAACTACTGGTAATGTTAATTTTGACCCTGTGGTCATAACATGTGATTTATCCTTGAGAATGTCCCATGTGTGCTTGGAAAGAATGTGTATTCTGCTGCAGTTGGATCAGTAAATGACTGTGAGAATGCTCATCGTTGCTGAATATTTGTATATATATTTGTATATTTAGCAATTAGAAAAATAACTTTAGGATGAGCTCAAAGGTGGACCTAATGTGAGACAGACTCGGGTCAAATTTTCATTGATCACTTGACCCTTCAAATTCCAATATGACTGAAGTTTATTTCTGGATCTCTCTGAAAGTGTGAAAAAGAACCCCAAACCTCTCAGTGCAATCTTGTTGAATGGCTGCAAATCCCTTTAAAGTGGACCAAGCAAAGATCCATAGTACATGCATGTGATGCTATTGTGAGGTCTTTCTTTATGGGTCTCTAAGTATTCACCTTACTAGGGCTTTGGATATGGAAACTGACTCAAATCTAGGAATTTAATAAGGTGCTGTGACTTTCAAGAAGATTTCAATTTTTTTTATTTTTTTTATTTTTTTAAAATTTATTTTTAGCTGTGTTGGGTCTTCGTTGTTGCATGCCGGCTTTCTCTAGTTGGGATGAGTGCAGGCTACTCTCTTCATTGCGGTGCACGGGCTTCTCATTGTGTGGCTTCCCTTGCTGTGGAGCACATGCTCTGGGAGTGCGGGCTTAGTAGTTGTGGCACACTGGGCTCAGTAGTTGTGGCTCGTGGGCTCTAGAGCTCAGACTCAGTAGTTGTGGCACGAGGGCTTAGTTGCTCCGTGGCATGTGGGATCTTCCTGGACCAGGGCTCAAATCCGTGTACCTTGCATTGGCAGGCGGATTCTTAACCACTGTGCCACCAGGGAAGCCCCCAATTTTTTTCTTCATATTTTGTTTAAGTTATCCAAATCAAACAGGTGCTTAGTGAGTTATCCTTAATTTCAGTCCCTGGGACTCCATGATCAGAACATCATAATCAAAGCTCACTTTCTGACCATTAACTTTTCAGGACAGTTAGAATGTATGAGTGCTTTTTCCACTGTGCTCTAGTTGTCAGATGCTACATATTTGTGTCTGAAAGTCTACATACTTTCATAGCATTGAAATATATAAAACAGATTATTTTAGCAGTCATAGAAAGTTCCCGGTTTTGAGTTTGTGCCTGAGACAAGAATATAATAATTTGAGTTTACGGTTCTTTTTAAAATTATCCAGTGCTGTTAGTGTGAACACCCCACCCTGCATTCTTTGGATAATGCATGTCTTGATACTAATCTACAGCAGCGGTTGCTTAGTGGCCTTCAATGAGTACTCAATTCCAGTTCAAAACAGGCAATGATTTAATAAATCATGTTGCGATCATATATCATAGGCTGACAGATCCCTATCCTTTAATACCGGAAGACTCTAGATTTCCATTGATTTCAGCTCTATGAAAGCCAGATATAATCTGAGCTTTCCCTAAACTCTACAAAGAAACAAAATCACTTCCTTAATAATCTCTGCACTATAAATCTTTGCTTATATTTGTGTATATATATATATATATATATATATATATATATACACATATATATATATACTTGTTTTACTTTGTTTCAAAAAATAGAAATAAGCACTAGTTTAAACAAAAGACTTTGGCTGAAATAGTATTGAGGATCCCATAGGTGGTCAATTGCTTTAATGTCCTCAATTCTTCACCCTTCCCTGTATACACAGCCTTAGCCTTTGCAGTATCCACTCTCTGTGACTCGGCAGTTCCTTCCACAAGAGGGAGTGTATATTTTTCCACCCCACAGATGTTGGGCTTAACCACATGACTTACACGGACCAATGAAATGTTAGCAGATATACTTGCAAAATGCTTGCTCAGTTGGGCCTGCTCTTCTGCATTCTTGCCTCTCACCATCAGAAGGACATTCATCCAGTAGCTGCTAGTCAAGGGAAGATGAGGAAAATGTGGAGTAGACCTGCACTTAAGCACAGCTTGGTCAAGCCCCATTAAGTCCAGCCTAGAAGGGCCAACCTCCTATCAACTGGCATTCATAGGAGTTTGAAACAAATATTCATGTTAAATGTCACTGAGCTTTTTTAGGGTGGGGAATTGTCATGCAAAATTATTACGGATATAGCTGATAGATTCATCATGGACTAATTAGAATGACTAGGGACCCAAGTCTTGGGACAGAGACAAGAGCCTAAGGAAACTAGGAATGGTCAAGACTCCACCACAAAAATAATCTATTTAGGATTCTACTGTCGGTGTCGTTACCACTGGAGACTGGCTACTGTCACACCATATTTCACATTCCCCAGGCACACACGGGAGTTCGCTATACTGTCAATCATACCACAGCTCCAGAAAATAATCTCTAGTTACCTCTGTTCTCATTCACCACTCTTCCATATTCAAAACCCAATCTGGAGCATTTAATCAGCCAACCAAGGTCACATATCTCCATTCCAACCCCAAGAAGTTGGGAGAAGGCATATCTGCCTCCCTGTGGCTTGTACCAATCTTGTGATTCCTGCCAAATATAAGAAGTATTTAAATTCTGGGTAGCCAAAAAAAAGACAGATGTCCGTTACATGGCTTTTTTTTTTTTTTTTTGCCTGAAGGGGGATGGAAATGCAATGGAACCCACAAGCCTATGTTCAAGACAGACCATGTCTAAATACAACAGCAACAATAACAGCTAAGATATACTAGGCAGGTACCAAACACTGTGCTAAAATCATGATCCACACTTTTGTTATGGATAATATATCTCGTCTATATATAGAAAATGAGGTTTAAAAAGTTTAAGTAACTTGTTCTAATTCACACAGCTCATAAATATGGTAAAGTCAAGAGGTAAACTAGGCTGGTCAGATTACAGAACCCTGACTCTTAAACACTGAGGTGCACTATTTCTCAAGTATTAAAGAATTATTTCCAGGAAATAATGAGCTCTCTATTTTTTTAAGGCTAAGAGAACTGGTGACTCCATAAGCATCGTCAACATCCTTCCCTAGTTCTTAATTCCACAGCTAGTTATTAGTTTTTAATTGCATCCATGCTATATTTTAAGCCAAGTTTCTTTTTCTTCCGCTTGTAGAGGAAATGGGAAGTAACTGGTCTTTCCCAAATATCTGAAATCCTATTATTTAAGTTTTCTATCTGCTTCTCTTATCCAGATTCTTACAACTTATCTCTGTCTTTAAATGGAGTGCGCTATTTTTTTCTTTAATTTACTTGCTTTAATTAACTTTGAGGGGTTAAGTGTACAAAGTTTTTCTAGAGAGAGAAATAACTTTCCATTTTCCCTAAGCCCTGACTACCCATGGAAGTTTCTTGAGGTTGGTATTCTCTGTGTGTGTGTGTGTGTGTGTGTGTGTGTGTGTGTGTGTGTGTGTGTGGCATGCCCTATTGTTACTGTTGCTTTTATTTTCAATAAAATTTCTGAGAGGCCTGACCATTAGTTAAAATGTTTTTTCTGCTGATATGTTGACAAACTACAAAAAAAGTTGCCATGATGGAGAAGAGGATGAAGAAAATAGCCTAGTGGACCAGATTCTCGTGGTTGAAATGCTTGTTTGGTCATTAACTAATTGTGTGTCATTGGCAATACACACAAATTATCTGATCATTTATTCCATTGCTTGCGTAACAGGATAAAAAAGAAATAATGCCACATACAGAACAGAGCCTAATGCAAGTGGGTACTCAGTGATAGCAACTATCATCAGTATTGCTATTGTTTTGATATTATTGCTTTTTTGATTGTAATGGTGGTGAAAATAGCTATGGATCCTTCAGACATAGTCATTGGAGTCCATTTCTTAGAATTTCTTTTCCTGGAAAACTAGCAGTAATAATATTAATAATAAAAGATAATAATCACTTTTTTCAAGAAATTAAAACTCTACTGAAGAATGCAGTAATATTTATTCCTGAATTTTTAAACTCATTGTCTTATGATATCATCCTCAGGGACACTTTAAGAATTGGAAAAATATTAATGTGAGCATTATATAACTTATCCATGCTGTTGTCCTTGCGTTACCACCAAATAACTAAGCTGGTTATAACCACTAGTGACCTAACTGGGATCTAGTGAAAGCCAGGTCCAGGATTAAAACATTTGTCATCATACTCTCTCTACTTGCCTCACCTTGCTGGTGTTTCCTGCTGTTAAATCAGGAGCCCTATTTTGAAGAATTCCTTGTAATTTAACCACTAAAATAGGGCCCAGAAGAGGCAGAAATGAGTTCACAACACTTGGGCTAGAACATTTGAGGGGAAATCAGTGAGGAAACACCAACATATGTTGGTCAGAACCATTTTCACATTTATTATTTTCATTTTATTCAGCACCTGAAGCACAAAAAATATAGTAGTTTGGGAACTTGAAGTCAATGTGTTTCCAACAACTCTATAAATTATCTTTCTGACAACCCATCATATTAGATAATGGAATTACTGAGTAAATAAGGGACCAGATGACTCAAAGTGTTTTACAGTTGGGGACATCATGTCATATCGTGGCAGTACAGAAAGTCAACTTTGTAAAAGTTTGGGATTTCTCCTCCTTAAGATATTACATTACACTTCAACTGCCAAGTCGGAAAGAAACGGAATTAGTGATGTCAGTTCAAAGAACTAGGGAGTGATTTCCTTTGAATTTCATGATCTTCTCATCAGCTGCATAAGCAAAAAGTGAGATAATTTGTATTCATGGAGACAGATAGAATTCCATGTCATAGGCAAGGAGAAAAATTACCATGGCCTGGTTACACTAATAAAGGTTACTAGCTACTTTTAGCCCTTTCAGAAGTAAGTAGGATATAGATCTTTAATACTTTAAGAAGCAAAGTGTCGGGCTTCCCTGGTGGCGCAGTGGTTGAGAGTTCACCTGCCAATGCAGGGGACACGGGTTCGTGCCCCGGGCCGGGAAGATCCCACATGCCGCGAAGCGGCTGCGCCCGTGAGCCATGGCCGCTGAGCCTGCGCGTCCGGAAGCTGTGCTCCGCAACGTGAGAGGCCACAACAGTGAGAGGCCCGTGTACAGCGAAAAAAAAAAAAAAAAAAAAAAAAAGAAGCAAAGTGTTTTAGATACCATGGCTATGAAATAAATCAGTGGTAATACTAAAGTCTTTGGGTGGGGTTGGGAGGGGGACAAAAATATAATTTTATTATTGAATCAGAAATAAGCTAATTAGCTGAAGAACTTTAAAAAGGGTCTTGAGGGTTCATGCTTAGGATTAAAAATAGCCAAAGAGAGAGAATTAAAAATAAAAGTTTTTTTTTCCTGGATAACATTTTCACTTTGACTAATGTTACTGTATATCTTCTACTTTTATTTTTTATATAAAGTGATATACAGTAGAAAAGATGCTCTCAGATCCCATTTGTTTGTCTCCTTCTGCAATATAAGTAACAGAGCCGAATTTGTGCAGCAAACAAAATAAAGTTCTTTTCCTCCAACACACATTCCATCAGGCATCTGGAAAACATTTGAGGTCACACTTATAATCCTCAGATGAAAGAACTGATATGAATGAGAAAAGATTGTGTTCCTCCAAGGAATGAAAAGATTTGAAAATGAGTTTTTATCTTCTTTCTTAGATGTATTTTCCAGTCCTTACTGAAGGCCAACAAAACGGGCTCAAGACTCAACAGCAGAGCCCGCACGTAAATGAGCTGGGCTTGTGCTTCTGCAATCAATCAAATAATCACACTTTACCAGATAGTTCAAAAGACCATTATCAATGCTCACCTTACTCACAAAGTTTTACAGTTCTCTGTACAGCCTTGCCAGGAAGCAATTTTGGTACTTCTGTCACCACCTGGAATTATAGGCCCAGCTGTCAATGACCTAACAGCCCATTCATTCTACTATGATGAGATATGTCAGTCAAGTTTTCCACTGCACATGGAGTGAGAGGAGACTGGAGTGGGACTGTCCAAGCCAGCTCATCATGGGACTATTTCTTGCACGCTCACTAATAGAAGGTTCTCAACTCTCGGTGGACCATGAATACAATTACATTAATTCGGATGGCAAAAATTGTCTCTATCGTTTTGTTAACTTCTATTGAAAATTTAGCAATTCATTCCATTTTATTTTTTTTAACCTTAAAATATTGTTCTAGAAATTTCAGAAAATGAAGTGTTATCTTCTATCTCATTTTATTTTCATTCTCTTTTATGTTCTTTCTTCTTATCTCTTCATTTTTTAATCATATAATTTCAGCCAAACTGAGGGAACCCAGCCAGTTATGATTCAGTTCTTTTCTGCACTCTCTAAGACAACTGAAATTCCAAAGCTTCAGAGTCATGTTCGCTTTTTAAAAACTTTCAGCGTAAAGGCTCTTGTTGCTCAATTCAGATAAGGACATTATACTGTGTAATGGTCTTTGACTAAACTCTATCCAAATATTGATCAACACATGATTATAAATAGGATGTACTGGAATGCATTGTAGATATTTGCATCATCAATGTGATAACATGTGGTTGAACTGTTTGGTAGAAAAAGACTTCTGAGCATGGAATTACTATAGCTGCTGGTTACAATGTACAAGAATCTGCAGAGAAAATTGTGATTATGCACTGTGGAGGGACAAGTTTTAAAGACACTGCACAACATGTACTATTGTGCTAAAAATCATTCTGAGAAGAGGTATTCTCCAGCCTCTCCCAAAGAATCCATGAAACAAAAGAGATTAAGAATTCCTGCTCTGAATCACACATAGTGGTTTGACCTGTGCTCTTCTTTGGTGAGATGATGGAAGGGCTGGTGAAGCCATACCTGGAGCAGGGTTATCATTATGGACACGTGACCAGTGCAGTTACACAGGAGCATGGGCTCATGCTCTGCAATCACCATCTGGAAATTGGGAATTTTGGTTTTGCAAATGAAGTTCATTCGGAAGATGAAGCATGAACCAAGGACTTGGAGTCTTGACTCATGCGGAGTCAATTCTATACCCTATCTTTACCTTCCTGACTCCCTGAGACAGGTTCTTGTCCATCCAGTCCCCCACCTTGTCCTGCTTTTTGAACAAGAGGTACCACATTTTATTTATTTTTTACATTAAAATTTATTTATTTATTTATTTCTATTGATGTATAGTTGATTTACAATGTTGTGTTAATTATGCTGTACAGCAAACTGATTCAGTTATACATAGGTATACATTCTTTTTTTATATTTTTTTTCACTACAGTTTATCATAGGATATTGAATATAGCTCTCTGTGTTGTACAGTAGGACCTTGTTGTTTACCCATCTATATATAAAAGCTTACATCTGCTAATCCCAACATCCCAGTCCACCCCTCCCCCAAACCCCTCCCCCTTGGTAGCCACCAGTCTGTTCTCTATGTCTGTGATTCTGCTTCTATTTCATAGATAGGTTTATTTGTGTCATATTATAGATTCCACATATAAGTGATATCATATGGTATTTGTCTTTCTATTTCTGACCTACTTCACTTAGTCTGATAGTCTCTAGTTGCATCCATGTTGCTGCAAATGGTATTATTTCATACTTTTTTATGGCTGAGTAGTATTCCATTGTGTATATGTAAGAGGAACCACATTTTAAATAAATGTTTCATTGTAGAATAGCTTTTATTTACAGAAAATTTGTAAAGATGGTACAGAGAGATCCCATATATCCACTATTGAGTTAATTAGTAGTGGAGTTGGGATTTGAACCCAAGTATATGAGGTCCCAATACTCACAGTCATATAAGTTTATAGAACCATCACTTTCTTCCTGGCCAAGGGCATTGGGAGGGTATGTTGTAGACCATCTAGTTATCATTGAGGTTCCTGTAACTCAGCTTCCTCCTCCACCTAAATCACCTAACACCACTCTCTCTTCTTCCATTCCTGCCTTTGTAAGTTTTGCTTTGTGTTGTTTTCCATAGTTACCTTCATAGCAGCACAGGATTTCAATATATGCAGTGGCCAGGTCCCTAAAAACATGATTAGCAGAGCTTGGATCTAAAGGTGAGTGTTGAATTCTCTAATCCCACTGTTTTGGAAATTCAGAAATCTCCAGTATCCCTCAGAGAAGGAATATGGTAAGTCACTTTAAAGCAGGGACAGAGACTGTTCTAGTTCTGGGTGAACACTTATAGAGAAATGATCCAGCAGGTTCCTGCTAACATTTAACTCTTCCAATCAAACTGCCTTTCTCTGGCAGGAAATTCTCCTTTTCCAGCTCTCCTAAGTGTTGAAACAATCATTTGTTTTATTACCTATTGCAGTAGTGTTGGCCATCAGTCTCATATTTGTGACTAGTTGACATCTGTTCCAATTAAAAAGTTAAATCCATACTCATGATAGTCTATAACTTCTCTTGAGCTCCCACCAATCATCAGCAGTAAGAAGCATGAAAAAGACTGTCCACAGAAGCCTACCAGCCCTGCCTGGCCTGTCCCCCTCAAGCCTGCAGTACACCCCCTCCCACCATGTGTCACTGCCACAGGAAGAGAACAGTAATTAAACAATATGATTAAAGCTCAGTTTGGCACTCATTCTGCATCCAGGATAGAAGAATAGACACTAATCATGTTCTAGCTCTAGATTTGTTGGAGAAGAGGTAAAAAGCAACCCTAAGTATAGCAGTGGAAAGTGTTCTGCTAGGTTAACCATCCATTTTTCACCTGTTACTATGGTTGGGTAAGGCTGACCTCTCTCACAGTTAGAAAAACAGCAAAAGAGCTCAAGATGTGAATTTGAGCATTTCTTCTTGCGGGTTTGCTTTGAACTCTTTCTGGCATTTCATTATCCCCCAGGGCTCTGAAATATCTTGTGTTTCTTGAAGCTGCACTGAATCTGGAATCCATTACATTTTCTTCTTCTTTTGGTTTGGTGGAAAATCATTTAATAACAGGTAGGATTCAAAATTAAAACCATGTTCACTAAGTCTGAAACACCAGAGAAAAGCAAAGGTATATAATCGAGGGAAGCTATTTTGATTAAATACCTTTCTCAAAATCATCCAATTTTTCTTTTCCCTTTTAAATGTTTCCAAATTACTTCTTTTCCATCCTTTATACATATCTTGCTGGGAGAGACATGGCTGAGGTCAAACGAATGATGTGACTTCTGGGAAAGAAAAGGAGACATACAACATGGAAACTACACTTGGCAACCTTGGAGTGAGAATCAGAAGTCCCCAAAACCGAGTTCTTCAGGAGAAAATGTTTGCTTTGGTGTGCTAGGATAGGATACGTGTGGCTAGACCTTGCAGCTGAAACCACCTTAGATCCTATATTATCCTTAGTTCAGTTAGAGAATAGTATAAAGCCACAAATATCATTTAATAATAAGGGAAAATCTTTATATTACTCTTCCCCTATGGTTTCTGTCTTTTCAGAAGTTCAAACACATATTCAGAACATAAAAATAATCTACTCCATGAGTTGTGTTAACCTAGAGTTTGCTGATATTAAAACAGATGCCTAGTTTTATGTGTGGAGCAAAGATTTGTTTGTTTCCAATTTTCTTCTTGAAAATGTCCCAAAAGTGGCAAGAAAAATGAGATAAAGAGTGTTAAGATGAAATTCAAAATCCATCATTGATGAAACTAGATAAAATTGGTAATTCTGAAACACACTATAAGACGTGCTGCCAGATTCAGTGAAGATCAAAGAGAAGTAAAAAGTGTGACTGGGTGAGGATCCTCGTGGCATGAAGTTTTGAGAAGCATGAAAGTAGATATGAATGAAGAATCACCTGGTAAATCAAATAACCCCAAAGCCATGAGCAAAGGTGGCAAGTGAAAGAAAAGAGACAGGCCTTCTCTGGTGAGGAGACCTGCATCAGCTCATCTCAGTGAGCTGGGAAGGAGCAAAGGCCACAGTAACTCACAAATATAACCTTGAATTACGAGGAGAATTCTCACTAGCTTATGACATGGCCTTTGCTACTTATTAATTAAATTTCATAGAATAGCTGTTTAAGAATAATTATGTCAATCAAATCTGGGTAATGATGATTATTTATATTATGAATCTCACAGTAATATATATAGCTCATACTATGTGCGAGGCAACATCCTAGGCATGTTACCTATATTTAACCCTCACAACAACCCTACAAGTTAGGTATTCCTATTATCCCCATTTGAGAGATGAGGAAACTGAAGCACAGAGAGGTTAAATAACATAGGGGGTTTGAGTAAGTTTCCCAGGGTCAGATAACTAGAAAGGGGTAGTCAGCGTGTGGACCCAGACAATCTAGCCCTAGAGTCCACACTCTTAACTACACAAGCACATCTCCAGTGTTCTGGTCTCAGTATCCCATCACGCTTTAAGAGTTACTGAGGATGTCAAAGAGCTTTTATTTTTGTAATTCATTTAAAATTAACAATAATAAGCCCATTATATTTTAATATGAATTTTAATGCAATATAACTATAGTTTGCAAACCAAAAAAAGAAAAAATGTGTGAGAAGAGGGCATTGTTTTACATTTTTTTTAATCTTTTTTTTTAATTGGAGTACAATTGCTTTACAATGTTGTGTTAGTTTCTGCTGTACAATGACATGAATCTTTTAATGTCTGGATTAATAGAAAAAAGCTGGATTCTAATACCTGCTTCCACATTTAATCTGGTGAGATATGTTGCTTTGGCTGGCATATATGAAGAAAATCTGGCTTTACACAATATGTAGTTGGAAAAGGAGCAGTATTTTAATATAAGCTTTTTCAAGTAATTGTGGATATTCTTATTTAATACTAAAAATACTTGAAAAGTTGTAGTTTCTTAAAAGGTAGTTTCAGGGTGGAATATGAAACCACAATGAACTTTTCTTACAATCCATTGGTCTAATTTGCACTTTGAATGACTCTTTTACCCATGCATGATTTTGTAACATGATGCACTGGTCATTTGGATCATTGAGTAATACAGATCTTTTAACTGTTGACTCATTTTATTGTGCAATATTAAGAAATCATACTGTCGAAATCATTATTAAACTCATCAGAAATGTTGTTAAGTGTTGGGAAGCTGTCAAGCTCAGAATGGCACAACAAAGTTTTTCCAAACTTCCAATTTTTGCTTGAAAGTCTGAATTTTTTATTGGCAACAAATTTTCACTTATCTTCTTTCATGTGACAGTCTCACTTGATTTATTTTTGAGAAAATATCTGCCAAATACTCAAATCTGAATAATCTTAGATTTTCTCTCAGTTATTCTTTCATGTAAAGATGGTATTCCATGAACTAATAAGAATCTGCTGTATAAAAAATAAATAAAATAAAATTCAAAAAGAAAAAAAAAAGAACCCACATGCCAATGCAGGGGGACACAGGGAAAAAAAAAAAAGATGGTATTCCATGAACAAGGAGCTTATTTTCTTTGAGACAAACATCACATTTTCATACTCAGCAGAAGTACTCTATGTGTAATTCTCATTTCATTGTGCAAAATATTTTAAAGACATGTACTTAAAAGACAAGATTTAATAGAATTAACAATTATCTCTGCTTCATTAAAAATATTCTTACAGAAAACTAAAACTAGGAATTTTTTAAAACCATGAACTTATCAGTGTGAAAATGACAGTGACAACCAGTACATATTGATGCTGCTGCCTTAATTCCTGTTAAGGACCAACAGTTTCAGCCACCAATGCTTTCACACCATTGGTATAAATGTCAAAATAATGAAAAGGCAAATAAGGCTTTAGCAGTGTTATCAAAATAGTTTTGACCTTGCAGAACCCCCAAAAATGTTTTCAGGGACCACCAAGAGTCTGCAAACCACACCTTGAGAAACACTGAGACACATTATACTCCTTATAAAGTTTAAAATGAACAGGTACAGTGTATATATAAAGATATTACAAAAGAAAAGAAAACCTGTTATGAACTAAATGTTTGTATCCCTTTGAATTTATATGCTGAAGCCCGATTCCCCAGTGTGATGATATTTAAAGAGGGCTCCTTTGGGAGGTAATTAGGTTGAGATGAGATCATGAGGGTGGAGCCTTCATGATGGGATCAGAGCCCTTATAAGAAGAGACACCAGAGAGCCACATCTCTCTCTTTGCCATGTGAGGACACAGTGAGAAGGTGGCTGTCTGCAAGGCATGAAGAGAGCTCTCACCAGAACCTGACCATGTCATCACCCTGATCTCAGAATTCCAGCCTCCAGAACTGTGAGAAAATAGGTTTCTTTTGTTTAAGACACCCAGTCTATGGTATTTTGTTATGGCAGCTTAAGCTGACTAATACAAAAAGGAACAGAAAAAAAAGCAGATGAATCTAGACCCACCAGAATTATGCTGCTAAGCAGTAGATTAATACTATAACTAAATGTATTGTCATGAACTTAAAACAGGGAAAAACTTAAGCTATTGCCTCTATAAAACAAGAGCTCAAATCTGAGATAAAAGGGTTTAGGGAAAATATAGGAAGACCAAAAAAAAGAGGATGAAATAAAACTGAAGAAAAGGAAGCAAAAGAACAAAACTAATCCTAAGTCCATTCTAGAACAACATAAAGGAAAATACAGTAAAACATGGGGAACACAGAACTGAGAAAAGGTAATCAAACAAAACTAACATGGAGACAAAGTTTAAAAAGCTTGATTCCCTCCAAGAAGAAAACCAATGTGGTGAAAGAAAAAAAAATGTTTAAAGATATATTTAAAGAAAAATTTCCCCAAATAAAAGAAAATATGTCTCCACAGATTGAAGGCATACACTATATCCCAGTAAACACTGGAATAGAAAGTCAACATTGCATTTAAGAGTACTGAGGACAAGTTATCTATCTTTGCAATAGAGAAGCTTTAGGAAGCCAAGAAAAAAACATCCAATCACCATTAAAGAAAAAATCTGGTTGTCCGCACATCATCTTCTCATTCCACATCAGGTGTAGAAGAGAATCAGTGCAAGAAGGCATTTGAGTACTCTCTACAAAGTCCTCAAGGAAAGAAAGCATTAAACACAAATTTTATACCAAGACACACTGCCATCCAAGGGTAAAGGTAACAAAAATTCTGGACATGTTAGGACTCAGGAATAAAGTTCTCATTAGCTCTTCTCAAAGAAATTTCTTGATTAAAAATATCCTTGGGTAAATAATATATTTGAAGGGAAAAATAATAGGAAAATGATTCAAGTTGAGCTTTAAATATGCTGAACTACAGGACTTTGTCAAAGACAAATTATGGGTGTAGAACAATCTGCACATAATAAACCTCAACAATACAGAATTAAAATGATTAGATAGAAGCCAAGAGAGGAAGTTGGAGAGAAGGTGAGATGGAGGTTTTACAAATATGCTGCTTTCCAATTAATTTATAGTTTGTGCTCAAAAAAGAGTATTTAAAAACCAATAAGTCAAGTAATAGAGACAAAAGTGTATGTTTAAAGATATAAAGGTGAAAACTGAGGAAAATAAAATCGTCAATTAAAATTAGATGATTTTGAAGGAGGGGAGGGAAAGGAGGAAGAACCAAATATTGACAAATTTCATTATCATTCAAATTAAGGAATAAAAAATTATGTGTAACAAAATAGATGATTAAGTGTGTTAGATAATATTATATTAAAGAGAGCAACCAATAGAATGGAAAATAAAAACCTATCACAAAAAGTTACAAAAATAAAGAATCAAACTGATATACTATATACCTGATAGCATTTCAAATCAGTAGGAAGGAACTGGATTTAGACTTGTGGGTCAACTAGTAGCCATATAGGAAAAAGTTAAAACGAATCCCTACCTTATATCTTACAAAGAAATGAAATCTAATACCAAAAAAATTTACGTATAAAAAATAATAGTGCTAAAAACAGCTTGGGAAACTTTTTTCTTATTATTTTGGCTCAGGATGACCCTGCAGGGAAAATGCCAGGTGAATTAATACATTGACATCACCCTCTTCCAACCTCCAATCTCTGGCCAGTGTTCCCGATTAGCTAAAACCAGATGCTGCCAGAGGGCAAGTAAGCAGATGGAGGCAATCCTTCAATACAGAGGATGTTGGAGAGTGGCTAGGAGAGGAAATGGTCTTGGACAAAGGCACCAAGAATACATAATCGGGAAAGGATACTCTCTGCAACAGATGGTTTTGGTTAAACTCTATATCCAAATGCAAAATAATGAAATCAAACCCTTACCTTACACCATACACAAAAATCAATTTGAAATAGATTAAAGACTTTAAATGTAAGACCCGAAACTGTAAAACTCCTAGAAGAAAACATAGGGAAAAAGGTTCATGATTTCAATTTTGGCAATGATTTCATGAATATGAAACTTAAAGCACAGGCGACAAAAACAAAAACAAACCAGTAGGACTACATCAAACTGAAAAGCTTGTGTGCAGCAAAGGAAATTATCAACAACGTGAAAAGGCAGCCTACAGACTGGAAGAAAATATTTGCAAACCATATAACTGAAAAGGGCTTAATCTGCATAATATATAAGAAAATCCTGCAACTTGGTGGAGATACTTAAAAATCATTTTTCCAAATCCTGTCTCAGATGGATGGATGGAGGTTTCCAGGTGATTCTGTTTTTCTTTTTCTCTCATGATTCTTTTCTTCGTTTTCCATCTTTTTCTTCCCCTTCTTCTCCTCCTCTTCCTCCTCCTCCTCCTTCTTCTTCTCCTTCTCCTTGTTCTCCTTCTTCTTCTTTTTCTTCGCATTCATCACTAGGGCACCAAGAGCTAAGTATTCAGCCCACATTTAGTCAAGTGTTCAAAAGATTTTTGGCATTGAACTTATCTTATTCATCAATTTTCATTTTCCCTTTTTTTTTTTTTCAGTACGTGGGCCTCTCACCGCTGTGGCCTCTCCCGTTGTGGAGCACAGGCTCTGGATGCACAGGCTCAGTGGCCATGGCTCACGGGCCCAGCCACTCTGCGGCATGTGGGATCTTCCCGGACCGGGGCACGAACCCATGTCCCCTGCATCGGCAGGCGGACTCTCAACCACTGCGCCACCAGGGAAGCCCTTCCCTTTTTTATTCATATATATTTGTATGTGGTATAGTGTGTACCTCTGTAAGATACTTGAAAACATTTTGGGAAAGGAGTGGTATATAAACAAATAAACATGAAAAGTGATATCCATTTTGTACATTTGTCTCTAAACCAGTCAGCATGAACTCTGGAGCCAGACTGCCTGGGTTCGAATCTTAGCCCTGCCACTTAGGATCTGTGAGACCTTTGTTATGACATGTAAGTTTCCTGGGTGTCGGTTTCCTCTTTTGTAGAATGGGAGTAAATAAATGTTAGTGTTTCCCATAAGGTCACAGTGGGGATTAAATTAGTTGCTATGTGTTACACAGAACTGTGTCTAGCACTTACAATATGTATAATAACTAATACAATACTACTTATGGTTAATGTCGAACTTCCATATTATACTCTGTAGTACAGGGCTTGGGTTTAGAAATGATGACCAAGGAATCACAGTTTGGGAAGAGCAGAGGGTTGGTGTAAAATAAGAAATGATCTGCAGTTCAAAGCTACTTTGGACATTAACTAGCATGGCTCATTATTTTAATTGTGGGAAACCAAAGCCTGAGATCCCAAAAGGTTACTTGCTTGCCTAGGCCACCCTCTCTTCTTCTAGGTGGCAGGGCAAGCCACCCATATGAGTGAGTGGCCCCAGGCATATAAGCAGCAGACTTGCTATCATAAGAAGCCGGAGTCTAGCCTGATGGAAAGAATGCTGGATTCCAGCCCTGACCCCATCACTGGCCCAGGGATTGTGGGCAAGTCACTGGACTTCTCTAGATCCCCATCTAAGAGAAAAGCAGTAAACCATCTTCAAGACCTTTCATTATTCTCACAACTTGTAATTCCAGTCATTACTGTTCGCTTTGGGCACATGTCTATGACTAAACTGGAAATATTTGCAATTTGGTAGAAACAGAGCTTCAACCAGGCTTTGACCCTCCTCTGTACTCTTGCCCAATCTTTCCCGTGAAGAAATCTCTTTGAAGTTGTTTTGACTCTGTTGAGTAAGGAATCAGTCGTTCTGATCCCCAGACTTTGATCCCCGCACAGACCAGATAGTTTAAACAGATGAAATCTTTGTCCCACAGTCACTGACCATGCTTGAGTGCAGACAGCAAAGCCTGCTGCCCCACCAGACAATCCTCAGCTGCTTAGTGAAACTCATGGTGAACCTCAGCAAGGTGGTCCACGTCCACAGTCATCTTACTCTAAGACCAAGTCATTAATTCATTCAGAAAGTATTTATGGGTCCCATCTAAGAGGCAAGCATTGCAGGAGGCACTTAGGAAATTTACAATTCATAGGGGAATAGACAGCCATTATCTGTAGAGTCATGCCAATGAAAGGACAATTACAACGATGATAAGTGCTAGGAAGAAAATACACATGGTGCTACGCAACTAGAGTACAGTGTGGGACTTCTGACTCCTTCAAAGGCTAAAGAAGTATTCTCTATGTCATAGGTGACAGGTTTAAGACTAGGGGACTGTGGTCAGGTAGTGGCACTGTTCCAGGCAGTGTGAACAACATTGCAAAGGCCATCGGTGTGGGTATATAAGGAACCAGAGGAAAACCAGGATACTGAGGCCCAGAGGACTGTAAGTCAGCTCATTGTGGGTTTATTTAAGGATAACCCTATGAAACAGTTTTCTCAGTTACAGTAATACCCAAGTCTCCCTCTACTCCTCTTCCTGCATCTTATCCAGCACATGCAAGCAGCCACATGGTCTTGGTTCAGTCTCTCTTACTTTGAAATGTATGAAGCACTTGCCAGAAAACTTAACCAAAGGTTATCCATGACAGTCCTTTCCAAATTCTCTTCCATTTCCTATGAAAAATCTACTTTGATGATGCAGTTACCATCATCATTAACCTAGGATAACACAATCATACTGACACGCATTTCCACAAATTGTTTTATTCCAGATGGCATATTTTCTAGTAGAAATGACTTGTGTATTACCTTCTGTTAGTGAAATATCTCACACCATATTGTGTCTTCTGGGAAGAATTTTCATCAGGGAAACCAATATTGTGTTTGTATTTTTTTCCTTAAAATCAAAGAATTAAAGAGCAAGAGAAATAATTCGTATATGAATCATATATGAATATACATACATATTGTACATGTGAATATACATAGGTATGAAATGTATATGAATATATATTTATACATGTATATGAAAGGCAGTACATGTTTATTAGCAAACAAGAGGAAAATTTTGGAAGGAACAATCATTCCCAAATCACGTCAACATGAGAAATTTGCTCTTGACACAATGATGTATTGAGACTATGACTTCCTTTCTTCTCTGTTATAAACATATTTTCTTAGATTATGAAATGAAGTTATAGAAGAGAAAGCCACTAAATAAAGCCAGAGTCGTGGGATCTCCCTTGGAAATAACAATCTGGTTGTAAATATCAGCATGCTCTTTTAAAATTGGGAAATCAAAGATAATGATGAAGAAGAGATAATACTATAGAACAGGAGGGCCACCTCAGATTGATTTGTGCAAAAATGCTGATGGCAGATCGACACAATAGGTCCTGAAGATTGTATGTTTTTCTTTTCCCCCAGCCTCACCGCATCACTTGCAGGCTCTTAGTTCCCCAACCAGGGATCGAACCCAGGCCCCAGCAATGAAAGCACCAAGTCCTGACCACTGGACCGCCAGGGAACTCCCTCCAAATTGTATGGTTTTAAAAATTGAACCGTGATTATGATACAGTGGTCTCCATATTTAATGAAGTCATGACTATTAGTGTTCTATCATTCAAGATTCATTAGAGTAAATGGTATGTTTGACTAAATGGCAGTGCATGAAATGACACATTGATAATAATGAGTGAGAAACAATCAACGATCCCATTGTTAAGATCCAACTGTGCTCAGTACAGTTTCAGTACTATTTTTTCTGTATAGTCTATTTATTTGGATAGTAACACTAGACACTAGAGTCCTTAATTCATAATGGATTTTGCATTACCCCTATTGAACTTCTTGGATGAGAAATGAAACATTTTAAGGAAAAATGAAAAGAATGGTGTGTTATAGACACCTATAGCACCAACAATTTAGAGATAATCTTTGCCATGTTATGGAAGATGCCCTTTGTACAAAGAAAATCGGGAAGATGCCATCTGTACAAAGAACTGTCAGTCTAGCTATGCGTAAAAGTGGGAGAAATCATTTCATCTCTCTAGGTCTCAAAAAACTTTAACACCACATGGTATTAAAATAAGTAATATGTAAATGTGCCCGAAACATTTGGAAGATCTTTCTTCTCAATCTTCCATCCTTGAGAAATAAAGCCTTTGAAGTCGGCTCCAAGGTGTAATTTACTTTACCAGGATGAAAGGTGCTGGACTGATAGAAGTGCAGGAGGAGAAAGCCAGGCTACAGAAATATCTTTGTGACTTACCTGACTGGAAGATGCCCTGTGCCAGGCCCTGAGCTAAGGGTCTTTACTCACTTGAGAAGCTGGAAAAGACATGCAGACTCAGGAGTCAGACCACCTCCCTAGAATGGTGACATTTAGCAAATATCTCTCTCAACTTAACTTCCCTCAACTATAAAATAAGAATAATCATAGCTCCCTCTACATATGGGTTTTGTGAGGCACAGCTTTAGAAAATGAGAGTAAAAAGCTTAAATCCTGATACATGGTAAGCACTCAATAGATGTTCACTTCTCTTTTGATCTCATTTAAATCTCACACGATTCAGGCTCAGGGTTCAGATTCCTGATGTGCATAGAAGGAGAGGAGGACTGAAGTGTATTTTCTGACTGGACCAAGAAAATATATTTGGGTGCCAGAGAAGGGATCAAAAAGAACCATCAGAACTGTGCAGGGCAAGTTAAGCATTTTTGTTTTGTGAAAAGGGGCCGTATTGGTGACAAGCCATCTTGGGGGCTTGCTGGTGGCACAAGTGTTGAAAGTGAGGCCATGAGAAGCCACTGGTGGCTGGAGCATCAACAGCTTCACAGACAGAGCCACTGGGTCCTCAGGTGTTAGCACAAGGCACTTGGATCTGTTGGAAAAGCTTGGGACTCAATCTGGGAGACCCAAAGTCCAAGTGGTTGGACTGTGGCAGGTGGAAGTGACTTGGGAGTTTCCTTGGAGCATGTAGGTATCTCCTAGGTTTGGGGATCGAGTGCCCTGAGCTCAGTCCCAAGTCTGCTTCCTAGTAATTGTGGGCTTCGTCCAACTTCCTGAAGCATTTTCAAAATCAACTCTTTGTCCATAATAAGGGAATAATAATTCTGACCACGGGGGGTTCTGTGAGAATTAAATGAAATGATGCAAAGTGCCTTGCATGCACCTTGTATATCCTCAAAAGTATAAGACATTATTTGAGTTCCTTCAAAATGCTCTTCTCTCTTTAAACTCCACACTCAGCTCTTGGTGGAGTTCATGGAGCTACCAGTGGACAGGGTTGAGCCTGAAGGAAATAACTTGCTAATCACCATCTGGCACCTGACTCTTACTCCAGCAGCGTGTTCAGGAAGAACCTACAAATGTGCGTTCCTGTGTTTTCCTTTCCTAGGATATTCTTAGCCTAAAAAGGAAAGCCTAGAATATATTACTTCGTATCCCAGGTCCTAATGCTTAAATATTTCCTAAGACAGCCACCAAAGACAGCCACCAACTGAGACTAGCTATATTACAGTGTCAGATGGATTTGCCTAAAAACAAAGAGAAACTTTAGCACCACTAAAACTATTAAGTTGAAAGGCATTGCAAGGCTCATTAATTTTGCAGAGGAAAGGCGAAAGAAAAAGTTTCCCAAGTCCTCTAAAGGTAGCCCATTGTGGAGAAAAAAGATCTTCCTCTACAGTGAAGCCAAAGAATCTGATTCTTCAGTGTGGCACAGAGCACACACTTACAAGAAAAAGTGAGGCACAACGAGTCATATGGAGCTGCAGACACAGAAGCATACCACAGTCCCTGAGTTATTGGCAGATCCCAAAATCTGGCCTTCAAAGGCTTCCTTTTATGGGATGTGGAGATTTTAGTTGAATCATACTGAGATGCCTGGAAAACACCAATTCCCAATGAAAAACACAAGGGGTTCCATGAGGGCCTTAGCTTAGACCATGGTTGGCCAGGAAAACTTGGCTTTAAGAGTTCGCTAATGTTGTCACACCCAGAAAGGGCCATCCTACCTGTTTAAAATTTTCTTACTTTTTTAGTTCTCAAACTGCTTTTCTCTCACAACCTCATTTCCCTCAGCAGACAACCAAAACCAGTGATTACCAGACACCAATGCAATAAAAGGAAACACTTAAAATAGAGAAATGGAAGATGGAAAAGGACAACTACAGGGAGATTTTCATCTCCTTGAAAGGACAACTACAGGGGAATTTCATCTCCTTGAAATGCATGTGTATTAAAGAACCATGTTAATTTTATTTCACAAGGAAATTCAAAACATTTAAATGAAAATATACTTCAAAGAACTGTCTGCTCTGGCCTGGATAACCCAACTACAACTCTGGCTGGCCAAGAGAAACCAAGCCTAGACAAAGAGCACAGGGGCAGGAGGAGGAAAGGTGTTGAATTTGGAGTAGAGCAAGGGCTACTCTACTTCGAGATCAAGCCCTGCTCTGCTCCTCTGAGCCATGAGCCCTGAAGCACGATTTGATGTTATTACCTGCTTTATTGTTATGGGTTGAATTGTGCCCACCCCCCAAATTCGTATGTTGAAATCCTCATCCCCAGTATCTCAGAATATATTGTGACCTTATTGGAAAGGTCACATGTGACCTTATTTGGAAATAGGGTCATTGCAGATGTAATTAATTAAAATGAAGCCCTAATCCAATATGACTGGTGTCCTTATTAAAGGGGGACATTTGGAGACAGACAGGTAGACACAAACACACACACACACACACACACACACACACAAAGGAAAAAAGCCACGTGAACACGAAGACACAGAAAAAAGTGATGGAGCAGTAGTCAAGGAATGCCAAAGATTGCCAGCAAACAACCAGAAGTTAGAGGAGAGGCATGGAACAGATTTCTCCTCACAGAAAACTATTGACAAGATAATTACACAAAGGCACCTTTCTTGGCTGATGGGTTGTAAAAAGGTACCTCTCGCTCTGAAATGACATCTTTCCTGGTGCCAAGGAACACGCTCTGCTAGGGGAACACAGCCTGGTTGTCAGTGCTGCCCCCTGGTCCTCTCTATCACAAGCTCCGTTCGGTGTGCTCTCACCCTCAGAATCTCATAGACCACACAAACGGAGCAAACATGATGATCAGGTAGTTTGGTGGTGGATCACTGCAAGTCATACACATATTCATTGGTCTGAAAAAGTATTAAATGTTAAACTTCGTATATAAACCAAAGCACTAAACATAATTGGTAATAACTGACTTTTTATATGATCTTGATGAGTTACTGAGCTTCTTAGGGTGATTCACAAAGATTTAGCATCCTGATAACTTAAGGGAGAAAAAAGACCTAATAACCAAGAGAAAATGATTAAAACTTGATGATCAGAAAATAACGTCAGTTGAGATTTGAGAAGATGGCGGAAGAGTAAGACACGGAGATCACCTTCCTCCCCACAGATACACCAAAAATACATCTACATGTGGAACAGCTCCTACAGAACACCTACTGAACGCTAGCAGAAGACCTCAGACCTCCCAAAAGGCAAGAAACTCCCCACGTACCTGGGTAGGGCAAAAGAAAAAAGAATAAAGAGAGACAAAATGATAGGGACAGGACCTGCACCAGTGGGAGGGAGCTGTGAAGGAGGAAAGGTTTCCACACACTAGGAGCCCCTTCGTGGGCAGAGACTGCGGGTGGTGGAGGCGGAAAGCTTCAGAGCCGCGGAGGAGAGTGCAGCCACAGGGGTGCGGAGGGCAAAGCGGGGAGATTCACGCACAGAGGATCGGTGCCGACTGGCACTCACCAGGCCGAGAGGCTTGTCTGCTCACCCGCCGGGGTGGGCGGGGCTGCGAGCTGAGGCTCGGGTTTCGGTCTGAGCGCAGGGAGAGGACTGGCGGCGTGAACACAGCCTGCAGGGGGTTAGTGCGCCACGGCTAGCCAGGAGGGAGTCCGGGGAAAAGTCTGGACCTGCTGAAGAGGCAAGAGACTTTTTCTTCCCTCTTTGTTTCCTGGTGCGCAAGGAGAGGGGATCCAGAGTGCCGCTTAAAGGAGCTCCAGAGACGGGCGCGAGCTGCGGCCATCAGCGCAGACCCCAGAGACGGACATGAGACGCTAAGGTTGCTGCTGCCGCCACCAAGAAGCCTGTGTGCGAGCACAGGTTACCATCCACACCTCCCTTCCGGGGAGCCTGTGCAGCCCGCCACTGCCAGGGTCTCGGGATCCAGGGACAACTCCCCCGGAAGAATGCACAGCGCGCATCAGGCTGGTGCAACGTCATGCTGGCCTCTGCCACCGCAGGCTCACCCCACATCCGTGCCCCTCCCTCCCCGCGGCCTGAGTGAGCCAGAGCCCCCGAATCAGCGGCTCCTTTAACCTCGTCCTGTCTGAGCAAAGAACAAACGCCCTCCAGCGACCTACATGCAGAGGCGGGGCCAAACCCAAAGCTGAACCCCGGGAGCTGTGCGAACAAAGAAGAAAAAGGGAAATCTCTCCCAGCAGCCTCAGGAGCAGCGGATTAAAGATCCACAATCAACTTGATGTACCCTGCATCTATGGAATACATGAATAGACAACAAATCATCCCAAATTGAGGAGGTGGGCTTTGAGAGCAAGATATATTATCTTTTCCCCTTTTCCTCTTTTTGTGAGTGTGTATGTATATGCTTCTGTGTGAGATTTTGTCTGTATAGCTTTGCTTCCACCATTTGTACTAGGGTTCTGCCCATCCATTTTTTTTATTATCATTTTACTTTTAAAAACTATGTTTGTAATAATTATTTTTTATTTTAATAACTTTATTTTATTTTATCCTACTTTATTTTACCATCTTTCTTTCTTTCTCTCTTTCTTTCTACTTTTTCTCCCTTTTATTCTGGGCCATGTGGATGAAAGGCTCTTGGTGCTGCAGCCAGGAGGCACTGCTGTGCCTCTGAGGTGGGAGAGCCAACTTCAGGACACTGGTCCACAAGAGACCTCCCAGCTCTACGCAATATCAAACAGCAAAAATCTCCCAGAGATCTCCATCTCAACGCCAAGGCCCAGCTCCATAAATGACCAAGAGGCTACAGTGCTGGACACCCTATGCCAAACAACTAGCAAGACAGGAACACAACCCCACCCATTAGCAGAAAGGCTGCCTAAAATCATAATAAGGCCACAGACACCCCAAACACACCACCAGACGTGGACTTGCCCACCAGAAAGACAAGGTCCAGCCTCATCCACCAGAACACAGGTACTAGTCCCCTCCACCAGGAAGCCTACACAACCCACTGAACCAACCTTAGCCACTGGGGACAGACACCAAAAACAATGGGAACTACAAACCTGCAGCCTGCAAAAAGGAGACCCCAAACACAGTAAGATAAGCAAAATGAAAAGACAGAAAAACACATAGCAGATGAAGGAGCAAGGTAAAAACCCACCAGATCTAACAAATGAAGAGGAAATAGGCAGTGTACCTGAAAAAGAATTCAGAATAATGATAGTAAAGATGATCCAAAATCTTGGAAATAGAGAAAATGCAAAAACATTTAACAAAGACATAGAAGAACTAAAGAGGAAACAAGCAATGATGAACAACACAATAAGTGAAATTAAAAATACTCTAGAAGGGGTCAATAGCACAATAACTGAGGCAGAAGAACGGATAAGTGACCTGGAAGATAAAATAGTGGAAATAACTACTGAAGAGCAGAATAAAGAAAAAAGAATGAAAAGAACTGATGACAGTCTCAGAGACCTCTGGGACAACATTAAACGCACCAACATTAGAATTATAGGGGTTTCAGAAGAAGAAGAGAAAAAGAAAGGGACAGAGAAAATATTTGAAGAGATTATAGTTGAAAACCTCCCTAATATGGGAAAGGAAATAGTTAATCAAGTTCAGGAAGCACAGAGAGTCCCATACAGGATAAATCCAAAGAGAAACATGCCAAGACACATATTAATCAAACTATCAAAAATAAAATACAAAGAAAAAATATTAAAAGCAGCAAGGGATGGGCTTCCCTGGTGGCACAGTGGTTGAGAGTCCGCCTGCCGATGCAGAGGACGTGGGTAGGTGCCCCAGTCCGGGAGGATTCCACTTGCCACGGAGCAGCTAGGCCCGTGAGCCATGGCTGCTGGGCCTGCGTGTCCGGAGCCTGTGCTCCGCAACGGGAGAGGCCACAGCAGTGAGAAGCCTGCGTACCGCAAAAAATAAAGAAAGAAAAAATAAAGAAAATAAAATAAAAGCAGCAAGGGAAAAACAACAAATAACACATAAGGGAGTCCCCATAATGTTAAGAGCTGATCTTTCAGCAGAAACTCTGCAAGCCAGAAGGGAGTGGCAGGACATATTTAAAATGATGAAGGAGAAAAACCTACAACCAAGATTACCCAGCAAGGATCATTCATGCAGATTTGATGGAGAAATTAAAACCTTTACAGACAAGCAAAAGCTGAGAGAGTTCAGCACCACCAAACCAACTTTACAGCAAATGCTAAAGGAACTTTTCTAGGCAAGAAACACAAGAGGAGGAAAAGACCTACAATAACAAACCCAAAACAATTAAGAAAATGGTAATAGGAACATACATATCGATAATTACCTTAAATGTAAATGGATTAATGCTCCCACCAAAAGACACAGACTGGCTGAATGGATACAAAAACAAGAGCCACATATATGCTGTCTACAAGAGACCCACTTCAGACCTAGGGACACATACAGACTGAAAGTGAGAGGATGGAAAAAGATATTCCATGCAAATGGAAATCAAAAGGAAGCTGGAGTAGCAATTCTCATATCAGACAAAATAGACTTTAAAATAAAGACTATTACAAGAGACAAAGAAGGACACTACATAATGATCAAGCGATCAATCCAAGAAGAAGATATAACAATTGTAAATATTTATGCACCCAACATAGGAGCACCTCAATACATAAGGCAAATACTAACAGCCATAAAGGGGGAAATTGACAGTAACACAATCATAGTAGGGGACTTTAACACCCCACTTTCACCAATGGACAGATCATCCAAAATGAAAATAAATAAGGAGACACAAGCTTTAAATGATACATTAAACGAGATGGACTTAATTGATATTTATAGGACATTCCATCCAAAAACAACAGACTACGTATTTTTCTCAAGTGCTCATGGAACATTCTCCAGGATAGATCATATCTTGGGTCACAAATCAAGCCTTGGTAAATTTGAGAACATTGAAATTGTATCAAGTATCTTTTCCGACCACAAAGCTATGAGACTAGATATCAATTACAGGAAAAGACCTGTAAAAAATACAAACACGTGGAGGCTAAACAATACACTACTTAATAGCGAAGTGATCACTGAAGAAATCAAAGAGAAAATCATAAAATACCTAGAAAAAAATGACAATGGAGACACGATGACACAAAACCTATGGGATGCAGCAAAAGCAGTTCTAAGAGGGAAGTTTATAGCAATACAATCCTACCTTAAAAAACAGAAAACATCTCAAATAAACAACCTAAACTTGCACCTAGAGCAATTAGAAAAAGAAGAACAAAAAACCCCCAACATTAGCAGAAGGAAACAAATCATAAAGATCAGATCAGAAATAAATGAAAGAGAAATGAAGGAAAGGATAGCAAAGATCAATAAAACTAAAAGTTGGTTCTTTGAGAAGATAAACAAAATTGATAAACCATTAGGCAGACTCATCAAGAAAAAAAGGGAGAAGACTCAAATCAATAGAATTAGAAATGAAAAAGGAGAAGTAACAACTGACACTGCAGAAATACAAAGGATCATGAGAGATTACTACAAGCAACTCTATGCCGATAAAATGGACAACCTGAAAGAAAGGACAAATTCTTAGAAATGCACAACCTGCCGACACTGAATCAGGAAGAAATAGAAAATATGAACAGACCAATCACAAGCACTGAAATTGAAACTGTGATTAAAAATCTTCCAACAAACAAAAGCCCAGGACCAGATGGCTTCACAGGCGAATTCTATCAAACATTGAGAGAAGAGCTAACACCTATCCTTCTCAAACTCTTCCAAAATATAGCAGAGGGAGGAACACTCCCAAACTCCTTCTACGAGGCCACCATCACCTTGATACCAAAACCAGACAAGGATGTCACAAAGAAAGAAAACTACAGGCCAATATCACTGATGAACATAGATGCAAAAATCCTCAACAAAATACTAGCAAACAGAATCCAACAGCACATTAAAAGGATCATACACCATGATCAAGTGGGGTTTAACCGAGGAATGCAAGGATTCTTCAATATACGCAAATCTATCAATGTGATAAACCATATTAACAAATTGAAGGAGAAAAACCATATGATCATCTCAATAGATGCAGAGAAATCTTTCAACAAAATTCAACACCCATTTATGATAAAAACCCTGCAGAAAGTAGGCATAGAGGGAACTTTCCTCAACATAATAAAGGCCATATATGACAAGCCCACAGCAAACATCATCCTCAATGGTGAAAAACTGAAAGCATTTCCACTAAGATCAGGAACAAGACAAGGTTGCCCACTCTCACCACTCTTATTCAACATAGTTTTGGAAGTTTTAGTCACAGCAATCAGAGAAGAAAAGGAAATAAAAGGAATCCAAATCGGAAAAGAAGAAGTAATGCTGTCACTGTTTGCAGATGACATGATCCTATACATAGAGAACCCTAAAGATGCTACCAGAAAACTACTAGAGCTAATCAATGAATTTGGTAAAGTGGCAGGATACAAAATTAATGCACAGAAATCTCTGGCATTCCTATATACTAATGATGAAAAATCTGAAAGTGAAATCAAGAAAACACTCCCATTTACCATTGCAACAAACAGAATAAAATATCTAGGAATAAACCTACCTAAGGAGACAAAAGACCTGTATGCAGAAAATGATAAGACACTGATGAAAGAAATTAAAGATGATACAAATAGATGGAGAGATATACCATGTTCTTGGATTGGAAGAATCAACATTGTGAAAATGACTCTACTACCCAAAGCAATCTATAGAGTCAATGCAATCCCTATCAAACTACCACTGGCATTTTTCACAGAACTAGAACAAAATATTTTGCAATTTGTATGGAAACACAAAAGACCCCGAATAGCCAAAGCAATCTTGAGAACGAAAGAAGGAACTGGAGGAATCAGGCTCCCTGACTTCAGACTATACTACAAAGCTACAGTTATCAAGACGGTATGGTACTGGCACAAAAACAGAAAGATAGATCAATGGAACAGGATAGAAAGCCCAGAGATAAACCCATGCACATATGGACACCTTATCTTTGATAAAGGTGGCAGTAATGTACAGTGGAGAAAGGACAGCCTCTTCAATAAGTGGTGCTGGGAAAACTGGGCAGGTACATTAAAAGTATGAGATTAGATCACTCCCTAACACCATACACAAAAATAAGCTCAAAATGGATTAAAGACCTAAATGTAAGGCCAGAAACTATCAAACTCTTAGAGGAAAACATAGGCAGAACACTCTATGACATAAATCACAGCAAGATCCTTTCTGACCCACCTCCTAGAGTAATGGAAATAAAAACAAAAATAAACAAATGGGACCTAATGAAACTTAAAAGCTTTTGCACAGCAAAGGAAACCATAAACAAGACCAAAAGACAACCCTCAGAATGGGAGAAAATATTTGCAAATGAAGCAACCGACAAAGCATTAATCTCCAAAATTTACAAGCAGCTCATGCAGCTCAATAACAAGAAAACAAACAACCGAATCCAAAAATGGGCAGAAGACCTAAATAGACATTTCTCCAAAGAAGATATACAGACTGCCAACAAACACATGAAAGAATGCTCAACATCATTAATCATTAGAGAAATGAAAATCAAAACTACAATGAGATATCATCTCACACCAGTCAGAATGGCCATCATCAAAAAATCTAGAAACAATAAATGCTGGAGAGGGTGTGGAGAAAAGGGAACCCTCTTGCACTGCTGGTGGGAATGTGAATTGGTTCAGCCACTATGGAGAACAGTATGGAGGTTCCTTAAAAAACTACAAATAGAATTACCATATGACCCAGCAATCCCACTACTGGGCATATACCCTGAGAAAACCATAATTCAAAAAGAGTCCTATACCAAAATGTTCATTGCAGCTCTATTTACAATAGCCCGGAGATGGAAACAACCTAAGTGCCCATCATCAGATGAATGGATAAAGAAGATGTGGCACATATATACAATAGAATATTACTCAGCCATAAAAAGAAACGAAATTGAGCTATTTGTAATGAGGTGGATAGACCTAGAGTCTGTCATACAGAGTGAAGTAAGTCAGAAAGAAAAAGACAAGTACCATATGATAATACATATATATGGAATTTAAGAAAAAAAATGTCATGAAGAACCTAGGGGTAAAGCAGGAATAAAGACGCAGACCTCCTAGAGAACGGACTTGAGGTTATGGGGAGGGGGAAGGGTGAGCTGTGACAGGGTGAGAGAGAGTCATGGGCATATACACACTGACAAACGTAGTAAGGTAGATAGCTAGTGGGAAGCAGCTGCATGGCACAGGGATATTGGCTCGGTGCTTTGTGACAGCCTGGAGGGGTGGGATAGGGAGGGTGGGAGGGAGGGAGACGCAAGAGGGAAGACATATGGGAACATATGTTTATGTATGACTGACTCACTTTGTTATAAAGCAGAAACTAACACACCATTGTAAAGCAATTATACCCCAATAAATATGTTTAAAAAATAAATAAAGAAAGAAAGAAAAGAAAAGAAGAAGTAAAGCTGTCACTGTTTGCAGATGACATGATGCTATACATAGAGAATCCTAAAGATGCTACCAGAAAACTACCAGAGCTAATCAATGAATTTGGTAAAGTTGCAGGATACAAAATTAATGCACAGAAATCTCTGGTATTCCTATACACTAATGATGAAAAATCTGAACGTGAAATTAAGAAAACACTCCCATTTACCACTGCAACAAAAAGAATAAAATATCTAGGAATAAACCTAACTAAGAAGACAAATGACCTGTAGGCAGAAAATTATAAGACATTTTGGATTGGATTGGCTTTCCATCTTGGATTGGAAGAATCAACATTGTGAAAATGACTCTACTACCCAAAGCAATCTACAGATTCAATGCAATCCCTATCAAACTACCAATGGCATTTTTCACAGAAGTAGAACAAAAAATTTCACGATTTGTATGGAAACACAAAGACCCCGAATAGCAAAAGCAATCTTGAGAATGAAAAACGGAGCTGGAGGAATCAGGCTCCCTGACTTCAGACTATACTACAAAGCTACAGTCATTAAGACAGTATGGTACTGGCACAAAAACAGAAATATAGATCAATGGAACAGGATAGAAAGCCCAGAGATAAACCCATGCACATATCGTCACATTATGTATGATAAAGGAGGCAAGAATATACAGTGGAGAAAAGCCAGCCTCTTCAATAAATGGTGCTGGGAAAAACTGGACAGGTATATGTAAAAGTATGAAATTAAAACACTTCCTAACACCATACACAAAAATAAACTCAAAATGGATTTGTGACCTAAATGTAAGGCCAGACACTATCAACCTCTTACAGGAAAACATAGGCAGAGCACTCTATGACATAAATCACAGCAAGATCGTTTTTGACCCAGCTCCTAGAGAAATAGAAATGAAAACAAAAATAAACAAATGCGACCTAATGAAACTTAAAAGCTTTTGCATAGCATAGGAAACCATAAACAAGACCAAAAGACAACCCTCAGAATGGGAGAAAGTACTTGCAAATGAAGCAACTGACAAAGGATTAATCTCCAAAATTTACAAGCATCTCATGCAGCTCAATAACCAAAAAGCAAACAACCCAATCCAAAAATGGGCAGAAGAGCAAAATAGACATTTCTCCAAAGAAGATATACAGATTGCCAACAAACACATGAAAGAATGCTCAACGTTCATTAATCATTAGAGAAATGAAAATCAAAACTACAATGAGATATCATCTCACACCAGTCAGAATGGCCATCATCAAAAAATCTAGAAACAATAAATGCTGGAGAGGGTGTGGAGAAAAGGGAACCCTCTTGCACTGTTGGTGGGAATGTGAATTGATACAGCCACTATGGAGAACAGCATGGAGGTTCCTTAAAAAACTACAAATAGAACTACCATATGACCCAGCAACCCCACTACTGGGCATATATCCTGAGAAAACCATAATTCAAAAAGAGTCATGTACCACAATGTTCATTGCAGCTCTATTTACAATAGCCAGGAGATGGAAGCAACCTAAGTGTCCATCAACAGATGAATGGATAAAGAAGATGTGGCACATATATACAATAGAATATTACTCAGCCATAAAAATAAACGAAAGTGAGTTATTTGTAGTGAGGTGGATGGACCTAGAGTCTGTCATACAGAGTGAAGTAAGTCGGAAAGAGAAAAATAAATACCGTATGCTAACACATATATATGGAATCTTAGAAAAAAAAATGTCATGAAGAACCTAGGGGTAAGACGGGAATAAAGACACAGACCTACTAGAGAATAGACTTGAGGATATGGGGAGGGGGAAGGGTAAGCTGTGACAAAGTGAGAGAGTGGCATGGACATATATACACTACCAGACGTAAGATAGATAGCTAGTGGGAAGCAGCCGCATAGCACAGGGAGATCAACTCGGTGCTTTGTGACCACCTAGAGGGTTGGGATAGGGAGGGTGGGAGGGAGGGAGACGCAAGAGGGAAGAGATATGGGAACATATGTAAATGTATAACTGATTCACTTTGTTATAAAGCAGAAACTAACACACCATTGTAAAGCAATTATACTCCAATAAAGATGTTAAAAAAAAAAAGAAAATAACTTCAATTTCATTGATTTTCATAGCGATATTTCTATGAGAAACAAGAAGAGTTAGTCACGTCAGGGTTTTTGTTTTGCGGGGGTGGGTCATTGTTAAGACCAAACATTTATACTAATTGAAGGTAAAGATATATGTAAATAATGCATATTTTTTTTAAAAGACGCATTTTATTACTTTCAAGGGCTCTGAATCCTACAATTGCATTAACCATCTGTTGCTTTGTGGAGAGCCCACTCTAATCAATAGAAAAGAATAGCTTGAAACCAGCAATCAAAGTCTCACTTTCAGCTGGACCTGCTTCTACTTGTGCTGAAATTACACTATGTCCGGTAAATTGCTATTTGAATATGCAGAAGCAGTGTTTTCCTCAATAGGTAAACACTTCCAACAACATTAATTCATCCTATTTGCTTATTAAAAATAAGCATAAAACTTTAGCTTTTCAAGGCCAAAACCACAAACTCTTAAATAGTTCCAGCTAAATTAATGAGGTTTTTCTATACTAATTTCTAAAAGTGTGGTTCTAAATCCTAGGAAAAGCTAGGAAAGATAATTAAAATAGAGAAAGGCAACAGATAATTTGGCAAAAGCCTGAATTAAAGGTCTAATTCCATCCTAAGCTCCCAAATTAAAATGTTTTTATAACCATAATAGCATCTACATGAAGTTAATCCAATTATGAACATAATAAAATTTATTATTAGATTTCCTGTGCAAAATTGGTATCAGAACCATTATGGTCAGACCTGTGATGAGACTTGGTCTTAGTTGATCCCAAGTTTACATTAAAAAGTGACCCTGGAATGGAGTCAACTCTTGGCTCTTCCTTGCAAGTTGGTGTTTCCTTAAATGTTTCTCTTAAGTTTTCCCCCCCAAGGACAAAGAAAGTTCTGAAATGGTAATCAGGCCACGTAATTACAGGTTTGAAACCAAGCAGGTTCCATGTAGTGTCACGTTTCATTTCACAGATCTGATTATGTTTTCAAATGACTCAACCTTGGTCTAATATGTATGCTTAGATAAAGGGATAAAACCATTTTTATTAAGAAAATAGTTGTTAAATGAAGTTATAGATATGAAAGTATGGACCATTATTGGGAATTTCTATGAAGGAGTTGAAAATATGTGTAATGCTTCAGTAATTCCATTTTCATAATACATCAGCACCTTGTAGTCGCAGCCTCTAAGCCACGCTATTGAAAAGTAGGAACTTGAGAATGTTTTAAAATGAAAGCCATTAAGTTTCCTAAGCAAAACACTATTCAGATTCTGTTTGACTGCCTAATTTTGGGTGCATAAGCAAAACCCAAGCTAATCTTACTAGGACATTCCATAAGAAACAGTTCCCCAAATGTCTCTGTGAATTTGAGCTTTGCTCAAATGTACAAGACCACGTCTTAGATTCATTTTCGACAAATATAGTTTATTTGTAAGTATCCAAAATAAGATGGTTTAGATTTTTTCTTCCTCTTAGCAACTTGCTTTACCCATCAGTTGTTTTTCTTTCTAAGCCTGGGTTTATGCAACAAACATAGTTCTTTTCTGGTGACTATTATCAGCTGGTACCTCTTCAGAAAGAGCAGCCAAAGTTCTTAGGTTGAACAATGCATCCCATAAAATGACTCCAAAAGCCCATTCCCGGCATCTAATAGGAACATTTCTTGAATATCAATAAGAATATGACAATTAGGGGAATCTTTCCCTTCACTGCTGTTTAGTCTAGGTTATATCGAGGAGATGAGAAGATAGCACACTTTAGGAATGCCTAAGAAATAGTAAGCTATGAAGAATTAAATTGTCATCATGTTCCATCTGACTGGGAAAAAAATAATAAATAAGAGCAATTTAGGGTCATCTGCAGGGTTCGACAGTCTTGTCAAATTTTGCATCAGTGGACCATGAACCAAAACGTGATCTCAGATTCAGAGCATATATGCTCTTCCCTGCTAAAATCAAAGAAAGTCTGGGATGTTATGATGTATGTAATTAAATAGTTAAGGTAGGATAGGAGGAAGGAAAGGAGGAAAGTCAAAGTGGAAAAAAACAGATAGAGAGGACAAAGAAAAAAGTATTTTCTGATGTATAAATTCGGGGAAAAAAGTTAAATTCATCTGCTTCATACTATCAGAAAAGTAAAACGCCCTCCCCCATCACTCTCTCTCTCTTCTCTTTCAGCAGCAGAAATAAACAAAGCAAATATATGACAAAAATTCCATAATCTACTAAATGCAGCTTCCTTAAAATACATTATCTGTCTACTTCCCTGGGATAACGTTCGTTCTACTTCAATCATATAGCTCACTTCGAACATTCTTCTTCTATCTCTAAGCAGCCACAAACTCGTTCTGGAATTAGGTAAGGAATGATGTTTTCCTTCAGTAAAAAGCCATTTGCTCACCTTTGAAGAAAGTGGGCAAGGGAGTCTCTAGGGTTCCGTCCAGGATTCCAGGATTCTGTGCTAGAACTCGCAAATCAAAGCCTCACATAGTAACTTTTCCTTCCATCTGTCTCTCCCTCCCTCCATCCTGCTAAGAGAAACTTACTGAGTTCCCCCTAGATGACCGGTCCTGTGATGGAAGCTGAGGATAGAACGTGAACAAAAAGGAAAAAAAAAAAATCCCCATCTTAAAGACACTTCCATCCCCAGAGGCTTAAAAAATATTTACAGAATTATAAAAATAAATATGTAATTGAAAACTTCAATGGAGGACATGAAGGGAAATTATAGGCTGCTATAGAATCCTGTAATAGAAGGATTTGATTCAAAGTTTTAACATGTCCTGAGAAAAACAAAACAAAACATGCATCTTGGTTTTAGGGGTAAAGAGAGTATTTTGTCCATTGACCACAGCCAATAAAATACTTAAACAAAATCTCATATTATGTTATTCGTGCTCAAATAAAATTTCTTGGGCCTTTGTTTGCTTTTAAAACTTTTTCTCTTGCTATAAAAAAATGACTCCAAACATGAATAGCAAAGGATATTTATTACTAGTGGCTTAGGATGCTAATTTAAGATAAGCTAGAGGGTTTTAAGAGGAATGGAAATAAAATATCCAAATTAGAGCAACAGCCCTGGATCAGAAGTCAGAGGGTTTTTGTCCCCGTCAAACACATCTGAGCTGTGCTAGCTTGGCCAAGTTATACAGTGTCTCTGAACCTCAGTTTCCTCATCTCTAAAGCAAATGCCATATCTGCCTTCAGTATCCTTCTGAGGGGCTTATGAGTTGAGGTACACAAAAGTGCTTTGTGCTCACCAGTCTCGAAAGTAGAGTATAAAAAGGGAGGAAACGAAGAGTTAAAAAAAATAATGAATTCGTGTATTTATCTCTAAACTGCTTACTAATCACTAAGCAAAAGCTATTGCCAACATTATCAGAGTCAACTACTTAGCATGTCACACTTAGTACCCTGAAAAAAATACCAGCAAATGCTTTCTGCAATAAATAACCGTATGTGCACTTGCGATCCAAATTTTGCTGAGAGAAGAAAGTGGCACTGTTTGGAAATACATGCTGGCTGGATTCTTTCTCTTCTTTCTCCCCCTCTTCAAAGCATATTCAAGGACAGTGGAGTGAACCTGAAAATGGGAAAAGTTCAACTTGAAAGAAAATGCCATTTTCATCGGAGGAGTGAGGTAGTAATTCTTCGAGTTCTTCTCTTTAGCAGGCACCCGTATTTTCACTTTTGAAGCCTTTATATTTGGTACTGATTCCATGAAGAGTATTGCTCAAGACATACGGGCTCCATGGCCACCTGCCTTGCTTGATTAATGGGGCTGTTCTGAGAAATCATGGCCTGAAGGAGACATTTTTAACCAGTTCTGTCTGAAGGACTCACTCTGTTGACCTTCCCCGATTTCAGTGCAGGTTCTCCCAAGAGGCACGTGAGATTTTATAAATAGCCATCATTTGTAAAATATTCCAGAAGACTCACCTCTGAAATAAGCCCATCACACTAAACAACTTTCAATTATTGACGCGTTACCATCTCAATGAAGGGGCAGTCATTTTTACATATGAAAAGAGCATTAGAAAATAAAACAAGATTTTTTTTTTAACACCGTCAAGGAATGGGTTATTGATGACCAAGTTTTAGAGAATTCCCTATTTATTCAATCTGATCTATTTTGTCCTTCAGGTTTTCTTTACTTAAAAAAGGAACGACATATAAAATAGGAAACTCCTCAACTGTATTAATGCGAACATATTTTTTATTGAAGAATGAATGCATTTATGCTAAAGAGTCGTTTACATTTGTTGTGAAGCAGCAAGCGTATCTCCAAGAGGTGCATATTCCCCTCAATGTGACTCCATGCTTATTCTACATGCCTTAACACCGGACCCACACTTGGGGGCACATGTACACACACACAGACGCAGACATGGACACACAGATACACAGACCAAAACGCCGGCACCACTGCTCTCTGGATTCAATCAACTCTCATTTAAGGCTTCTGTAAGGTGTCCTAGTGCCCCTAAAATTATTACCAGGATTCAAAACAGACTTTCAGAAAGGAGCAGTACCTGGAAAACTAGTCATCTGCTCTCGGCCTTAAATGCATGGATTTTAGCCAATCCTTTCAATGTCATTCAATATTGACTCTTTGCGTTTATGATATTTAAAGATTCATCAAACTGAGAAAACTCAGGCTCTCTTAGTGAGAATTTCTCATTAGAAATACCGAACAAACTGGCAACTCTGACCCTAAGAGATCAATCCGATTGGAAGATAAGAAGGTCAGATTTCCCTTTAGAATGGACAGAGGTTCTCTAGGTAAGTCTGGTTTATATCATTTGTCTCCTACTCGAGCGTAGTGTTGAGTGATGGGTCAAAGATTCCTTAGTGATACCAACTCAGATTTGAAGCTTGCCATGAAAGGTTCATCAGAAAGGACCATCAACTAAATAAGTTACCATAAATCGGGGTTGAAGAAAGGACAGCCCACAAGGAGCTTGTTCAGTTGCTGATAACTCATTCCCTTTTTCCAACCTATCTGTGGTGGTAGTCTGAAACTCCCACTTTGTTTGATTGTTTCTTTCATCTGCTTGGTTATTTTCTTCCCTTTTGGTGTCCTGCAGTGTAGGGTGAGGCTGCATCTCTGTGGGGATGGTGGCGCGGACTGGAAGGGCGGAGAGGGAGGATGGGGCAGGCGGAGGAAGGGGGCTATTAGTAGTTGCAAGTGTTCTAAGAAGACAGATGAAGTGAATAAAATAAGAGGGTACTACTTGATATACTTATGTAATAAAACACTACCTTTAACTGTGAATTAACTGCCAACTATCAGGTTGTTAGCTGTAAAGCTCAATAACGGCTGTGCTGATTTGCTTACTGAGGAGAGACTCTGAAGCCAGCCAGGGGAGAGGAGCTCTCAGGATCAGCCTGAGGTGTTCCTTTAGTCCAGAGGCCTCCTCGCCAGCAACAGCACTCACCACCTCCCCACACAACTAGGGATCCTATAGGGGCGTCTAACATTCTTGTTGGGTTTCATAAGGCAAGTTGGGATGGTCCATCACATAAACAGCCGCAGTGTATTTGCCTGAGAGCGCTGAAAATCGGCATGGAGAGCTCCTACAGGGAGGCATTGGAAAATGAGAAAAAAAAAAAAAAAGAAGACCAGAGTCTAGAACTTTCCTCCCTAGCCACACTCCCACCTTCCTCATAGTCACAGCAGCAGCAGATTTCAATGTAATTACTTTAATAATACATTTCTTTAGATTTAGAATTGCTCTTCTGAATTTAAAAAGCTTGGTCAGCCAATAATTTGGCAGTCTTTTCATCCCAAATTTGAATCATTGCTTATTCATCGCTTGTCTTGAATGCCTTGACCAATGCTGCCTTTGCTGAAGCATCCTCAGTTCACTCAGCCGTCATCGGATTCCAATTCCTGGGACACCTCTTCCGAGGAGCTGTTCCTGTGGATCCGGCCGTCGCTCTTCATACTGTGGAAAGTCTTCTTGAAGGCCTCCATCATGGCGTGGGCCAGCTTCTTGGCCTCCAGCTTGCTCTCGCACTCCACAGCGTGGCAGTCCATCTGGTAGGACAGGTCGTCGTTAATCTCCCTGTAAACCCAGGCGAAGATGTCAGGGCTCACGTTGTGGTCGGCGGTGCAGTAGGCAATGCGGGCCACCTGGAAGGTATCCATGTGCACCGTGGCCTCTCCTTTGTGGTCGAGGTGATGGAGCCATACTTGGAACGGTCGGATTTCCAGGAGGGCATTGGCTGGAAAGACGTCTTCTCGGGCTAGCGTGTGCTTTTTCCAAAGCTCGATGACCGGCTTTTCTGTGCAGCCTGACAAAAACTGCATGCCTGTGGTGGGGACCTTACCCAGGTAGGTCACCTGCAGAAGTAAGAGAGGAAGAAAAAGGAAGAGGTCAGCAGTAGGCTCTTCGTTCTGCTTGTTCACTGATGTTCTCAAACAATCATGGCGTCACCCTGGAAGGATGGAGAGACAGTTTTCTTGCTCCCTAAAAGAATAACTGTCATCCGAATTTATATTTTTTCTCCCTAACAAGTTGACCCCTTGGCAAAGGTACTGAAATTTAAAAATAGGGTTAAACTTTAAAAATTAGAGTTTTAGAGACCTACTCTCCCTCCCTCAGCCCCCTTTTAAACTCAAATTAGAATGAATGATTATGATCTTTTCCAAATTTGGCATTTCTTTGACACCATAAATCCACTTGAAGTTTATTTTCAACCAAACACACGCAGAATTTAATGATAAGAAGGAGTCAAAAGGATGTTGCATCTGAAAAACAAAATCTTTATTAAACTTATCTCCTACTCTGGTTCTCTTTCCAAATCACTAATGTCTGATTTCACTTAAGCTACCTGCTTCTAGCAAATGCCAAGGCCACAAAAACTGTTCTATTTAAATTATGGCCTAAAACATGACTGTTTTCTCACCAAGATAAAGTTTAAGCAATTCTTGAACTGATGGGCATCTGGTTAGAGTGATAAAAGATGAAAGCTCTACAGATAGGTTAAGATTAGAACCCTGGTTTATCAAATAGCTAGATGGGCAATACTAAAACAAAGAAAAATAATTCCAGGTGATTCAGATAGTGTCCTTTAAAAAATTGGTTTATGATATAACAAGAAAAGATGTTCATTCTCTCATTTTTGTTTTTTTTCACTCGTCAACATGGATAGACCCTCTACCCCGGGCACCTGCATTATGGAAACACACAAAACTGAAGAAATCATTTAAGAAATAACACAAAATAGTATGTAATTCGGCTCAAAATTAGAGGCACGGATGTAAGTGCTATGAATTTTAGGAAAAAAAGACCAGAAAAAGGTCCAGAGAAATGGTGAGAACTGAGAAAGGACATTTAGCCACAATGATTCCAAATCAATGTTTCTGTTTAATGGGACAATAAAGTCCACAGACAAAAAGTTCAGGGCACAGACGTTAAGTCCTGTTGCATCTTTTTGTGTTTTGGTTAGCTCTTATACAAGAGTTCATTGGCTAATCCCTTTAAAAAGATGACTCTTAGTAAAGAGGCACAAGTGCTGCCCACTCTAGAAATATTTACTAGGAATCTATTATGTACAATGGCAATGTGCCAGGTGGGCATGGGGGAGAGGGAGGATGGAGAGGTCCAAAATCAGTGGGAAGAAAGTAGCTGAATATGTGTTCAGAGCAGCGTTTTTGAGGCAGGTGAAGATGAGAATAAATCCCAGCTCATCAGTTCACTGGGTGGGTGGTCCTGGACAAACCACCAGCCCTTTGCACATGCACAGATACAACTATGATGCGAGGCAGCCCATGAAAAGGAGAGGCGAAGGGTACCACCAAGTACCTGAGCGTTTAGCAGAGCCAGTGATGGCACCCACCATGCTCATGGAACACCTCTGGGAGGGGAGTCATTGGATTTCAAAGCATCAGAGCTTCAAAACCTAGATAGGAGCCCAGCAAATCAGATGGTGAGCAGGAAGAAGGAGCAGGAAGGCAGGGGCTGCAGTGGGGAAAGGCCTCACCTGTCTGGGCACATGGGGCACTTTGGCCTGACCACACATTTGCCCTAAGACAGCCATGAAGGAGAGACAGATGGTCCATGACCGCTGGATAAAAACAGGCCGAACTTTGAAAGCTGGCCTTGCATGCCCTCTGAGGAGTCAGGTCTTCTCTGCTCTTGATGGGATGCCACTGAGGGTCTACAGTCCAAGGGGTGCCTGGATTTGATGGAGGTTGTGAACTTGGACGGCTTGACAGATGCCAGGAAGGAAGACGGATGGGGAGAGCTGCCTAGCAGAATGTTCAGGCAGGAAGTTGTTGCAGCAGCACAGCCAGGAGACAGGGGTGGCCTGACTTAGGAGTGGAGGTCGTGGGAAAGGACAGTGGGGACAGATGCGAACGAGATTCAGAGGTAAAACTGACAATACTTGGCAATACACTGAAGGGGGAAGATGACTCAGACAGACACTGCAAGTGCCTATACTCCCCAAGGAGGCGACTGGGTGAATAGTTCCTCGTCACTCTGGATTGGAGTCACACACTAAAGGTGGCTTTGTTGGGAGATGCACAAGATACGGCTCTTGACTTATACTGCTTACTGAAAATGTGCTTTTTGTATATGGTATTTATGATATCTTTATTAACTGTTAACAATTTTATTTTTTTAATTGAGGCGAAATTCACATCACACAATATTAACCATTTAAACATGTATGCTTCAGTGGCATTTAGCAGTCAAAATGCTATACAACTATCAGCTCTGTCTAGTTCCAAAGTATTTTCATCACCCCAAAGGAGACCCAGGCCCCATTAAGCAGTTACTCTCCACCATCCCCTCGCTCCAGCCCCTGGCAACCACCAATCTGCTTTCTGTCCTTATGGATTTACTGTTCTAGATAGTTCATACAATTAGAATCACAAAATATGTGACCTTTTGTGTCTGGCTTCTTTCACTTAGCATAATGTTTTCAAGGTTCATCCAAGATGTACCATGTATCAATACCTCATTCCTTTCTATGACATCTTTACTTTTGGAAGTGGAAAAGCAAATGGAGTAAACTAGTTTTAGCGTTTGACGTGAAAAGTATTCTTTCTTACTGTCCCCCCGGAAACTAGAAATAACTATGTTTATATTTGTTATATTTGATAGAAACATTCTTCAGAGGAAGGGAATCTCCTTTGATGTGCTTTAATCTCTCTCTCTCTCTCACACACACACTCTCACACAAGCACAATTTTTAAAAAAAATTATACAGTGGCTTCTATCATGATATAATTAAAGGATGAGTTTTAAAAACTTTATTGTAAGTTGTTGATGGTTCCCTCCAGTGGAAAGCAACTTAATAATAGTAAAATTTTGACAACTAAGAAAAAAATGTATTCCTCTCATAAATATTTATTACTTAAAAACTAAAGATTTTAAGGGAAATAAAGTTTTATTTTGGAAGTGTTCTTGAGAGAAGAATGGAGCAGAGATTATAACTCAAAGAGTTTAATACGACAACAATGAAAGCTATTTAATAATACGTAGACACTTATATAAAAATTTTTTTTAAACACTGAGGTTCAATGTATACATAGATGTAATCTCCTGGCACTAAAGTTACTAGGAAAGTAATATTTATTTACTGGCCCGGTTTCACTAGTATCACCTAAACAACACACTTTACACCAAGCATAAGGTCCCACATTGCTGTTCATATACACCTGCAGCCAAATGAAGCCACACACTGAATAGTAATAACGAATATTTGTATCACACTTTAGGTAAAAAGCACTTTGCATGCATTAGATCCATTGACAACCCTGTAGGTCAGGATGGAATATTATTATCACTAACCCGATTTTAAAGACAAGAACCTGAGATGGGGTGGTAGCACTGGGGTATTGAATTCCTAGACCACTTTGCTATTAGATGAGAGTCGTTTCCTTGTAGTGTCACTTTTCAGCCACTTATTCATTTTTCCCATCTTTGGGCTGTCAGAGAAATTTTAGCTTTGTATGAACACCCTAGAAGCAGTGGGTCCTCCCAAAGAAAGAATAGCATTCTGTTGTTTCGTGCTTTTGTAAATGACACTCCCTTCCATGCCTGGGCATTTCTTTAAAATTTATTCTTGTTTTATAACTGCAGAAAGTAAGATTCAAAAACGTAAACTTTTCAGGTAAAACAGAACACAAAAAAATAAGGTAATATATATTTATATGTTTTATATAAGCATATAATATACACTTTTTGCAAATATTTATTATATGTTTATAATATGTATATTATCTGTTTTCTAAAACTCAAAAACACATATAATCTATTTACAACGAAATCAAAGAAAAAATACTTTTAATCTAAAGAACTGCAGACTTCTGGCATCTTTCCAAAAGTTTTCTGTGAAAGGAGAGACATAAACAAGTTCCACCAGCACTAATCCTGAATATTCCATTAGCTTCATCTTGCAAAGTATTCCTAAACCTGCATATGGAGACAGGCTAAGAGCAGATTATGTGATGATGCCTCTCAACTTTGATATTGACAAGGGCCAACGTTCACACCAACTGTTTGCTGGAGCACCACAACTAATGTCTGCTCTCAACTGGGATTTGCAGTGGAGGCCACAGAGGCTGTAGTGGACAGACATGCCCTTCCTCCAAGCACAGAATTAGCAAACATGTATCTGAAATGCCAGAGAACCGCTGATTCTCCGGTGATGGCAGCTCCAGTCCTGATGCTTGAAAATACCAGCCTCTTGGCAAGGCTCTTAGGTGAGTCTTCTCTGATAAAAATGCGCTAACCCTGCCCAACCCTTCCTAAACAGTCCCGGTAATGAACTGCTCTCTGGTTCCTGTAAGGTGTGGCCAACACAAAACATGAGTCAGAGGGTCTAACTTATACCACTGGGTGAACCTTGGGAAGTCAATGAAATTTTGTTTTGTTACCTGTGGGGAGTTGACAACTTTGTCTGAAACCCCATGAGATTACATAAATACAAAAAATAATGTTAACAAGGGTACTTCTTTTTTTTTTTTTTAACATCTTTATTGGGGTATAATTGCTTTACAAGGATGTGTTAGTTTCTGCTTTATAACAAAGTGAATCAGTTATACATATACATATGTTCCCATATCTCTTCCCTCTTGCGTCTCCCTCCCTCCCACCCTCCCTATCCCACCCCTCTAGGTGGTCACAAACCACCAAGCTGATCTCCCTGTGCTATGCGGCTGCTTCCCACTAGCTATCTATCTTACGTCTGGTAGTGTATATATGTCCATGCCACTCTCTCACTTTGTCACATCTTACCCTTCCCCCTCCTCATATCCTCAAGTCCATTCTCTAGTAGGTCTGTGTCTTTATTCCTGTCTTATCCCTAGGTTCTTCATCACATTTTTTTTTCTTAAATTCCATATATATGTGTTAGCATACGGTACTTGTCTTTCTCTTTCTGACTTACTTCACTCTGTATGACAGACTCTAGGTCCATCCACCTCACTACAAATAACTCAATTTCGTTTCTTTTTATGGCTGAGTAATATTCCATTGTATATATGTGCCACATCTTCTTTATCCATTCATCCGATGATGGACACTTAGGTTGCTTCCATCTCCTGGCTATTGTAAATAGAGCTGCAATGAACATTTTGGTATATGACTCTTTTTGAATTATGGTTTTCTCAGGGTATATGCCCAGTAGTGGGATTGCTGGGTCGTATGGTAGTTCTGTTTGTAGTTTTTTAAGGAACCTCCATACCGTTCTCCATAGTGGCTGTATCAATTTACATTCCCACCAAGAGTGCAAGAGTGTTCCCTTTTCTCCACACCCTCTCCAGCATTTACTGTTTCTAGATTTTTTGATGATGGCCATTCTGACTGGTGTGGGATGATATCTCATTGTAGTTTTGATTTGCATTTCTCTAATGATTAATGATGTACAGGAAAAGAATTATCTGAATAGAGTTTCCCTAGAAATGGAATAAAAAAGAAATCTCTAAGTAGAGTTTCCTTGAAAATGGAATGCAAAATGATAAAATGATGTACCAAGACACTCTCCCCTCAGAATGATCCCTTTAAATCAGCCCTGCTATCTTCCTTACTGGCCCGGGTTCCAGAATCCTGACTCTGTGCACTTTCCCCTAATAAGTCAATTATTTACTACCTGCCTGCAGATATCCTAATGATCCCATTACGTTCTCCAGAGTCTGGCATTCACCCATATTGCTGACTATAAGTCACTGAAAAAAAAAAACTATTCAGGCTTTAAAAAAGTGAATTTCTCTTTAATTTTTTATATATAATTTAATAGAAATGTGCCTTATGGCTCCGCTTTTCAAGGGAGACAGAGTAAAAACTTAAAAAAAATTATCTCAAAATACGAAAGATTCAGTTATGCTGTGCATGCAGCCATGCCCTCTGTGGTTATTGGACCACAGAATACATGTGTCTCAATAAATAGAAACCCTTGAAATACAGGGCTTTATCCATGTATCCCTTTATGTCAACACTCTTGCAGGGATTTACTCTAACTGTATATAGAGATCCCTTCTTGCCAGTCTTTCTCATGTGGGAGACTTGCTTTCACACCCTCTGTAGGCACATCCTCCTTATGAGAACACAGGACTCAGTGTGCAAGGCTGCCTCGGGGCTTCCACCACTGATATAGCTGTGTAGCAATGTCGGGTCTGTGAATGAGAACGCTGTGATCCTGCCCGTCTATGAAAATATGAAAGAAGTGAATGTTTTCTACATGAATAAGTCCCTTCTGAGCCTCATCCTTAGGGGTTGCTATTTTCCGGAGCCGCAAAGCAGACGAGAAACACAGAGTCGCGAAATTGTTCCCTACGTGTCCAAAATGGTAGACAGATTTTTTTCAAGGTGCCACCTCCCCAGGTGCTGGGAGAAAGGGACTTGGGAGACAACAAGAAGATCCTTCAGGAGGAGTAACAAGCTGTTGGAAATAAATACTGGCATCTCTTCCATGGTTGCAGAAACAGGCTTTGGGCAAGAAGCTTATGAATCATTCAGAGAGAAATACATAAACAGAGCAAAGAAAAATAAAAAGCTTTTCCCTCTGTGTCATTCAGTGTCATAAACCGATGCCCAGACACAGACGTTTGTAATGTGTGTGAATCGGCTTTGCCTAATCCCAGCTGAAGAAAGTATTCGAGGATATTCATGGCGTGTAAAAATACAGAGAGGCCACGGAGCCAAGGGGCCCGCCAGAGTGTCTGCAGCACTTACAGTGTCTGACCAGGTGAGACCAGCGTCCTCAGAATTTCTCCTTCCCACGCATGAGTTTTCCAACACCCCAGCCAGCTCTCCATTCATGAATCACCATTCCCTTCTCATCTGAGGCAAAATAAACCCTGGTTGCCTGTCATGCGTCCTTGTGGCCGAGCCAGCACCGTTGCGTTCCTTCCTCTTGGTGGCCAGTGCATATTTCATTCTGGCCTGAAAAACCCTTGTTTAAGACCCTGACTCATCTTACCTTACACTGGACAGGCAGGTGGAAAGGGTAATACCAGGGTCCCTAAATGAAGAGGTGAGATGGAGTGGATGATCACGTAAGAACCCAGGCACCTGGTTTCCTGGGGTCTTCCACCTTCCAGGCTGGATAAGCCCAGCTTCCCAACTTTGGAAGCCTGACTTTGGTTCAGTTTACTATGGGGTTTCTCCGGGATGACACGTCAAGAACAAAGATTCTCCAGAGGCCTTTCTTGGGATATAAAAGATCTTGTTGCTCTTTCATTGTCTGTAGGAGACTTCCTTTCCCCAGCTGACATAAAATAAGATGATATGAACACAGGATGGAGACAACATAACTGGGAATCCCAATAGCTTTTGGGTTACAAGGCAAAAGATGAGAAAAAGAAAAGCCACTCTTACTCCTAGGCCAAATATCAGAATCAAGCTCTTCTGCTCTCACGTTAATTCCCATTTGCACATTTCCGAGAAAAGGGAAAGGACAAAATCCTGAGATTTATGATGTAGGCTTGAATCTACTCCTTCCTGGCTGGTCACAGAGGAGCAAGAATTCACTAAGCACTTTGGAGAGTGGGGATGGATCCAATACGCCAATGACCTAACAATCCACAATGCACAGACAGAAGTAATGCTAACCATGACCTTGAACTTGTATAATCTGCTTTGAGCCATGAAGACAATATTAAAGGATAAATACAGTGCACGGTGAAATCTATGAAGTTATTGTGAGAAAAATGAAATTGATTAGCCTTGGGCTTGAAAATTAAATTTATTTCCTTGTATTTTCATTTGATAAGCATTCACTAAGCACCTACTGGAAACCAGGTATATCAGTGAGTAAAACTGATAAAACTGTCTGCCCTCTTGGGGCTGACATTCCAGCTACATAGAAGATTCTTACGACTGAGTTTACAGAACTCAGCATTACATAGGCAAGTCTGGCGTCAGGGAGGAGAACATGCATGGGCCTCTGGGAATGTTTTTGATGAATCGGAAAACTTCTCTTGGGTTCAGAAAGGTCTTTCCTCTCATATGGCATAACTGGGATGAAAAAAGTCCCCATTTAGATTCTATTCCTTGGGTCAAGCTGTATCTCATGAAGGCTTATTAGTCTTTACATTCACTGTAGTTTGGCTTCCTGAGACGCTACCATGGTAGAGGGACCAGGCAGGTCAATGTCTTTGGAAGACTGCCAAGGGAGAGGGAAAGTGAGTGAGGGCTAGAAAGTGAAGGAGATAGGAGATTCAAGGCTGACTCTGCCTCCCAAACAAGATGCCTCCCAAACAAGATGCCCCTGGTAGTCTACATTTGCCCTGGCGACTAGACAGGTGGGGTGCCTGGCCTCACTTGACACCTGTGTTTTTACTCCCAGGATGCTCCAGGCACATCTAACTAATCTGCCTTCATTGAAATCTCATAGTAAAATTATAAGTTGTTTTAGGCTGCCCAGCATCTATTCTACTCTTCTTTGGTCTCTTCCTTTATTTTGGAGATCCAAAGAGCAAGTTTTCCCAGTGTTCAAACTCAAGGTACTGATAATTGTATTGCAATAAATTCCTAGTGATGCAAAGGTATATCATCAGCATTATGGGCTTTTAGAGCTAAATGGGGCCAGTCAGACCAATCTAACACCACCCCTTTGTTGCAGAGATGACGATTCTGATACTTGCCCTGAATCACACAGCTGGTCCCTGAAAGAGCAAGGTGTGGAATGAAGGTCTCCACCACAAGGCCAAGGTTCTTTCCACTACTCCAATCTCTTCTCCAGAAGAGGATCTGGACACTTTTTTTCATTCTTATATCATCTACTTCTCTCTGGCTATTTCTTCAATTGTCCACACTGAGACCAAGGTCTGGTCAGGGACACGGAAAGGTGACACGTACTCTACCAGGACTTGTTAAACATTCTAAAAGGAGGTTGGAATCGGAGTCAAACTGCCCTTAACCTGAGATGTGTCTGCATAGCTCAGGGATTTAAATTATGATGCTAGCATCAATAATTGAAAGAAGGTGACAGGAGTGCATACCTAATATTCAGATATCATATTCCTAAAGGACTCTGAAATGGTTCTTTACAAAGCAAACAATCCCTATTTCAAAGAATAATTCCAAAGAGTAAATAGTCAACATGTGCTAAGTGTGCCCCTACCCTGCTCTTTGTGGGTCAAAAAGCACGCCAGACGACAAGAGATGTGCAATAGCTCCAGGCGCCAGGCACCATGGTGAGCAGGCTTTGGCACAGCCCTTAACCAGGACAGTCTGAGAGGCCTGAGCTCAGTTCACAGTGGATCTGGGCATCCTTTCTCACTGCAATAGCTCGAGGGTCCTACTCCTCAGTTCTTCAGGCTCTTTTAACTCATTCCTAAGAAGCCCAGATGATTCTGGACCAAAACTACAGTTTTCTTCTCCAGAGTGAGTCTTGGGTCTCATTCTGGGGCCTACTTTTTGGCAGATCTACCTCATCCTCATCAGGATAAGAGGAGACCCAGCCGTCCTATGGCTAGACAAGGATGGGGACCAATTGTGGTCATTCCCCATAAGGCCATCCTTCAAAGTCTTTTGCCTTATATCTCTTTGGCCAGGCTTGGATGGCTGACCAAGAGGCAGGGGGTGAGCCTGGCTGCCTAGGGTAAGCCTACCTCTGACTTTAACAGCACATTTCGGTTATCCCTAAAGGGGATGGTGATGACCCAGAAAGGCTTACAGACTTACTCATTTCTTCCCCAGTAGTAGCAACAATGCTGGCAGTAGAATGTAGATTTTCTAACATGCATATCCTCTGGAGCACATTTATGCATATGCCTTTGTTTAGTGCTATTTATTTCAGTAGCTTTCCTAAGGCCACACATATTGATAATACTTTTTTTTTTATTGTTTAGCAGTTCTTCCCAAGTATTGGAATGGGTTATGTTGATATAATCTATAAAAATATTAATAAAAATTTTACTGGAAGATATATTTTCTTTTTATTATGTAAATGTATATCATGGTGGGGAAAAGCAAATTTACTAAGACCCAATATCAAGAAATAATTATGTGCAATTTTTGCATTCTAACAAAGAGATGAACATTGCTTCTGCTGTTAAATACAGCATGTGTCTCACAATTAGGAATTTAAGTGACAGATTTATTTCTGTTATTCATATTACAGCTTAGTTCCACTGATGCAGAGTGACTTGAGACGCTGTGTCCCATCTTGCATTTATCAAGCAGTCCCAATGTGCAATTTGTCCCGTCAGTTGGCTCTTGGATGTGTGAAGCTTGGAAATATTGTCATTGTCACTGTCAAAGACAGAAGCAATTAATCTAGAAGGCACTGAAGTGTGCTTCGGAAGACAAAGTCACTTAATAAAAATGACATCACATTAAAACATACATTCCCTCATCTGGCCCCTTCTGGTGAGCTGGCCCAAAGTGGTAAAACCACCGTTCTACTCAGTGGCACAAGAACAGTTTATTTCGAGACAAGTCTGATATCTCCCCTTCTGCCTTCTAATCCGTGGAATATACCACAAAGGGAGAAATTCAGCAGAGCTCTCTAGGCCCTTAAATGTTCACAATGAGAAAATTCTCTAAATGATAAATCAGTATGAAGCGCACTGCCTGTGTGCTATCCTGACAAATGGATTCAAGGGACAAGCGCTGGTGGCAGGTAAAGGAATGTCACCAATTTTTGTCCTTATAGCACTTTATCAATTCATTTTCCTTAGCACACAACTTGTTAGGAATGGGCCAGGAAAGGCAGTAAACATTTAGAAAGAATAACGTAGAGACAACATTTGGTTGAAGGTAATAAAATAAACACACCAGTCTGCTGGCGACAAGTCTAGAGCTCTTAATAGTAGGCCAGTGGAGGTTTGAAACAAGAGAGGTACTGTGAGGCTAACTGAACGCGGAATTACCAAGTAGTCCAGAAAAATGAAGACTTACGTTCAAACAAAACCTTTATGTGAACGTTCAAGGTAGCTTTATTTGTAATAGCCCAAAACTAGAATCAGTCCAGAGGCCTTTCAACAGGTGAACAGTTAATTGTGACACATCCATTCCATGGAATACTACTCAGCTAGAAAAAATGAACTATTGATACATGGAACAACGTGGATGAATCGCCAGGGAATTCTGCTGAGTGGAAAAAAAAATCCCAAAAGATTACATACTGTATGATTCCATTTGTATATCATTTCTGAAATGAAAACATTTTAGAAATAGAGAACAGATTAGTGGTCGCCGGGGGTTAGTGATGGAGGCGAATGGTGGAGGTGGGGGGGGGTGGTTATAAAAGAGAAACACGAGTCATTATTGCGAGGGACTTGTTCAGTGTCTTGACTGTGGGGATAGATACATGAATCTACACATGTAGGAAAATTGTATAGAGCTAAATACACATACACACATAAATGAGTACAAGTAAAACTGGGCAAATCTGAATAAGATTGGTGGATTGTATGAATGTGATATTAAATTATAGTTTTGCAAAGTGTGATCATTGGAGAATACTGGGAGAAATGTATATGGGGTCTCTCTGGATTACTTCTTACAATTGCATGTGAATCGATTCTCTCAATACAAATTTCAATTAAAAAAATCATCTCATCCATTTCATTGAGTTAGTTTTCTAATAAAACTACCTTTTACTTATAATTATTTATCAAAATTTGCAATATATTCATGTTGTTCTGACCAATGGATATACATACTAATAGTAAGGCTAACTCAAACCAGAGAAATATTTTAACTTACACATGTATTATATTTTAGAAAACAATTTTTGAAAATGTCAATTATTTTTATATATATATATTGGGCTGGCAAAAAAGTTCCTTCAGCTTTTAAGTAAAAATAAAAGACATTTTTCATTTTCACCAAGAACTTCACTGAACAACGTATTCACCATTTTGTTACACTACCTTCTGCTACTTTTCAGGCAACTTCGTAATTTCATTTTCGCAAAATTTTTTATCTTTTTGAGCAAAGAACTGTTCCAGGTGCCTTTTACAGTCTTCCAGGAAATTGAAATTTTTTCCATTAAGAGAATTTTGTAAAGACCAAAATAAATGAAAATCTGAAGGTGCAATGTCTGGTGAATATGGCGGATGAATCAGAACTTCCCAGCCAAGCTGTAACAGTTTTTGCCTGGTCAGCAAAGAAACATGCGGGCTTGAGTTATCCTGATAGAACATTATGTGTTTTCTGTTAACTAATTCTGGACGGTTTTGGTCGAGTGCTGCTTTCAGTTGGTCTAACTGGGAGCAGTACTTGTTGGAATTAATCGTTTGGTTTTCCGGAAGGGGCTCATAATAGAGGACTCCCTTCCAATCCCACCATATACACAACATCACCTTCTTTGGATGAAGACCGGCCTTTGGTGTGGTTGGTGCTGGTTCATTTCACTTGCCCCATGATCTCTTCCGCTCCACATTGTTGTACGGTATCTACTTTTCATTGCCCATCACAATTTGTTTTCAAATTGGAACGTTTTCGTTATGTTTCAGTAGAGAATCGCATGCGGAAAAACAGTCAAGAAGGTTGTTTTTGCTTAACTTATGTGGAACCCAAACATCAAAGCAATTAACATAACCAAGTTGGTGCAAATGATTCTCAATGCTTAATTTGGATATTTTGAGTATGTCAGCCATCTCCCATGTGGTATAATGTTGACTGTTCTCAATTAATGTCTAGATTTGATCGCTATCAACTTCAACTGGTCTACCCGACCGTGGAGCATCGTCCAGCGAGAAATCTCCAGCACAAAACTTCACAAACCGCTTTTGACACTTTTGATCTGCACAGCACCTTCTCCATATACTGCACAAATCTTTTTTTGCATTTCAGTTGCGTTTTTACCTTTCTTGAAATAATAAAGCGTAATAGGACGAAAATGTTGCTTTTTTCCTTCCATCTTCAATATTAAAATGGCTACACAAAAATTCACCAATCTTGGTAAGTTTTTTTTTTAAATGTACCCTGATATGACAGCTGTCACAATACAATCTAACAAAATTATTTCGAATGAAGTTAAAGACAAGGAAGTGCTACCAGAGCCAGCATACAGAAAAAAAACGAACAAACTTTTTGGCCAACCCTGTGTGTGTGTGTGTGTGTGTGTGTGTGTGTGTGTGTGTGTGATATATCAGAGGACATGTGACAGAGTGGGAAACAGATGAATAAACAGCAGCTCTGAAATCCATTCTCTCCCTTTCTTCAGGGAGAGGGGAGATGACCCTAGAACAGAGAGAAATAATCTCCTTGTCAACTTGTTAACAGCAGACCTGCTATTTGCTAGCAGGCAAGTCCTTATCTATGGAATACTTTATGTAGGATGTACTTGTTTGCCTAGAGTTGCTTGTGCTGGAGTTATGGCACATGGCTTCCAGGAAAATGTCTCATAGGCTATGTAACGAAGTATAAAATGGAGATGTTTCTCTCCCATCCATTCTTCTAAGGCCTCACTCATCGTTCCTAAAAATCACTTCATCTCCCCTAAATTGCCTACTTTCTCTCTCCCCTTCCTCTATTAAGATGATATATAAGCTCCTAAATCTTGCTGCTCTTTTTAAGGGGGAGAGAATATTCACTTTTTTTTCTCTGTGACTCTTCTGTTCATGTGATATTAAAATAAATAAATCAGTACACCTTTAAAAAAATGGAGATGTTTCACATTTCTGCATAAGTAGTATAACTGCATATAGAATAAGGTATCTTCTATGTTAATTCGGGCTAGACTGTCTGTGATGCAGCAAGAAAGGACTGAAAGAGACGCATTGACAGTCCCAGATGTCAGCTTATTTTGCCTGTGCCTTCTGATTATTTGTTTCCCTGAAATTATTAGCAAAGTTTGGTACAGGATGAGATTTCTAATTTGAATATCCAACACTGTATGTAATCTCACAGGGTAATAAATAGAAGACTTTCAAGCATACACTTACTTATATTAGGATGACATTCTGTGGAAAATAGAAGGGTTATTAGAGACCACGAATGAAATGTGATAAAGTTTATGATTGTTAAAGAAGACCTTTTTCATGATATGTTTTAAACTACCAAAAATAAAATAGCTAGCTAGTGGGAAGCAGCTGCATAGCACAGGGAGATCAGCTCGGTGCTGTGTGACTACCTAGAGGGGTAAGACAGGGAGGGTGGGAGGAAGACACAAGAGGGAGGGGATATGGGGGTATATGTATATGTATAGCTGATTCACTCTGGTATAAAGCAGAAACTAACACACCACTGTAAAGCCATTATACTCCAATAAAGATATTAAAAATAAATAAATAAATAAAGATAAAAAAATAAACAGATGCTGGTTTGGTATTTAGGTTATATTGACTAGATTTTAAAAAGCCATGCAGCAATTGTATTTAAAATTACAGTATTTAAAACATGATCAAAATTAAATCCTTTGCAACTATTCAAATGTATGATGGAAATATTTGCTATGTGTGGTCAGCTACAACACTTGCACATTTTGTAAAAAACTAAACGTAACCCCTAGAATATGTCTTACCTGACTGTTGTGTGAAACGTCTACTCATAACTAGAGAAATGCAAACTAAAACCACATGGAGATGCCTTTCTCACCCACCAGATTGGTGAGAATTAAAAAGTATGGCTCACACTGTGCTGGCACGGCTCTGAAGAAACAGACACTCTCGTATATTGCTGTATATGCAGTAAACACTGACACCGATACAGAGGTGTGCTTGTGTGTAAATGCATACATTCACACACGCATTCCTATTTCTCGCAGCAGTGACCACTGAGAGACTCTGCAGCAGTGACATGCCAGTAGCAAGGCACACACCTGAAACCCAAATCCTGGTTTCTAAATATCATTCTCCACTGAAAGGAACCAGCCCTTCTTAGAGAAATAGTTGATTCCAGAGCTGGTACACGAAAAGTATGAGATGATCTTGAAATATGCTGCGCCACAAAGTAGGAAAGTGCTCAAAGAATGACAGAAATATGTCCAAAGGACAGGGCACCAGCTTTTAAAGGGGCTCCTGTTAACCAAACCGAGGACAATTTGACCATCAAAATAAATAACGATAGTAATGATTACAACCCACAAAATAAGTGAGAATCCACGAGTCAATGTTGATATAAATAGATAAAGTTAATGGGAGAGAAGAAAAGTTCTTATAATAGAATAAAAACTAGTAAAGGTAGAGATGATGAGATTAGAAAATCACCATTTGGCAACCACCGTAGTAACAGACGGTTCAAGAAAGAATAAGCATCAATGAACGCTAAAACAAGGGGCTAAATGTCTGCTGAGAAGTTGGATATTTATATAACTTCAAAGCATCTCCCCACAAGATGCCTAGTAATTACAAATGGAGAGCAGTCAATTTTCAGGAGAGAAACTTAGCAGACCCCATCACAGCAAGTGACAAAGTAATGTGCACTGTGAAGGACACAGCATCACTTCTGTGACCTCCCTGCTAATCACCTGAAGCTGATCATGTGGAAATGTTGGACAAACCCAAACAGAGGGTACTGTTTAAACTTCAAAAACAAAAAGGTCAGAAGGACAGAAGGGAAAAAAATGGGAATCTGTTCTAGATTAAAGGACACTAAAGAGACCAGTCATGTAATCCTGGATTGCATCCTGGGCCATCATTTATTTTTCTTTTGATATAAAGTACATTAGTCCACAACTTTCAAAATATCAATAAGGACTTTAGATAACATAATAGTACTGTATAAATGTTAATTCTCTGATTTTGGTATTTTATAAGAGAGTAACCTTATATATAAATATAGATAGATAGATATAAGGATATATAAGAATGGTTATATAAGATAATACCCTAGCTTCTAGGAACTACACCCCAATGTATAGGGGCATCATCTCTTATCATGAAAGGGGGGATGGGAAGTGAATGATCAAGTAAATAAACATTTTAGAATCATACATATAGAAGTAGTTTATAATAACTTTTCAACATTTTTTGTGTCTAAAATTATTTCATACTAAAAAATTTAAAAGAAGATAAATGAGTATATGTGCCCCTGACTCAACGCTAATTTAAGTAGAAAATAAAAAGAGTTTTATGAGCATATGTAGCTGACTAAGCAATGTTCATCTTCTGAAGGGTAAGTTTGTGATCAAAATCCACCCCCTCATGCTGACTGAATTAATCTAGCTTGGTGACACGTGACAAATTCTCCTCTAATCGTACCGGTGCACCTAAATCCGGGGATTTAAGTGGGCATGTGACAGGTTAAATTTTCTTCCATAAGCAAGCAGTACCTTTAGCAATCAAATCTGTAATGACTCAAGAGCTTTAAATGTCATATTTACCTCTGTTTCCAAATAGAAACCAATGCATGAGGTAAAGATCATTTTTAATCACTAGCATCATCAGAATTGTACATTCTTAGTTAAAACTTATCTTGGAAACATAGCTTTCCTGCTCTCTAACTCTTTGATAATATTGTTGCTATTTGTCTCTATACCAAAATTATCACGCTGAAAAAAAACTCCTATAGGATTTTCCTACTGGATTTCTTTTTAAGAAAGGAGAGTGATATCAAATATTTAGAAATACAGAAACAAGTACTTATAATATAGAGGCTTGTGTATTGTAGCTTTGAAGGGTGTCTTGTTAAAGTCACAGGTGATGAGTATATTCTTGAGAGGAGAAAAAAAGAAGGAAGTTTCTCTTTGAATGCTGGGAAAACAAGAATACAGAATGAAGCGGAATCACAGGATCATTTTGAGATGAAGGACCACTTCAGCAAGTACATTGATTTTTATTAAGAGTGCACTTGCACTGGCACAAACGTTTCAAATCTTGATGGATTTAGGAAAAGCAAGAAGCTCTTCTGCTATTTTTCAAGAAGCACCTGCTCAGCGGTCAGAGTGTCTTACTTTCAGTCCCAGTGGAGTAGTACCAGCAGCGAAAAGGTGCTGTCACCATCCAGTAGACAGATTCAGGACCACCTCCCTCCAACTTGCTCAGCAGAAACAAAGAGCTATGGAGGCCATCAGCCTAGATCAACAGAAAATGCAGCCTGACAACTCGAGGTGGAGACCTGTGAACAGCATCAGAAGGGACATATGTGTGGACAGCAAAGGGAGAACAAGGAGAACGTCCTGTCCATAATTTTTGAAGCCCTTTGCAAAGGGGCCTGTCTCACTCTCTAGACCCTGGAGACTTCATACACATAAAGCAAAGATGCAGAAACCATGACTCACAGCTTCAGGCCAGGAAAGCAGGAAACCTGTTTAAAAAAAAATTACTTTCATTGTTTTAGTATCTCCTTATAAAGGTGAAAATCTTCCCTGTAAATTCACTGGATCTTACATATGGGTCTTGGCTTATTGATTTTTTTTTTTTGGTTGAGTGCCTTCTATTCTTCCAGTGCCATGTTCTCACTTTCTCTCCATCACCTGCCCAACAGGGAGGCTGAGATGCTTAATGTGGTGAGATCTAAAGGGACCTAAAGGACAGTCCATGGGCGTGCAGAAATACAAAGCCCTGTCACTGAGAGAGCCGGTGCTGGTTCAGCCCATCTCTCCTCGTTCTACCAGGAAGGTGGTGTGACAGTTAATTTTCTACTCAACGGGGTCCTGGAGTGTCCAAACACTGGCTAAACATTACTCTGGGTGTGTCTGTGAGGATTGTTTCTGGAGGATATTAACGTGTGAGTCCTTAGACTGAGTAAAGCTGACGGCCCTCCCCAATGTAGGTGGCCCCATCCAGATGAGGGCCTGGATAGAATAAAAGGTGGAGTAAAGGAGAATTTGCTCTCTCTGACTGACTGTCTTCAAGCTGGGACATTGGTCTTCTCCTGCCTTTAGATTTGGACTCAGGCTGCAACTACACCATTGGCCTTCCTGGGTCTTAGCGTGCCAACTGCAATTCTTGGGAATTCTCATAAGCCTATTACTTAGAATAAATCTCTTAATTATATATATAATACACAGAGGCTCCCCCACCTGCAGTGGTTCGACTTACAGTTTTTTGACCGTACGATGGTGCAAATGCGACATGCATTGAGTAGAAACTGTACTTCAAATTTTGAACTTGAACTCTTTTTCCAGACCTGCAGTATGATTCTTTCTTGTGATGCCGGGCAGCAGCCGTCACCACAGCCCCTGCTCAACCGGACAACCACGAGGGTGAACGACTGACACACTTTCAACCATTCTGGACCCAGACAACCATTCTGGTTTCCGCTTTCAGTACAATATTCAATACATTACATGAGAGAGTCAACACTTTAGTATAAAATAGGGGTTTTTTTAAGACGATTTTGCCCAGCCGCTGGCTAAGTCAGTGTTCTGAGCACATTTAAGGTAGGCAAGGCTCAGCTACGACGTTTAGTAGGTTAGGTGTATTCAATGCATTTTTGACTTATGACGTTTTCAATTTACAATGGGTATATCAGGATGGAACCCCACTGTAAGTCAAGAAAGGTCTTTATATCAATAAGTCTATCTATTAGTCTTTATCTGGTATGTTCCAGACAGAGGCCAGCTGGGTTCTGGACAAAAGACCACTGTGACTGACTCTGGGGGATGCTGGGATGAGCTGTCACTGAGATTGACATTGTCATCACAGCCTAATCTACACGCCCTCCCCTTCCTCCCTGTGCATTCTTACAATAGTGGTCCAAAACTTTCATGCCATGAACAGTTTTGAAGAGGCAACCTGGATTGAAATAGGTGAATGTCCTCTTTCCAAGGGTCACGTAAATACAGATCCTGTGATCTAGATCTAGATATGTGCACACACACACACACATTCTATCGGTTCTGTTTCTCTCGAGGACCCTGACTAATACAGGTAGGATCCACCACTCCACCACCACCTGTCCTCTCTTCCCTGCTCACACCCCACAAATTCTGCCCCTCATCATCCCCTCTCCTTACTTTAGAGGTAGCCCTGAATGTTCCTCAATTACTGCCAGCTCTCAAACTCTACACAGCGATTCCGTAAGAGTGATTCTACAGAGAAGCTAAGTTGTGAAGTCTCCGAAGGGAAGCAGACTAGGGAAGTCACACTCAATTCCCCTTCATCACCAACTTATACTTGGGGAAAACAATGAGATGAATCTTCGTGCTCATCATTTCCTGACAGAACAGGCCATCCTTAGCCTCGCACAGGAAGTGCCCTGGCTTGGACTGCCAGGGGGTTCAGAGCAGAGAGGCTGTGCCTTCAGGAGGTCCTGGTACCTCTCCTTCCCAGGACTCTCTCTTTGCGCTTCTTGTGAGGCCCCTCCATTTTGCCTTGTGTAAGATTGTCTAGGAATTGATAATAACAGCCCACTTTAGAGTGTAGACGCCTAGAATGCAGAGATGTGTGTCGTATTGACAGCACACTACACACTGCTTGAGCCATTAAATATTAAAGGAATAAAAAAGTCAGTTAATTCTCCTTAACCTCCAACGTTTCCATGGCATAATAGCATTATAATTTTCCAACTCTTCATATTCACACTACTTTCATGTGAAGAGTTTCTTTTCCTTTTTGGTGTTGGTCTATTTGTAAGGGCGAATGAATGATAATTTAATAATAATTAATAACAATTCAATGACTAAAATGAATGACCGGTATCCTGAGAAAATAAAGAAGATATCAAGGGAACCTGAAATACAGCCAACCTGATATTTAAGGGTCTTTTAAAATTAATTTTCCTTACTCACTGGTTTAAAGGAACAGGAGCCAGCAGAAGAGGTTAGGAGCTGCTGGTGGCTTTGTTTGTTTCGGTGGTTCTCTTGATTTGCTCAAGGTTTCTCTACTGTCAGGCCCCTATCATCACAGCGGGCGGTGTTGTCTTATTTTGTTTGGTCAGTGCTTTTCCCAAAACTTATGCACATGCTCACAAGGTAACATGAGCACCAGCACGCCTGGATGGGCTGCACCAGGAACAGAAAGATGGAGACCAGAGTTTGGAGTGGAAATGAGAGGCTGGGGAAGACTTCCTTTTCTGAACGCAGCTACGAGGAAGTTTCAGGAAGCTGGGAGATTTCAATGAAACGGAAAACGTCTCAAGTCCAAGTCAAGATGCCGGCCCTGTCCCCCCCCAGGACACGTCAGGCTTAGTCTCTGGGTCTCAGGCTGAGAGCAGTAAACCGCAGCAAGGTCGCTTAACACGGCCCGAATCTGTGCAACCACAGAACTGGCAGATGAGGCCCCTTCTGTGATAGGGATGCCTCTACTGCCTTCCTCAAGGGCCAACAGCTTAGACCAAACTCGACATCACCCATCTCTGTCCACAGTCAGTCTGCTTGGCCTGGTGGCAGTTCAATTCAGGGGCTAAAGGAGAAAATGGCTTCTCACTGATTCCAACAAAAAACCTACCCACCCTACCAGGATCCACACAGTAGTGAGGCGATGTTTCCTTCCACTGAACAAACAGATTCTGTAAAAAACTAAACAAGCTGGGAGTGATGCTACATTTTCCCACCAGTCAAACCTTAGTCCTCATACATAAACGTACGCACTCCACCAACTTCCTAAAATTCTTTTCCTGCAAAGCTTTTTTTGTGTGTGAATGCTAAAAGGAATTCATTTATTTTTATTTATTTTTATTGAGGTAGAGTTGATTTACAATATTATATGTTTCAGATGTACAATGTAGTGTTGGTGTTCCCTTCACGTACACGAAGGGAACACCAATGTTCAGGCCAAGGGCACTGCCCAGCTATCAGCCATGGGCTTCCAGAACCATACAGGGTTAGAACCAACCCGGGAAAAGGGCCACCTGCCTATTCTAGGCCACCCTGGGTCACTTGGACCTACACAGCTACACTCTGCACCCAGAGTCATGCAGTTTCTCTTGAGTTGACATTTTTATCTGGTCCTCACTCTTCCAGCAAAAAGAATCCAAATTCAGACCAAAGGTCTGGACCAGAAGCAGACATCAGGCCACCCTCCTCTTTTCTGGTCAACATACCCAAAGAAAACTTTTCCATCCAACTCCAGCTCCAAACGGGAAACCCTCAGACACTAGGGAAGGGCAGGCAGGGAGGCGATTTCTGCTCTAATCACTTTGGGCCCCAGTTTAGCTGAGTATGGATGGCCTATTGACCCAAGAAAACACAGCAAGAAAAAAACAAAACAAAGCATAATCCTCTTCATTAAAGCCAGTACTGCACTAAGTAACAATCTGATTAGGAAGAAAAGAAATAAACACAATATGAATTTTTTTAAGAGGTAATATTCAGTTTTATGTCACCAGGAAATTAAGTTAAAATAAACTTATTAAGACTTTGAATTATTTATGTAGGAGTCTTATCCAAAATATAAAAATAATAATAGCATCTAACATTTATGGAGTGATAGCTATCAGTAGCCTTGTGAGATAAGTACTGTTATCATTCCCAATTTTGTTATCATTCTCAGTGGAACTGAGACACAGAGAGGTTAAGTCACTGAGCCAGAGGTCACACAGGCAATCTGGATTCAAAGCTCAACTGTTAAGGGCCTCTCATATCACTCCTTTGAATCAAAATAGGCTCTGCATTCAGATGCTATATGGTACAAAGAGTTTTTAATGGCTTGGTTTCAAGACTCTGCTCTACTTGTTAGAACAAGACCTCAACCAGAGGTGGTACAACAACGAGAGGAAATAAAAAAGCAGTCGATTCTGCATACTAAGATTGGGGATATAAAGAAACCAAAAGGTCCCATTATGACATATACTGTGACTTAAAACAGATTTCGCTTTTTAGGGTGAGCCCTATGGTGGCAGATTACTTCTGCTTGTGATATGAGGAGTGATGCTTTTATATCTAGTCTCCTTCTGGGTGTGAACGAATGAGCTGAAGCCACACGGAATAGGATCTAGTGATTTTCCCCTCATTAAAAAACCCTCCTAATGGACCTAAGTCATGGAGAGTCCCCTGACCTAAGGGTCCCTTTGGAATAGCACTATGAACATATCCCAACCCTCTTTACTACCAAGATCTGTTCCTACCCACATGGTCTTGCCAACCCTCCCGTGGCCCTAGAGCAGCGGTCGCCAACCTTTTTGGCACCAGGGACCAGTTTCGTGGAAGACAATTTTTCCACGTACTGGGGTGTGCCGATGGTTTCGGGATGATTCAAGTGCATTACATTTATTGTGAACTTTATTTCTATTATTATTACATAGTAATATATAATGAAATAATTATACAACTCACCATAAATGCTGGCAGGAGGCAGAGCTCAGGCGGTAATGAGAGCGATGGGGAGCGGCTGTAAATACACATGAAGCCTCCTGCTGTGCAGCCGGTTCCTAAGAGGCCACGGACTGGTACTGGTCTGTGGCCTGGGGGTTGGGGACTCCTGCCCTAGAAGAAGGGACCCTCTGAAAGGGACGGGTCTCTCAATTGCAAAGAGGAGTTAGATCCATGCTGGGCTGGCATTTAATTTTTCTCTCCTATATATACTTCTCCTGGTTAGGAAAGAGGAAACAAAGTAACTCTTGCAACTCCAAGGCCCTATCCAGAGGAGAGAAGCAACCCAAAGACTGATCCTGAACGCTCCACTCAGGGGTGCTAACCAGGGCAGGAAGGGGCTGAAATCCCACCAGCACCATGGAGTCAAAGGGAAGAGCAGAAGCAGCGGCTGATGACGTACGTTAAAACCATAACGTGTGCTACGCTATTTATTTATTTATTTTTTGCGGTACGCGGGCCTCTCACTGTTGTGGCCTCTCCCATTGCAGGCTCCGGACGCGCAGGCTCAGCGGCCATGGCTCACGGGCCCAGCCGCTCCGCGGCATGTGGGATCTTCCCGGACCGGGGCACGAACCCGTGTCCCCTGCATCGGCAGGCGGACTCTCAACCACTGCACCACCAGGGAAGCCCATATTTTTTAATTTTTATAAATGTAAGATTTTACTTTGTTTTATTTTTATGATTTTAGACATGAAACATACTTTCAATACGAACTCTCACAGCTTTTGTTTTATGAATTCGTTATAAATTTTTAAAGTAACAGTATTGTGGGTTTTATGCAAAATTAATATTGCAATATAGAATACTGTCATATTACTGGAGGTTGGCACTCACCACATGACCCGAGAAATTAAATGCAAACTTGATCGTACATTTGCATTTTTCCAAGAGAGGAGTCGTCACTTTAATCAGATTCTCAAAGGGATTAGCAATGCAAAAGAAGACACTTTGCCTATAGTAAATTCCTAGAAGTAGAACTGTGGCAGCAATGAATATGAATGCTTTTAAGATTTTTATGTATATTTTTTAATTGCCTTTCAGAAACACTTTGCTGATTTTTATCCTCCAGAGCTGCGTATGAGACTCTTTACACATACTATAGACCTTTTTCAACAATGGTGACCATCATCTTTAGTATCTTTGCCAGCTTAACAGAGGAAAAATGTTATCCTGTTGTTTTTTGATTGAAAGTAAGATTAATTTTTTATATGTTAATTGGTAATTTTTAGTTCTTCCTTAGTAAATGACATGTTTAATTTCTTTGCCCCTTTTTGCTTCTACAGAGGATTATCTTCTTTTCAGTATTTGTATCTCACCTTGTTTTACATCTCACTCCATTGGCCAATATGTTCAGAACAATGCTAGTAATACTGGTGACAATGGCAACCCTGGTCAGTTATTTAAAATGCAAGGCAATTCCAGAACATCACAAACACACCCATGAGCAAACAGAAACAGCCAAATGCATTTCAACAACTTCTGTGTTACCTAGTGAGCAATTATCAGTAGCTCAGATAATTGATAAGCACGAGTGACTATACTGTAAGATAATATAAGAAGCATGTTCTAATTTCTTTCCCAAGTTCAACATCTCACAAAACCTGAAATTAATTTTCTAGCACTCAGAAGATCAGGAGAAACTTTCTGACTATATGCATTCTGTTTTCAAATTCCATCAGAGTAGGGGAAAACAGGAGAGGTCATCTACAAAGATCGCACATAACTCTGGGAACAATTTGCTTCATTACAGTGACATGATATTGAATGACCTTTTCTCAGAAGCACCTAATTCTCTAACAGTCAATTCAGCTTATCACAATCTTAGGAAAAACTTTACACACTAAGATATAAACATATATACATTCATATCTACATGCACACATTATGTATAATTAACCTTGTGCAGTCGAAATCCTATCAATATTAATTATGGAAGAGGGAAAATATGAAAGAATGTCAAAATAATAAGTCATTTGACTACAGAACTTCTCCAAGACAACAGCTCCTGTTTCTTTAGGTTACCTTTTTCTGAATCTCAACAGAAGTGCATTCCCCCGGAGGCAAGACAAGAGATTGGGAGAACCAGCCCACTGTACAAAAGGCCCTGCAGTCCTATCTGTGAAATCCCCCATTAGAGCACACGGCCATTAGCTTCGCATCTCCCACACGTATTACAGCGCAGAATGAGGGCCATGACTGATGAAAACCTTGGAGATTCCTCTAGCTGCCAAAATGCAGAGCCTCTCCAGCAGAGCTCTAAAATGGCATCAGTTCTAAACTGGGAAATCAAGGGCTCAGAACCGCTGTGGCAGCAAATCCATTATTCTGAGGTGAGCCCAACTATGTCCATCTAGAGAGTTTTTCAGGCTGTGCTGAATCAAGTCACTGGTCCTTAACGTTTCCTTTCTAAAAAAGTCCATCTTCCCAAATACTTACATGGTAAGTATACCCTTAGCTGACAGCATGGTACCTACCAAATAATGGTGGATTTGAAACAGTCCCATGAATCTGTGGCCATACTCGTTAAGTGCTATGTGGATATTGGTGTGTGCGTACAATATTCCAGTACAGGACCCTTGCAGAGACATACCTGTCCCATCACTACCCATCTAAGCCCTTCAGTGCCCCATCTCAAACTAGAGTGAAGCTGCATATAAGTTATGGCAGACTCTCTAAGGAATAAGCCATGACACCATGATAAGCTGGGCAGTGGTCTAAGAGTCATACCTTAAGATCAAAAAAATCACATTCTTAAATGTCAATCACTGCTCTTCAAATCATAAATTTGTTGAGCATCTCCTAAAATTTCCTATGAAGAAAACAATCATTTGCTATGCATAGTAGATGAGAAACCTGTCAGACCGGCAGTGCATACAGTTCAAGAGAAAAGCTTGAACAGAAGCTAGGCAGGAGAGCCAACTGAAACAGTGGTCTGACTCCAGTGTCCCCCAGTTTCTAATTTTCTTTGAGGGTTCTCTACACACACTCCCGACTAACGCCACGACTCCTGATCTCTGTGGGAACTCTATTCCAACCAAACCACTACTTCACGTGCAAACCCTTTTTCCTTGCCTTTTTCCTCCTACGTGGAGGAAATAAGCTCCAACTGTCTGCAGAATTTTATTTATAAAAAGAAACAAAAAAGGAAACTAAGAGAAATTTATATTTCATTTAAACAGATCAATACGCAAAAAACACGATACCTTTTGGATCCTAAGATATTTGAATTCTTATTGCTATCTGAATCGTGAATTTTATGGCAAGTAGTTCGGGCTAATTAGCTGATGTGTGGTCTTGGGAAAATTAATCAATCTTGGTTTCATCACCTACAAAATGAGGATTCATTTAACAAATGTTTGCATGTTTATGCTCTGTTGGAGGCTGAGAACACAGCAGTGAAAAAAAAGACAACTGAGACTAACAATCGTTTATGTAATAAAAAATAATACCTATGGTATAGGATTGTGACAAGGAGGAAGTTAAATGAGATGATGTGAATAAATGTCCGGCACACTGTAAAGTCTCACAGTAAAAAAAAAAAGCAGGGCTGGTGGAGGTTGCCTTTATGATTGTTACAAACTGATGTGACCCAGCTTACTGGTCCAACCTGGATTCTCTTCTCCTCCAGTTCCCAAATACTCTTTCTCCCTGCTTTCTAGGCCACTGGAAGGTAACATTTCTCTCCTATAACACTGGTCTAAACCCTTCCCATCCTGTCTACAGACAGACTTAGACTAAACAGCTTCCTTCAGAAAAGCTCTAGCTGCCTAGTGATAGATCAGGAGCATCCTTTAGTCTCCAGCTCAGTGGAAGGACAGAGAAATGTGTGGCCTCAGAGTCCCACAAAAACCTGGAATCTTCCTGGCTTAGGTTCCGACTGCTGATCATGTCTGGAGGACACTGGTTAGTTCCTGCCCTCCACTGCCATTAGCAAAGGATAATTCTGCAAAAGCAATTTAACAATATTATAATGTCAAAATATTCAGTAACAGGAGTTAACCTAACGTATATGTGTTAACGCCTGTGGCTCCAAAGGTTACAATGGCCCAGAAAAAATGTACAGACAAGAAATCATTTTCTCGAGGTTACTGGGGAAAAAAATCACATAAAAATGCACATGTATGTGTGAGAGTGCTCATGTATGAGCATTTCTGTCAAAGAAGTTTTAGACTCTTTTATAATGCTGTATATGGGGGAAACTCTCCAGTTAAATTTTCTGTTTTAAAGATAGTCTTATTTTAACAAACACGTTTAGCCATAAGATTCCATAATAAGTTTCCACTCCTCTGAAGAGCTGATTGACCATTTCTCCTTGCTATCAAGGGCCTTCCTACCTAATGGCTGGAATTTGGCTTCTAGCGCTTCTTTTTCAACAAACAGAGATCGATAAAGCACTTGCTCCTCTGAAGACAGATTTATGCATTGAGCCATTTTCTCCTCCACAAGGCTTCCTACATGAAATAAATTTACTTGGTTATCCATTGTCTAATTTGACCTGTGGGAAATGTTCATTTCAATCAAGAAGAAAAAAAAATTGAACTGAAAACTACCTGGACGTTACCTGGCATCTAGTTAAGTGAGGGAAAAAAGCATCAATAATAATTTCAGGAGCTGGTACCGTGAGATCGATGGGCTACGTAGACTAGGAATAAGAAATCAGCAGAATTTTACTTTAAGCAATTTGAAAGTTTTCTTTACAAGTAGGAACTGTATCTACTAAAGGGCTCCAAGACTAAAGACTAATATAAGTTGTCTCAAACAACTTATAGTCTTTTATGGATGCCAAAAATAATCATTGTGAAAACTGCATTGCAATTAGTAAATGATTTTAAGTGGCATTTTAGTCAACTATGATTTGGAGCAACAAAAACTTGTGTCACAAAAATCTAATAGAACATTTGTAAACATGTATGTAACGACCATTTCTAGGAAGAAAACAGATTTCTGTTTAAAACATCTATAAATGTATATAAATGTGTAATACACATATGGCATACTTTGGTTCAAATTATATTAACTTCTTTTCTTGACAGGACATTTCTCATAAAACTGGGATTCTTATCTGAGTTTCTAAACCTATTAAGGGAAACAATTTGAACACCACCAAAATAGGATTTTCAAAAACTGTAAATTCAGAAACTATAAATATATTACACTGATTAGAAAATGAAAAACAAGCATTTGTTCATTCAAAAACAAACATTTCCTGAGCATCTAAACTATGCCAGATGCTACTGTAGGCATGCAGAGACAGACGTGAATAAAACAGGCAAAATCTCTGCCTGCAGGAAGGAAGAGAAAAATCGTACTCTCTTATCTGCCATAGTCCAAACTAGCACGGGGGGCGCCTGCCTCACCTGGGGCTGCATCAGCCTCAGGAGCCTGAAGGGAAGAGCGTCGGGTATCCACCCTCTCATCATGCACAGAGTCCAAATGCACTTCATTTTACACCAGCCGAGATTAACTTTTTACCTTCCAAATTGGACAATTGCTTTTGGACATAATATGAAATGTAATTTTGTGGTTGACAGATACATTGAACAGATGCTTTGAAGGGACTCAATAATGAAATAACAAATGACTGCTCCCAAGAAATATATTCTTTCTACGGCGAAACCAGTAGTGAAAACCCAGGCAGTTGAGGCAGACCCATGATCAAGATTTTGGGATCTCTTGGGGGAAGGTTTGAGGATTAAGATTCAGAAAAAGTCCATTGCATCTTAGAACAACTTTAAGAAATGAAAAATTTCTCTATCTCTCCCATTTATTCAATTCTTGTTTTAATCATACAAATGGATGGTAATCAAGATTAATAAGTATATAATGGGGGGTTTTAAATGCTCATGAAAGTGCAAGGTGAGATGCGACAAAAAAGAGTTTTCATACAATGAGGTACCACCTCACACGGGTCAGAATGGCCTCCATTAAAAGTCTACAAACAATAAATGCTGAAGAGGGTGTGGAGAAAAGGGAACCCTCCTACACTGGGAATGTAAATTGGTACAGCCACTATGGAAAGCAGTATGGAGGTTCGTCAAAAAACTAAAAATAGAGTTGTTATATGATCCAGCAATCCCACTCCTGTGTATATACCCAGACAAAACTACAATTTGAAAAATACATGCACCTCTATGTTCATAGCAGCACTATTTATAAGTCAAGACATGGAAACAACCTAAATGTCCATTAACAGATGAGTGGATAAAGAAGATGTGGTATATATACAATGGAATACTACTCAGCCATGCATAAGAACAAAATAATGCCATTTGCAGGAACATGGATGGACCTAGAGATTATCATACTAAGTGAAGTAAGTCAGAAAGAGAAAGACAAATACCATATGATATCATGTATATGTGGAACCTAAAATATGACACAGATGAACATATCTAAGAAACAGAAGCAGACTCACAGACATAGAAAACAAACTTGTGGCTGCCACGGGGAAGGGTAGTGGGGAAGGGAAGAATTGGGAGTTTGGGGCTTCCCTGGTGGCGCAGTGGGTGAGAGTCCGCCTGCCGATGCAGGGGACACGGGTTCGTGCCCCGGTCTGGGAAGATCCCACATGCCGCGGAGCGGCTGGGCCTGTGAGCCATGGCCGCTGAGCCTGCGTGTCCGGAACCTGTGCTCTGCAACGGGAGAGGCCACAACAGTGAGAGGCCCGCGCAGTGTAAATAAATAAATAAATAAATAAATAAATAAATAAATAAATAAATAAATAAATAAGAATTGGGAGTTTGGGATTATCAGATGCAAATTATTATATATAGGATGGATAAACAGTGCGGTCCTACTGTATAGCACAGGGAAATATATTCAACATCCTGTGATAAACCATAATGGAAAAGAATATGAAAAACAAGTGTATATATATATATATATATATATATATATAACCGAATTACTTTGCTGTACAGCAGAAATTAACACAATATTGTAAATCAACTATACCTCAATAAATTTTTTTTAAAAGTATTTTCAATCAAGTTGGAGTCAACAAACATGAAGTGATCCCCAATAATACAAAACAACAGGGAATTGGGACTTCCTTGGCAGTCCAATGGTTAAGACTTCGCTTTCCAATGCAGTGGGTGTGGGTTCGATCCCTGGTCAGGGATCTAAGCTCTCACATGCCTCATGGCCCAAAACATAAAACAGAAGCAATATTGTAACAAAGTCAATAAAGACTTCAAAAACAAAAACAACAACAACAGGGAATTAAGTGATGGGTTGTTTGTTATTGATATAATCCATACACACGACATGCATCATAAGGGACAAGGTTTAACGAGGTTGAGGTGAACTGGCCTTCAACAAACGGTTGAGTAGGTTTAGAAGGAGACATTCCACAAAAGGTTGGGCTGAGGAATTAAACATGAGCACATGTGGAGGGCAGAAGATTGTCTGACTAAAGTAGGGTTTGTGTTTTGGAGAAAAGTGGCACGCAGTGCTAGAGATGTAAGAGGTTATGGAAGAACTTGATGACTGGTAAGAGTTCAGACTAGATAGAATCAATCAGGAAGCCAAGGAAAATTTGGCCAGAGTGAGTCAAATGATGAAAGCCATGCTCATGGAAGTTTAATCTGGTGGACAGGGTCAAAGTCAACCACAATGTGACCAGCCAGTCATAGAGAAAAAGGCTGTGCCTCAGTGGAAAACTATGCACTGTCTAGACTCTAGAGAACAGCCCTCTGAGTTACCAGATTCTGGTTCTAAGGGAGTATTTTACAACTCTGACCTGTAAGTGATAGAAATGCAAAATAATTCTTGTGCAAATTCTGTCAAGAAGCGATCTGAGTAACTCCTATGCCCTCTGGGGGGCGGGGGGGGGGTGCGGATTTTGCCTCCATTTGTACATTCATTTCAATATTCCTGATCTATCTGTAAGCCTGTTCTTCAGATTCTTTTTTGAACTGGCTATAACTTCTGCTTGGTTCCCTCACTGATTGATGAGATCGTAAATTCCAAACACATGCGCATTTTATGTCCATATGAAAGTCAGGATTTTGCCTTTCCGGAAACCTACCCTGAAGGATGAAGTCATAGTGCAGGACAGAGGTCAGTACAAATGGAGAGAAGGGAGGAAACCAGACTCTTCTTAGAAAATGATGGACAAGACATGGTGGACTGAATAGATACCGTGAATAATTCCCAATTCATCACTGTGGTCTTTTATGTTTATCATTCATGATTAGTGCTCGTGCCCACAAAGTTTACAAATCTTCAGTCAACTGTGAGACCCTGCACAGGTGCCTGATACACGGAGAAGAGAGGCAAAGCATTTCAACCGACTTAGTTTCCTGACACCTGCTACTTTTTGCAACTCCTCCCGGCTCCTCAAGAACAGCTGCTCTCCTGAGACTGATGCCGAACACCAGTCTACCTGTGACTTATCTGCTGCTTCAACCTTCCCTGAGGAAGAAGAGAGACAAGCAAGGGTAATTTAACAGGGGTGGGATAGGGAGGGTGGGAGGGAGGGAGACGCAAGAGATATGGGAACATACGTATATGTATAACTGATTCACTTTGTTATAAAGCAGAAACTAACACACCATTGTAAAGCAATTATACTCTAATAAAGATGTAAAAAAAATAAATAAGCAGAGGAGAGAATATTGTCAGGAAAAAGATAAAAGGTAGGTTTGCCTCAGGTATGTCCCCATTTGATTAATCTATATGTGGATAATTAGAAATAGACTCTGACCATAACTCTGATTTCTCCTGCTCATAGAATTAAAATAGAAAACCAAATATTGGTGTCTTTTAAGTTATCTGTGTAATATAATACATGTTTGGTTCAAAATACAGCATGTGATAAATTGAAGACCATGCTTATACAACACCATGCTTATAGCTAAACAAGTAAACTCACCAATTTTGTTCTAAAAACCAGGATAGGGCCTGAGAATATAGCCATAGATGCTGGATTAGAACTTTTATAGGCACACAGTCTGGTTTCAATAATGATAATTCACTTGTAGCACTTTAAAAGTGTGCAAAGCATTTCCACATAGGGTATTACACTCAACTTTAATCTTGTAAGTCAAGGTTCCCAGTTCACATATGAGCAAGGTGAGGCTCAGAGGTTGGGTGGCTTGCCCAAGTAGACACAATTCATTAAGAGCTGGAATTCAAACCCAGAGAAATCTCAAATTCCAGTGAACTCTTAATTAACCAGAAAAGGCAAGTTATCCGTGCTCTGTACACAGTCTGGTTATTTTGAGTGATGGCGTGTATCTGTTCACAGATGTTGTTCCTCATTCCCAATGAAATCTCAGTGGCTGCTCTTAGGAATCCTTTTCATAGTTCCTGAACCCAGATTAACCAAAGAATAAGAATATTGTAGGAGTATGAAAGCCACAGAGAAAGACACACCCTTTGGGAGACTGACTAATTCATGGCCTCAACTAATGGCCAAACCCTTGGCCACATATGTCCATAATATTGCTGTTTAACTAGCCACTGGGTTTGGGGTGATTTGTTACATAGCAACACTGCAGTCATAGATAACTGATACACTCTGTCTTCTGTTAGGCACACTACCTACCTGGCTTTGACCTCTGAACATGTCTCTCTGGGAAGAAAGACTAATTTGAATAATTAATTGATCTCTCTTTAGGAAACTGGACTCTGAAATGGTAAATGCAGCACATTAATATGGCCTCAGCAAAATATCATATACGTGAATCTCCTTTAAAAATAAAAATTTATCTCTGACTACAGCCCAGAATTAAATTAATCTTTTTCACCTGATCTGCTTCTTTTCTTTCCTTCCCAGTACAAACACCAAGCGATCTGACAGTCAAAGATGTTCACACACTTCTTGCTCAAATCACTTTCCAGGGTAATAAATTGCATTGCCAGCATGATTAAAATAAATTCACATCTTGTCCCTAGTGGTCCATCCTCTAATATACTCTAATATTAGAGACCCATATTTCCTGAATGTTCATGACCTAGAGTGAAAAAAAAGAGAAGCAGAATCACCTATGTACCAGAAGGGGAGCTGCTCCTTCCTTTGCAGGAAGAAGAGGCAAAGTTGTCTATTCAGCCAAAGAATCGCTGGCTTTACTGGACACAGTATTTTTCCAGGATGTTTTCTCCAAATGGAAAGTAATATTAACATAACAGACAGAAATTATTATTTTTACTGACCTCAAGATGTGCTGAATACCACTGAGGCAAAACCAGAAATAGACCAAAAACACCCACCCACAAGAACACAGAAGTTAATAAAAAGACTCATTTTTTATCTTTGGTTCTGTCTAGTGCTCCTTCCTCTTGCAAACAAGCACTTTGTTTGTTTGTTTGTTGTGTTTTGTTTCACTTCATCAAAGTAAACACTGAAAACAGAATTAATCTAAGTGAGAAAATGTCCTGCACCATGACAACTAAAATTATCTATGGAACTATATCAGGATTTAGCAAGTAAAATACCTAAATATTAGGTTAGAAATATCACTAGTGCGTGAGAGTCTGGTTAAATGATATTTCAGACTCTGTGAGTCAGTAGAACTGGTCAACCTTAAGAACTATCTATGGGCTTTTGTTTCAATGTTCCAGGAAGAGGTTGAGAAGGCATTTGAGAATTCACATGGAGAATAATGCTCATCTCAAAAAGTATTGCTGCACAGAGAATAGACACAGCGTTTTCTACCCGTATTCATTAAGAGCTGGATAGGAGCAGAGCTGGATAGGAGCAGAAAATATTTAAAATCAGTATTCAGTATGCATCGAAAATGGGACAGTGATATTTTGCTGACCTAAATGTTAACAAAAGAATTAAAAGGCAATTAGAAATGCAGAGCCTTTCTTCCTCCGAGGCAGGATACAATTAGCAAGGTCAATTATGCCATGCTGAATGGCTATGAAGAGTAGGCGGAATAAATATAATTCCCATGGGCTTGCAAGGGCTGCTTCTCCGCCTGGACACCTGAACACCAGAGAACTATTTCCCAATCCTACTCTATATCACATCATCTCAGGACAGTTACACATTAGAATACTGAGGAATATCTTCTCGGGAAATCAATAAAAACACATCAAGCGTCTTTACCCACCACCTTTAGAGTATTCAAATCCGCTACTAGAAAACACCACATTCTGAGGAAGAGAAAAAGACGAGTTCACAGCAGGAACTCTTCAATGGTCTTTCTTTATTCTTTCACTTGTCTTGGTTTCTTGTAGTGGCTGTTCATTTTCCAGCAGAGAAGGTACCAAGCAGTATCAGTAGTGATTGCAACTCAAGTGAGCGCTAGCGGGGAGAAAACGGAGTGTCTTCTGGTTAAATGAATGTTCAAATTTATAAACTGGTCATACTGTAAAGATGCCCAGATGTCAGACCCTCCTACTGACACACATTTGGGAACTCGCCTGGTGGGTTTCCTTAGTGTGTGTTGTAGAACTACAGCTCTTTGCCAGCCACTCATTTTCATTCAACTTCAGTGCTATTGCACTTTCCAAGAGACTTGATAAAAACGCCAAGTCAATAGATGTGCTTTTGATCACATTAATTAAGTTAATTAAATTGAGAATAAGTTAAAAAGGGGGGGGGGGTCGGACCTCCAGGAGGGCAGAGACTCAATGTGATTTTCTTCTACCACTGATTTGTATCATGTCCTTAAGATATATTTGTCAACCATGACATATGCCTACAGAGAAAAAAAGTCCATTCCCACAACTTCAAAAATCCATGAAAAGTGATGTATGTAGCCAAAAACCAAATAGTGACGATACTTCAAAAAGGAGTCACATGTGAAATTAGCTGTAAGGACATAACTCTGTCCTTCTTCAGTGTCAATATAATTTTTAAATATAAATTTGAAATTATTTCAAGAGTCCTTAGCTCAAAACAAAACAAAGCTAACTTAGAAGTCCCCTCTTGAGGCTAAACTGTGCATTTTCTATAGGATAAGACACAAAAGGAGAAATGGATGAGAAATAAGGCAATGGATGAGAAATATAGTAGAACTGATGAAAATGGTGTGTGTGTGTGTGTGTTTCGTTAAGTTGGTTAAAGTTGTATTATTAGTTTTTAAAGTAAAAGGTGGATACTAAGACAGGACTGGTAAATTATATAAAACACAATGACATTAATTCATGTAATAAATACTGAAGCATCTTGACCAAGATGAAATGTCAGTATCTTTAGCTCTCACTCATGACAATATACGAAATTGACATTTACTGACTACCTACTATGTGCTGGGTACCAAGTGAGGTGTTTTCACATATAATCACACATGTAAACTTCAGGATCATTTCACCTCAGAGGAGGAAACTGAGTCTCAGAGAGGCCAATTGATCTGTCCAGTCCCCTAGGCTAAGGAATATCACTGGGCCTTGAACCCAAGCATTTTCGGAATCCAGTTTCAGTGTGCTTTCATCAAACCATGCTAAGGGATATAAGAACCGAACACTCAATCAAATCAAATGATCTCAGCTACAAGTCCACTACGTAAGTGCCATGATGCCTTCAGTTCACATGAGGATTGTAGCAAATACAATTCAATAAACCAATGGCAAATTCTGTTGAATGACATTTTTATCTCACCTTGTAACATCCCCCCAAAATGGCATTTCCTTCATTCAACAAATATCTACTGAGTAAATACCATGCACCAGGCATTTCCCTAGGACTACGGATCTCACAGGGAGCAGAACCCCTGGCTTCACAGAGCTTACAGTCCAGTGGATGACACGAAGGTAGAAACATACCCTTGCAATCAGTGTGCTAGGTGCTATGTTCTAGGAAACACGAGGTGCCATGGGGCTCAGAGGAGGACTCCAAGCCCAAACTTAAGGGAACAAAGGAAAGGATTCAAAGCTGAGATCTGAAGAACTGAAAGAGGGCAGAGGACTTGTCGAGGGTGCAGAAGAGATGGGTGTGTAAGTCACGTGAAGACGTTCGCCCTCTAGCCTGACCTCAGTGGCGCAGCCTTTCAAGAGTTTCAAGCAGGCAAATGGCATTCACAGATCTTTTCATTTGAGAAGGAAACTTTCTACTGCAATGGAATGAATGGATTGGGGGACCGGTGGCAAGCAGGCGAGTTAAAAGGCTACAGCAATAGTTAGAGTAAAAGAAGGCAGTGGTATAGATTGGGCGGGGGGTGTGCTGAGAAGAAGTTAGTGGGAAGTAAAGTCAAGCTGATCATGATTGACTAGCTCTTGGTGATCACGGGGTGAGGATATTGGGTGAGTCAAGTAGTGGGAGGGGCGTAGTGCCACTCACGGAAGGAAAAACAATTTAGGAAGAGAAATGATGAATTAAACTTTGGATGAGCTGAGTTTGTGTATCCACCAGGCAGTCTAGAGGAAAGGGTATGGTCTGGGCTGCCTATAAATTATTATGCTTTTCTGGAAACCTTTTTGAATGGCAGTAAGCATTGAACTTTCTTTCAGCTTCCTCAGAGCACAATTGTCTCAGGATTAATTCTCTAAATCTGCAAATTCTCCAATTTTTGACCAAGAAAGTTGCCATGTCAGAGAAGAAAAAAAAAAAAGAGCTTGTTTGGGGCTATTGAAGAGCCACGCTGTACCTACCTACTACCGTTAATGACTTAAAATTACTGAAACTGTGGCCATCCTCTCTTTGCTGAAGAGAAATTTTGGAAAGTCATGATCACAGGACACGATCATATTAGAATCTTTCATTCTAATCTTTTACTTCTGGGAGTCAAACATAATTAAAGAGAAAAAAAAAAAAAAAAACCCCGACCTTACTTGGATGCTGGTTCCAAAGAAAGCCATATTATAATGTAAGCTTTCTAAAGCTAGCGTAATGGAAAATGTTCCGGAGTCATGGAAGGATACGGCAATTCCGTGTAGCAAACAGATGGTGCTTAGGAAAACTGTGAAATGTAAAAAAGCCTAGAGTAGCCTTTTAAGTGAGCCAGGCTCCAGAAAGCCATAACCAGATGCCAATCACTGGCCCCGTGCTGATAGTTTGCACTTTACTTTAACAGCCTGCACAGATGGACAACACATTCTCAAGGTGCTTGGAAAGGAAGACCTTGGCTGAGCGCTAAGTAGCCGGGACCTTCAGAAACTTTACTTTCAATTTAAACCACTCTTTTCTTTTTTTTAATTTTTATTGGCGTATAGTTCTTTTACAACGTTGTGTTAGTTTCTGCTGTACAGCAAAGTGAATCAGCTATACGTATACATATATCCCCTCTTCTTTGGATTTCCTTTCCATTTAGATCACCACAGAGCATTGAGTAGAGCTATACAGTAGGTCCTCATTAGTTACCTATTTTATACATAGTATCAATAGTGTATATATGTCAATCCCAGTCTCCCAATTCATCCCACTTCCACCCCTCCCCCTTGGTATCCATACGTTTGTTCTCTACGTCTGTGTCTCTATTTCTGCTTTGTAAATAAGATCATCTATACCAATTTTTTCAGATTCTACATATATGTGTTAGTATAGGATATTTGTTTTTCTCTGTCTGACTTCAGTCTATATGACAGTCTCTAGGTCCATCCACGTCTCTACAAATGACCCAGTTTCGTTTCTTTTTACCCATTTAGAGTACCCTGAGGGAAACTCCTCTTCTGACCTCCAGCAAGAATCCAGGATTCTAGGGTTGTCCTCTTTTGACAAATAATGTTAAGTTCTAGAACAGTCTTTAGTGAAATAGGAAAAAAATAAACATTTTTCCAAAGCAGAGTAGACGTAACACACATGATAAGCAACGTTGGTGACTGTTTTCCTCACTTTTGTGACCAATTAGATCTTGCACAGAGATTCCGTAAAAAAGTAGAAATGGCTGGCATGGTTGGCTGGAGGTCTCTGCTGTCGTAAGGAATAGAAGCTCCATTTGCATTTCAATTTCTTAAATCCTTCCCCACTTGACATCCCCTATCCAAGTAATACACACATGCAATGTACACACACACAGACACACACATGCACATCAATCCTTAAATTCAAAGAATTAAAACCATAACGATACTTTTCCAAGGTTTATCGAGATCATAATTTCCTCTTGAGAAAAGATTTGTTTTCTTTGTATGTCTTTTTAAACTCAAGTTACAAATGGGCCTTTTGTGGTTAAAACAACCATATAATTACCTTTAAATAACTCTTTCGGTTTTTTTGGTTTAAAGTAATTGCAGGAAGGTTGGGCTTATAAAAGACCTGCAAGGGTTTGAATTTGATGTGTCAGGTAGCAGATGAGGAGGGATGGGGGAGGCATATCGACTTCAGACCCAGTTGTTCTTCATTTGTCAAACTGAGGCCACCACCTGCCAGCCGCTGTAGCAGAAACAACCCTCTCTGCTCCCACTGCCCTACTCCAGGCCCCCAACGTCCCTCACATGCAGGAGAGCAATAGTTTACTAGCTGGTCACTGTTCTCCTTGCCTCCTTCCAACCTGCACACCTTCCCCCATCAATGAGAGACACCTCAAACGCCTCCCCACCAATAGGATAAAGTCTAAGCTCCCGGCATGGCAAATAAGACCCTCCTTCACCCTTCCATAGACTGCATCCCTCTCCCCTCCAAGCTGTGGTCTCACATTGGAAGCCCTGTGATGCTGCCCCCACTCCTACCCCACCCCACGTCGTCCCCAGTCCTCCGGGGCTTTGATCATGCTGTCCACCTCCTGGAGCAGCTTCCTCCTGAAACAAAAGTCAGTTCCAGAGCCTGCCCCGAAATCCCTAACGGGACTCCGTCGTCTGTGCACTCCTAACTTCCCAGGCTGAAGGCTGGGAAGGCTCCCTCTGCACTCAGCCCATTCTACGGACCGTCTCTTGTCTAGTTGTGCTGAGGAAAACGTCTCCGCAGCATCCGGAGGTGGATGGCTTCAGGGCTTGTCTTTTATTCCTCAGAGCGGCACGCAGCAAACAACAAGATCTTTTACCAAATTACACTGTCCAGCTGTCATGACTACGGCACCTTGGCTTTGACTCAAGATGATTTCCTCTGGAAGGACAAGCATCCTTTATAAAAGTGGACAAGTAATTAAATCAGGGTGTCAAGTTTCCCTTCTGCCAGGTTATTTCTTCAGTTATAGGAATTTAGATAGAAAGTGTGTTTTTGTTTCTCTTTTATCTGTGGGGAAACTGAGCAACAGCTTTCTCACTTAGCTGAGGTCAAAAGCGTGTCTGGGTCTGAACATGAGCTCACCCCCATGACGTCTGGCACTGAAGGGATGAGAGTAGCTGTGTTCTCTGGACACAGGGACCTGCTCGGATGGAGGGGTTGCTGGCAGCAGACTCTGAAAACCAGGGACTTCATAGGCACCATCCATTTGCCCCCTCACAGCAACCCTGCAGGTGAGAATTAGTGTCTCCATGTTGCAGATGAAGAGAAACAGACCCACAGAGGCTAGGCAACTTGCCCTCTGAAGATCCTGCTGCTTTCAGGAAAATTAAGGCTGGGATTCCAACCCGGGCCTGACCATCTGGCTCCAAAGTCTAAGTACTTTCCATGGGCTGGGGCAGCCCGGACCAGCGCTGCCCTCTCAGAAATGCTACTGGAAGCCCCCTGTCTTCTGTCCTTTTACTCTTCAAAGAAAAATATCTTTCTCATATTAACCAACCTTACCTCCAGTTTTAAAATGTCTTTTAAAGTTTAGTTCCTAAAAAAACATAATTAAAATTTCTTTCCTTTCTTTAATGACAAGGATTGAGGTGAGATGATGGGGGAGGGGGATGTAGGGTCAAGTAGAGAAATTACATAATATTCTCCCGTATTCCATCTTTTTAAAAACAAAGGATTTTCAGGTAAGTTTACATAAAATGCAGCTGAATGCATTTTAAAGAATCTTTCCTTCAAGGGGTAGTAAGCGAAGGGTTCCAATATCTCTTCTTTAAATAGTAAGGCAGAGTGGTGGCAGGCACAGCAGAGGGTATGGCTGTGGATGTGATACTGATGGTTGGGAATGAGTCATAGTTCTAGAATTTACTATCTAACAAATCCAAGGCAATGGAGAAAATAGTCCTACCATACTGTCAGGACTGGAAAGTAAATGGGACAGGATTACACCTGGTGGCTATTTCCCTAAGGTACAATCTATGCATTTTAGACATAGCTTGATAGGTATCGAACAACTTAACCAACATTTACTGAGAAATGCCCACGTGTGAAGGTCTGCTAGTGCAGTGGGTGATACAGAATTCAAGAAAAGGTTGGCTTTGAATTCTCGGAACTCACGACCTGGATGGGAAATCATACACAGATACAAAGAGGTGTCATTCCAGCTACCTGTGAGACAAGCCACCACGGAGTGCCAAGCATGAGAAGATCATTACTGCATTATCAGGCAAATGACACATTCCTTTAAGTATGCAATGTTTTTTCAAAAGTCTGGTCTATTATTCAAACTGATTTTTTCTGAGAGCATTTCACCCACAAGCACGAATCAGTAATTTCACAAGAGAAGAAAAAACACAACAACCGGAAGACAGAAAGCACTCATTCCTAAACGTTTCCATATTATTTCACATCAAGAAACTTTTGTGGGTTGCCTGCTAGGCACAGGACCTGTGCGTGTTTGCCTGGGAGACAATTAAACCGGGCCCTTCCCTCAGTGTATGAGGATTTGTTGGAGACTACAATACGCAGAGAGCTTTGGATGTGTGCTATCATCTTTTTGAAATATGTGAGGGCTAAAGAGAGGAAATGCAAGGATGGCTTCCCCAATAAAGAGCCTTATAGAAATTGCATGCTAGGTTTACCTGAACGGGAAGGCAGCAGAGTACAGTGGTACCAAACCCACACTGCCTGGTTTCAAATCCTAACTTGGCCACTTACTAGTTATGTGACACTGAGATTGTTAGTTAATCTTCCCGTGCCTCAGTTTTCTCACTGAAAGTGGGATAAGAAGGATTAAATGACTGTTGTGAGGATTAAATGAGATCATTAATCCATGCAAAGGCTTAATACCCTACTTAGCAGAAGGAAATAACAGAATAATAATAAAGTCCTTCTGACAGTATTTAGAACATACAAATAACATATAAAATGCAGATAAGAAGCTCTGATAATAAATCTTATATCCAATACTGTTGTGGCCACACTGCAGGAAGAGGGTGGACCTCCACCCAAATTTGGTTAAATGCTGAGATTGAAGATGCCACACACACACCAAAAGAGTATGAAAAGGCCTTGTGGGGAGGGGAGGGCAGGCTTCAAACGCAGGTGCAACAATGGCTTGAGAAGACAAGGAAGGGCACCAGCTTGAGGTTTCCATAATGGTGAGGGGCTGGGGCAGGAGGTGAGGATTCTGAGTGTGGTTTCCTGTCGACACCAAAAGAGGGAGCACCTGGGCTTTCTTATCAGCTTTCCCAGATGTAGAGAAGACTTAAAAGCTGTCATCATACACACTACTATATATAAAATAGATAACTAATGAAGACCCACTGTAGAGCACAGGGAACTCTTCTCAATACTCTGTAATGACCTATATGGGAAAAGAATCTAAACAAGAGTGGATATAGGTATATGCATAACTGATTCACTTTGCTGTACAGCAGAAACTAACACAGCATTGTAAATCAACTCTACTCCAAAAAAAATAACAAAGGAAAAGAAAAAAAAAAGCTGTCAGCAGTTAAACATCAAAAATTGGAGTCAGACTCTTCATTACAGGTATACACAAACCTTCCAGAACAATCCATATACAGCTCAGTGAAAAGAATTCTGCACCCTGCTACATGCATCATACGTTGTGATTTTCAGGAATCTACGTCTACTTTTAGATGTATTCCATCAAGGGAAGTCAATGTGGATATTAATGTTTCATTTCCTTGGGTTCATTTCTTGGAAAATAAATTAATATTATTAAAACTAAAGAACAGGAGAAAATTATGTTCTTTACATGCATCTTCACTATGATTAAAAAAAAACAACCTCAGAGTAAGAGGCACCTCTGAGTTGAAGAGTGTTATCCATGGGCTTGCAGATGGGTTGCCGCTAAGCTGACGGGGAAGGAAGTTACAATTCCCCCCTTCAACAGCCCATTCCATCCTTTCAGAGTCCTTGAAGCCACATAACAATGAAATGACAATATCACACTGGCTGCAAGTGAGGGTATTTCTCCTTGTTGAGGTTTAGTCCTTGTAGCTGTTGTTTTTGTTGTGGTTATAATTTAATATTTTCTGAGCACTTGCTAATTACCAGGCCCTCTGTTAATGACTCTACATTCCTGGGTCATTTAATAACAACCCTATGAGGTAGATGCTATTATTATCCCATTTTACAGATGGGAAAAAGCTGAGAACAGATGGAGTCCAGCTGGCCTTTCCTTAACAGCTTCTATATACATAACCAGTGATGTTCTGTCTTGTTTTTTTAAACGTCTTTCTGTCACACATGGATTTATAGACATGTTGAGTTTTATTTGATGTGATTAACCTCCCCCACCCAGGAGGAATCTATAACTCTGACTTGGAAATTATATAGCTAGAAAAAAAGAGGGTATTGAGGAAAGGCCACAGTATGAGAAAACTCGCAGCATCTCCTAGTTTATAACCATAGCCAACTTTTTGAAACTATTAAAATCTATGGGGCAAAAGAACTTCCAGTGAAAAATAAGTAATGGCCCATTACAGGAAGTCCCTGTTTTATTTCTAAACATCATTTCTCAATAAATGGAAACATTTTCTACACCATGCTTACAAAAGTAATTTAATTTCTCTAACAGCCATAATACTGAAAATTTTTGTTTGGTATTCTCAGATGGCTAGGATCACTCCTTATACAGTGATCCCTGTGGGATCATGTACAAATCTACCAAATAATATTTACAGTCTTCTCTTGTCAGCTGAATTTGCATTTTCAAAGGCACATATCTATCAATCTAGCAGTAGGAATGTCAAGGAATCAAATAATATAGCTCACCATTTCATTATAAACCAAACATGTTTCTATACTTTTTCAAAGTTTGTAAACAATAATAGGATAAGAGAAAATGGTATATATTTGGAAATGGGAGTTTAAAAACACCTTACAAGTTGTACTATTATAAGTTTAATATCCAGATGTCTACTAATTTTGTATAAAGCTATAAATGTACACCTCAAATCTAGGGTGACAGACATTCAGGTTCACTGACATTTTAGCTGTGGCTTTAAAGTTGCCACATTAAAAACATGTATTCTTATGGATTTGGCAGTTGTGCTTCTGCTGTTTTCAAGCCAATATACTCACCAAACTTGATGTAGGCTCTGAACACACCATGAACACAAAGACAGGAGTTTAATCAGGGGGAAAGATTGTAATAGGGTGCAGAAAGATCCTCTGGGAAAATAAGGAGCTTCTAAAAGGTATCAGAGTGCTTGCGAAATTGGAACCCAAGTTTAAAAGATCTCTTCATCACACCAGTGCTGTCACATGGACAGCACTACTCAGCAAGGTGCTTAAGCTAAACTGCAGGGCCTAAAATGGGGTTATCTTCACAAACTGGGTAATGAGTGCTATCTTCAAGCTGGCATTTGACCAAATAACTATAGTCAGCTTAAAAGACAATTTATGGCAAAACTAAGCGTTATGCAAAAATGAGAGGATTAGGTTGTGGTTTCATGCGTTGTCCTGCTCTATACTGATGGAGTTTGGAGTAAACATGTCTTCTCACAAGATCAATACTCTCCTGTCTTTAGTAAATTTAACACCATCCCTTTACAATAGGTATACAACTTGCTCTGATCTGACTTGTAAATATTCAGCAGGAAGTCTAGACAGCATGCAGTACAACAGAACTGGAATCACCTTTTAAATAAATCAACAAACACTACTGCAGATCCAAACAAGTTTTTACTGGATTTAAGCAAAACTGAAGTTAACGTGCCCCAAGTTGGTGAATAAATTTTTATTGTTTAAGGCAATTTTGAAGAAAGCCAGAATATCTCGGTTCTTAAAGACTTTGGCTATTGGGAATACAGCTGAAAGAATATACGTTTTTACCAAAACAAACCTTATTTTCTTATTTTAGTGGCTGCAAAATGACCCAGAAGAATCAGTATGTGTAATTACATGTAAACAATATCATTTCCACACTAGTGTAAGAAAGCACACGTTCCCCTATCATGGGGCTATATTACTTCCCTGCATCACGCAAATTCAATACGTTGTTCTTAAGCCTCCTCCAAAATAGACGCCATTAAAGCACCAATCGAGGGCTTACAGACTGACAAACTAAGATGTACATTCAGGTCTTACAGGGCTTGTAAATGGCACATCTGATGGTAAAACCTGTTTATGAAAACAGTGCAAGAAGCTTCTGCAAACGCTACAGTCTGTTCAGTCCGTGATGTTTAAGATAGTCGATTTCTATGAACGCTACTCACTCTTCTAGGCTTTCTGGGACACAGACCCATCTCTGAAAACCCAGAGCAAAGTACACCTCAAGGGATAAATATTAGTTAAATGAGAAAGAAGGATGAAGCAGCAGCAGTAAAACAGACGTAGAATTGGAGACTAGTGGAAACCGGGAGTGAGGAAGGGAGGGAAGGGAAAGAATGAGAAGCAAACAACACAAAGTCAAAGTACATGGGAGCTTTTCATAATATTTGGGTTTTTTTTTTTAAAGAAGATGTTGGGGGTAGGAGCTTATTAATTAATTTTTGCTGCTTTGGGTCTTCGTTTCTGTGCGAGGGCTTTCTCTAGTTGTGGCAAGTGGGGGTCACTCTTCATCGCGGTGCATGGGCCTCTCACTATCGCTGCCTCTCTTGTTGCAGAGCACAGGCTCCAGACGTGCAGGCTCAGTAGTTGTGGCTCACGGGCCTAGTTGCTCTGCGGCATGTGGGATCCTCCCAGACCAGGGCTCAAACCCATGTCCCCTGCATTGGCAGGCAGATTCTCAACCACTGCGCCACCAGGGAAGCCCCATAATATTTTTTTTTAATGTAGTATTATTAGTAAAAATAAAATGCAAAGAACTAATGAATTTAGGAGATGAGAATAATTTTTGACACTGAAATCTCATGATTCCTCATAATCCTTCAGCTAAGTGTTCCTAGATAGATACCAAGAGTTAGATGGCATTTATCTATTTTTAATTATTTAGGGTAGAAGTGACTTGATTAGACTGGTCTAGAACACGTCCAGCATATCAAATAGCTTTTAGGAATATGGTTTTGATGATAAATTATGTAAATAAATTATGAAAAAAAAAACCTAACAGCTCTACTTTCTACAAATGACTTATAGTAGCCTGTAAATAGATGTTAAAATATATAGTGAGATTTCATGATGATCTGGCCTTGCTGTTGAGGAAATCTAAGAAAAGACAGGGACAAAACTAGCTCAACAAATAACTACTTGTTATTTTAAAAATTATTTTCTCTCCATGTAGCTAAAAGCATAGAATTTGTAATTACACAATACATATGCACTGGGAGACTTTATCTGTATTAGTATTCTAGTCAAATATACTAGTATAATAGCTAGTCACTCATATTTTTCACAGAAGCCTGGCTCATCTGTGATGCCATCACATATCAGTAAACACTGATGGATTTACAGATGGAAGCTTTTACAGAAAAAATCCCATCATTTTAAATGTTTGAATTTTGAAGCATAAATGCAATGAAACACTGTGAAGTCATTTGAATTATGTCTGCAATCAAGGTAGACTGTGCAAGAGGTGCAAAGAAGAGCAAGTAAATGATGGCTATGTATCAATACAGGGCAAGATCACAAAGACAGCAATCACAGGGAAGTAGGTTCCCATTCATTGCACCATTCTCACGCTTTCCTCCATTCACTGTCACTCAAACTGGGCGCCCAACCCTCATCAAAGATCAACTCAACTCCTAAGTCTTTCCTCTTTTCCCGAGAAATAACTCAAGGATACTGGTCTCATACACGTTCCTGTCCTTCCTGGTATCTTCCTTGTCTTCCACCACTGGTCCCTTCCTCTTTGGGTTTAAATCAGAATCCCTTCCCCCATGGTGGCAGCTGCATCACCTTGCTGTCACTTCTCCCCACTGCTTTGTCTCTTGCCTTCCTTTCCCTGCTTCACTTCAAAAGCAGCAGCATATACTGGTTGCCCCTGCTGTAGTATTTCTCAAAAAGTGGTCTCCAGACCACCTACAGTTCAGAATCAGGAGGGATGCTTAGTTTAAAATGCAGCTCTATTAACCCATGCCAGGCCTCCTGAATCAGAATTTCTTTGGGTAAGGCCCAGGAACCTATACTTTTAACAAGCTTCCTAGATGTCTTAAATAAGTTTTCAGAATGACTGCTCTCTTTCCTCAACACCAGTCTCTCCTTAACCCTCCCAGGTATGGCTTCTATCCCTGAAAATCCTTTGGCTCTTTTCTTCAATCCTCAATAACTTCCCCAAAGTCAAATCCCAAGCCTTTTTCCCATTCACTCTCCTGGACTACCCTGCTGAGCTTCATGAAACTCTCTCTTGTTCTCATTTTTACAGATGACACCATCCTTGTTTTACTTCCTACCTCTCAGAACATCCTCTCTTATTCTGCCCTTGTTTCCTACTAGTCCTCCCACTGTGGGTGCTCTCTGTGGCTGAATCCTGCTTTTTCTTCATCTCTCTACCACTCTTCTTTGTCATCTAAACCTTCTCTCTGAAAGAATTCCTCCTCTCCTGACTTCCAAGATTTTCACATTGTCAACTCACAAATGTACATCTCTAACGCGTGCATACACGCATATCTTTCCTTTAAACTCCCAGATATTGGGGCTTCCCTGGTGGTGCAGTGGTTGGGAATCCGCCTGCCAGTGCAGGGGACACGGGTACGAGCCCTGGTCTGGGAGGATCCCACATGCCGCGGAGCAACTAAGCCCAGGCGCCACAAGTACTGAGCCTGCGCTCTAGAGCCCGCGAGCCACAACTACTGAGCCCACGTGCTACAACTACTGAAGCCCGTGCACCTGGACCCTGTGCTCTGCAACGGCAGAGGCCACCGCGGTGGGATGCCGGCGCACCGCAGCGAAGAGTAGCCCTTGTTCACAGCAACTAGAGAAAGCCTGGCAGCAACGAAGACCCAACACAGCCAAGGATAGATAAATAAAATAAACAAACAAACAAAAACTCCCAGATGCCAAATGATCTATTTGACCTTTGCTTGTCCTTGTTTATCTGCTGTTCCCTCCTACCCTCTATGATCAAAATAGATTATAACTCCCTTCTTCCCCAAGCTACTTACTTCTCCCTTGTAATTGAGAAATCTACATACACAACTCTAGGAAAATACATCTGTGAATTCCTCAAAGCAGTATCCCTGAGGACCTACATGACACAGAGCACCATGCTGACTGCAACCAGCTACCCAAAGAGGCTGAGATCTTGCGCTTGAAGACCTAAGGTTAGAGTAGGAGATAAGCTACAGATAATGGTATTGATACATCCTCTAAGACTAGTGCAAACACTGCACTAGGAGTTTCAGAGGCAAAACGTAGATCCAACCAAATAGTCCCCATTCCCATGGCATAATAGGAAATGTGTTAATACTGAACCTAAGCTTTTCCAAAGAAGTAAAACTTGAAAATCCTTTTTATTGGCTGGTACCAAATTAAATGTGCACTGATATTGGGTCATAATGAATTTTCACTCTTGCTCCCCAACTCTTTTGCAAAGAACAAAATATCACTTTGCAGAGAATAATGAGGAAAACTGGGGAAAATGCTGAAGTAAGTGTAGTTTAAATAAAAATGCTTTTATAACATTAATTGAATAAAACAAGCAATGTTACATTTCCAAGGTAGTATTGTTTGAGATATCAAGTACCTGTGGGAACACTAGTTTAAAATACAAAGGGAGAAACTAAATTGAAAATAACCAAAAGGAGTTTATTTAAAAGACCCACTTTTGTTTTTATTTTTAAGTTATTATAAATCAGAAACCAAAGCAATTTTGTAAATCAAAGCCCAGAATGAGCCTGAGCTTAAGTGAGGGGAGACAGGATTGGCCCTGGAATTGTTTTTGCTCCAGAAAAGCCCCTCTGGGGCATTTCTCATTTGCCATGATGGTTACAAGATTTGTTGTATTTGAAATATCTATTCATTGTTTCTATTCTGCCCTATATAACAAATCTTTTCAAGGATTTGAGGGTGTTTTTCTTTTCAACAAAAAAACTCTCTATTAAATCGTTTTCTAATAGTTGCTCTGAGGAACAAAAGATGAGGAAGCGCTAAAAAGGTTTCATGAAACCATTTCCTTTGAGTCTCTTTCCTTCTATTACTATACCACCCATTGTCTTATCTTTTCTGGTTCCATTTGGGTTTTTATAATTTGTTCCTCCAAGTTCTCCACTCAAGCACAGGTACTTCCTGAGCACCTGTGGCACTCAAGGCATAGGAAAGAAGGTTGAGTATTAAATGTTTCCTGTCCTTCCCTGACATTCAAGAGCCAGATTTTTAGCATCTCACTTTGTTCCATTTGTGGAGGTAATAGTGGAACGTAACAAAGTAAGAGGAGGCAAATCTTTCTCTATATTCTTCCAAGAATCAATAAATCCAGAAGTTGAAAGAACAGAGCCTTGGATCAAGTGATTAAATCTCTCAAGTATTTATTGTTCCCCAAATGTACTTGAGGGAAAAAAAGAAGATTTCGAAGCAGAAACTGTATCAGATATTCCGGAGGGAGCAGTGAGGTTGAAGCCACAAGGAGGCAAAAAGGCAGGAGATGGGTAAGGAACAGTTGGCGTGGAAGCCGTGATGCAGAGGCCCGGCGGGAGGCTGGCCTAGGAGTCTATTGCCAGAGGGAGTGCGGCAGCTGAGATCCAGGCAGCTGTGCAGCCCAGCAACAGGGGAGGACAAGGCAGGACCAGTCCTCTCCCGTGTCTACCTCCTCCGGCCCATCCTGCAGGGGGCACGTTGCAGAGGCTCCACGGAGCACAGGTGCCACCAGCGGGCTGCCTGGCCAGTGGTAGACTCTGGCACATTCTCATCTTCCCGTGGCTCGTATGAAAGAACAAAGAAAGTGAAATACTAATCTCATCACATTACTTCCTGAAAACCCTTTCAGGGCTGCAAACTGTCTACTCGGCAAAGCTCAAAGCATCTGAGGCTTTTTCTAATCCAGTTTCTACCTCCCCTTACAGCCTTCTGTTCATCCCTGGCTCTCAGGCCCTAACAAATGAGGCACATTACGTTGACGGCACCACACCCTATACACACACCTCCACGCTTTCACGCATCCTGTGTTTTCCTCCTGGAATGGCTCTCCCATCCCCAATCCTAGCTCCGAGACGCATGCTGTGATGCCCTCTCATCCTAAGACACATTCAAATACCAACTCCTCCAAGGTGCTTATCCAGCCTTCTCCTATCCCACCAGGTAGAATAAAGTCCTTTGACCTCTGTGCTCATACATCATACACACCGCAGTTACAGCTCTCATCATAGAATGATGGAATCCATGTCTTTCTCCTGGAAGCCAGGATCGTCTCAAGGCCAGAAGTCACATGTATTCATCTTGCATCTTTCCATCATTAGCACAGTGCAGGAACACGGTGGGAACTCAATAAATATTTATGAAATAAACTGTGGATCGGTACATTCAAATCATTTCAGCCAACGTTTACTGAGTACTTACCACATGGCAGACCTATGCAAACCCCCAAGTTATAAAGGGAGGTAAGGCATGGTTAGTATGCTTAAGAAGCTTCGAGTCTTGCAGGGAAGAACAAATGTGTAAAGCATAATTATAATACAACATAAGATGTATGGCGCTAAGGTATGTAATAGATTCAGAAGTAGTACATGGGATAAAACATTGAGATATAACTTCAGTATAGCAGAGGCTTTAATCTAGAAAACAGGGAAGAATAAATTTGGCCAGGAGGTGTTAAGCTGATTTAGCAGCCAGCAGAGAGCCATTGCGGAGCTTGGGAGAGGAATGGCGTGCTGATGCAAATGGTATTTTAAGAAGAACCATTTGGCCGCAGCATGATGAAATCACTGCGGCAGGGAGAAGGTGCAATGTGAGATCCCCTACGCCTCCTTGTCCTGAAGTACAAAATAGGACTTTCTACTTTATAAAGCCACCTTAGTTCCTGCCATGAAAGGTATTCATTTCAGCGAGGGAAGGCAAGAAGTTCATGTCGCTTTAAGTTAAATGCTGCACAAACTAAAGGTGTGATGTGTGCAGAAGATGGTATATGTTGGCATTTACTGGGCCATGTAGTTAAAAGCACAAAAAATTTCCAAGTAGCTCAGGAAAGTAGCACAGAATCCTCAAAGCGAGGAGAGTTCGGTGGGAGCAAAGTGCATCAAGAAGCACTTTCATTCTGGAACTTCCAGCTGGTTTTTCAGAGAAACTGTTTAATCTCAGCAATACTCAAGTCAATTGAGGAAAACACAAAATAATAAGCTCAACCTCACAGAAAATGTGCATGAAACCTCAGTATTCTTTAATACATCTCAGAATTGTACTTCCAAGGCTAGAGCTGCCTGTCAAGACCAGGAGTTCCTGAAATGTTGCCATGACACTGAGTAATTGCTCATGTCTGTAAGAGATTCAGGGCCTCCTTTAGACTCTGGAAGCAAAGAGGATGAGGCTGAAATGGGGGCTGTGATACTGAAAAGGAGGAATGATACTGTGTAGAGGAATGTACATCCCTGCCAGTGAGTTAAAAAGAAAAAAACCTTCTCTGCAGTGAATCTGGTATTTACCCCCCGCTCACCTACTGTGGTAAGCAGGATTCTAAGATGAATCCCCAGACTTCACTCCCTGGTGCTACTCTGGTGATTATGTTACATTACAGGGCAAATGGGATTTTGCCAGTGTCATTAAGGTTACTTATCAGTTGACCTTAAGAAAGGGAAATCATCCAGGTGGGTTTAATCACATGAGTCCTTTAACAGAGAATTTTCTCCCAATGGGGCAGAGGGGAAGTCAGAGAGATTTGAAGCATGAAGAGGATCCCAGCTCTGCTGCTGGTTTGAAGATGGAGGGGGCTTCATGAGAAGGAATGTAGGCAGCCTCTAGGAGCGGAGAGGGACCCCTGGCGGACGGCCAGAGAAGCAACAAGGACCTCAGTCCTACAACCACAAGGAATTGAATTTTGAATTGAATGACCTTGACGTGGGTTCATTTTCAAGTCTTCCAGATGAGAAGGCAGCTCAGCTGGTATCTTGATTTCAGGTTTACAGACCCTAAGCAGTGGGCTCAGCCAAGCCCACCAGATTTTCTGACCCACAGTCTGTGAGATAATAAATGGGTATTGTTTTAAGCCACAGAGTCTGTGGTAAGTTGTTGGAGCAGCCACAGAAAACTAACAGGCCCTCCAATAATTATTATTCAATTGATATATATTAATTGATGTACATGAAGGTCTTGAAAATGAATAGAGACTTCATCCTAATGTGATTTCACAAAGCAATTGTACAGGAAGCAAAAAATCAGAAGATAAGAGAATAAAAGAGCACTGAGGATGGTAAATTTGGAAAAGGTAGTACCTGGGAGGAAATGTGGCCCCATAGGTACAATCTCTGCCCTGCGGTTCAGAGAACCCATTCCTTCCATAATCCAATTTTCTGACAACATGGGCCCCATCCAGTCAATCATTTATTTGTCCAATATGCATTTGACCAAGTGATGGAGTGACCACCATACCCAGACCAAGAGTGCAAGGTCATAGAAGGTTACTTTGCTATGCTGCAATTCATCACCGCCTATGCTATGTTAAGAAAAATGAGATCCAATGTTATCAGCAAATAGAATGTTAAGATAGGTAAGGAAAAGGAGTCTCAGAGCCTCTGCCCAAAAGGTGAATCAAGGTTCACATAAACACTAGTATGAAGGCAAAGAACTCGAGGCAATCAAAATTAAAATGAAGAACAAAAGGTTTATTATTTAAAATACAAGTGTAAAGCATGATACTAGCAAACAAATTTGATTGATTCAGAACCATCTCTCTGGCTAAGCAATCAAAATATGGGGGGGGGGGGTATCATCCCCTGGCGATTATCAGAAATGATTCTGCTATGAAAAGATCTCTTGGTCCAATGAAAGTGAAATTGACCCAGGGAAGCTATTGGGATCTGAAGGTTATCTGTTCAGAGCTAACATGTTTATTTCAAGTACAACCACTGTTTAAAAACCCAAGCAAGCAGTCAGAGGTAATTCAGATTGCAACACTCTAGGTCATGTGCATTAGCTCAAAAAAGCCAGCACCACATGGGACCTGCCATGGGAGCAACACTCATGGCAGAAAGATGTGAGTGAAAGGTTGGCTGAATATTGAAGAAGTAGCCAAGGAATGCAAGATTGCCAGATTTTTACATTCTTGTGTTCCCTTAGCCAGACAGTGAAGTTCAGTATCCTACTACATGCTGTCTGCATAATAGGAAACATTTACTACAGTGAATGATCATAAACAGAAGGCTCTTAAAACAGCTCACAGCCAATTGGACCCTTGAAATATTTACATTCTGCTGGCTGACGCAGACCCAGTGTTTATTACTGTGGTTGCTCCATGCAAGGTCTAAACGAGATCTACACACAGTGAGGTTATCTGGCTTCCCTGGTCATGCCACTGGCTATCTGGGGGTTAACAGGGCACAAGGTCAGACCTGAAGCCAAAGAATGCTCGTCTTCCTGCTGTTGGCCACCTCCTGTGTTACTCATCATTATTATTTATTCAGTGCCCACATGGCCATCATTGCATACAAAGTGGAAATATTCTCTTGGCATACCTCTATGGGATATTTTCACTGTTCATCATGCCAATAAGTGGGAAAAAATAAAACCTTTTCTTTCTAACTGGTAATGGTGATGACAGCTCTCCGTATTGCCTCCAGGTTAACCTAAAATGATTGAGCTGACGATAATGACTTGACTCAGCTGGTAGGTTTACAACCACCTGAGCTGGGACTGTCTCATCCTGGCCTGCCAGGATAAATGATTTATTTTCCTTGCTGCAAACATAATTATGTCCTTGATTAATAACAAATGTTGAGACTCAGACTGTGAAGTGAGGCTAAGGCGACCGATTCTCAACCATCATATTTGTTTTTTAATCATTAAAAAAAAAGGGGTTCACCAAATTCAGAGCAGAGATGGCAAACGTTTCAAGAACAAAGGGCAAGATGGGGGCTTTGCGGCAAACTCTAATATAGCATCGTACATTAGGTGAAATGCAGGGCATTGACTCTCAAGTCACTTGAGAAAAGCACATTTTCTCTCTAGTGCATTAAAGCTGCATAATTCCCAGCTAGCAAGCAGTTCATTTCCCTCTTAGGATGTGGCCCAAGAAAAATAATGCTTTATTTTCCTTAGCAGTTCAAAGGAGATGGTTCATGCCAGTAGGAAATCAAGTCACCTCTTTTGAAAAAGATGTTTTCTTCTTCCATTTTGCTCTTTCCTTCTATTTTCTGGATTCTGAATACCTCTCTCTTTAAAGAACTTAAGACAAAGCTCCCTAACTAGTAAAATGGAATAAAATAATGTACCAAATGTTCTCTGTGGATAAACTCTCATGATTGCATCTATGTTATTGTGATTATTTTCACGAAACACAGGGCTTAGGAACACCATATAATCCTATTGCATCCACAGCTCTCTCAGCCTCACACTCTACATCCTTGTGAAAAACAAACAAGTACTGTCTTTATGCAAATGAGGGAAACTTAATCACACAATTTGGATGTGACTTCCCCAGTCCTTCAGGAAGTTTATGAAAGATCTTGGGGCTTGATTCTAGATTTCTCTGATCTCCATGAGGGCATAAGTCTTTAAAGTCAGGAAAGCTGTCTCATTCATCTGTGCATTCTTGCCACCAGCCCCGTACCTTGTGCTTTGAAGCGGTGTTTAATAAAGGTGTGTTAGATTGAATTCAACTAAGAGAGAGCTGACTGGACAACCAGTCAGCCATTCAGGTTCTGGAACATTTAAAAGCTCTAGGATGATGTGACTATTGTGGAAACATTAGCCGAATTGTAGTTAGAAGATACCCATGAAGAAACACTGCTTTAAAAATGTGTATTTGCGATATCTTGATAACACAAGGAACCGGTGACATAAATGGAAAAGCAAATTCCACCCATCAAGCAAGCTCCTTTCTCCTTCAGTTAGCCAGTTAGATGCATGTTTCGTCACACCCCAAAATTCATTTTAATTCCAGTTGATCTGCATTATACCAAATCCTGTTAATCCTTATGATACTATGAATCGGGCAAATCTGAAATTATTAGGTGCACGAGGAGAACTTCAAGACTGATTAAAACTTAGAAAAATCGATTTAGGGATAAACTGCCTTTTATTTAAAAAAATCATACAATTTTATTCAGACCAACAACATTAAAAATAAGAGTCAATATTTTATAGACTCTACAATCCACACACTTTTTTGAGCTGCTTAATTATATTTAAATTCTGGACCTATTCAAAAATATAGTGAACATGAAAAACCAACACATCTTTATTTTTAAAAGATAATTCATTTTGGATGATTTCTTATTTGTATTTTCTATAAGCTGAAGTTTCTATTACTTTGAGAGGTTTTATAAAAGTAAAACAGAGAGAATTTAAATGACATAAATGCTAATCCAGCATTTGAAAGTCAGATTTCACTTTTGTAAAAAACTTAAGGCCTTACTGGGAGTGAGATAGAAGTCCAGTTAACAGCTAAAAAAGATACACTAGCTAAAGATGCCAATTAAAGTCTCCTGCTGTGAGCGGCCAGACAGAGACAGTGATTTATACATAATATTTGTAGAGTTTCCTCTTTTTGCGGTACGTGGGCTTCTCACTATTGTGGCCTCTCCTGTTGCGGGGCACAGGCTCTGGACACGCAGGCTCAGCGGCCATGGCTCACGGGCCCAGCCGCTCCGCGGCATGTGGGATCTTCCCAGACTGGGGCGCGAACCCGTGTCCCCTACATCGGCAGGCGGACTCGCAACCACTGCGCCACCAGGGAAGCCCACGTTTCCTCTTTTAAACAGAAGTACCACCTTTCAGGGTAGCAGACCTCATACTGGCAGAGCATACGTATCCACACAATCGATATTCTTTCCATCTCACCACCCTTACACACGCGCTCACATACACAAACACACACTGAAAAGGCAGCCAGTGACTACCATGAAATTTCCAACCACAAAGCGCTGTCAGAATGTTTACTGAATTTTAGCTTTTCAAATAACTAGAAGTATTACCAGATTAAGTGAAGACGACAGCTGATGTATTTAAGGTTTCACAGTTTAAGGCATCACATTACACTCAACGTTGATCAAATTCACTGCATAACTGCTCATCAAATTACACGAGGTGTTTCCCCCCATGAGAAAAATCTAGTTATGACACCAAATATTTGATACCAAAAAAGAGAAGTCTATCACGATCTAGAGAATGCCTGCATTCTTCAGATCAGGTGCCGTGGAACCCACCATAATTTTAAGAGTCGCTGTTAAGGACATGATGCTAAGTGAAAGAAACCAGATAGGAAAGAGTACTTGCTGTGTGGTTCTATGTAAGTGTAGTTCAAAAACAGGAACACCTCGATCTACGCTGTTGGAAATCAGGACAGCGCCCATCCTTGGGAGGTAGCGACTGGAGGTGACAAGGAGCGTGAAGGTTGTGATGGTCCATTTCTTGATCCCAGGCTGGTTGCATCAGTGCATTCACTTCGTAAAAATACATCTGATTGTACATATCCCATTCCCATGCTTTTCAGTATGTACATCATGCATCAATGAAACATTCCTCAGAAACAGTCACCTTTGGGTAACCAAGTATACTACCTCTCAAGTTTCCCTTTCTCCTTAAAGCGTGCACACACACACACACACACACACACACACACAAAAACAAAAAACAAAAACCATCAGGATGTCCTAGCTGAGCGAAGACTAAAGAAAGTGAACACAAAGTTTTGTCCTTTACACCTTGATTCTCAATTTGTCATGACCTTCAACATGGACACTGAAGATACATTCAGAAGCCAAGTCTTCACTTTGTATTTAAATTTTAAAAATATCATTGAGAATAGCTGTGCAGCCACAGAAGGCAAACTCAGGGAGGCTAGGAGCATGACCGTGGTCTCACAGCCAAGGGGAGGGTCGGAATTTGGGTCTCAGATATTCCCAGCCTCAAAGCCAGCCAGCCGTCTGCTTTGTAGCCGTTTACTTGCCAGCCTCCTGGAAGCACAGGGCAAAGTCAAGGCCTGCCCCATGGAAGAGAGCTGCAGAATTCTGAGGCCATCGGTCTAATCTCGCTCTGTGCAGAAACCCCAGAGTAGAAGCTGCTGAGGGGTCCTTTCCTTCCGGGAGGTCCGCAAGAACAGCCAAGAGCAGGAACTAAGTCCAAAAAGACAGAACTGAGCTCCTCTCACTAACAGCTTCTTGCAAACAGTTCTGGGAGTTTCTAAACGTCATCCATTCTGAAGGTTATAAAGATGCTTAATGGAACAGGTGGGTGGGCCTGTCAGCAAGGGTTTTTTTCCTCTTACACATGCCTTCATTTTGAAATGTTTCTTGAGCAACTACTATATGCCAGGCCCTGAGGATACAATGCGGAAAGAGGCAATGCTCTGCCCACAAGGAATTCTCCCTAGTAAGCTGAGTACAGGAATGTAAGGAAATACGACAACAGAGTATTAGTGATGAAATAAAGACGTGGACAGAGTACATCCTCCTAGGAGAAATGAGAGCCCCTGAATGATAAGAAACACTCTCTCCTTCTCAACTTTCCATCATTAGAGAAAGAAACTTGGAACCACGGAGCTGAAATGGAGCCTAAATACACATAGTGTCAGCAGTTGAATAAATAGGAATTTGACCGTAGTTTTTAAAATCACGCTAAGCTCTTAATTCCAATTGTGTTCTATTTTCGTAAACTACAAAAGAAAAAAAAAAAAACAGAGGGGCAACAAATACACTGGGGCCCTGTGCTTCCGCCCTCCTGAGTAATTATCAAAAGACAGTTCACTATTTCCCATGATTACTGCCTAAGCTTTCATTCTTGTCTTTTCAGGAATTTATCTTTGTCCAAGTTCTCTTCTGTTTATATTTATAAGCCATATGGTAGCTTATAATGTTAGAACCACCAAAATAAATTCTTTTGCCTTTAGGATCAAAGAATTGTTGGCGCTGGCGACTCCCATAATTTTCCCAGGAGACTCAATCTTTCCTCTTGAAAGTTCATTTGACATCTTAATTCTAACTTCAAATTGGCATACAGAAGACAGACAGGAAAAAGAGCCTTGGTTTTCATACTTGTACGACATTCAAAAGTAAAATAAAGGAGTGAAGGAGAGAGAGAAGAGATTTCATAGTTTTTCTTTCTTTTTTATTCCATCAGTAGCCATAGCTGGTCATCAATGGCTTTTCCACTGGCTTTTTGCCTGCAGCCCTTACTTAGCTGATACCAGTAAAGCTCTACATATTTAAAGATGGACCAAAAGCACTGGCTTATTTTTACACTTCGAAAGGCACTGGATAAAATGTATTTTGGTATCTCCTCTCAATCACTTAAACCCTATGGGTTAATCTCTACTAAGATTTTAGTTGTATCAACTTTGAAAAGACTGAGCTCCTTTAGAAAGAAAAGGTAATAATCAAGGCATTGGAATAACCTTGATCCCTAGACTCTGGCATTTCCCTTGAGTGGGCAATTCTTACTGTCACGCTCATTAAGTAAAAACATAAAGGCTTTCCCAACGCTTTACAGGAGGGAACTCTTCTGGCAGATTGTATTTTATGAAACCTGTGAAATGCTAGGAGGCATATTAATTAAGAACAGTAATGTTAAACATATATGGAATACGTAATTAATTCTCAAATATGATGCACTTAATACTTGAAATCCTAGAGAGCCAATTCGCAGTCATCTGTCTAGGAAAGGAGCTTTTGTTTCTAAAGAAAAGCAAGATAGGTTTGAGACCACAGTGGAGATTTCTGTTTTGTCAGCTGGAAAATGTCTGTTATCAGCAACTAAAAGGTATATTTCTGTGTGGACTGCAGTAAAGCACTCCATGGTGGATAAATAGGGGCAGAAGGTAGAAAGAAATAAATGAGAGCAGGAGGTGAAAATCGAGGTTGTGGCCTGTGATTCTCTAGGTAAGTAGAAGACGCATTTGGTTGAAACAGTTTTGCACCCCAAATATGCAACATACGTGAGCAGCTCCTGCTATTTCCTGGTCAAAGGTCATTTAATTTATCCCAGTTAAATCTGATCTCAACTGTAATTACCATGCAAAGCTTAAACTCAATCCAGACCCTTCAGTTCAAATCGCCCTAAAATAAAGACAATGACCCCAAACAATGTTCCCACGTGGCCCCCAATTAGAACCCCCAAATATCAGCCTGCTGGTAATGTATTCCTCCTTGTTATTTTATGTCTAATGAAATTAGTTAATCAACTTAGAAAGAACAGGATCTATAAAAACACATTCAAGTAAGAGAAACCAGGGATCTGTTCAACAACAGATTAATTAAATTCATTTTAGCCAACTTTTTATTGAACACTTGAATACATTCAAGGCACTGAATCAGGCACCGATGAGAATTAGGTCCTGGCACTCTCTACCCTCTCATGACACCTGGAAGAAAGGTGCAGATCATGGCCCAGCTGCTTTGCCTGTGTCTCTCTATCTCCACCTCATGGGAGGTGGGTTGTTGTCAAGAGGCAATTATAGTGTCAGTGGCTTATAGCTTCCACCTTCCATCCTAGACCAGTGTTCTTGAACTCAACAGTGCAAGGGCCCTCCTGAATTCCACTCCTCCAACACTTGCAGTAGTTTTTAAGTACTTCAGCCCGTGTATTAAATCCTTTTCCACTTAAAACATTGGGTTGGGCTTCCCTGGTGGCGCAGTGGTTGAGAGTCCGCCTGCTGATGCAGGGGACACAGGTTCGTGTCCCGGTCCAGGAGGATCCCACATGCCGCGGAGCGGCTGGGCCTGTGAGCCATGGCCGCTGAGCCTGCGCGTCCGGAGTCTGTGCTCCGCAACGGGAGAGGCCACAACAGTGAGAGGCCCGCATACCGCAAAAAAAACACAAAAAACACAAAAAAAATATTGGGTTGGCCAAAAAGTTCGTTCTGGTTTTTCCATAACATGTTGTGGAAAACCCAGACAAAATTTTTGGCCAACCCAATATTTAGTGCTTTTTTTTTTTTTTTTCTGCAATTAATCCTAATGAGTGCCCCAGTGCTGTATTTTGGTAAACTAGTGCTGAAATGGAACAGGCAAGAAATGGGAGAAAAGTAGGTTAATGGGTTGTCATTCATTCACTCATGCATGCATTCATTACATGATTCACCCATACAAGAATTTATCGAGCATGTACTACGTGCCAGGCAGTGTGTTACTGCCAAATAGCTTTGACCTTTCAAGGAATCAGGGTAGTGATGGGAGTAAAAGAGAGAGCTGGTAACATCCATTAATGTCAAACCCTCTTGCTAAGGCCCCTCTACTGTGTCCCCGGTTTGAAAGCTCTGATAACTGGTTGGTATGCCTTCATCTCTGTATCCTTTACCCATTCTCTCTATTATCTGCTACAGTTTCTCCTGTGTACATTTTACACAAAAGAAAGCCCTGTGCAAGACTTTCCAAAGAGCTATTTCTCTTCTACGTTGAGTTTTACTACACATCTTATAATACAAAAATAAGCATATTCCCAATTATACACAATTAACATGATATGACTCGTTAGGGATAAAATATAGTTTTTTATTCCAGAATATAAGAATTAAATTATTTTCTAAAAACATGTGTACTAAAATCCATATACATGTTTACTAGCAAAAAGGACATGCAATTGCCTTTAAAAACAGTCAGGTGTTTAGACTGCCACGAATAAGTAAAAGAGAATCTACTCAAAGTAAGAATCACAGAAGCTCCCTGTGGTTTAAAAAAAAATAAGCTGGACTTCCCTGGTGGCGCAGTGGTTGAGAGTCCGCCTGCCGATGCAGGGGACATGGGTTCGTGCCCCGGTCCGGGAAGATCCCAGATGCCGCGGAGCGGCTGGGCCCATGAGCCATGGCCGCTGAGCTTGCGTGTCTGGAGCCTGTGCTCCGCAACGGGAGAGGCCACAACAGTGAGAGGCCCGCGTACCGCAAAAAAAAAAAAAAAAAAAAAAAAAAAAAAAAAAAAGCTGATGAGTTCTTACATTTTCAGGAAGTATCAACCAACTCTCCAAAATTTATCAGATAGTCACATTAGTCAGACAACCTGCACATCAGCCTTGATATTCACCGTGACTGGCAATGGTAACCTTCTGGCTGGAATCCTTTTGGATTTTTATTGGCACGTGTGAGTGGCAAGGGTCTGCTGACTTGCTTTGTTCATGAACCTGGTACAAACAAACACTAAAGATGCATAATGCCCCACTGCACGTGCAGCTAAATCATATCTAGCCTTGGAAGCTCCACGCACATCCAACCTGCTTGAAGCTAATGCCAACTACCCCGGCATATACTGATCTCTTGTCATTACGAGTGTCTACTGCTTCACAGAGAGATCGATCTGACAAGGTTACCAGTAAGTTGTTTCCTACTTGTTTCAAGGATGGGTTTACAATTCTCAAGCTCATGTCTTAATATTTATGCATTTATTTAGTGCCTAGTCATCAAAGGGTCTCCACTGCAAGCTGACAGTACAAGATGGAAAAACATAGTACCATGGCTTAAGAGATGTACAGTCTAGTAAGGAAGCCAGACAGCACAGCACAGAGAGTATCTGTCTGAAATAAGGGAAAAGTGTGAGAGAGGCTTAGACAATTCAACTAACTAACCAGCTGAAAAAGAGAAAACAAAGGGAACAGTGATGAGGTGAAACTAGTTAAAAAGAAAGACAGCCACCGTGGGTTCAGGTGAAGAGTTGCCTTGAAGAGTCCCACATGCCTTCTCTCTGGTTCCAGAGGGAGGGTGGCACCTTGACCATGGTCCGAGCTGAGCGGCACTGTATCCAATCTCTCCTTCAACTAAATGACTAGGGGCTGAGATGGGCAAGATCCAAGGGCGCTGTCAATCAAGTAAGCGTTCGGCATCTTCTCTCTTTTCCCAGTGCTGCCTGGGGGCTCCTGAGGTCACACTTGCCTTCTGCTTATGTACCTAGAGCTCACATGGGTCCCAGCAGGGCTCCTGGAGATGCCCAGAAAACCAAATCACTCAGACTCATACCCGAAAATGTCATTGCATAAAATATAAGTACAATACACTGCTCATGACACCGTTTCTTAGCTCTTTGTGTATCTTTCTGAACCTTTTTTTTTTTTCCTTGCCAAGCTCTGGGAGAGAACAGTCTCCAAATCCTGTTTAAAGTTCTTCACCATGTGTTCACTCTCTTATGACCTGACTTTTGCTCCAGTCCCAGTGCTTGGTCCCACTACAACTGTTCTCCATCAAAGTCAAGAATGATGCCCAAGTAACAGGTCTGCTTCTCATTATCAGCCCCCTTCTCACAGTTTGTGATACTCTCTCTCCTCTGGTTCTTTCTAAATCCTGTTACTCCCTCTGCTTTTCTAGTCTTTCTTTTCCCTCCTTCTACATCACTTCATTTTTGCTGTGTAACAAAAATGTAAGAAGCACCAGTGGACTGTAAAAAGCACTATTTACTTCGCATGCGTCTGCTGATTGGGGTTTAGCTAGGGGTCTGTGGGTCTGTGAAACTTGTGCATGTGTCTGTGCTCTGGCTGGGGCCTCTGCTCCAGGCTGGCTTGACTAGGGGACCTTGACTGTTTTTTGTCTTGTTTCTCCTCCTCCTCATGGGACCACTGGGCTAGTCTGGTCATGGCCTTCTCATTTTTCCTTTTTATTCTTTTTCAAATTCTTCTCCCATTTAGGTTGTTACATAATATTGAACAGAGTTCCCTGTGTTACACAGTAGGTCCTTGATGGTTATCCATTTTCAATATAGCAGAGTGTGTACATGTCAATCTCACACTCCCTAACTCTCCCTCCCCCCCACCCTTTCCCCCTGGTAACCGTAAGTTTGTTCTCTAAGTCTGTGAGTCTATTTCTGTTTTGTAAATAAGTTCATTTGTATCATTTCTTTCTAGATTCTGCTTATAAGCAATATCATATGATATTTCTCTTGCTCTGTCTTGACTTACTTCACTCAGTATGACAATCTCTAGGTCCATGGTCATGGCCTTCTCATGATGCTGGCAATAGTGTAGGAGAGCAAAGGGAGAGGTATGGCCTCTGGAGGCTGAGGGGCTGAACTTACAATCGTCAATTCCATGTCACAGTGTTGACCTAAGCAAGTCACACAGAGGAGCCAGACTAAAAGGATCATATACTCTGTCTCTTTAGTTAGAGAAACTGTATAAAATTACATGGCAGAGGGCATGGACATAAGATGGTATGAAGAACTGGAGATCAAGGCTATTAACACAATCTATCCACCCCTCTCCCCAATAATTCATATACGTGTGCACACATTTATGTAAATATATGTGTATATCCCCTCAACATATACAAATATTCATTCATACACACACACACACACACACACACACACACACACACATTGCAGTGAATCTCAACCCAGAGCAATTCTGCCCCCTCCATCAGGGGACAGTTGGCAATGTCTAGAGACATTTTTGGTTGTCATGACATTGGGTGGTGGTGGTCTAGTATGATACTGGTATCTAACGTGTAGAGGCCAGGGATGCTGTTAAACATCCTATAGTGCACAGGCCCTCCCAACAACGAATGATCCAGGCCAAAATGTCTCCTGTGCCAAAGTTGAGAAACCCTAAAATATGCACTCACACACACACACACACACACACACACACACACGCAGAAAGAAATGGAGAGTGAGAGAGATTTTCCTCTAAGTCTTGCAGTGATTGTTGGCTACGCCTCCAGCCATTTGGATCACTGATCTGGAAATGGTCCCTAAATCCACATCTCTCAGAGCTGATCCAACTGCCATCTTGCCAATCCCACTATAATGGTTCCTCAAATCTATGACAGAAACAGACTCTAACTGGATTTATCTCCAAACCGAAGTCCGTGATCCTGGTTTGTTTGTTTCTGTGAGTGGTACCTCAGCACGGCCTAAGAAAAGCACATGGGTCCAGGTCAGTGGGTCCTAGATGCAGGTCACTGTCTATCAGTTACTAGCTGTGTGTCTATCAGTCAAGCATTCAGCCTCTCTCAGCCTTAGCTACTGCATCTATTACATTACGTTTTCCAAGGCTGGCATAAGCATTTCAAATTAATTGAAATGTATGAAATTCAGTAAATATTAGTTCCTTCTCAAATAGTAAACCTTGGGCTTATCTTTGGTCCAATTAGTTACCAAGCTTGAAAAAATTCAAGAGCTATCACTCTTGAAGTTTTCTCATCTTCCAGGCACTCATTACCTGCTCACAGGAAGCACGTGTTCTGCTTATCATTTGAGATTGTTTAATTGTACCTGTTTCATAAGATTGTTGTAAGTATGAAATAAAATGGTGTACGTACATCCTTTGCAAAGAGCCCGGTATGGCTAATAAGTGTAAGCTGCTATTATTTTCTTTACTCACATTATTATTATTTATTGGTATTATGGGAAAAAAAGGCACCTTTTTGCTTCAAATTTTTTAAAGTACTGTTTTTTTTTTTAAAAAATGTCAGGTCACCATTTATTACGGACCAGGTGCTATGCTGTCCACGTTATGTTACATGTATTATTTGATAAAATCCCCACCACACCCTAATGATAGTAGCATCCTACAGATGAAGGCAATAATGACTTGAGGAATTAAGTCACATGCCAAAGCCACACAGCCAGTGAGTCTCAGAGCTGTGATTCCCTCTCATTTCCCACTTCAAAGGACAGGAGAGCTACTCTTCTGTGTCCTTCCCTAATCCCTAAATCATACAAATCCAGAAAGACTCTGGTTTCCCCTATTAGAGACAGAAAAATGGAAAATACTTGGAAAGATACAGATGTTAATGATTTGGTATATTACCTCTATATTAGATTTCTGCATCTCAAGGCCAAGGTGAGAGAAGAATGCTTAACACAAAGAGATGAAACCTTCAATTCTCTAATGGCAAAATTCAAAGCATCACTGAGGTATCTATGTTGTGGTAGGTAATCCTCCCTCAAATTAGAGCATTTAGGGAAAATTTCCCATTTTGCATTTTTGGACAAAGGTTATATGTCTTCATTTTTCATTGCACAAATTTGGAGTAATTTCTGATTAACGAATTCCTTTTAAATTGCTTGCTATGCATGTTCCTTCAGAAATCCAATTACAATTCCATTATCGGGAGGCATGAATTAGAAAGTAAAGACATGCTTGCATAAAATTAACATACCAATGGTTTTTCTTGCATTGATAAGCAAATTTCTTTTCATATCAGAAACGATTCATACAAAGGTGCTCATTACAGACATTAGAATCTGTCAGTACATCACACGCTGTACACCCCAATCATGCCGCACCCAACATTTGCCCAATTCAAATAGACTCATAAGTCCTTTACTGAAAAATGTTTCTTCTGGATATGGGCATAGTCATAAAATATCTTTCAGTTGTAGCCATAAAGTTACCGCTCACCCTTAAATGTGTAATAATTATAGGATTTTTCTGATCTATTTGGTTCTACCCAATTTGATTTCCAAGTTTTGAGGTGAAGAAGAAGACATCTTTGCATAAGTCCAATGTAAGAGAAAGTAAATTATATGAGCTTTATCTTATATATGACTTTTACAGGGGTAATCTGTAAGCACATCAAACGATGTTAGAGAAGAGTCATATAAGTAATAGAGCAATGCCTATAAGCAAAGTCTATAATTTTGTCTATAAGCAAAATGGTTTAATTGTCTATAAGCAAAGTAGCCATATTTGTATTAGAATTACTCTTACAAGTTTAAGCAGATACTCATTTAGAAGCTGAATCTAAGGAAATATCAAGCTTTTCCTTCTTTTGCTTTGGGAAAAAAAGAAAAAACTGTGATTGATTTGAATTAGGAAAGGAGATCACAATGTTAGCATTTGCTGATATATTCCCTTATATGCTCATTTTATCAAGTAAAAGGGGATGGCACTCTCTGGACAGTGTCAGCATTAGTCTAAATAATTGGTTTTGGAGGCAATATCCCTGCTAAATGGAGTGAAGACAGTTTGGAACCTTCACTCAAAAGAAAGACTCTTCACTCAGCCATTTTCCCTTAACATATCAATAAAGACATCTCAGTTTCACCCACTTAAGGTCCACGTCATGGGGTAATTTCACTAAAAGTTGACCACATGACATAAAGAAGAGAGCTTGACAATTACACATCTGACTCAGGACTGCATTATAGTTCTTGACTTAAGCTTTAGAATTATCTTTTCCACCCCGTGGTTCAACTGGAAGATAATGATGTGAGGCTCTCTGAAGAGGATCAGACGGGTAATATCAAAAGCCCTGGAGTCCTAAGTACATGAATCTTTCAGAAATTCAAGTCTGGGTTATATCTCCATGGGAGGAAAAACATCATGCATATGTTTGGTCAGAAAAGAAAATAATTTCTGAACTGTGTCTCTTAACCCCTCACTAAGGATCCCTGTAATGTGCCTTTGTACTAATAACCCCACAGTTGGATCTCAAGAAGAGGGTCCTGCTTACAAGAAGGCATTCAGATGTGTCATGAAAAATAAACAAGTCAAAAATGGAAAGCAAAGTAAGAACATATGAAACACACCATAAACCTCCAGCACTGGGAACTCAGCTGTGAAAATAGCTTGTTAAAATCACTTCGTGTTTGATTAAAAAAAAAAAAAAAAAAACAACCTTTCTACAAAAACAGCCACGTTTGAAGTCTACCACTGCTACAAGATAAAATGTAGCCTTTAAGGAACTTCCAATATAGAAGTATACGAAGTGTTTAGGAAAACAAAGTTCTGTTGACCTTATGTGTGAACCTGCACCTTTGCTGGTATACAAGTGCCTTACTGAAAACTTCAAGTTGAGGAAGTTTGACTTGGTGGGAAATCATCACAGAAGCAACAAATGTCCTCTGTCCAATGTTCTCCATCACAAATGGCAATACTGAGTTCTGAATACATTGAAGAAAGTAAGAGGAGACATAAAGCAGGGTCTAGAACATTCTGACTAAAATTCCAAGCATATTAACTTGGGAAATCATTGCTAACATAGCTGTCTCAGGTCGTCTTGGCAGTTATAAGGGAAATATACGTCTTTAATTAGAAGTCACTAACTTTCTTTCTTTGCCAATTATCTCCACTGAAGCATGAGAATCACATAGTATATGAACCCTAGCTTTTCTTCCTAAAAGGATTCATTTACTTGGCACCATCAAATACAGTTCTCCTGAAAAAAGAAAACGGCACCTTCAAGAGGGAAGCATAATTAGGAATAGATTCCAACTAATTGTTATGGCCACTTAGGCTCTTTCAAGCCATTCTGTAGAAGCACGTTCTAAACACATTTTCTCCTATAAATAACATTTATAAATTCCTCTTTCTTTTCCTAATCTAACAAGCCTAAAGCTCTCCTTTCTATTCTTACTGAAGAAAATGTGCCTTGCGTTGAAACCGCGATGGTCTGAATCTACAGGAAAGGGAAGCCATGGGAATTCCTCAGAAGATTTGCTTTCAGTAAGCAAAACCTTTGCTGTAAGGTAGATGGAACCTGCGATCTATCTGGATCATTCCGAAATGCGAACTAGGAATTCTGTGAGGTCAAACTGCTGTTACACTGCCAGGGTCTCATGGGTCTCTTACCACAGGAATGAGCCTGAGGTCCAACGAAAGTGCAAAACCATCCCTCAGGGGCTGGCGGAAGGCTGAATCTACACTGCATGGCTCCCAGAGTGCTCCTGCTGGGGCTGGGACCCTTATCAGCCTCAGAGGCCAACAGCTAACAGTGGTCGGGTTCTGTATAAAACACGGGATTCTACCCTCACCTCAGTCCTTGAAGAATAAGGGATCTTGGAGAATTACACTTTCTTCTGGCCCACTTCTTCATTTATAAAATGAAAGCTAGACAAGCACTCCTAAATTTCTTTCACCAACCAGTGCCTCTGGAAAAAGCAAAAGCCGAAAGGAAGGGGAAAGGTCTATCGTAGTTAAATACGTTTGGAAAATGTTGTAAAAGGGAACCATTTCTTTAAGACAGGACTCCTCAGAGCCTTTAAATACAGTCTGTTTGTCTGATGTACTCAGAGCTAAACAACATTAAAACGTTCAAGAAGTTTCTACTTGCTAAGTGGTAGGTGCCCACTAAGTGCCCCGAATTTTCTACTTCTCTCAAAAGAAACATCTCCTTTATGGTTAAAACATCTAGTAAATGCTGTTTCCTGGGGTTGGTGGAGAAGAAATTGGGATCCTAATATATCCTAAGTAAAGTTTCACATGCAAGAGTGGCGTTCTCATCTCCATTCATTATCAACTCTTACAGCCACCTCCTCGATCCCATAATTCTCCGCCTTTCTGAGATCAGGTTCACCCGGCCTTTCCAAAGCTCACTCCTCCATTCTGTTTGAAAGCAGCTCTCCTGCTATTGGAACCAGGGTTCCTATTTAAAGCAAGTTAGGAGTTAACAGACTATTTTCTTTGGCAGCCTTGGGTCATTTGTTTGCACCTCGTTGATGCTTTTTTTTTTCCAGTTTTCTTTCTTCCTTTACCCAACTGAATCTCCATCATCAGTTTTTGGCTTTTTGCTCCACTGCATTTCTCTGACGCTAAAGGGACTCAGAACTTTCTCTCCTTCTGCCAGAGCAAACAGCAAGAGGACTGGTTCCTGCCCAGGGCACCGTGGCCGCACTGGGGAAGTTGGCGGATGCTGGGGAATGCTCAGGACTCAACGCTTTTCCGCATCACCTTTTAACCATGGGCACAGTTTCAGATCAGCCTTCTTCTCTCCAGCCCCCAGCCGCCCACTCCCCAGATCTTGCCCTATAAAACCAGTAAGTTAGAAGCCAGGTGAGGAATTCTTAAAATATGTGCCTATAAGAGAAGAAAATTTTAATTCAGAGAAGTAAGGGAGCGGATGAGGTTGGGGAGAGGGTGGGTAGAAACACAGAACGGGCTCCTACTTTATTCCCTACCTTCTCACACATTAGGCCGCAGATGTGGTTTTTATTAAACACATTAGGCGAGCAGATTTGCACCCACCGGCTTTGGCATGACCATTTCGAGGCAGGAAATTCAGTACCCGAAGGCAGGGCATTAATAGCATAACTTACTGTGGGATTCCATGAATGTTAAACTAAATACGTGAAAAATATATATATATAAAAAGTTCAGAGAAGTGAGAGAGTTCGTTTGGTTAGAAACCTGGCGTAAGTACATTAATGTAAAATTTAAATCCCATTTTAGAATGGCACTCTGATTGAACGTGACTGTCCAACTGCGAGTGAAAAGTCAGCCAGAGCGGAAGTGACACGAAAGGGCACAACATTTGATCAAAGCTTAAAATTTGGGGCTCCTTTCTAGAAGCCCTGCCTCTTGGTCAAGATATCCTCTCATTGCCCAAAAGGATCAAGCTGAAAGAGTATAAAATGATAGGGGGAAAAGACTTCATTGATCTCTTCTGCATTTGAAGGTGTATAATCCCCTCCTTTCTTCTATAGAAGTTTTTCTTCTTATATTGTAAAACTAGAACATCATACTATTATAATTATTTTATGCTCCAAACTCAGTTTCAATAGGATTGTAATAGTTTACAGTAAGATCATATATGTTAACAGCTTAATAAAATGTTCATATGTGCTAGTTTACGAGTTAAAATAGGTTCTTTTTTATCACATCAGACAACATTCTGTGTAAAGGGAATTAGAAAACTACAAAGGAAATGAAGCCTCCCTAATAATCCAGTGCATTTTTTCCCAAAGAATAAAAACAAGCCTTCTCACATATAACAACAATGCAACTCAGGTAAAAAAAAAAAAAAAAAAATCACTGCCTCCTTCTGTGTGCTTCTGACACAGGCAACAATAATATTTAAAGACACACATTCACACACACACACACACATGCACACACACATGCGCACGCCCACACACACATGTGCACGCACACACACACAGCCAGATTCCTCCTCTTCCATCAGCTACTTCTATAGAATTTAGAGAAATCTCTCTCTGTGTCCATTCATAAAGAGGTGGGTCCAAGATCCTTTAACTCCCCAAGATGAGTTAGTCCACTAAAAGCCCTGGTGCTCAGATCAAATCTACCCCAGGCCTGCTTTGGCGATGGACAACTATTAAAATCAGAGGCAGAGCTGGGTCCTCTCTGCCAGGGACGATCAGCAACAAAAGGTTCCACGGTGGAAACCCTTCCCTGCACTTACCTGCTCCTTGACAAGCCAGATGCTCAGGGGAGCCTGACGTCACAGAATAAGGTCTAGCAGCTAGACAGCCCTCTGATCCGTCAAATAGACCCACTGCACTATCCACACGTCTCAAAATACAGCTAATCTGTTCCTACTGAACAAATCCTCACGTGGTCTGTTACCTAAGAGATAGTCTGTGTTTTACACAATCCAAGCAGTTGGTGAAGTTGATTGACAAGGGTTTCCTCCCCATGCAGAAACCTGGGGAGGATGGAAAAGGGATCTCGGCCCTGGTGGGAACACAGGATACTGGACATGGGGTGAAAAAGCATCAATACCTAGTGTCAGATCGGGGTGACAAATATAAACAGAGTTTCTACTTCTAAAAGGGTTCTCATGCTCCCCTGTAAGAAACTTGAAAAACAACTTTGCCGTCACCCAGGGAATGCAAAAGCCAACGCAGGTGTATGCAGAAGCTAGCTGCATAGGACACAGCCCTGCCCTGGGTGATCAACAATCATAATTCAGTAATTACTAACAGCTAGTCTATCAGATCTAACTATGGCCTAAATGCAATGCAAAATTTTTGTGTGCATTATCTCATTTAAAACCACAATGATTCTATGGGGGCAGTCCCATTATCATGTCCAACTGATAATTCAAGGAAGAGAGGCATAGGGAAGATAGAGTTTGCCCAAGGTCACAAAGATGGTGATATGAAGCAAGAAATCCCAGACTTTCTGCTATTAGACACTGGACTCTCTATCAGCAGCTTCAGATGCCTCCTCTTAGCTCAAACTGTTCGTCTAAGACCACAAGCAAAGGGGTTTGCAGAGCCAGTGGCAGGCAGGATAAAGGCCTCCCAAAGACGTCCACATCTTATTCTCGGGAACCTTTAATTCCATATGTTAACTCTCCTCTACCATGTAGTGTAACATATTCACAGGTCCTGGATTCACAGGCTGCTAATCATCTGACTTTAAAAGAGGAAGATTAGCCTGGATTATCCAGGTGAGCCCAATGTCATCATAAGGGTCCTTTTACATGGAACAGGAAGACAGAAGCACATCAGAGTGAAGCACCATGGGAAAGACTTGATCAGCCACTGCTGGCCTGAAAGATGGAGGAAGGGACACACACAAAGGCATGCAGGCAGCCTCTAGAAACTGGAGAAGACAAGGAAATGGGTTCTCTCCTGGATCCTCCAGAAAGGGATGTAGCCATGCTGACACCTTGATTTTAGCCGAGTACCATTCCAGCCCTACAGAACTGTACTAGAATAAACGTGTTATTTTAATTGGTTAAGTTTGTGGCAGCAATAGGAAACGAATATAGAGCCCAAGACTCAGTCATCAGGGTTTTGAAACAAGAAGCTGATCAAGAGAAAGAACCATGTGGGCCTCCAAGTAAGGAGGAAGGTGAGACCTAGGCAGAGATGGTTCCTCCCAGAACAGTTCAGAGCTCTCACCTTATCCTCAGGGCAGAGAAACGAAGGTGAGATGAGAAGCTGCTCTGCATCGTCTCTCGTGCTTGACTATAAGCAGGCAGGGAGATGTGTGTCGTTCTCTTCACAGACTGAGGGCTCAGTCATTTTCATCAAATCCCTGTTATCTTAATAGACTCCACAGGAAAAGAACCCTCTCGGTACTGTTATACATAGCATCTGTCCAGGGAGCCCTCTACCTGACAATGAGAGTCAAGACTGATGCTCAGAGTGGGCAAAACCAGGTACAGAGCACTCTGGGAGGATTCAGGCCAGCAAAACTGATTTCCACTTGCCATGCAGTCTGGAACACAGGACAGCTTCCGGGCAACCTTCAATAAGGGACTGGCGGAAACGCCATCTCTCGGGGACTGGATGCTTTAGTTCCTTGCAGTTGTAGCAGAGATGTTATCCAGTCTCTTGGCACCAAGGAAACCAATGAAGAGGGAGGTTACCTCCGTGGTCAAACTGCAGGTCTGACAGGCAGGGAGGATAAACCTTATTCATCAGATACATTAACAGAGTTTAACCTCTTTAGGGCTAAGAGCTTTTCCTTTCATCATGAAAGGATGCAGGGGTACATGCTGCAGAGATGGTAGATTTCTATCCAAAAAAAGAAAAAAATCTAGGTGTGGGAGAGACTCTGGTGCCTAGCAACATAAGGGTCCCCTCTTGGACCTGAGTACTCTGCTAGAGGACTGTCACCAGCCCCCTGCAGCAAGGTGTGGTCATGGTGCTGATGCAGGTCACCTTTAGGAGGATGCACAGGGTCTCTCTTCCTCTGTCTGTCAACCAGATACGAAGGATCCAGGGAAGGAAGCCAAGGCCTCTGGGTGTGGTGAGCACAGTGACCAGATGGCAAGAGCTGAGATCCTAGACCCTGGAGAAGAGCCCCTCGTGGACCATCCATATTGGACTTTCTGCTGGCACAAGAAACAAAGGCTCATTGTGTTAAACTACCTGGGTTTCAAGGCCACTGGTTACGAAAGTTGTCCGGACTAATATGCTGGATTTTACAAACCAAGGAACTCTTCCCAGACTGATGATTCAGCAATTGCTAAAAACACTGCCCACCCTTGCATCACAACAGCGAGATGCTCTCCTGTATCAGACTGATATTTCTTATTAGGCTTGTTACCTCCCTGTTCAAGAAATTCTACCTTAACTGGCTTATTTCTCTTTTCTACAAGACTCTGAATTCCTTGAGTAGCTGTCTAATTTATCCTTCCGCTTCCCCTGCTGAAGCAATGTTACCAAATGAGTGGGACTCAACCTGTATGAATGAATGAATGAATTCGCATCTTCTGCCACTCTCACTCACTTATTGGGTTCAGCTTATGTTACAGAAACCTTTCAACTAAATTTCCTCTGAATGGCCTCTGCATATACTGCTGTGGGACAGCTTTAATTAACCTGACAAAACAGCACTGCAAATGTAAATGTTTCCAAGAAATGTTTAACGTGAGCAGCATATGCTCACGATACAACTAAGAATAGACTAAGAATTGACTTCACGGTAGGAAACATAGAGTGTTATGAAGCTGTGAGTCGCCAACTATATGTTTTATGTGATTTTTAAAAATACATTAGACTCAAATTAGTCTGAACTCATAGAGCAATTATTGACTGTATCACTCATTAGGAGTTAATCATGAACTGTCTTATGGCATCTCCCCTGTTGCTTTGAACTCAGTAAATTGTTAATTATCACAGTGAACTTCCAACTTACATAAACCCAATATAGACAGTGCTCACTCAGAAATGCCCTGCTGAAATTCTTAGGTTTTTATCTTGTCTCTGTTGCTTCCTAGATATGGAACCTGGGAGAAGTGACTTACCCATAAAATCTGTATAATATTAGTGCTTAACTCATAGGGGTGGGATGAAATGAGATAACCCATATGAAGTATTTCACATCCCACCTGGCTAAGGAGGCCATCCACCCATGCCAGCTGTAAATATCACGGGTGCAAGGTTTTAGGTGGGTCCCCAACTCTCTATAAACCTGAATTTCTTCAGGAAAATAAAAAGAGGCACAGACACAAATGTCTCCAGCACCACAGAACCACGTGCACTGCTCTGACAGAGTTCCCAAACAGTAAACACAACTTGTGGTAAACCAGTCGTGGAGTCACCAGGACCCACAGGATGGTTATGTCCTGGGTGAATTTTTTTTTTTAATGGTCAACAAGCTTTGAAATAAATTTGTGCAAGAAAGCCCACAATGTTGTAACATGCGATTGTTTCATTTATCTCAGTTTTAGAATAACAGGAAGCAATTTCCATAAGCCACGGAGATGGGGACACTTCCTTTAGCCTGGACTCCAATCTGATCTGGGCACACTTCACTCAAACAGCTTCCCGCACTCCCAAGGGGAGATTCAATCAGCAACGAAGGGCTTCCTTCAGGCTGTTAAAAGCTGAATAACCAATTCAGCCATGCTAAACCCAATCTCTCCCCTCAGGACAGAAGGAAATGGTCCATTTGGTAGATTAGAACAAATCTCTTGAGATATCATCTATGGAAAGGGAAAAAAGGGTTCCTATGTCAGTGTGTGAGAGAGGAGGGCCCAGGAGTGTGGGCTCTGGGACGTGTGCGCTCGCCAGCTATTATAATTGTACAAATGCCGCTAGTGACTTAAACTGCTACAAGGATTGCTGGTTCCCTGAGTCACCCAGAACCACACGCATGTCCAGGGCCCAGCAGAATGCCTGGGAGGGAGGCCAGAGTCTGAGCTATATACTTTATGTCCATCATTTATATCCGTCCTTACAAAAGCCCAGCTGCGTGCATTCTAAGAAAAAAAAAAGCCCAGCCTTGTATGTCTCAATCATCCCATTTACAGATAAGGAAACCAAGACCCAGACTAAGAAACAGATGGAGCTGACACTTGCCTCTAGTGAACACTACTTCTAAAAACATGCTTTTCCCATTATCCATACAGCCTGCCACCAAGATAGTGCTTAGTAAACGTCATCTTCAGAAAAAAAAAAAGAAAAATGCAAGAAAAGGCAGGAGTCAGTGGAATCAAAGGAAAGACTGCCTAGGTTCTTAGTATATCTTCAGAAGGTGATTCCATTGAGGACTGCCTTCCCTCCCTAGTTTGACATAATTATTAATAACGAAAAGCTCTTCCCTCCTTGTGGCATTTTATATTTTACAACACATTTCATCAGCAGCACCATATTCAATTCTTATCAATAACATTGTTAAGTTGTTACAGCCAATAGCATCATCTATTTTGCGGGTATGGGAAAGTGATTTTCTTCAGACACTAGTCTGATTCTTGGTATGCACATTAGAATCAGCTGGGAGCTCTGCACACACACCCAGACCAGGGCTGTACCTCAGACCACGTGAATCAGAATCATTAGTGTTGGTGGCCAGAGATAGGTAAAGTAATATATGACATTAATAATTTTGATCACATGTTGAAATAAAAAATATTTTGAATATACTGGGTTAAATAAAATATATTATTAAAATTATTTTCACCTGTCTATTTTCACGTTTTAATGAGTCTATCAGAATTTAAAATTACCAGTGTGGTTCATATTACATTCCTATTGGACGGAGCTGCTTTAGGGCACGTCTGTGCTTACCATCTCACATGTATTTTCTTATTTCACCATCCCATCCACTCTACAACCTGGAGACTCCAAATAACCCCATTTGAAGGATAAAATAACTGAGGCACAGAGGGTGGAAGTACTTTGCCCCAAACCACAGAGTTGGCGAGAGGTGGATCCCAGATGTGCTCCAGGCAGATAGAGCCCAGCTTACTCTAAAGCAGGACACTATACAATGCATGCTCTCTTTTTCAGGCGATGGAATCTGTGTAGACTGGATAAGTAAGGAAGAACCTAAAGAAATAAGCTATTGTCCATTATTTTGCTAAAGGATCTACTACCTACACATAAATTCAAGTTCACGTGTTAGGACCAAAATAATTCGAAAATCCGACATAGAATTTTTTTTTTTGGCCATGGAATATTCCAATAGCAGTAATACGGCACAAGATACATATTCTCATCTTTAAAAGCAGACGTTTCGAATCATTTGATTCTGGTTTAGCTCTCATTGTCCAACAGTAAAGAGACTGCATATTCCTTTCCGTGCTCACAATTAGAATCTTGGAATCCTATCTACGCAATGATATTGATTTCTAGGAAAATCTGATTTTAGATCCTGATTCTAGATCCTGAAATGAAGCCTAAAAGAAAACAGCTAAATCCTGAGGGATGGCTCAGGGCCAACTGAGGTTCAGTATATTAAGACACGGTGAAGCATCCTAGAAGGCACTAAACACCTTGCCCTCCATGTATTTTCTGCTTGTTAACTCATTTATTAACTAGCCATTGTTTTGAAAGATGAGGACAAATTCCCTCCTCTCTAGTGGCAAACAGGTGAACAATATATTTACATCTTCAGGAGACTTTAAAGGAATGGTACAATTAAGAGTTTTTTACTTCCATCATCTTGTTCCCTGTACCTAATTGGCCAGGGAGGCAGGTGGTGAAATATGAAACTTACTTTATGCAAGGAGAATAATACATCATGCTTTGTGCGATCAGATAGCAACTGAAAAGCTGTGTAGACAGTGAATTTTCAATCAATTGAATGATCTTTTCCAACTGCCTTAGAAATACTTTACCTTCACATCAATCAGCATTGGTTTCTAAATCTTATTATTATCTAAGTAATTAATGAATGACAAATCAAGACTTACAGGCACTAATAACCCATATTCTTGAAAAATGCCTTCATGCTTTCTGGAATGAGATGGCATAAAAATAACTGAGCACATCAGTAGACTGCTGTCTGGACAGCGAGGTAGCTCGATCAGGGGGTAGGAAAAAGAGGAAGAAATAAATAAATAGAGGCCATTATCTGAAAGAAAGCTTACAAATGAAGGAATCCATCTGTAATAGCATTAAATGACAGGTATCTCATAGTTGCAAAGATTAAATGAAAACTTTAAAAAAGTTCTTTGCACAGGCTCTGCCACGTATAAAAAGCTAATGTTTCTTTAATTATCATTACAGTTACTTGGAGGGATGGAACAATGGCGCTGGCATCTTCCCACCCCCCTCCTCCAATACACGGAGGAGGGGGTTGGGAGGATGCACCTTCCACTCTGCTCTGCACAGAATAGGGTGTTTGTATGTATTATTCTCTTGCACCAAACTTCACATCCTGATTCCACAATGGATTCAGGGTACAGTGGATCAAACAGTATCTCCCCAAAAGATATGTCCAAATCCCAACCCCCAACATCTGTGAATGTGATCTTATTTGGAAATGTATTTCCAGATAAGATATATGAATGTAGTAATGATCTAAGGACATCCTGGATTCAGGGTGTATCCTAAATCCAATGACTGGTGTCCTCATAAGAGACACACAGGGAGTAAGGCCATGTGAAGATGGAAGCAGAGACTGCAGTGATGCGGCCAGAAGCCAAGGAATTCCAAGAGTCACCAGAAGTTCGAAGAGGCAAAGAAGTATTGCCCCCTGAAGGCTTCACAGGGAGCATGGCCTCATGGCTCTACCAACACCCTGACTTCGACTTCTGGCTTCCAGGACTGTGAGAGAATAAACTTCTGTTGTGTGGAGCCACCAAGTGTATGGTACTTTGTTACGGTGGCCCTAGGAAACTAATACACAGGGGTTTTCCGGAACAAATGGGAAAGGTTTCCTAATATCTGGATACAAGGATATTCTCCTACAAGAATATTCTAATCCTCACCCAATGGAAATGGGAGCCAATAAATTGGTTTCGGGAATGCCACAAAATGAACAGCTACGTCTTAGTAAAATTTTACTAGAGAGAATGGTGAGATGGGCCTCCTTTCACTCTAAACCCGAGCACCAGGAAAAAGGGCTGAAGGTCATCAGGATGCTGGACGTCTTGCTTCTGTGCCGTGAGCTTGCTTGCCTAGACTCCAAAATGTCCTGCGCAAGCCCAGAAAGACAACCATATGAGGCCTGTTCAGGTTGCTTATAATCAGATCATCTGTGGCGCTTTTTTACTGGAGCATTTTGAAACAGAAGGAAACAATTTTGCTTTAAAAGTCTCACCAGATGAAAATGCTGAGACACCGTCTGAATGCTACTGCCTCGTGCTCTAAATGTGGTCCATGGACTGGTAGCACGGACGTCCCTTAAGAGCTTGTCACAAATGCACAATAGCAGGACCCCTGCCAGACCTACTGAGTCAGAATCTGCATTCTTAATTAAGAGCCCCAGGTGTTCGGTTGGCACGTGAAAATTTGAGATACCCTACAGCGGAGTATTTAGTTGACAGCTTTTTCAACAACCATGAAATTATGCCATCTTAAAACAAAAATGGCCAGAAACTCATGGAACATGCACACCCACTCACACATGCTTCACCCTTCTCAGCTCTTTTGACTTTGGCAAGAGAACACTACACAGCCTTGAAATTTAAAAAAAAAAAAGGAAAAGAAAGAAAAAAATGAAAAAGAATATTTTATGTGTTTCACTGTATTTACTGAATGTAACATTTTCTAGCTGGGTTAGACTCCTAAGAAAGAGGTAGACCCAGAAATCCAAGGGATCAGAAGCAGCACGTTTTTTAATTATCTTTTCATTGTGCGGCTTTGATCTATTATTAGCTCAGTTTATTAGAAGAAGTCAATGATCCCATGACAGCTCAGCTGGTGACCACCCTCTGAAGCCACCACTTACGAGCGCGCTGCACTGGGTGACAGATGACTCTAAGTCATTGGTAACAAGTGACGACCTCACCCTGCGCAAAGCAGAGGAGGAAGAGACATGGTCAATTTCAGCATGGAGAGGCAAGTGCTAACATAGATGGGGGTGGGTGCCCCCAGGTACAAAAGGGCCCACCTGGGGCGACCAGGGAACAGTTGCTGGAGGAAGCAGTGTCTACACAGAGTCACAAAGAATGAGTCGGAGGAGTCTTGGCAAAGAAGGTAGGGAATGGCAGTCTGGGGGAGGGAACAGCATAAACAAAGGCACAGAGGCATGAAGGAATCTGAGTCTGGTAACCAGGGAGCACAAAGTAGGAGCCAGAGGCTGATGGAAGGGGCATGATGAAGCTGGAGGGGGCATTTAGGGGCCAGGCCATGGAGAGAGCTGTGTGGTCCCTGCTTAAGAGCAAGGCCATTGCTGTATGAGTGATGGTCAGTCCATCTTCCTGCTACTGGTGGTAGGAAATCAAAAGCCTGAACTCTTCCTTTCTGGAGAATCCGCAAATCAGACTTAATAATGGAGTAATGAAACTGTATCCTTACTACAATACAGTATTAGAAAAAAATGGGACACTTCTAAAAGGAACACTTTTATCAATTAAATTTTATGTTGACAAAGTACATAGGAAATGCTTAGGTCATATCCCATGGTTAATTCAGTGTACTTAATAATAATGATAATAATAATTCAGTGTAATAAAATGTTATGAGAAGAGGCGAATACCAAGACTTGTAGGTCTTGCTGATTCAACAGGGATAAATGCAGACAATGGAGTTCAGTCCTTAAAATCATTTTCTGGGGCTTCCCTGGTGGCGCAGTGGTTGGAGTCCACCTGCCGATGCAGGGGACGCGGGTTCGTGCCCCGGTCCGGGAAGATCCCACGTGCCGCGGAGCGGCTGGGCCCGTGAGCCATGGCCACTGAGCCTGTGCGTCCGGAGCCTGTGCTCCGCAATGGGAGAGGCCACAACAGTGAGAGGCCCGCATACCGCAAAAAAAAAAAAAAAAAATCATTTTCTGCTAAAAAATCATCATGAAAGTCATTGTGGTGATTTGGCAGCCAGATCACCTATTTGAGGAGATCCTTTGAGCCTTCTTTAACAGAAGGCACTGGACGCCTTTGGGGGCACATACAAGCTTCTCCAGGCTGCAGAAACCTCTGAGTTCTAATACCGTCTGTACTTGTGTCTTCATGGCAAGGAGTCAGAAAAATAACATGGAAGCTTCCAGGTAATTAGGGAGGTAGAAAAGCCGGTGTGTCAGCCACACACTCGTTGACATATTAATGTACTGGAGGCCGTGGTGCTGAATCCCGCGTGGCCCCGTCCGTAGACACAAACTGCATCATTACCTCCCCACCAGTGATCCTACAGATGCATATTTCCCATCCCAGGAGGCATCAGGCAAGAGACGATGGGTGATGTAGGACCTTCATCAGTATCACCCCCAAAATCACCACTGCAGGTGAGTTACTGAGGGTGCGTGAGTGGCATAATCTTCATGAAAAGTAAAGTGAAGTGTGATCTATTTTTATGATTATTTGACGTAATCCTATTTTATATGTTTAATTAGAGCACACGCATCCAAAGAACACAGATGCAGTACCTGGAATCTACTACACCATGGCAAGGCTTGGTGTCCTGGGGGTTTGGAGGAAAAGCAGTCCAACCGATCTGTATCTGGTGAGTAAACAGCAGCTGCAGAGATGGTCTGGCCAGGACTGCAGTGCATCGGGGAAAGCAGATTCAGTCATTGCAGCTGCCCTATGCTATAAACCCATTTTTTTTCCTTTAAAAACCCAAGCTGTTTAAAGTACTCTACCTCATCATACACAACATACTAACAAGGACTCCAGTTAGTTGCTCTATACCTGGAGGAGATGCTCCACCTGTTCAAGTTCCTTGGAAGGATCTGGGGGAATGTCTGCCTCCTCTGCTGGGCAGGTGCCTGGATTCCACCCTGCAAGACATGCTCAGACCCCAGTGCCTTTGGAACCCAGCAACACTCTTAGGTCGACTTTAAAGGCTCTATGATAGAAGCAGCAAGATCCTTTGGTTTTATGTGCTCTGTATCCTTGTTCCTTGTCTTCTGGCACATGCCAGGGATGCCCTGGCAACTTCCTGGACATGGGGGTGGATCGGGACTCAGCTGGGCTGGAGATCCAGGAGGCAGAGCTGGGTGTGGGAGTGACAATGACCCACCCACTGCTGGGAGAGACGAGCCGCCAGGAACCAAACTTGGGAGAGGTTAGGACAAACGTAAGAGTCCCACCTGACCGGAAGAGTCTGTGCTGGGGAAAGGCAAGGTTAAGTGAGGGAGGAGTAGGGAGGAGGGGTTCCCTGAGAAAATGGGAGGCAGAGCCAAGGAGCAATTCCTCGGCTACAACAGTGGGGAGGGCATTCTCATGGGGCAGAGACAGGTAGGGACAGTTTTGCCATTAGAGCAGAAAAAGCTATAAGAACTGAAATTAAAACGTTGCAAAACTTGGGGCTTCCCTGGTGGCGCAGTGGTTGAGAGTCCGCCCGCCGATGCAGGGGACACGGGTTCGTGCCCTGGTCTGGGAAGATCCCACGTGCTGCGGAGCGCCTGGGCCCGTGAGCCATGGCTGCTGAGCCTGCGCGTCCGGAGCCTGTGCTCCGCAACGGGAGAGGCCACAACAGTGAGAGGCCCACGTACGGCAAAAAAAAAAAAAGTTGCAAAACTTTTTTTAAAAATCAGAGATGACAGCTGAAAGGAAACCATTAACTGTATGGGATAAATAAGGAAACCTACATCTCAATGAATATGACTATATTATTTATAAGTATTATAAACAATTAAACATAAGGTAGACAAAAAAGGCAACTGATCATTTCTGTATGGAATGAACTTTCAACTCAAAAAATGTCATAACTATTGTATCTTATTTACATTCCCATGGAATCTAAAAAACAAACAAACAAAACCCTTAAATACTCCCTAGCCTATCACATTTTGGGAACGGTCTAGTCCTTGCTGGGGTGTGAGGAGTAATACCAGCGGGGAAGTGAGGATGGGTGGTCAGTGCGATGGGCCTGCTCTTACTCTCTGCATCCCCTCCATCATCCTCCCTGCCCAGACTCACCTGGACAGTCAAGAAGGAGCCTGAGGTGGCAAGGAAAGATGGCAGAATGGCAGATGCTAGCAGCAGGGGAGGAGTCACCCCTCCAGATATTGGCACAGAAGGGCTTCAAGTGAAGAAAAAATTTCAAATAAAAGTACTGAGGCATCTCCCATGGATCTCCATTACAGAACTGGCATCCTCTTAAACTGGAATTTTTATTGTCTCAGAAGTTAAATCATAATAAGATACAGTGATAGAGCGATATTTTCTGACCCAGAAAGTCTTCAGTTAAAGTGTTGTATATTTATTTGAAATCCGCCTTTTAAAAAGCATAAAAAGGATGGAGGAAAGATATGGGATAAGGGCAGAGAAATTCAAACAGGGCCACTTTTCACTCCCTGTATCCCAGCTTAAGTGAAAGAAAATGAATTCCTTTTCTGATCCTTTTTTCTGCACAGATTGAATACTCCATGTCGGGGAAACAACAGAAACACTACTCCAAAATGAGACAGAGGATTAAAAATTTTAATGGACTTATTTTAAATCCTTTAAGCCTTTTAATATGGAATCTACTGATTGAGAAGTAAAAGAGATTTAAAACAGCCTGTCCAAGGACAGCAGTGGGCCTGAAGTCCCGATTATGTGATAAATTAAATGACATCAAAATAAGAATGAGAGTAATTTGAAATAACTTGGAAATGATCTTTCTAAAAATTGTCTCAAAATGTCAGAGACAAAATTCTAGTGACCTTAGCAAGAAAAGAGAAAAGCTGGCCCAAAGCTTCAGAGATGAATATCGTGCTCGAATTGCTGTGATGGAGGGAGAAGATGATAGTTTGAAGGTCCTGAAATCTTTAGAGCTGTATGACAGTGAATTACACAATGCTCCAACCACTGTATGGCATGTGATAACTGATTCACAAATGTCCACTAGCCCTGTTAATAGCTTCTCATCTATCATTTCAATGCTAAAACTATTTCATCCATACTGAGCTCTCAGCTCACACTGGCCCACATATACTGTCGGCAAAACAAAATGAAACAAAATCTCACCCTCGAAAGGTAGAGAATCACGAAAAAGCTTTGAGTCTATCAGGTATTTTCCTAGGCTCTCTGACAACAAGAAAATGCTTCTGATGATTAACTTTTCCATTAGTGTTAGGGTTCACACCTTAAACTTCCCTAGCAATGTACTCAGCAGTATCAGTGCACTTCACGTCTAGAAACACTTGTCTTAAATAGAAGGGGTGAAGTGTTTCTAACATGTTTTTAGAAAAATAAGCCATTCTGTCTATCTCTGAAAGCCTCACACCTGCAGGGGAGCAAGTCAACTAAAAAAAATCAGCTCACAGATGCCACCGCTGCACATGAAACCCCCCTTCCCAGAATGGGTTGATTCAGCCTCATAACATGAACAATGTTTCACTTTATCTGTGGTCTTGGAAGATTCTCTCTCCATACCAAGGATCTCTGCCACACGAAAATCCAATATTGTATGCTAATATCATGCCGGCCCACCCTGCATATTTTAGACTTGCCAGCCTCCACAATTATGTCAGCCAATTCCTTTAAGTAAATTTCTCTCTCTTCTCCGGAGAACTGTACACGTTACAAACTTGAATTTATAATCCAGATCTTTGTTTCTCGCTCCTTAAGGATGCTTTTGAGAGGTGCAGCCGTCTTTTCACTGCTCATTTTCTCTTGCTCTGCCTCCCTCCGTAGTGTATCTGGACCACTGCAATAGCACCTTTTTCAGTCCCCCTGCCTCCAGACCTGCTCTCCACTCTAACCCCTGCCACAGATGACCTCCCATGATACATAAATTACCTACTAAGCAACTGCTTGAAATTCTTCAATAGCTCCTTAACTTGGCCTGCAGGTCCTTCATAATCTGTCCTCTCTACGTTGACATTCTCCTCCATTCCACTAAACGCAACTTCGTGTTAAACGTGCCAAACGACCCCTTCCTCTGAGTCTTTACTCTTCACGTTGACTACTCAAGGTGACTCAGCTCACATTATTATATCCTCTGTGAATCCTTCCCTATACCATTCCACGTTCCTCCTCTCAGTTCCTAAAATCCATCTTTGTAATAGAAATTATTTCCTTGTTTTGTAATTATTTGTATCGACTTATTGAAATGTGAAGTACCTGAAATCAGAACCTGTGTCTTCAGAATCTCTAAGAATTTGCACAATGTATTTTCCATTAATTTTTGTTGCAGCTATAAATACTAAGTCTCCTGACTCTCAGTCAATAACAGACCTAATTTAACTGGAAAGGTAAAATTTAGTTATTTCCTTCCTTTATTTATTTTTCACATGTTATTACTGAGAGATTAAAAAAATCAGAGTTTAGATTTGCACTCATTAATTTTTTGAAAGAACGATAGATATCTGGAATTTATATCCAACTGAGAATCCAGTTTCTTGTTTTACGCTGCTCTTTTATGCAAAGAACTCAAACAATCAACCATAACAAGCAGCTACACTGTTCATTCAGCTGTTCATTCACACTGTTCATTCAGTTCATGCAGTTCTTAAGAATGACGTTCTATAAAACCAACCCCAAATTTGAGCATTTTCAAAAATTTACTGTAAGCTATACTTTTCAAAGTAGAATTTAAGGAGAGGAAATACACAGTATGAATTCTTCAAGTAGTATTGTTTCCTAATCTGTATTTAAAAAATATTTCACTGAAATCTTTTTTTGAATTTTATTTAAATGTTTTTATATAGCACGTTCTTATTAGTTATCGATTTTATACATATTAGTGTATATATGTCAATCCCAACCTCCCAATTCATCCCACCACCACCCCGCTTAGCCCCCTTGGTGTCCATATGTTTGTTCTCTACATCTGTGTCTCTATTTCTGCCCTGCAAACCGGTTCATCTATACCATTTTTCTAGATTCCACATATATGAGTTAATATATGATATTTGTTTTCTCTTTCTAACTTACTTCACTCTGTATTACAGTCCCTAGGTCCATCCACGTCTCTACAAATAACTCAGTTTTGTTCCTTTCTAGGGCTGAGTAATATTCCATTGTATATATGTACAATGTAAATTTTCTTTATCCATTTGTCTGTTGATGGACATTTAGGTTGCTTCCATGACCTGGCTATTGTAAATAGTACTGCAATGAACATTGGGGTGCATGTGTGTTTTTCAATTATGGTTTTCCCTGGGTATATGCCCAGTAGTGGGATTGATGGGTTATATGGTAATTCTATTTTTAGTTTTTTAAGGAAACTCCATACTCTTCTCCATAGTGGCTGTATCAATTTACATTCCCACAAATAGTGAAAGAGGGATCCCTTTTCTCCACACCCTCTCCAGCATTTGTTGTTTGTAGATTTTCTGATGATTCCCATTCTAACTGGTGTCAGGTGACACCTCATTGCAGTTTTGATTTGCATTTCTCTAATAATTAGTGATGTTGAGCAGCTTTTCATGTGCTTCTTGGCTATCTGTATGTCTTCTTTGGAGAAATGTCTATTTAGATTTTCTGCCCATTTTTGGATTGGGTTGTTTTAATATTGAGCTGCATGAGCTGTTTATATATTTCGGAGATTAATCCTTTCCCTGTTGATAAGTTTGCAAATATTTTCTCCCATTCTGAGGGTTGTCTTTTCAGCTGTTTATAGTTTCCTATGCTGTACAAAAGCTTTTAAATTTCATTAGGTCCCATTTGCTTATTTTTTTCTTTCCTTTACTCTAGGAAGTGGGTCAAAAAAGATCTTGCTGTGATTTATGTCAAAGAACATTCTTCCTATGTTTTCCTCTAAGTGTTTTATAGTATCCAGTCTTACATTTAGGTCTTTAATCTATTCTTAGTTTATTTTTGTGTATCGTGTTAGGGAGTGCTCTAATTTCACTCTTTTACATATAGCTGTCCAGTTTTCCCAACACCACTTATTGAAGAGACTGTCTGTTCTTCATTGTATATCCTTGCCTCCTTTGTCATAGATTAGTTGACCATAGGTGCATGGGTTTATCTCTGGGCTTTCTATCCTGTTCCATTGATCTATATTTCTGTTTTTGTGCCAGTACCATATTATCTTGATTACTGTAGCTTTGTAGTATAGTCTGAAGTCAGGAAGTCTGATTCCTCCAGCTCCATTTTTTTTCCCTCAAGATTGCTCTGGCTATTCAAGGTCTTTTGTGTCTCCATACAAATTTTAAGATTTAATGTTCTAGTTCTGTAAAAAATGTCATTGGTAATTTGACAGGGGTTGCATTGAATCTGTAGAATGCTTTGAGTAGTATAGTCATTTTCACAATATTGATTCTTCCAATCCAAGAACATGGTATATCTCTCTATCTGTTTGTGTCATCTTTGCTTTCTTTCATCAGTGTCTTATAGTTTTCTGAGTAAATGTCTTTTACCTCCTTAGGTAGGTGTATTCCTAGGTATTTTACTCTTTTTGTTGCAATGGTGAATGGGATTGTTTCCTTAATTTCTCTTTCTGATCTTTCATTGTTAATGTATAGGAATACAAGAGATTTCTGTGCATTAATTTTGTATCCTGCAAATTTACCCAATTCATTGATTAGCTCTAGTAGTTTTCTGATGGAATCGTTAGGATTATCTGTGTATAGCATCATGTCATCTACAAACAGTGATAGTTTTGCTTCTTCTTTTCCAATTTGTATTCCTTTCATTTCTTTGTCTTCTCTGATTGCCGTGGCTAGGACTTCCAAAACTATGTTGAATAATAGTGGTGAGAGTGGACATCCTTGTCTTTTTCCTGATCTTAGAGTAAATGCTTTCAGTTTTTCACCATTGAGAATGATGTTTGCTGTGGGTTTGACGCATATGGCCTTTATTATGTTGAGATAGGTTCCCTCTATGCCCAGTTTTTGGAGCATTTTTATCATAAATGGGTGTTGAATTTTGTCAAAAGCTTTTTCTGCATCTATTGAGATGACCCTATGGTTTTTATTTTTCAATTTGTTAATATGGTGTATCACATTGATTGATTTGCATATATTGAAGAATCCTTGTGTTCCTGGGATAAATCCCACTTGATCATGGTGTATGATCTGTTTAATGTGCTGTTGGATTCTGTTTGCTAGTATTTTATTGAGGATTTTTGCATCTATATTCATGAGTGATAATGGTCTGTAATTTTCTTTTTTTGTAGTATCTTTGTCTAGTTTAGGTATCAGGGTGATGGTGGCCTCGTAGAATGAGTTTGGTAGTGTTCCTTCCTCTGCAATTTTTGGAAGAGTTTGAGAAGGATGGGTGTTAGCTCCTCTCTACGTTTGATAGAATTCACCTGTAAAGCCATCTGGTCCTGGACTTTTGTTTGTTGGAAGATTTTTAGTCGCAGTTTCAATTTCATTACTTGTGATTGGTCCGTCTGTTCATATTTTCTATTTCCTTCTGGTTCAGTCTTGGAAGATTATACCTTTCTAAGAATTTGTCCATTTCTTCCAGGTTGTCCATTTTATTGGCATAGAGTTGCTTATAGTAGTCTCTTAGGATGCTTTGTATTTCTGTGGTGTCTGTTGTAACTTCTCATTTTTCATTTCTAATTTTATTGATTTGAGTCCTCTCCCTCTTTTTCTTGATGAGTCTTGCTAATGGTTTATCAATTTCGTGTATTTTCTCAAAGAACCAGCTTTTAGTTTTATTGATCTTTGCTATTGTTTTGTTTCTATTTTATTTATTTCTGCTCTGATCTTTACGATTTCTTTCCTTCTACTAACTTTGGGTTTTGTTTGTTCTTTTTTCTCTAGTTTCTTTAGGTGTAAGTTCAGATTGTTTATTTGAGATTTTTCTTGTTTCTTCAGGTAGGCTTGTATTGCTATAAACTTCCCTCTTAGAACTGCTTTTGCTGCATCCCATAGGTTTTGGATCATCATGTTTTCCTTGTCATTTGTCTCTAGGTATTTTTTGATTTCCTCTTTGATTTCTTCAGTGATCTCTTGGTTATTTAGTAACGTATTGTTTAGCATCCATGTGTTTGTGTTTTTTATGTTTTTTTCCCTGTAATTGATTTCTAACCTCATAGTGTTGTGGTCAGAAAAGATGCTTGATATGATTTCAATTTTCTTAAATTTACTGAGGCTTGATTTGTGACCCAAGATGTGATCTATCCTGGAGAATGTTCTCTGTGCACTGGAGAAGAAAGTGTAATCTGCTCTTTTTGGATGGAGTGTCCTATAAGTATCAATTAAATCTGTCTGATCTATTGTGTCATTTAAAGCTTGTGTTTCCTTATTAATTTTCTGTCTGGATGATATGTCCATTGTTGTAACTGAGGTGTTAAAGTCCCCCACTATTACTGTGTTACTGTTGATTTCGTCTTTTATAGCTTTTAGAGTTTGCCTTATGTATTGAGGTGCTCCTATGTTGGGTGCATATATATTTATAATTGTTATATCTTCTTCTTGGATTGATCCCTTGATCATTATGTAGTGTCCTTCCTTGTCTCTTGTAACATTCTTTATTTGAAAGTCAATTTTATCTGATATGAGTATTGCTACTCCAGCTTTCTTTTGATTTCCATTTGCATGGAATATCTTTTTCCATCCCCTCACTTTCAGTCTGTATGTGTCCCTAGGTCTGAAATGGGTCTCTTGTCGACAGCATATATATGGGTCTTGTTTTTGTATCCATTCAGTGAGCCTGTGTCTTTTGGTTGGAGCATAATCCATTCACATTTAAGGTAATTATCGATATGGATGTTGCTGTTACCATTTTCTTAATTGTTATGGGTTTGGTTTTGTAAGTCCTTTTCTTCTCGTGTGTTTTCTACTTAGAGAAGTTCCTTTAGCATTTGTTGTAGAGCTGGTTTGGTGGTGCTGAATTCTCTTAGCCTTTGCTTATCTGTAAAGCTTTTGACTTCTCCATTAAATCTGAATAAGATCCTTGCCAGGCAGAGTAATCTTGGTTGTAAGTTCTTCCCTTTCACCACTTTAAATTTATCATGCCACTCACCTTTGGCTTGTAGAGATTCTGCTGAGAAATCAGCTGTTAACCGTATGAGTTCCTTTGTATGTTTTTTGTCATTTTCCCCTTGTTGCTTTTAATAATTTTTCTTTGTCTTTAATTTTTGTCAGTTTAATTACTATGTATCTCGGCATGCTTCTCCTTGGGTTTAGCCTTGACTCTCTGCACTTCCTGGACTTGGGTGGCTATTTCCCTTCCTATGTTAAGGAAGTTTTCGACTATAATCTCTTCAAATATTTTCTCAGGTCCTTTCTGCCTCTCTTCTCCTTCTGGGACCCCTATAATGTGAATGTTGGTGCGTTTAATGTTGCCCCATAGGCTGTCTTCATTTCTTTTCATTCTTTTTTCTTTATTCTGTTCCGTGGCAGTGAATTCCACCATTCTGTCTTCCAGATCACTTACGTGTTCTTCTGCCTCAGTTATTCTGCTATTCATTCCTTCTAGTGTATTTTTCATTTCAGTTATTGTATTGTTCATCTCTGTTTGTTTGCTCTTTAATTCTTCTAGGTGTTTGTTCTTTAATTCTTCTAGGTCTTTGTTAAACATTTCTTGCATCTTCTCGATCTTTGCCTCCATTCTGTTTCCGAGGTCCTGGATCATCTTCAGTAACATTATTCTGAATTCTTTTTCTGGAAGGTTGCCTATCTCCACTCCAGTTAGTTGTTTTTCTGGGGTTTTATCTTATTCCTTCATCTGGTATATAGTCCTCTGCCTTTTCATTTTGTATATCTTTCTGTAAATGTGGTTTTCGTTCCACAGTCTGCAGAATTGTACTTCTTCTTGCTTCTGCTGTCTGCCGTCTGGTGGATGAGGTTATCTAAGAGGCCTGTGCAAGCTTCCTGATGGGAGGGACAGATGGTGGGTAGAGGTGGGTTTTGCTCTGGTGGGCAGAGCTCAGTAAAACTTTAATCTGCTTATCTGCTGATGGGTGAGACCGAGTTCCCTCCCTGTTGGTTGTTTGGCCTGAGCGGACCCAGCACTGGAGCCTTGAAGCTCTTTGGTGGTGCTAATGGTGGACTCTGGGAGGGCACATGCCAAGGAGTACTTCCCAGAACTTCTGCTGCCAGTGTCCTTGTCCCCACGGTGAGCCACAGCCACCTCCCCCCCAACCTCTGCAGGAGAACCTCCAACACTAGCAGGTAGGTCTGGTTCAGTGTCCTATGGGGTCACTTCTCCTTCCCCTGGGTCCCAATGCACACACTACTTTATGTGTGCCCTCCATGAGCGCAGTCTCTGTTCTCCCCAGTCCTGTCAAAGTCCTGCAATCACATCCAGCTAGCCTTCAAAGTCTGATTCTCTGAGAATTCCTCCTCTTGTTGCCGGAACCCCAGGTTGGGAAGCCTGATGTGGGGCTCAGAACCTTCACTCCAGTGGGTGGGCTTCCATAGTATAATTGTTCTCCAGTTTGTGAGCCACCCACCCAGAGTTATGGGATTTGATTTTATTGTGATTGCACCCCTCCTACCATCTCATTGTGGCTTCTCCTTTGTTTTTGGTTGTGGGGTGTCTTTTTTGGTGAGTTCCAGTGTCTTCCTATCGATGATTGTTCAGCAGTTAGTTGTGATTCCAGTGCTCTTGCAAGAGGGAGTGAGTGCACGTCCTTCTACTCTGCCATCTGGAACCCTAGCTCCAATCTTGCCTCACCTAAATCATGTTCTTTATTTTATTTTTTTATTATTTGGCCACACCGCAAGGCATGTGGGACCTTAGTTCCCCAACCAGGGATCAATCCCATGCCCCCTGCATTGGAAGTGTGGAGGCTTAACCACTGGACCACCTGGAACATCCCTAAATCTTGTTCTTTACCCTCTGCCCTATTCATAGGCAGGATTCAAACATTTATCAGGAAACTATGGAAACATTAGTTCACAAAAAAGACACACCAGACATGCCCAACTTCATCTAGTAATACTAGAAAGGCTATTTTCAATATTTTATTTTGTCAAGGTCTTCAATTTAATAATTCGAAACAGCATTTATAAAAAGTTACTACGTGGCTTTTATGTGGCCCAAAATCCAGAGGCGAGTCAACTGAGTTCAGTTTTTAATCACTTCATGTGTTTCCAACTGGCTTCCAAGTGAAACTCAAAAAAACAATAAATCATTTTGATCATTAGAAATATTCAGTAGGGGGAATTCTACATAATTTAGAAATGAGCCATGGAGATATTAGAGAAAAATCACATCCTGAGACTTTCTACTTTAGTGTTCAGTCCAGTTTGAGTTGGGTTATCCACTCTCCTAATGGTACTACATCCTCCCCCTGTCCTCAGCAACATCTCACACATATTCCTTTGCCTTCCACAACATCACTTCCTCCTGGCTTTTGGCCTGCCACCATGGTTCCTTGTTCTCAGTTTCCTCTCTGAGGTTCTTCTCCTGATCTCTAAATATTGCCTGCAACTCTGTCACACCTACCCTAACCCTTACCAGACATGGTCTCTTGTAATGGCACATCTTAACAGACCAAGCATCCACTCCTTGGGGCATGACCTGGGCCCTCCTCTTCTCTCATCTGGCTTTTCTCTTTGATGACCTCATCCCCCTACACGGTTTTATATACCATCTATAAGTGGACAGCTCAGCTATGTATATTTTCAGTCTAGTTCTCTATTCTGAGCCCTGGATCAATAGAGCCAAGATCGATGTCTATTTTAGTGGCTCACATATCAAACTTAGTTCTTCCAAAAGATAACTCTTGTGTTGCTGCCCACCCCTAAGGGGAAAAAAAAATTGTTCTTCCAGGTATCCCTGTATCAATAGATGGAATCATGTCATACCCCCAAGTCTCCAATGCCCCAATCCAAGAGACATAACCAAAATTGTCCTCTCCCTCAGGCCTCACCTGCAATCCAGGCTGCCTTCAGATCTATCATGCCTCTCTCCACTGCCACAACCCCAAGTCAAAGCCAACATTATTGCTCCCCTGGACTACTGTCAAAATCTTCTAATAGGTCTCTCATGCAGCCCTGCTTTTCTCCATCCTTCCTTTCTCTGCAGCCAGAGTGTTGATACCCCTGTCTGCTCTGAGCTTTTTAATAATTTCCCACTGCTCTACAACACAGGTCAAAATCTTCTGCATCATCATCAAGGCTCTTGCAAGACCAAGACCAATGATTGTCAGTGGCTCTTACCTGCTTATCTCTGTCATCTCCCTCCACTTGCTCTCTCACTTCAATCTCTGTGTGTCTCAAATATGCCAAGATTCTTGCTGCCTCAGGACTTTTGTTCATGCTCCTGTCTTTGCCTGGACTCTCCGTATCCCTCTACCACCAAGCATCCACCACCTGCCACCTGCTACCCAGATTTCTAGTCTTAGCTAACAGCACTTCTTCAGGAGACTTCCTGAACTCCCATGCTCAGTTGAGATGCCCTGTTACAGGGGCTCATGGTACCCTGTATTTTCCTTTCAAGCATTTCCTCTTGTTGCAATCATTGTTATTGAGCAGTTAATGATCCACTGCCTGCCTGTCTCTCTCAATAGATTGGAAGTTCCATGAGGCTGGAACGGTTCCTATTTTCTTTACCCTTTTATCTTCAGTGACTTAAACAGAACCTGGCACATAGCAAGCACTCAAAAAATACTTGATGAGAAAATTAATACATGGATAATTCAATGGGAAGGAAATGAGATTTGTTCAATTTCTTTTTCTATTTCCTCCTTCTTTCACATCATCCATCTCTTTTAGTCCTCCCAATGTAGACACAGGTTAACAAAAGGGAAAAAAAGTGGTGGCTTATCTGAAGATTCTCCCCTATTCAGGATTGGTAACAATAAACAATATTATTTCAGTGGGGCACTAGAATATTATTTTCCATTTCTCCAGGCTTAACAAAGGATTCTCATGTCTACTTATTCACGTGCGTGTGTCTCAGAAGAATGCCAAGAGGTTGTCATTAGTATTATAACAGGGAAGGAAAAGATCCTAGCTCTGTTACTACAGCTCTGAGACTAATGGTAAGTCATTTATAGCTCCACACCCCAATCTTCCTTCTATGAAGGGGAAAAACAATCTTACTGACCCCATATTTTGAGATGCTATGATGCAATGCTTTGGAACAGCAAAAGGAACAGAGAAGAGAAACCATTATCTGTCCCACACAAGTGAGAAAGCAATCAAAGGCGACCTATGTGTTTGCTGGTCTATTCAAACAATGTTAACACACTGTTTCTTCACAGCAAAGTACTAACCATAAAAGGATTTAAAGTAAAATATATCCAGAAGGCAAAATGTGTCAATCCTACCAAGAAGGGCAGGATCTCTGCCAATGTAATGTTGTTTCCTTGAGTCAGTAAAAAAACAAGATGCTGACCTGTGTAACTATGAAAAGAAATCTGGTATATCTCAGCAGCAAAAGAGTCTTGAACACAAGAATTTAGCCAATTTGATGAAACTTCACTTACCTGCTCAAAAAAATCCAACTGGGGCAGACTATTTCTCAAGTTGCTTTCTAACTTATTATGCATAATTTGTTTTCTTTACCTGGACCACCTTTTCCACTCCAGGGGGAATATCATTTTCAAAGTTTCAGCTACTAAGGAGCAAATGCCTTGGACAGGAAGCTTGGGGTAATCATGAAGTCATTTTCTAAAGAAATAGAACTACCTTAAAAGTGTGTGCTGTGGACTTCCCTGGTGGTGCAATGGTTAAGAATCCGCCTGCCAATGCAGGGGACACAGGCTCGAGCCCTGGTCCGGGAAGATCCCACATGCCACAGAGCATCTAAGCCTGTGTGCCACAACTACTGAGCCTGTGCTCTAGAGCCCGTGAGCCACAACTACTGAGCCTGCATGCTGCAACTACTGAAGCCCGCGTGCCTAGAGCCCATGCTCCGCAACAAGAGAAGCCACTGCAATGAGAAGGCTGAGCGCTGCAACGAAGAGCAGCCCCAGCTCGCCGCAACTAGAGAAAGCCTGCACGCATGAACGAAGACCCAATGTAGCCAAAAATAAATAAAATAAATAAATTCATAAAAAATAAAACGTGTGTGCTGTGGCAATGGTGGTGTTACTTGCATAGAGCATTCTATAGCAAAGCTTCTACATATATTGCTTCACTTATTTCTCACCACCCATAGAGTAAGTACCATTTTCTCTATTTTACAATCAAGAAACTATGGCTTAAAGATATCAATTCATTTGTCTAAAACCACACTGTGAGTACACGGCAAGGCCAAGATCCCCCACAAAGTCAGTGTACTTCCTGTTGTATCATTCATCTCTACGAGAGCAATGTATTACTTTATCAGGACAATGCCTTTACATTTTAGCACCCTAAAATAGTTAACACCCTAAAATAGCAGTAGTCAGTGGGTGAAAATAGTTCAAATGCTTAACCTTGTGTTATTTATTCTTTATTTAAAGCCAATGCTGATGGGAAACCACTCTTGCCTTCCTAAAGGAATGGTATAATTTCTCCTTTGATTTATCAAAATACCTAGAGAGGCAACTTGGGAGCGTAGTGAGGTGACAAAGAAACAGCAGGTACAAGAAAAGTCAATGATCTTGAACTAATTAGGACAAAGTAGGAATACAGAGCCTCCTCTCCCTACACCTCAAAATCTCTGAGTACCACATGGGCGATGGGGGTCTCAGCCAGTTATTGTTGAATCTCAAAGGAACAAGGTTCCCCAACTGACATCTGGGTTATACTTAAAATATAGTATTACTCTATGGTTAGTAAATATCAGGACAGCTAAACATTCCAATGTAACTTAGTGTTTTTCTACACATTCTAACTTCGAGAACCATGTACGTAGGAATCACATCATCTGAGGTATAGTCTTTGTTTTGTCATTTTCTTTTGACCAAGGCAAAGTCCCTTCACCACTTGGACCCTCAGTCTCCTCGTCAGGAAAGGGAGTTGAATAAGAAGGTCCTTCCAAACTCCTACATTCCCTCTACTTCATCAGTATGATCTAGGTTTCTGGAAGCTGGGTAATGAGTAGTTACAACTGAGAAATGGACATATTCATTCATTCATTATAAGCTCTGTGGGGCTCTCTTCTCAAACTGTAGTTTGGGGAGAGGAGTGTGTGTGATACTTGTTTATTCATTTAATAAATATTTATTGAGTACCTACAAGAAGCCAGACACTGATCAAGGTGCTAGGGACAGAACAGCAAAAAAGATGAATAGGGTCCTGCCCTAATGAGGCTTACATTCTATGGAGGAGATATAAACAATATAGAAATAAATATGCAGCAAACAGGGAGTGATTATGGCTGTAGAGAAAACAAAGGACAAAGGGATAGAGAAGAATAGGGACCCTGAGGTTTTTAACAAGTTATCAGGGAAGGAGACTGCAAAAAGGTCCCATCAAGAAGAGGCCTGGGGACTTCCCTGGTGGTGCAGTGGTTAAGAATCCGCCTGCCAATGCAGGGGACACGGGTTCAATCCCTGGTCCAGGAAGATCTTCCACATGCTCCCTGGCGGAGCAACTAAGCCCATGTGCCACAACTACTGAGCCTGCGCTCTAGAGCATACAAGCCACAACTACTGAGCCCGCATACCACAACTACTGAAGCCCACGCGCCTAGAGCCCATGCTCTGCAACAAGAGAAGCCACCGCAATGAGAGGCCCGTGCACCACAACAAAGAGCAGCCCCCACTCGATGCAACTATAGAAAGCCTGCACACAGCAACAAAGACCCAATGCAGCCAAAACTAAATAAATAAATTTTAAAAAAAAGAAAGGGCTGAATGAAGTAAGAGAATGAACTATATAAAGAGCTGGACTGTCATTTCTTTAAAAAATGCAATTTTCATAAATATCTCTGAGAGAATCAGTGTTTGCTTTCCTTATACAGTAAAGTTTTACTGAGATAATAGTTTCCATAGCTGAAAAGTTAATGAAAAAGTTTATATAATTTATAACAATCCAGGTCTCTTTTGCACAAAGTGGCAGAGAGATGGTTTCTATGCAATTATTAATTAATTCAACAAAACTTATTATGTGCCTACAATGTTTAAATAAATGTAGTCCATACAATGTTGGGCATAACGGCTTAAACAGTCACATCCATGTGTGTCTTTGCTAGAGAAAAGTCCAACGGCATTACACAGAGTGTGCAATGGCACACAGCAATGGCTGAATGGTTTTCCACTGGAATCCCAAGCAGGAAGTTACTCTTCCCTCTAAACGAGTTTTGCAACTCCTTTCCCCAAGGCCACCATGCCTAGAGAATGCTGATGGATCACTGGAGTGTGTGCCACCCTACAGTGAAACCAAGACCCAGACCAAAGGCACTCAGATTAGAGAAAGCTCTAGATATTTCCAGCATCACACAGCCAGTTGTGTTCACTGGTAAAGCAGGCAGCCAGCATTTGTAGAGCATACTGAAGGAAAGCAAGCCTACCATAGTCACTCCTGGAAATCAGGTTTGAGGGTTTCCATACTGTACTTCATCGAGTAAGTTCATTAGCAAATATTATGAACTTTTAGCAAACCTTCTGCCCTGAAGCAAGAAGTGAGACATCTCAGTGTGGATGGTGTGGAATGGAAAGGGAGAGGTGCTGAGAAGAGGATCACTGGTACAGCTAAGAGCTGTTACCAGTTCCTTAGTAGGCAACTTTGAACCAGAACTTGGAACCCACTGGATAGCATTATACACTACTGAGCCAGTACACCCTCCCCGGCAGGGTTATATTTCGGTATTGGAACTGGATGAAATCAATCTTACTTTAAAAAGAGAGACACAATTGAGATACAATTCACATAACACACAATGCACTCATTTAAAAAGTACAGCTTACTGGTTTTGGTATATTCACAGAGTTGTGCAACCATGACCACAATCTAATTTTAGAACATTTTCATCACTGCAAACAAGAAACCCCATACCCAATGAGCAGTCACTCCCCCACTACCTGCCCACCCCTGTCCAGCCCCAGGAGAACACTAATCTACTATCTGTCTCTGTAGATTTGCCCATTAGGACATTTCATATAAATGGAATCATATCATATATGGTATTTTGTGACCGGCTCCTTTCACTCAGCATAATGTTTTCAAGGTTCATCCACGTTGTAGCAGGTATCATGCTTCATTTCTTTGTATTGCCAAATAATTTTCCATTTTATGGGTTTACCGCATTTTGTGTATCCATTTATCAGCTGATGGATATTTGGGTTATTTGCATTTTCTGGCCACTGTGAATAAAGCTACTATGAACATTTGTGTACCAGTTTTTATGGAGCATATATTTTCATTTCTTTTGGGATTTTTTCTCTTGGATATTTTTTCCTAAGAATGAAATTGCTGCTGGGTGATAAAATAACTCTAACTTTTTAAGGTGATATAATAACTCTAGTTTAACTGTTTAAGGAACCGCCAGTGTGTTTTCCAAAATGGCTGTACCATTTTATATTCCCACTAGCAGAGTATAAGGTTTCCACTTTCCCCAAATCCTCACCAACACTTACTATCTTTTTGATTCTAGCCATTCTAGTGGATGTGATAGGTTTTTTTGTTTGTTTTGTTCTGTTTTGTTTTGTTGTTTTGTTTTGGGTGTGATAATTTTGATTTGCATTTCCTTACTGTTGAAAGACTTTGAGCATCTTTTCATGTGTACATTGACCCTTTGTATATTTTCTCGGGAGAAATGGCTAATTATCTACCCATTTTTAAAACTGGGTATTTGTCCTTTTTATTAGAGTTGTAAGATTTCTTTATATATTCTGGATACAAATCCCTTATCAGCTATATGATTTGCAATTATTTTCTTTAAGATGCTAGTGGACAAGTAGACCAATTCCAGGTAATGAACTTCCCTCAGGAGACGCTGCCTTTGCAGGAGATGCTGCCTTTCCCTTTCTGTCAGACTCTGCTACATGGTAAATAAATCACAGAAAGACCTGAGGATACCATGAGAGACTTTCTGTGTATGTGTTTGTTAAAACCTGGGGCAAAGACAAAATAAAATGAAATGTTTACTCTTCAGGCATCATGCTGAGTTAATTTTATTATTTTCTTTTTGACCTAAGGAGGAGTTTCAAAAGAGAAGTCTGGAGCTTTGCTTTTGTTGGTGGCTGCAGTAGATGGGTATTAGGCAATCTATTTTCCTATCATAATCTATCTATCCTGGGATGGCTCCATTTTACTGCTGTGGTATTCCTTCTGACTTCTCCCAGGCAACTGACATTTTATTTATTTTGGGTAAAGAAAAAAATGTTTTTTAATTGTAACAAAATAAGAAAAAGAAAAAAATTGATAAAAGATTATCTTAATTCTCTCAACAGTTACAAACAAGAGAGAACTGAGGTTATGTCTGGCAGTAAATCTGATAGCATCACCTTTAATTCTCTATAATTACATGTTAAAGTCCTTTTCTCACGCTTCATACTTGCCTTTAGTCAGTTTAACAGACCCTGAAAATGGGACTGGTGACTATGTCTCACATCTATGGACGTATTACTGATATCTGACCTGCTGTTTAGAAAGAAAAAAAAGAAAGAAAGAAAAATAAAAGAAAAAAACCTAAATTTAGTCTGAGCTGCATTTATTTTTTAAAATGAGGTGACTAAATTAAATGTTCCCAGTTCAGAGATTATACTATGCTTGCTACTGCATAACTGAGTCTAGGGTGGAGGAATAGCCCCTAAAACAAAATGCTTTACTACCACCTGTTGACTAAAGATTTATACAATGGAATACTACTTAGCCATAAAAAGGATGAAATTTTGCCATTTGCAGCAACATGGATGGACTTGAAGGGTATTCTGCTTAGTGAAATAAGTCAGAAAAAGAAAGGCAAGTACTATATGATATCACTTACATGTGGAGTCTAAAACCTAGAACAAACTAGTGAATATAACAAAAAAGAAGCAGACTCACAGGTCTAGAGAACAAACTAGTGGTTACCAGTGAGGAGAGGGAAGAGGTAAGGGGCACGATTGATGTAGGGGATTAAGAGGTACAAACTATAAAATAAGCTACAAGGATATACTGTACAACATGAAGAATAGAGCTAATATTTTATAATAACTATAAATGGAGTATACCTTTAAAAATTGTGAATCACTATATTGTACAACTGTAACTCATATAATATTGTACATCAACTATACTTCAATAAAAAAAAAAAAGATTCCTGAGTTGGAAGAAGAATGTAACTCTTTGTATATCTCCTATCCTGAACAGTATTTCTAAAATTGCCCCCCATGAGACTTCTTCATTTTGCCTTGGAGGCCAATTTCAAAATTGGGCTTAGGGTTAAATGTCTACATGTGTGAGTGTGTATCTCTCAGGGTGGGACGGTGAAGAAAATATTACCACTATTTACTGCTATGCAGTTTCTGCTTCTAGTATTCAGGACGTCTCACTTCCCTGTCTCTCTGAGGTTGGTTTTAGCTATAAGACTTGCTCTGGCCAATAAAATTGAGCAAAAGTGATCTGTGCCTCTTTTGCTGAAGCACTGAAGAAGCCATGTATGGTTTTCCATGCTCTATTGCCCATTACTGAGACCTGTGAAACTCCATAGGCAGGAGCCTCTGGCAGCTGGGGTCTCAGAGTAAAGATGACATGAGTCAGAGCCCTCCACCAGTGGGTATGTGCTGTAAGTAAGAAACAAACCTGCATCGTTTTGGTTACTGACACTTGAGGAATGTTTGTTATCAGAGCATAACATTCTGTCCTGACTAATACAGGCAGCAAAAAAGAACTGCTTTCATTCTGGGTCCAGTTCTTCCTCTGCACACTTAAAAATTCTCTATCAATTATCGAGGCAAATGACAAAGCAAATCAAACTTGATCTGATCAGTTTACAAAACCTGCCTCTTGGAACTCGAAAACATCAAAGAAAAAACTGCCTAGAATATAGGTTCTACTATACTGAAACGTGTAAGCAGTTCTCCCTTTCCTTCTCCCCTCACCGCCGTAAAAACAGACATTGTAGCCTCATATCCATGAAAATAAAATAAAAGATGAGAATAGACAAGTTTTCTGAAAATCATCCCATTCTTTAAATATTTAAATATGGGCCATTGAGCGTTTACCTACTTACTATGTACTAGCCAAGCTCATCTCCCCATGTGCATTGTATGCCTGTGGGAGGCCTGTCTTCACACAGGCAGCTTGGTCTACCATTGAAGGCTTTCTCCATTGAAGTATATTGAGCATACTGAACAAAATGTGAACCTTCTGTCTCTCAGCAACAAAGCTCCTGCTAGGTTCCGAGATGGCTATGGACTGCACGTTCTCTGGGTGCTATTTAGGGAGCAACAGAAGACAATCCAACTCTAATGTGTTTACCAGGTCAATTTCCTGCATAGTTATAAAGCCTAATTTCCCCTTGCAGCCATCTCACAAAGATCTTAAAATGTGACTACATCATGAGTTTGAAAGACTCTCAAAAAGAGCCACCTGCCAGATGCAACAGCAAATCTCTCTCTCGCTCTCAAACAACAACAACAAAAAAAGTTTTCCTAAAAAGATGCTCCTGTTCGAAGAGTCTATGAAATAATGACGATGCAGCCCCAAAGGATATAGGATTTTGGAGAGAGAAAATTAAAAGAAAAAACTCATCTGAAGCCAGAGCACTGAGTTTTTCCCATTATGCTACATAAAAATGATGGGTCTGGAGGCAATTTAACAAGTTTAAATTACAACTTGGAAAGTAATAAGCTTTGGCTCTTGAGATGCACAACCAACTGGGAATGGTCTGGTAAAAAAAATTCTCTGTCTTCCACATTTCTCAGCTAAATCCCAGATGCATATGCAACACTTAGCATTTAGGAGATAATATGTGAATTTATGAATCTGCAAGCAGGATTTAGGAGCCTGAAATCACTAGAATGATGGTCTGAGATATAAATAAGCTTTCACCCACTGTGTAAAATACCGATAAAGAGGTCTTAATGGATGCTTTGATTTTAAAACGTGATTCCAAATAGAGTGTTACAAATATAAACACCAGCAACTTCAGAAATGTCATTCATTTCGTATCTCTGCATATCCAGTTGAGGTGACTTTCTCCAGAAAGATGGCCACAAACCAAGTGTCCCCTCATGTTTGCACTTCTTAGTGAGAGCAGGCTAATAACTTCTTTAACCAACATTTTAGAGGCTTAACAAAGTAAAGGTTTAGTTTTTGCGCCAGTAACTCTCCAAGGCTGAGCTTCCTGGTCAGACAGCTGTCCTCCAAGCAGCAGGTCCTCCCTCAGCCTGTGACTCCACCCTCCTCTTAGAACTTGGAGCCTCTCCATCCAGATGGCAGGAGGAGAAGGAAAATGGAGGCACATTTGCACATTTCATGGGCCAGGCTTGGACAAGGAATACATCTCTTCTGCCCACATTTCAGTGGTCAGGACTCAGTCATATGGGATATCTACCTGCCAACGAGACTGGGAAGTGTAATCTAGCCGTGTGTCCAGGAGGGAAAGGGAAAGGATTTGATGACTCCTTGGCTCCCTTGCTCGCTAAGACATAACCCCTCTGTTTTCTGTTCTATGAAATGGGCATAGAAATTGTACCTGCTTATTATTATTCTACCTCCACTTTTGCCCAGGGTATCCAAAACTGACCGGACTCAAAACTGACTTGAATTTTAAGAAATTTATGAATGAGCAAGTTTGCCAGCTTATTTCAATTGGAGGCTAAAAAGTTATCAGTCACCAGCTAGGACACCCCTGTTGGGGGCTGAATGTTTGTGCACCCCAAAAATTCTTATGCTGAAATCTAGTTCCCAAAGTGATAGTATGTGGAGGTGGGGGATTTGGGAGGTAATTAGGTCATGAGGTTGGAGCCCTCATCAGTAGAATTGCCCTTATAAGAAGAGGCCAGAGGGACTTCCCTGGTGGCGCAGTGGTTAAGAATCCGCCTGCCAATGAAGGGGACATGGGTTCGATCCCTGGTGTGGGAAGATCCCACGTGCTGCGGAGCAACTAAGCCCGTGAGCCACAACTACTGAGCCTGCGAGCCACAACTACTGAGCCCATGCACCACAATTACTAAAGCCAGCACGCCCTAGAGCCCATGCTCCGCGACAAGAGAAGCCACCGCAATGAGAAGTCCACGCACCCCAACGAAGAGTAGCCTCCGCTCGCCACAACTAGAGAAAGCCCGCGTGCAGCAACAAAGACCCAATGCGGCCAAAAATTTAAAAAGTTAAAAAAAGAAGAGGCCAGAAAGCTAGCTCACTCTTTGGACCAGGTGATGACATAGCAAGAAGGCAGCCATGTGCAACCAGGAAGAGAGCATGCATCAGACACCAAATCAACCAGCCCCTTGATCTTTGATTTCTCAGCCTCCAGAACTGTAAGAAATACATTTTTATTATGGATAAACCACTCAGTTTACGGTATTTTGTTATAGCAGGGCAAGCGAAGACAACCCCTTTCTTGAGTCAAGGTGTCCAAAATGCAAAGTAAGCCGTCAGAAAGTGACATTCTAAGCAGGGGTAAGTGAGAAGGACACGCACCAGTCTGAAGGTGTGTTTTTTTCCTACACCAAGTATTTCTCACCCTGGCACTACGGAGCTTTTTGGCTGGATAGTTCTTTGTTGCAGGGCTGTACCACACATTGGAGGATGTTTGGCAATATCTCTGGCCTCTACTCACTAGATGCCATTAACACCTCCCCAGTTGTGAAGACGAAAAATGACTCCAGACATTGCCAAGTGTCCCCTGCAAAATAAATCTGCACCCCTTAGCTTTCAGAACGACTGTTCTAGATCATGAAAATGTATAATGAACTAACACAGCCCACCATGTGGCTGGAAAACTCCTATATGCCAGAGATGGTACCTGTCTGTCTGTCTGTTTTTCTGTCTCTCTCTCTCTCTCTCTCTCTACCTCTCAGACAGTCTGGAAAAACAGTGCCATGTACATCCTCTTTGGCCCTCCTTTCTCTAGCCTCCATACAGCTCATCTTCCTCAAACATCACATGCCTCCTTCAGATGTGTAGTCGCCATCGATGAGATTACACCTCTCTCCTCTACAGTGAAAGCTGTCAGAGGCTCTGTCTGTGTCTCCCATTCCCCCAGGACACCAATGTTACACATTTTGTTAGGGACTAAATTACTAAACAAGCTTCCAACCACAGGTAAATGGATTGGGACTGTTACACCAGTCCCCCCGCAAATGTCACTCACTTATTCTCAACAGCTAAAGGTGTTTCCAAGAAGGCAATAAGGAAACTCGACATTTACAACCTCATCGTAGGGCACTTATTCAAAGCAAAATCCAGTTTAGGGAAATGCATTCCCGTAAACTTCCTCTGAAAACTCAAATAGAAAAATATTTTTAAATCTTGGTCCAAATAGTGATACTACATTGTCTCCCTTCAACTAACTGTTGCATCTCAGCAATCAGAGAAAGACTCTCTGATGTTGGTATAACCGTACAAAGTTCCAAGTGTTTCAAGTTGAAATGTGCAAAGGGACTTATTTATTACTTTCATTGCTCAAAGGAGAATCTTTGATAAGGAAAAAAATGTGCAAAGCCAAAGAATGCTTTTATTTGTATAGAGTGGACTTACTCTAGGATGATAATGCTTGGAAAACCCAAGCTATTTAACGAATATTACATGAACACTGCAATAAAAAACTGTCAGCTTTCCTTCGTTTCAATTTATTTTTAAACTAAAAGCCACAATAATAATAATAATCACCACCATGCATTGAGTGTCTATCATCTTTCAAGCCACTCTGTTCATCATCTCTGATGCTTACAAATACCCTGTAGACAGGTATTTATATCATATTTTCAAAAGATGAACAAATTGAGGCTTAAAGAAGGCAAGCGATTTGTCTGGGAACGCACAGCTTGGTAAATACAGAACTGAGACTTGAAGACAAGTCCCCCTGACTGCGAAGCCCTCCGTGTTTATACTATTTCCATCAAACCATGAAGTTATGGGAAGTTCATTTGTTGAAAATTCCACATCGGCAATCACAGGCATGCCTACACAACAAAATCTAAATGTCACCGTGGTAACAGATATTTGAATTCTCATTTCCTTGCCCAGAGGTTCTCCTCAACTGGATAACATGTTAGGTTCTGCATAAGTAGATTAAATCGAACCCCAGCTATTCAGAAAGTGTTCTTTCATTACTATCTTGGAAGAGTAGTTTATGCAAAGAGCATTATTAAGAAGCACATTTCTAACAACAATCTGATTTGCCTGTATCCCCCAAGTGAGTCATGGTCTCTCCCCTAAGAGTATAGGCAGAGGAAACGAAGCACAATGCTTCTCTTTCTCATCTATCCCCTGACACTGTCGCCCCCGCCGCCCCCATGCAGTGACCTCATAAGCTAATGAGAGAGGTGGTTGCTCGGTACAGCAGCACCCATGGCTGAGCTGTCGTGTTCGCACTCATTACAATGAAAATCTGTCCTGCTGCCCAGTGGGCTCAAGTCACCATGGCAACCCACCAGCAACATCACTCACACAAATTACAGCAAAGAAGCATGGACCAGCTCCACCTGGAAACTGAAGCAGTCACACAAAGGAGGAGATATTTCTCAAGGATACTTTGCTCTTGAGTAGCCATTGGCAATCCCGCATCTGTTCAGCTTTATCACCAAAATAAACGTCAGTTCCCTTAAAAGTCGTTAAACAAAATACACTTGAACCTTCGTTGTGACTGAAATGTGAATCGAAGCTCTGAATAACTATGTCATGAAGGGCAGGATAAGGAGTCGTCTCAATAGCTTTCGAGCCCTCAGCCCATCTGGAATGCTGCAGGCACACATGTGCCCTCGCGTTCCCAGGGTGGCAGAACTTTCCCTACCGAGTGTGCAGGTCCCAGCAATAGGTCCAGGGAGGAGAAGCCTGGAGCCACAAAGGAAAGGGAAAAAGTGATGCCTGTGTGATGTTGAGGCAAGAAAAGGAAACTTGGTCCTTTTGGAAAGTTCTTGTTTTCTTCTTAAAAAAAAATACATATACGTGTATATATGTATGTGTATATATATATATATATATATATATATGAAAGTCTTTAAAAATATCATCTTTAAGAAATACCACACGAGAGGCAGAAGAAAGTCCTTTTTTACTGGAGGACAGTGGAGATGAAAGGAGGACACCAGAGATTGAATAGTCACCGTGGAATGTGGTTGAGTAAGTCAGTTAGGGAACTAGTAGCTTCTCAGACAATTTCATGGGTCCATTCAAGTTGGTGACTACGAACTTAGAAGGACACCAAACTTCCCAATTCCTTTCAGTCCACTTCCTTCATGACACTGGACTCCTGGAAGGCTTAATTCCCTCTGTGTCACAGGCACCTAGCTCAGCTTCTGGCACAAAGTAAACGCCCATAAAAGGTAGTGGACCTCAACTAGAAATGGCACTGTCCCTAAGGTCTGATGTATTAGTTTCCTGGGGCTGCCGTAATGAAGTGTCACAACTGAGTGGCTTAGACAACAGAAGTTTATCGTTCCAATGGCCAGGAGACCAGAAGTCCAAGATCAAGGTTTCAGCAGGGCCGTGCTAGGGAAGGGTCCGTTCCAGGTCTCCAGCCTGGCTTCTGGAACTTCCTTGGCTTGTGGTGGGATAACTCCAGCAATCACATGGAGTTCTTCCTGTGTGCGTGTCTGTGCCCAAACTCCCCCTTTTTATAAGGACAACAGTCACAGTTGATAAGAGGACCTCCCCACTCTGACATAACCTCACCTCAAGTACTTACACTTAACCACGACTCTATTTCTAAATAAGGTCACATTTGGAGGTACTAGGGAAATAGGACGTCAACATATTAATTTTGAAGGGATACATTTCAACCCATAACATCTGAGCATAAATAAACCTTAAATAAATACTAGATTGTTCTATGCAAAAAAAGTATGAAAAGAGTAAAGAATCCCCTTCACACACAAAGATGACCATGGCAGCCAGACTTTAGGAGTAATTTATTTCCTGTAAGACTATAGCTTAGGCAAAATATCCATTCTCTCAAAAGGCACCAATTCACGCCAGACATGAATTCCACTAATTGATCCTATTTAGCAGTTAAAAACCAAGATCTCAGCATAGATCTGAATAAATCACAAAGGTCAATCAAGTAAAATTCGGTTCTTAAAGGGGCTTAATACTTTCTGAAAGAGGAAACAAAACTCGGCTGAGGTTGAAAGGAGTATGAAATATTTATCTAACTCAGAATCAATCACTGTCAAGCAATTTCCAGGAGTCAGAAGAAGGCTGGTTATAATCTAGTAATGTCACCTTGAGGTCTGGGAGCAAACCCGTTAAGCAATCTTAGAAAAAAACAATGCAGACACTGACAACTGTATTGTTCTTGGAACCAATCCTTGAGCATTAACTTCTGTGTTTCCCAGATGGTAGGCTGTTTCTCATTTATTTAATGGCACTTAGTAGGATCATCTCCTTTTAAAGGTGCACATCCTCCTCACTTCTGCGAGAAGGAAGGCTTAAAATTGGCTACAGGAAGGGAAGGATATACTTATCGCACAGAGTAAAGGGTTAGAAGATGAACACGGTCCTTTCACATCTCCAGTGATGGTCTGAAGACCACAAGCCCCCATTTCCAACTGACAACCTCAGCAAGAGGGCGTCCCCTTCACACACTGGCCCCTCTGTGCTCATGTGACAGGTAGTCACCATCCCAGAGAAATTAAGTGAACGGTCAATATTACAAAACTGACTTTCAAGCCCACAATTCAGAATAAATAAATAAACACGAGAATTCCAGCTTTTGGCCGTCATTATCACTGTATGCTTTTCTGGACTTGAACAAACCCTCTGTTTTGCTATTGGCATACATTGCTAAAACTTTGTCACAAAATGCTAGAAATTCTTAGTTTCTCTCTGATACATACCATTTTGAATTTTGTACAAATGAGCTCTAGATTCAGGTGACAAATTAATCCAAGCTCATTATGTAATTAAATGTTTGATTAGGAGCAAGAATTAACATACTACACAGAGGCATATAATTTTATGAGACAAACTAGTTAACTTCAATGAAGAGATTCATCATGGTGACAAATTACCTGACCCATCCAATTCAATATGTAATTCAAAATAATTTTTCAAGTTATCTAAAAATGTAGTTATTAAAGAGATATATCAAAATGTATGCACTACCCTGTAGAACTTTTTTAAAATTACTTGGGCAAAAGATGAGGAGATTTTAAATGTACGCTTAAAAATATACAGAGAGTAAAGCTCAAAGCTGGAATTCAGAAAAAAAGGATGAAACACTGACAGTTTTTTTGCAGCAAACACTATGTGCTTGAATTTCTATTTTTCAACTTGGTGCTATTTGGAAATGGTGCATTTAATGCATTTTTCAGGCTTTCTGGTTATCTTGGTAAAGGGAACTGGCTGGTAGCATTCAAACTGGAGATGGATTTGTTTTAACTGCCAGATACAATCTCTATTAATCAATCTGAGGTCTTCAAGTACAATTTTGTTTGCTACTTCAGGAGCTGGATGGTATACAATTGCTCACAGCTGTTTCTAATTACACCTTGATCCAATAAATGACTAAATATTTTTTAACATGCTGGTAGTAACTACTTAAGAAGATGCACAGATCAATAATTAAAAGTAACACTTCCAGGCATCAACCTGCATAAATTAGAACCTGTCGAAAACACAAACACAATTCAGCAGGTGGCACTATTCCCTCAGCCAGAATTCTCTTCATTATGCTTGATCTGAGTACTCTCTACGTGGCAGTTACCTTTATTCCTTGCTTCCATGGAATTCCATGACCTAAATCAGTATCAACATGCCAACCTCAAATATTGATATATTGCCTGGCTTCTTCTCACGATCCAGATTTAAAAAAACAAAATGGAACAGATAGCAGGTGTAAGAGGAAAGAAACAGCTTGATTTCTCATCATCAGAGCGCTACTTCAAGTAAATTAATTCTTTATACCCCCTAAAGACAACCCAAGTGATGACCTTTTCTACTGATACTATCCAATGAGCTAATTTAAAATATTTAAACTAACCAATGCGCAGTTTTCTCTTCTTCAGCACTATTGACATGTGGGCTGGATAGTTCTTCATTGGTGAGGAGGTAGGGGGATGACACCCTGGGCATTTTAGAATCTTTAGCCGCATCTCTAGCCTTTACCCACTAGATGCCAGTAGCACCTCCCTGGTTGTGACAGCCAAAAGATATTGTCAAATGATCCTGGGGACAAAATCATCCCATCTGAAAGCCATCATTCAATGAGTGTTCTTCCTTTATACTAAAGACAGATCTCTGGCTTCACGGCCCGAAATGGAGCTATTCCACTAGCACACTTTCAATAACAATGTTTATTATCCTTTTTTATCTGATTCCAAAGGTTGATGCATATGCACTGTTGAAAATTCTGAAGACAGGAAAAGCACCAAGAGGAAAACTAAAAGCACCAGTAATTGCCCCATACTATGACAATGACTGCTCTAATGGTATCACCTTAATTTTTTTCTTCATGAAGATGCACACAGATTATGTATAATAATTATTTGGTTTGTTAAAATCTGAGGAAAATACAGCAGTACTATTTTGTATAAAAAAAGAAAAAAAGTCTTTTTAATCTCTAAATATATACTCTGGCATTAAATACTCAATTAAGCATGGTTTTTCATGGCTGTAGATTATTCTTTACAAGAGATAAATGTGATCTTTTTTTTTTAACGAAGCTCTTGTACTGGACTTTTTTTTTCTGATCCCAAAGGTTAATGTAAATTAATTTTACTACACTCTAGGGATAGTCCCCACAAATAGGAAATTTTAGTACTAACCTATTTTAGTTCTACCTTCACGCAAAGAGAACAAAAGCGGGAAATAAAGAAGTGAAAAAATGAAGAGCGCTTCCCTGGTGGCGCAGTGGTTGAGAGTCTGCCTGCCGATGCAGGGGACACGGGTTCGTGCCCCGGTCCGGAAAGATTCCACATGCCGCGGAGCGGCTGGGCCCGTGAGCCATGGCTGCTGAGCCTGCGCGTCCGGAGCCTGTGCTCCGCAACGGGAGAGGCCATGACAGTGAGAGGCCCGCATATCGCGAAAAAAAAAAAAAAAAAAAAAAGAAGAAAGGGGGAACAAAGAGAGAAAGGAAGAGAGGGAGGGGGAGAAAGAGAGAGAGACTGAGAAGGGGAAAAGCAGGGGGGAGGGGAGGGGAGAAAGGGGTGAAGAGGTGCAAGAGAGCACAGAGGGAAAGATGGAGGGAAGGGAAGCAGTTTCAGTGGACGCTGATTTACAAATGAATTTGCTGGCATCCTTCCCACTGTTCTTTCTTCTCAGTCTTTGAATGGTTCCTGCGGTTCATCCTCCTACAAAGATGACACTGCTCTTGTCCACCATTCAGAGAGCACACATGTTGAATTATTTTCCCTCATACGCAGCATACACTCGTGAAATGGCTACGTGAAATAAAACTGAGAAGCCTTGAAAACATGATGATGCTAAGTGAAAGCAGCCGGACACAAAAGGCCACATATCGTATGATTCCATTTATACGAAATACGCAGAAAAGGCAAATTCATACAGACAGAAGGTAGATGAGTGGTTGCCTGGGGCTGGGGTGTAGAGGATGGAGAGTAATGGCTTGACTGGTAGAGATGTCCTTTTGGGGTATGAAGATGTTCCGGAACTAGACCGTCTTGATGATTGACAACAGGGCGAACGTACTAAACGCCGCCGAATGATACACTCCAAAATGGTGAAAATGGTAAATTGCACAATATGTGTTTAAAGCAAAAGTCATGAATGAAATAAATAATAAAAGAATCTTTTTATAAAAGTATTTGAGTTGAGCTGTGGGGATTTAAAAACTACATAAAAAAAAAGCAAGAAAAGTAATAGCTATTTTATTTACCATCCACTACCTGTTACTATCTTATTTGGCCTGCACAGCAACCTTGCCAGCTGAGTATTAGTCCCATTTTACAGATTATGTAAGAGAGACTAAGAAAATTAAGTTGCTTCAGGATAGGCAACTCCTTGCCATATGCTCCAGTAATCCCATTCCTGGGCATATATCCAGACAAAGCTGTAATTCAAAAAGATACATATACCCCAATATTCATAGCAGCACTATTTACAATAGCCAAACCATGGAAACAACCTAAATGTCCATTGACAGATGAGTGGATAAAGAAGATGTGGTACCTATGTACAATCGAATACTACTCAGCCATAAAAAGAATGAAGTAATGCGTTTTGCAGCAACATGGATGGACCTAGAGATTATCATACTAAGCAAAGTAAGTCAGAAAGGGAAAGACAAATACCACATGTTATCACTTATATGTGGAATCTAAAATATGACACAAATGAACTTATCTATAAAACAGAAACAAACTCACAGACATAGAGAACAGACTTGTGGTTGCCAAGGGGGAGGGGGAGTAGGGAAGGGAAGAACTGGGGGTTTGGGATGAGCAGATGCAAACTATTATATATGGAATGGATAACCAACAAGGTCCTACTATATAGCACAGGGAACTATATTCAATATCCTATAATAAACCATAATGGAAAAGGAAAAAATAAAAGGATAGGCAACTACTGCAAGGTGGAATTAGAATTTGCTTCTGACTCCAAAACTTTGTGACCAGGTTAAGTAGGTAGATAAAATCCTTGACTGTGGCCTTACACATATATTAACTTCCTGAGTTAATGAACACACCTCAACCACACAGTCATTTAAGAAAGAAGAAAGGTCCTTACCCCGTCTGTGTCCTTGCCATGTCTCATCTCAAATGAGGCACTATTTCTCAGCAGGAAAAGAAACAGGATGAAAACACAGAACATAGAATTCTAACTCCTTTTCCCACAACCATCTCATGAGCAAAGTGGAGCTTAACCTCTCACTTCTGCCAAATGAGACATAATCAATCAAATTAACTAGCTAAGTCACTGAGGCCAGGAGGGAATATCATGGGGAAAAAAATAGATGGTTTCATGCATCTATGACTGACTTCAGAAGTCATATTTTCTTTTTTTTCCAGCTTTATTGAGATATAATTGACATATAACACTGTGTCAGTTTAAGGTGTACAGTGTGGTGATTTGATACAGGTATGTATTGTGAAATGTTTACCACAATAAGGTGAGTAAACACTTCCTTCATCTCACATAATTACCATCTTGTTATTGTTGTGATGGTGAGAACGTTTAACATCTATTCTCACAGCAGCTTTCAAGTATAAGTACAGTATTGTTAACTATGATCACCATTATCCCTGGAACTTACTCACCTTACAGTGGAATGTTTGTACCCTTTGGCCAACATCTCCCCATTTCTTCCACCCTCCATGCCCTGGTAACCATCAGTCTGCTCTTTGTTGCCAAGAGTTTGATGTTTTTAGATTCCACATGTAAGTGAGATCACACAGTATTTGTCCTCCTCTGTCTGATTTGAGATCATACAGTATTTGCCTTCCTCTGTCTGATTTATTTCACTTAGCATAATGCCCTCAAGGTCCATCCATGTCATCACAAATGGAGAACTCCCTTCTTTCTGTGGCTAAATAATATTTCATTGTATGTATATATACCACATTCTATTTATTCATCTGTCGGTGAACACCTAGGTGATTTCCATATCTTGGCCGTTGTGAATAACGCTGCAGTGAACATGGGAGTGTAGATATCTCTTCGAGGTAATGAAGAAATCATAAATTTTCATGATGCTTATAGCCAAATAGCAAACAGACAGGGATGACTGACAAATCAACATACCTCATATACAGAACTTTCATTAACATTTCATTAGTTCACAAACAGTCAGCACCTTAGTCAGTTGCCTATGTTTTGTCTTTGTTACACAGAAAAAGAAATCTAGCTGATGCTTCCAGCAGTGACTAGCTAGTTACACATATGCCAACATCTACTTCCCATGATCCGGGAGGGCTCTCCAGTGTGGTTCCTGTTGAGTTTGGTCAAATCCTAAACTGCACCCCGATAAGACTATCTTGTGAAGAGACGGCATCCTCCTTGGCGGCACCTGATACAAAAGTTCTGTATAAAAATGCTTAGGATATAATTACAGCAAAACCTAGGGCTACAGAAAGGCTAGTCTCCAGCAGGTCCAGCTTTTCAAAACAACACTGAACAGGGGTGGGAGTCAAAGGAGTGGTGCAGGGAATGAAAGCATCTCATTGAATCAAGAAGGAACTTCGGCTGCAAAGCTGCAATGAGTGTTTTTTTGGTAACTCCCAAATGTGGCAATTAAATGAATTACTGTCCAGAAAATAAAAGAAGGACACCCAGAGCAGCAAAGAAGACCCAAAGATAAGGATGGGTACATTTTAAAGCAGGAAAAGAGTAATCATGTGAAATGCAGAACTCATTATTAGACAGTAAACAACAAGCTCAATTTATGCTTGTTCATTAATGGAATAAGGTCTGAAGAGCAGGCAGCAGATGTGGTTAGTAGTTTCTAAGATGGCCCCAACAATCCTCACTTCCCAGTATTCACGTCCTTGTATAATCCTCTCCCCTTGAGTGTGGACCGGATCTTGTTGTGACTGGCTTCTAAGATGCCACTTCCAAGTTTAAGTTACAAAAAGACTCTGTCTTGTGTCCTGCTTATCCGCCCCCCCCCCCCCCACTGCTCTCTCACTTGCTTATTCTGATGGAAGCCAGCCGCCATGTTGGAGAGCTGCCCCATGGAGAGGCTCTCGTGGCAAGGAAATGAGGTCTCTGGCAGATGTCCTCAGTCCAGCCACCTGTAAGGAGCCGAATCCTGCCAGCAACCACCTGAGTGAGCTTGGAAGTGGAACCTCTCTCAGTCGAGCTTTGAGATGAAACTGCAGGTCCAGCCAACAGCTCCATCAATGACAGCCACAGGAGAGACCCTGAGGCAGAGGCAGCCAGCCAAGCTGCGCTCAGATTCCTGAACCTCAGAAACTGTGAGATAATAAATGTTTGCTGCTTTAAGCAACTCATTTGGGGGTAATTTTTATGCAGCAATGGATAACTAATATAACAGAGTTTTCTGATATTTCACTGGTTAATAGAGAATCATTTCATAAAGTTAATATTCCTCCCTCTTGGACTTGGCCCCCTAACCTATTTCCTACATATGAAAATAGCTTCTTTGGCCTCTTTATGTGAATTAAGGATAACGGATTATTTACCCTCCACTAAAAAATCAACTAAGGATTGGCGCTTCCCCTTTGATTCAAACCTACTGGCTGGTTATTCTGAACTTCAGGGGCATAAATTGACTAAGGAAATTATTAGTACTGTTTGACCCCTGAGAAAATTTAGATAACTATTTGCTCAAAATTCTCAGCTCTACCTTAACCTAAAACTACACACTGCAGTGATGCAAAACATTAAGTAGAAGGTTCATACACCCTATGCCAGATCTCATCACGTACCTTTTTGGTAAACATGTTTTTCTTAGAGAAATGAACGATAAACTAAAGTCTATGCAGCAGAAAAATTCAACTCCCTTAAGACAAACGGCTATCTCCTACCACTAAGCTCTGCTTGTAACAGTGAAGGAAAAATGCAAGCGGAAGATGAGGGATTTTTTTTTTTTTTACATTTAAGAGCTTTAATAAATTAAGTTCATGATCCTTTTTCTTTAATCACAAACCTTTGTGTATGTCATCAATTTCAAGTAAAGTATACTGCATGAGGCAATGCCCTTTTCTGATTCCTCATAAGTAGTTGTTCTATTTAATACATTTGGGGAAGTCCCAGGAACAAAAGCATAGAGAAAATGAAATGATTTCTGTCAGACATGCCATGCATATTTGTATGGGTAAGTAGGTGACATATGTACTTTAATAAAAAGAACCAGGGGCCCTGAGAGTGGAAAATAAAGCATCATCATTTATCCTTTTATCATTCTTTATGAGACAACATATTTAAGTTAATTTCTAACAGTAAAGATGATATTTGTCTCTTACCAGAGGACTGAATTTCAAATCAAGGACACTAAATTCAGTCTGATGTTTCCAATTAGATGTTAATGGCTTAAATATATTATGTCCCGAGTGGAGGCAGAGAAATGAACAAAGGCTTGAACTCAAAACACTGTAAAGTAAGTCAGTCCTCAAGCGCTGAAAGACACAAATAAACAAAATAACAATAAAGACACATACACACTTCTACGCGGGGATGAAGAGAATAGGTGGATTTAGGTCGAATGCATCTGCATCAATTACACAGGTAACTGAATCTCCATAAACCAGCACCAAGAGTTATGCTTTCTATAAATGATGCACTTTGCTTAGCTAATTTATAAATATACACACATCAAGGCCATTGAAAACTGCACGGAACGGGCCTTCCATTGTTCTGTTTGAGAAACTGGAAGAAAGCAAAAGACAGACTTTGATGGATCACAGGGAAACGCATCAGCCTTCCTCCGCGTAAGGCAGGCAAAGCTTCTCCTTTGTGCAGAAGAGGCACGGGTCTCCCTCCCACTGCACCCTGCAGAACACACTGGACCCTCAACCGGTAGAAATGAGAAATGAAACGACGTGCCTGGAGAAAGGCAAACAAGTTCTTGGAAACGTAGAGGACAATGACAGCAAATGGCCTTTTGCTTCCATTGTCAAATCACAGCAGAAAGCAGCCCCCACCCCACGCACCTCCACTTTTGTCCTGGACCCTCAGAAGGAGGCAGGAAACAGTGGTGATGGTCACATCACATGTGCAAAGACTAGAGCAACAAGTTGTCTTCTGAAAAAGCCTCAGCACTTATAAAAATTTATTAGACATTTTTTAGCTTTATTGAGGTTTAACTGACAAATGAAAATTGTATATTTTACGGTGTACAACTGTGATGCTTTGATAGATGCATACAATGTGAAATGATCACCACAGCAATGCTAATTAACATATTCATCGCCTCACACAAGTTGTCTTTTTGTGGATGATAAGAACACTTAAGATCTACCCTCTAAGCAAATTTCAAGTACACAATACAATATTGTTAACTATAGTTGACTACGCTGTACCGTAGATCTCCAGAACTTATTCATCTTGCAAAAGTGAAACTTTGCACCCTCTGACCAACATTTCCTCATTTCCCCCACTACCCACCCCCTCGGACCCTGGCAACCACCATTCTACTCTTTGCTTTGACGAGTCTGACTATTTTAGATTTTACTTATAAGTGAGAACAGGCAGTATTTGTCTTTGTGCCTGGAGCATAATGTCCTCCAGGCTCGCCCACGTTGTCCCACATTTCTCCGGATTTCTCATGCAGTTTTTCTCCCCTATCTGTCCATCACTAAAGTCCAACTGAAACGCCTGCTCTTCAAAATGGGTTCCAAGAGCCTCTTTCTTGCAGAGTTACCTGCATACCAACTCCGCATTCTCCAAAATACTCATTTGACTATTGGGTGATCATTGAATCAAAACTGGAGCAGAAACAAGACACCCTGTGGCCTAAGATCTAATGTTCTACGTCGTCATCTTGCTATTTGCTATAGACGTATTTTTGTTGTTTCACTGTGTCCGTTTCCCCTTTCCACAGTCCTAACGTATCTGATTTCCCTTTGGAAGTTCAGGTAGCCTGAGTAAGCTCCACCACAGAAGAAAATCCCCAGGCTGGTACCTTCCACCCCTGGACCAAGGTGATTTGCTCGGGCTGGGAAGGTAGTGTGAACCTATCTAATCAGAGGCCCTCGGTGCTTTTTCTGGACAGGTGAGATCCAGGGTATAGGAGGAGGGAAGGAAGCAGGAAAGGGGACAGTGGGAAAAGGGAAGAAATGGGTAGGAGCAAAAAGGGACTAAAGGAAAGGGTGAAATAAAGAGAAAAGAGAAAAAGAAGGGCAAGAAAAAGAGGCAGAAGGAAAAAAGAGCTTCCTTATACCAAACGCTCCTTCACAATACACGAATTCTTAATCTTGCTTCCACATCACTGTCAAGGCACTTAACCTACCTTTATTCACACTTAAAAGAAAGAAAACAGGATACAACGTCTCAAATACCACCTGATTCACAGCCACAGCATAATCGTTAGCTAATGAGTCAAATACTGAAGCCTAAAGACAAACCACTATGAATTCATGAGTGAGGTGAAGAATCCATCCTCTATCCTACAGATACAGTGAAAACGACACTCTGCTTCTTTCACAGAATCCTACATTTTCCATATTTCAGATAGTGCTGATCTTAGCATCCTTCTATTCCAAAAACCTGTGTTGTGATCTATGGAACGAGAAGAACGAAAAACTCCCAAGTCTAAACACTCAGGCACTGAGAAAGTCTCTTCTGCTTGCTGCAAAGACATCTCGACCCACAAATGTGGAGTCTGCCCTAGTTAATGAACCATCTTGCCTATGCTAACTGGCTGCTAGCTGTCAATAAATTTCAGAGTTTGGCCAAAGCTAGATGCGCTGCATTTCCTTTGATGTCTTTAACATCCACATGAGTGATTATGATTTCTTTTCTTATCTCTCCGGTGATACAGTAAGGAGGAGCAGTGTTACCGGATTGGCCCAGAAATGAAGAAGATGAAACAGTAAGGCTGATTTCCCATCTCTTTTTTAAGAATGTCACTCAGCCTGATGGGTCTAGGCTTTCTCACCTGCTGCATGGCCCAAGAAGGCATTTGGTCTAAATCTAAATATCTGACACCAGCCTATCACTTTTTCCTCCTGAAACAACAGCAAGTATCAATGAACAATCCCGGCATGCTCTTCTGCAAAGCCAAGAAGCAGCCTCAAGGTCTTTACCACCGTACTCCAGGTCCTTTGTCTCCAAAGTACACCCTGGGAGGTATGCAATAGAACCCCTTAGGTTAGGGATGGTGTACCTTAGAATTTCTATTTACAGTTATTTTTATCTTCAAAAATGTTAAATAAATTCAATATAACGCATGCTTAATATACAGACTGACACTGGCACCCTCAGCCAGTCCATATGTCAGATAACTAGTGTCACACACAGAACAAGAAGTCTCCAAGGGTGTGGTTCTACCGTGGAAAAGGAGTTGACGGGGCCGCCCCACTCTTGTGATCACTCAGAACAATACCCCATTCACATGTGCTCATCTCCATGAATTTATGGGTCTCATAGTCTGATTTTAACAGAGCCCAGCTGAAATCCCCGCTAATAAACAACAGATTTAAGATAATAAAAAGAATTCACACACAACCAGACGACAACAACAACAAAAACGGCAGAGCCGTTACATCTCCTTCTGTCATGTGATCTTTTCTACCTCATTCTAGGGTGAAAACTGATGATCTGATTAGATCTGAAAGGTTAGCCAAAGAATACTGAAGTCATCAAAGCCATGTGAAATTTGGTTTTACATCTACTGTAATTAAAGAACTTGCCTAAGCTGATGATAATATGAAGCCATTGCAATTAAAAAGATAGATACATAATATCATTTATTTCAGATTTAGCTCATTCTTCTAAAATTTCCATTTTATGTATTTTTAAATATACATAAATGTATCAGTAACCATTAATATACAGATTTATCCTATATATTAATAAATTTATAGTTATCAGTAGTGAATGTTTATTTTGTTTAAAAGGAAGCAAAAGTTAAAAGGAAAAATGCATAAAGTCCCTAGTAGGGATTTTAGTGACAGATAAACTAATTCATTTCATGAATGAATAAACTAATTTTTTCTTTGTCCTAAGGGGACTCTAGATTCCCTTCCTTTGACGCTCTTTTCTCAGAATGACTCCAGTATACACATGGCAGAATCAGTTACCTCCCTCCCTGCTCTTCCTCTCTTCTGAGGGGTGACCCTTGCTAAGAAGGACAAATGAAATCCAGATTCTGTTGGCATAGCTATGAATAAACCAGGTTTTCGCTATAGAAAAGAGTCAATTTTTGTCCTCAAGATAAAAGTTTGTTTGGTGGCAAATTTATGCTGAGGGCCCTGAAAGCCCCTGTAGGTCTCCCCAACCCCAAAATGCTCCCTGTCAGCCAGACCCAGTAGAGGATGGGGCTGTGAGGGAGGGGTGAGGAGTGAAAGGACTTTAGGACACCTTTAGAATGAGAATAAGGAAGAGAGAACAAAGAAGGGACTTTTGGACACAGGTGAGCTCTGAATGAACTGGTGAGCTATTCAAGGAGAAAAGTAAACATTTGTTTTGCATCATCCCATGAACAGACTAATAGTAAGATGTCTCTGTGATCATGGACAGCACCTTCCCTGCCCTAGCAAATATTATAGGCACAGCTAGATGGTGACAAATGAGAATTTTAACACTGCTCATAAGTGTCACAAAAACAAGTTTTAAAGAGAATGGATTCATCCATCAATGGTGTGGGGGGAAAACCTAATTTCAGTAGGATCATTAGCTCACAAGGTAGCTTTCCTGTTTCCCAGGATGATGAAACCTCATTTATCCCCATTACTTCCTGAGTAAATTATTTTATAATTCCCAGATTTGGCTTATGAAGATGACTGGTGACTCATAAACGCCAATCTAACTAATGTCTCACTCGGAGAACTCAGTATGCACGGAAGCCCAGACATCATTTCTCCTGCCAAGAAATGAATGTATAATATTTTCAGTAAAAACAAAGAAACGAACAGCCAGCACACCAAGGAACACATCTGCCCCTGTTGTCACAGTGGTTTTTATAATTACTTGCTGGTAGTCAGGAATTGAAATACACAGAGATGTAATAAGAAATAGCTGTTCCTATTTAAGAGCACGATTAATGACCTTTTTATGATCTGGGTAATTTATTGCCACTTTAACATCTATATCTCATTTGCCACCATTTTGTCTATAGTTCATTGACCTTTCCATTCAAACCAAGGGGAGCTGTATTTGAATAACAATGGTACTTTATTTATACAGCTCTACCCTTAGGAAAAGTTCAAAGTACTTTATAAATATCTCTTTAAACTCGAAAGTAAGTTAAGCATCACCATTTCTATCTAAGATAAAAATATAAAACACGGAAGTTTAAACAGCTAAAATTAGCAATTTAGAGAGGGTTTAACAATTCAGAGAGGATTTCTGGATAAAGATGGCAAGTTGACCTTAAATATTTATGTCCTCTGCAAACTCCACTAAATTGATCATAACGCACATTTTTAAGTCATAAGCACAAAAGGACAAAATGAATGGGAGAGAACAGAGTAACATACTAGGGGTCCAACAAAGATTTGAAAGCTTGAGAAAACCCAGTGAGTCTATACAAATAAGCCACATCCTCCAAAGCAAGTTTTATAAAGCTGGTATTTTTATCTGATCCATCTATATTGTTTCATATTTGTCAAATGGTTTCAAAAATAGGAGGGGAAGGAGAAATTTTACTCAAGAGTCCCTAAAATACCAAGAAATAAGAGTCTCCAAATTGAAAAGATCCACTACTTTCCAATTAAATGAATTGGGGCAAGGGTGAAAAATTCACACCAAGACACAGAAGACACAGAAATCAACGGGCAGTGCCTTCACAATTTAAGAAATTATATCTAACTTATATTTCTATACCCAGCCAAACTTTCCAAAAGGTGAGAATAGAATGAAGAAATTTTCAGGCACACAAGGCACACAATTCTTATTTCTTAATATGTGTTCCAGCAAAATAGGAGAATAAATTTTTTTAAAAAAGAGGAAGAAATCAGAGGAGTATCCACCACAGGAGAGAGAAATTCCAGAGTTATAACAGTGAAGACTGCCTAGAAACAAATAGTCTAGTCTGGTGCAGAAGCACCAGAGAGAATCCCAGGAGAAGATTAAAAAGACTCACAGAATTTCTATAATTGACTAGTTGAGTAACATATTTATTGACAGGTATATGCCAAATCTGACACAGTACTGAGGAACAAACTATACTAACTCTAAACTTAAATTATTAATTCAAAGAAAAGTGAACAACAAAAAAATACAATCAGGGTGTAATGATGGATCCGTTAGTTATTACGCACATATTGAATAAACTAAAATTTCAGAAGTAACTATATTAGGAAGATGGAGGAAGGAAAGTGGGTAGGGTTATTACATACCTAAATCTTTATCTACCAAAATACACAGAAGATTTCTAAAATAGGTGAAAACATAGTACTTAAAATATGAAAGTAAGGGGAGGACCTTCAAGATGGCAGAGGAGTAAGACATGGAGATCACCTTCCTCCCCACAAATACATCAAAAATACATCTACATGTGGAACAACTCCTACAGAACATCTACTGAATGCTGGCAGAAGACCTCAGACATCCCAAAAGGGTCTTGGTGCTCCGACCAGGTGTCAGGCATGAGCCTCTCAGGTGGGAGAGCTGAGTTCAGGACATTGGTCCACCAGAGACCTCCTGACCCCATGTAGTATCAATTGGTGAGAGCTCTCCCAGAGATCTCCATCTCAACGCTAAGACACAGCTCCACTCAATGACCAGCAAGCTCCAGTGCTGGACACACCATGCTAAACTAGCAAGACAGGAACACAACTACAGCCATTAGAAGAGAGGCTGCCTAAAATCATAAGTTCACAGACACCCCAAAACACACCACCGGACATGGTCCTGCCCACCAGAAAGACAAGATCCAGCTGAATCCACCAGAACACAGGCACCAGCCCCCCCCCCCCACCAGGAAGCCTACCCATCCCACTGAACCAACCTTACCCACTGGGGGCAGACACCAAAAACAATGGGAACTACGAACCAGCAGCCTACAAAAAGGAGACCCCAAACAGAGTAGGTTAAGCAAAATGAGAAGACAGAGAAATATGCAGCACATGAAGGAGCAAAGTAAAAACCCACCAGACCAAACAAATGAAGAGGAAATAGGCAGTCTACCTGAAAAAGAATTCAGAGTAATGATAGTAAAGATGATCCAAAATCTTGGAAACAGAATGGAGAAAATACAAGAAACGTTTAACAAGGGCCTAGAGGAACTAAAGACCAAACAAACAATGATGAACAATACAATAAAAGAAATTAAAAATTCTCTAGAAGGAATCAATAGCAGAAAAACTGAGGCAGAAGAACAGATAAGTGACCTGGAAGATAAAATAGCAGAAATAACTGCCACAGAGCAGAATAAAGAAAAAAATATGAAAAGAATTGAGGACAGTCTCACAGACCTCTGGGACAACGTTAAGTGCACCAACATTAGAATTCTAGGGGTCCCAGAAGAAGAAGAGAAAAAGAAAGGGACTGAAAAACTATTTGAAGAGATTATACTTGAAAACTTCCCTAATATGGGAAAGGAAACAGGCAGTCAAGTCCAGGAAGTGCAGAGATTCCTATACAGGATAAATCCAAAGAGAAACATGCCAAGACATATTAATCAAACTATCAAAAATTAAATACAAAGAAAAAATATTAAAAGCAGCAAGGGAAAAGCAACAAATAACATACAAGGCAATCCCCATAAAGTTAACAGCTGATCTTTCAGCAGAAACTCTGTAAGCCAGAAGGGAGTGGCAGGACATACATAAAGTGATGAAAGGGAAAAACCTACAATCAAGATTACTATATCCAGCAAGGATCTCATTCAGATTCGACAGAGAAATTAAAACCTTTACAGACAAGCAAAACCTAAGAGAATTCAGCACCACCAAACCAGCTTTACACAAATGCTAAAGGAACTTCTCTAGGCAGGAAACACAAGAGAAGAACAAGAACTGCAATAACAAACCCTAAACAATTAAGAAAATGGTAAAAGGAACATATATATCAATAATTACCTTAAATATAAATGGATTAAATACTCCAACCAAAAGACACAGACTGGCTGAATGGATACAAAAACAAGACCCATGTATATGCTGTCTACAAGACAGCCACTTCAGTCATAGGGACACATACAGACTGAAAGTGAAGGGATGGAAAAAGATATTCCATGCAAATGGAAATCAAAAGAAAGCTGGAGTAGCAACTCTAATATCAGACAACATGGACTTTAAAAAAAGACTATTACAAGAGACAAAGAAGGACACTACATAGTGATCAAGGGATCAATCCAAGAAGAAGATATAACAATTGTAAATATTTATGCACCCAACAAAGGAGCACCTCAACACATAAGGCAAATGCCAGCCATAAAAGGGGAAAACAACAGTAACACAGTGCTAGTAGGGGACTTTAACAACCCATTTTCACCAATGGACAGATCATCCAAAATGGAAATAAATAAGGAAACACAAGCTTTAAATGACACATTAAACAAGATGGATTTAATTGATATTTATAAGACATTTCATCCAAAAACAACAGAAAAAACTTTCTTCTCAAGTGCTCATGGAACTTTCTCCAGAATAGATGATAACTTGGGTCACAAATCAAGCCTTGGTAAATGTAAGAAAATTGAAATTGTTTCAAGCATTTTTTCTGACCACAACACTATGAGACTAGATATCAATTACTGGAAAGAAATTGTAAAAAATACAAACATATGGAGGCTAAACAATATACTACTAAATAACCAAGAGATCACTGAGGAAATCAAAGAGGAAATCAGAAAATACATAGAAATAAATGACAATGAAAACACAATGACCCAAAACCTATGGGATACAGCAAAAGCAGTTCTAAAACGGAAGTTTATAACAATACAATCCTACCTCAAGAAACGAGAAAAATCTCAAATAAACAACCTAACCTTAACCTAAAGCAATTAGAGAAGGAAGGACAAGAAAAAAAGCCAATGATAACAGAAGGAAAGAAATCGTAAAGATCAGATCAGAAAGAAATGAAAAAGAAATGAAGGAAACAGTAGCAAAGATCAATAAAACTAAAAGCTGGTTCTTTGAGAAGATAAACAAAATTGATAAAACATTAGCCAGACTCATCATGATAAAAACAGAAGACTCAAATCAACAGAATTAGAAATGAAAAAGGAGAAGTAACAACTGACATTGCAGAAATGCAAAGGAACATGAGAGATTACCACAAGCAACTATATGCCAATAAAATGGACAACCTGGAGAAATGGACAAATTCTTAGAGAAGCACAACCTTCCAAGACTGAACCAGAAAGAAATAGAAAATATAAACAGACCAATCACAAGCACTGAAATTGAAACTGTGATTAAAAGTCTTCCAAAAATCAAAAGTCGAGGACCAGATGGCTTCACAGGCAAATTCTATCAAACATTTAGAGAAGAGCTAACACCAATCCTTTTCAAAATCTTCCAAAATATAGCAGAGGGAGGAACACTCCCAAACCCATTCTACGAGGCTACTATCACCCTGATACCAAAAGGAGAAAAAGATATCACAAAAAGGAAAACTACAGGTCAATGTCTCTGATGAATATCTATGTAAAAATACTTAACAAAATACTAGCAAACAGAATCCAACAGCACATTAATAGGATCATAAACCAAGATCAAGTGGGGTTTATCCCAGGATTGCAAGGACTGTTCAATATATGCAAATCAATCAATGTGATAAATCATATTAACAAACTGAAGGATAAAAACCATATGATAATCTCAATAGATGCAGAAAGAGCTTTTGACAAAATTCAACACCTATTTATAATGAAAACTCTCCAGAAAGTAGGCACTGAGGGAACCTACCTCAACATAGGCCATATATGACAAACCCACAGCCAAAATCGTTCTCAGTGTTGAAAAACTGAAAGCATTTCCTCTAAGATCAGGAAAAAGACAAGGTTGCCCACTCTCACCACTATTACTCAACATAGTTTGGGAAGTTTTAGCCACAGCAATCAGAGAAGAAAAAGAAATAAAAGGAATCCAAATTGGAAAAGAAGTAAAGCTGTGACTGGTTGCAGATGACATGATACTATACATAGAGAATCCTAAACATGCTAGCAGAAAACTACTAGAGCTAGTCATTGAATTTGGTAAAATAACAGGATACAAAATTAATGCACAGAAATCTCTTGCATTCCTATACACTAATGATGAACAATCTGAAAGAGAAATTAAGGAAACACTCGCAACAAAAAGAATAAAATACCTAGGAATAAACCTACCTAAGGAGACAAAAGACCTGTATGCAGAAAACAATAAGACACTGATGAAAGAAATTAAAGATGATACAAACAGATGGAGAGACATACCATGTTCTTGGATTGGAAGAATTAACATTGTGAAAATGACTCTAATACCCAAAGCAATCTACACATTCAATGCAATCCCTGTCAAACTACCAATGGCATTTTTCACAGAACTAGAACAAAAACTTTCACAATATGTATGGAAACACAAAAGACCCCAAATAGCCAAAGCAATCTTGAGACAGAAAAACGGAGCTGAAGGAATCAGGCTCTGTGACATCAGACTATACTACAGAGCTACAGTAATCAAGACAGTATGGTTCTGGCACAAAAACAGAAATATAGATAAAGGGAACAGGATAGAAAACCCAGTAAAAGAATAAAATTAGAACACTTCCTAACACCATGCAGAAAAATAAACTCAAAATGGATTAAAGACCTAAAGGTAAGACTGGACACTATAAAACTCATAGAGGAAAACATAGTAAGAACACTCTTTGACATAAATCACAGCAAGATATTTTCTGATCCACCTCCTAGAGTAATGGAAATAAAAACAAAAATAAACAAATAGGACCTAATGAAACTTAAAAGCTTTTGCACAGCAAAGGAAACCATAAACAAGATGAAAAGACAACCCTCAGAATGGGAGAAAATATTTGCAAATGAATCACTGGACAAAGGATTAATCTCCAAAATATATAACCAGCCCATGTAGCTCAATATTAAAAGAAAAAACAACCCAATCCAAAACTGGGCGGAACACCTAAATACACATTTCTCCAAAGAAGATATACAGATGGCCAAGAAGCACATGAAAAGCTGCTCAACATCACTAATCATTAGAGAAATGCAAGTCAAAACTACAATGAGGTATCACCTCACACCAGTCAGAATGGGCATCATCAAAAAATCTAGAAACAATAAATGCTGGAGAGGGTGCGGAGAAAAGGGAACCCTCTTGCACTGTTGGTGGGAATATAAATTGATACAGCCACTATGGAGAACAGTATGGAGGTTCCTTAAAAAACTAAAAATAAAACTACCATATGACCCAGCAATCCCACTACTGGACATATACCCTGAGAAAGCCATAATTCAAAAAGAGTCATGTACCACAATGTTCATTGCAGCACTATTTACAATAGTCAGGACATGGAAGCAACCTAAGTATCCTGTGACAGATGAATGGATTAAGAAGATGTGGCACATATATACAATGGGATATTACTCAGCCATAAAAAGAAATAAAATTGAGTTATCTGTAGTGAGGTGGATGGACCTAGAGTCTGTCATACAGAGTGAAGTAAGTCAGAAAGAAAAAAACAAATACCATATGTTAACACATATATATAGAATCTAAAAAGGAAAAAAAATGGTTCTGAAGAACCTTGGGACAGGACAGGAATAAAGACACAGATGTAGAGAATGGACTTGAGGACACGGTGAGGGGGAAGGTTAAGCTGGGACAGAGTGGCACTGACATATATACACTACCAAATGTAAAATAGATAGCTAGTGGGAAGCACCCGCATAGCACAGGGAGATCAGCTACATGCTTTGTGACCACCTAGAGGGGTGGGATACGGAGGGTGGGAGGGACACGTAAGAGGGATGGGATATGGGGATATATGTATACATATAGCTGATTTACTTTGTTACACAGCAGAAACCAACACAACATTGTAAAGCAATTTTACTCCAATAAAGATGCTAACAAAATAAAATAAAATATGAAAGTCAATATAAGAAGAAACTGTTGAAATAATTATAATGTCCCTTTCAAGCAGGGCTAGGGTGTGAGGGAGAGATATAGTTTATGTTTCATTATTATTTAAAGCTTTTATTCATGCAGATATTGCTTTGATTAAAAAAATTTAAGGCTAAAAAATCTTCTGCAAAAATAAGTTCAGGCTTGTATGAGATTATTATCACAGTCTATATTGTCTAATGCGTCCTTATTTAATGCTCATTTTTCCATTTAACAAAGAATAATTAAACTAGCCCTAGAGTATCAGTCAAAGTTGCTGTAACATTTCACTTCCTCATTACAGGTGCCTCTAATGTAAAATGTAAATAGAACACTGGGAAAAACATGATATAACAAAGAATGATAAGTAGAAAATATATATAATTTAAAATGTCTTTTAAACATTAACTAATTATATTCAAGCATTATATTTACATAAAGCAGATTTTAGTTTGGAAGTTATAATAACCTTGTAACCATCTCTAACAAGTAGTACAATCTCTGCTGCAAACAAACCATAAAGCATATCATTAATGAGTTTTTGCCAACTTAATTGGTTTTCTGTGTGGTGTTTCTGTTGGTTGCCTAACAGATGAAGTCTACCACAGAGGAACTATATTTTATCCACAGAATTAATCCAGGAAAACATGCAGAATAATTAAAATGTTTTCTGAATAAATGAACCCTAAATTCACATAATGATTAAATTTTCAGAGCTAAACCAACAAGTTGTTTCAAAGACAAACTGTCTAATGAGCAAATCGTGAGAGAAAAAATAACTTCATAACAAGATACTTCTCTCAGGCACACACATCACACTGATGATAGCTTCCAAACCATCTTCAAAATTATCCTTTAAGCTTTGTTGGGAATGGGGAGAAAACATTATTCTCACTCCCTGTGGCAGAACTGTGGACTTTTTTTACAAACAGTGTTTAATATGCTCACTACGCTGAACCATAACTAACTACAAATGCTCACAACTTTGTGTGAGAAAGCTGACCCCAATTAAAATGTTAACATATCTCTTCTTTTTCAGAAATATTGATAAGTAAATAAGACAAAGAAATGTGGCTCAACATAGGAGCAACCTTCCTCATTTTTCTATTTTTTTAAGTAGTTTTCTGAATTCCAATGAAAGAATTTTGTTAGGCTCAAGAAATAATAAACTTAACCTAAACAACTTATTAACTATGAACGCTATATTTTTGCCTGAAAGTTCTTACACTTCTAGAACTACCCATTTATAAGGGTAGAACCTACAGTAAATGAAATAATGGCCACCCAAAGATATTAGGTCCTAACCTCTGGAGCCTGTAAATGTTATAAGGGAAAAGGGTCTTTGCAGATTTGGATAAATTAAGGATCTTGAGATGAGGGGATTATCCTGGATTGTCTGGTAGACTTTAATTCTGATCACATATGTCCTTATAAGGGAAAGGCAGAGATAGATTGATACATGCAGAAGAGGAGAAGGCAGTGTGGCCAGAGATAGAGATCAGAGTGATGTGGCCACAAGCCAGGTAATGCCTGCCGCCACCATAAACTGGAAGAGGCAAGGGACAGGCTCTCCCTTAGAGCATCCAGAGGGAGCGTGGAATTGCCGACATGGTGATTTCTGCCCAGTGATACTGGTTCTGTCTTCTGGCCTCCAGATATGTGTGAGAATAAATTTCTGCTCTTTTAAGTATTATACTAAGGCTGCCACCAAGCAACTCTGAGGAAACCAGTACCCCATCCTTGCAAACATATAAGAGTAGGATTACACTTATTATGCTGAACAGACCAGACTAGTCTGCCACCAGACAAGTCACAAGTTCGATGGAGAAATGTCACTTTTCCTGAAGCTACGGAAATTTTGATTCAGGCAGAAAGAAGAAACAAATGTCTAAGTTGGTGACTTAGAGGGAGCTCTTTGCCAAATGCTCTATGGAGAATGTAGTTTCTTACAGATAACTTTCCAGGCAACCTCCTCATCCAAGGAATTTTTTTCTTCAATAATTACTTTTAAAAACTAATTACAAAAGTAAATCTATGTTCACTGTTGAAAATTTATAAAAAGCAAAAAATAAGAAAATCAAAAGCTCTACCTATAATCTCACTATCCAGGATCGTTTCTGTTCATATTGTAGTGGGATCCTTCTATTATGAATACTTGCATATAATTATTTTATTTTACAAAAATAGGATCTAATAACACTTTGCAACCAGCTTTTTAAATTCATTTAATACATTATGAACATTTTCCTCACCAGCATAATTTCTATAACAAAATTTTTAATGACTACATGTTTTCCATAGTATTGCAGAGCAAAAATATTATCATTTCTTTCGTTTAGATTATTTTCCCACTTTTCGCTGAGGAGTCTTTGCTGATTTCCGAAGAGTTTTTAAAGGCAAGAAGTAAAGTAGGCAGTGACATTACAAATTTGGAAATACAGGACGATATCATCTTTGACATTATACGAAGGTTAAGCTTTAACGTCAAATCTGGTTCCCTAGAGTAAAATGGTCATTTTCAGCCACAGCCCTTATAGTGTGTGGGGCAGCAGGAAATAAATAGTTTGAAGGTATAAGGATCCCCAGAGAACCCCTCAATGGGCCAAATCAATCATGGGAAAGATTAACCTCTTAAAGAAGTCTGCCATCCTACTCAACAAGCATTCAGGCAGAACGATAATCTACATTCTAAATACTTCTGTCAGCTGAAATAAAGACACTTCCCAGGATGAAATGATTTTAGTCATCATATAACAAAAGTGAGCTCATGAAGGATGAAGAACTTTGTTGAAGTCACCACTGCTGTCAGTGGGAAGACTAAAGTGTAGAATTCAAAGTCATAAGTTAGGACCCACGGCCAAAAAGTTTACATTAAAACCATAAATGAAATCCCTCCACACTAGGTACCACAGCAGCAGCGTAAGTAGCCTGTATCTTGAACACACATACAGAGAGCAATCCTAAAATAACGTACAGGGGCTTCAGCTATCCCTAGACTTATATCCATTTTGCCTCTTGATACTTCTGAGAGTTGAACAGGATGGTGAGGGGAGTGGGCAATGTGTGTAGGATGAAGAGGAAAGAAGAAGGCTCAGGCGTGATTCAGTGCCCTGTGGGGAGGAGAGCATCCTCTGGTTTTCCTAATGCTCCTTTCCCAGTGATTCTTCTTTCTCTCTACCGTCCTTAAACTGCGTGATTACATAATGGTCCCTACTCACCAGGTCCTTGTGGAGATTAAATGTGTTAATCATGAGAAGCGCTCAGAACTGTGCTTGGCCTGCCCAGTCGTGCTCAGCGTGTTACTGTAATTGGTGCTCACATATTTCACCAAGTCTAAGGTGGCCATAGTTTTTCATGTTTTAACAATCCTAAGGATGAGACGTGTGTTAGCGTCAATGGCATCATAAAAGGATCAGTGACAGCCTTTTCCTTTTATGGCGGTAAAACTGGAAGCGTCTTAGATTCAATGAATTCAGCATGAGACCTTCTCCTGCACAGGATGTTGAGATGTCTGAATCGTGGATTTAAGCCCTGAAGAGTATGTGCATGTGTAAGTTTGTGTGTGGGCGTGCCTGTCTCACTCCTTCCTCTTCTCCCGGCCCCACTCTCCTTGAGAACATCCTCAAGACATCCATGAAGCTCCAAACCCATTTAACGAGATGCCCTTTGGGTGTTGCCACTGGTGGTCCCACAGACATCTCAAATTTCATAAGCTTGAACACGTTACCTCTTCTGAAACCCTGCCTCTCTTTCTCTACTCTAAACTGGACTAATGGGCTGCTCTACAGAAACATCTTCCATAAGAATTCAAGGGAATGGGCTGGGCCATAACACAGGAGGAAAAGCAGCCCTTGCCTTGAGACCCGAGGACACTGCATTTTCCTCAACCACCACTGCCCTATCCTGCAGAGTATATGTGTCTCCCTCAAGGTCATTAAGCCTGAAGAACTTTTTTGTAGTGGACACTTTTGTTCCCTCTCTAACATCACCTGCTCTCTCCCCTCCTACTGGAATTTGCAGATTCAAAAGCAAATAAATGGTAATGATTTAAGTCAGTTCGAATTAGGTTTCCTGTTATTTCAACCCAAAGCATCCAACACCACTGTTCATCTTTGTGTCCCTATTAATAGCCTTGAGGGTGTGCAATATATTCTTGTGGATGAAGAAAAAAATGAAAGAAAATCAGGAAGAAAGGAAGGGAGGAGGGAAGGGGGAAGGGAGGGAAAGAGAAAGAAAATTTACAAATCAACAGAGAATAAAAATTGCAGAAAAATAAAAGCTTGTTGATATGAGCTAACAGATGTTAGCTCGTATCACCTTTCACCCTCCTCCACTTGGGGAGACACGCAGGTGTGACTGTGCTTTGACCTGTTTACAGGGAACTCTGAGAAAGAATGAAGAGAAAATAAATTAGAATTAAATATCATCCACTCTGAATTCAGAGGAAAATAACCCATAAAGACCACGGGCCCAAATCTTATTCCATCTATCACTACTTTTTGCTTTATTTGTATTCTGTCTTCATATCTAAATCAGAAACTTATTTTGCAAGGAGAAAGTCTCTATCATTGGCATAACTGAGTTCATGCAATGTCCAAAAGGACCTACACCAAGAAAGGGCTGCAAAATGCATTAGATGAGGATGACAATCTAATCAATGTTTCTCCCTTCTGTTAGTGTGTAAAAACAATGGGCCTTTAGCTAAAGTGAGAAAATATAACTGCATTTCTAATGAAATACACAACGGATCAAATAAACACGAAATGTAAGTATAGAAAATAGATACCTATGATGCTAATTTTAAATATGTTTAAATTCAAATCAGGAGGTCTTATTAGATAAGTGGGGTTGCTGGAATCCACTTCTAAGACTGGCCATTTCACACGTGCATGAAATGGTAGGAGTTGAGGAAGTTGAGGATTTCCTGCTACGCCTTCAGTTCAGAAACTCTCCTCTCTGTCCCATAAAACAGTAAACCAACCACATCCTTTCTGAGAGCTAAGGGGCTACGACTGGCACGCCTAAACACAGCAATCTCAAAGAGAGTAAAATAAAAATGGTCACGGTTTATGAATCATTAACTCCTTCTTAGAGACTAGTTTGTTTGATGGTTTCTGCCCTCACAATTGGGAAGAAGACAGCAAGGGCCTTAGATGCCAGGCCAAGTGCCTCACTCAGGAGGAGGTGAGATTTGGGAACCGGAGCATCACTTGGAGAGCAGGCCCAGGTGAAATGCTGGTGGGGCCCACGGGGAAGGGGGAAGGGACGGGGCAGCTGGACAGCTACCAAGCTGCAGAATGAAGGCAAAGGCACCCTCAGCATAAACGATAAGGGAATGGAAAGGGAGGGGATTGGAAAGAAACATCACATGCTTAACTAGCCCTATTCACCAGCAACTCCCAAAGCCTGCCTGGTGGCCAAAAGGAGCATTCCCTCTGGAGACCATCCCTCAAGACCTAGCTTAGGACCTGGCTCAGCCCAGCGATGCTGAGAGGGTATAGAGGAAGACAACCAGGTAAATCCAGAGTAAAGGCAGACAGACCCAGACCCAAACAGGAGCCCTATGTAAATAACTTCTAATTTTCCTGCTTTTCCTTCTTATCTCTTTCCCCACGCATCTTCCCTTGGTACTTCTCTTCCATGTTATTTCCCTTCTTAGAAATGACCACTAATCACAAACTTTATAAAAAGTTTTAAATAAAAGATAAATGCTGTAAGATGTCCCAAACCTCCGGTTACGTGTCAGTGTATTTGTTACAGCATTGCTGCTATCTTGCTTTAAAACTGTAAGCACCATGTAGCTGGAGACCATCTCTGTGGAATGGATGTTGTAGAGGGTCCACATGGCTGTACAGGAGCTCACTGGACATTTCATGGTTTGTTCCATATATATTTGTTACAAGGCATGTGACTTCTCATCGTAGACTGTCCTTTCTTTTTTAAAGAAAACCAAATTTGAGAATCCAAGCAGTATATCTGGGATGAAATTATGATGCTGTGAGTACACTCTCCTGATCCTTCTGGCTTTTAGAAGCAAAGATAAGATTCTAATTCAATTAAATAAGGTAAATCCTTGACTCTTGGACTTTGAGGTAAGAGGATACCTGATATATAATGACCCAGGTTAAGGCCTATGAAAGAGGCAGAAACTGAAACCTGCAGAAGAGAAACTTGCTTAAATGCACATGACACAAACAGTCAACCAGTTTTAAGAGCTGTCTTTGGTCACTGAGAAGCAGTGGACTCTAGTGGGAATGAGCACAGGCTGTGGAGCCAGAGTGATGAAATTCAAATCCAGGCTCTGCCAGTGACTCACTGGGGACCCTGGGACAGGCTGAGCCTCCCTGTGCCTCAACTAGCTCATCTGTGAAATGGGGCTACAGATGGCACTTGATCCGTTGAGGCGTCCTGAGGACTAAATGGCTCAGTACCATGAAAAGTACATAGGCAAATGCTTACTTATTGTACTAATAAACGTTAGCTTTTTACTAGCATCTATTTCTGTAGTATTAGTATTTTATTATGATTTTTATCATCATCAGGTCACCATTTCATGAAGGCTTTGAGGCCTCTGGTGAGTAGGCCCGGAAGTGACTCAGTCCAAAAAAAGGACAAGCACTTCCTGTAGGACACGACACTGTACACCATGCTGTCTGAAGGGTGCACATCTGATGCGAAAATGATAGAGCCCAATCTTTGCTTAGATGTCAGCTTCCTGGTCAGCTGTGTGGCAAACCCAGTCTGACCCCCCCAGTGCCAGCTGACCACACACACCATTTCCCCACATCTCCCACTTCCCTACTGTGTCTCCATTTACGTCACTTATGTTGCTCGGTCCACACCCTCCTCTCTGGTTCAGGTCCTCAACCTCAAAGCACATCCAGGTGCCACTTTCATGTAAATTACACATGAAATCTAAAGTGCAGGCTCTTGTTCCCACCAGTAAGCTGAGTGCCTGCATCAAAATCTTTGGAAAGCAGGTCCAGAAATCTGCCCTCCAAGGGTTTCTGTTACACATACCAGAATCGGAAGCACTCTCAATTTATCTGGGCACTCACCTCATGCCTCCTACTTGACTATTAATTGCTTTACTCACTCACGACACCTACTTTGATTCCTTTCACCGCAATTCTATGCACACAGTAGGTTTTCAATGACTATTAATTTACTAAATGTTTGCTGACAAGCCAAAGCCACCTTAGGATCTCATCACGTTAGGCAGGGGAAGACGGGCAAGATAAGCCATCGTTTCTGCTGCAAAATCAGACACAGCGTCTGATACTCTGAACAGCTCCAACAAGCGTCCTAATGGTATGCAGTGGATTGTACAGTTAAATAACTCCACTCCAAAAAAAAAAAAAAAAAGAAAGTGGCAGCAGTAGAGGAGAATGCACAAAGACCCAGCTGCCTGCAACATGAATAGCCTGGCGGGGCCATCCCACCAGAACCCACGGAGAATACAGATCAGAGGGAAACGGGAAATCTGAGAACAGCCAGGGCCTCGACCTCGCCAACCATAATCCATTTTCTACTCCCCTTTCCTTTGCTTCCCCTCGCCTCTGTCCCTCCCCAAACCTAAAGTTATTCAGCACAACTTGAGAGCTGTAAGGCAAAAAGAACCGGCACTGTGTGGAAACGAAGGGTCCCGATGCTGGCTCTGCAGCTGGGCCCCGGCTACATTGTGCTCATTATTCCTGGCAGGCCTGGGCCCAGGAGGGAGATCCTTCTGCAGCTGGCATTTGGTGAGCTAAATTACTCGCAAGAATCAGAGAGGAAACACTGCACTTTGTTCCTGGGGATGATCTGGGAAAAAAAAAAAAAAAAAAAAAATGGCAGAGGCCTGAAGATTTTAAACAGAAATTTCAAGGCTCAAAAATCTACCTTTGTTTTGTTGTTTTGAAACCAAGGAATATGACTCTGAACACAAAGGTGACATTGTCCCTGAGAATGAAAGGCTGTAACTCCAGGACGTTTGCAATTAAAATGTAAATATGTAAAGTGGATTATTGTACGCAATTTCAAGGATGATACCTTAGAGGTTTTCTTCCTTGAAACAAAATCAAAAAGCTGGAAAGTACCTCAGGAAGTGTTGGCCCAGATCCCTGACTCCAGGATTATCATTATCTACACCTGGAATCTCCTCTTCAAGCTTTCTAGGGCTGAAGAGGTCATAAATTTTTGTAGCCCAGTGGAAGTGGTTTTCACGTTGAACACAGAAGTTCTTCCCTGTATCCAGCTGAAATCATTGCTGATTTCCCTTTGTCTAAGTAGCCCCACAGACTGATGCCAGGGCAACCCTCACTCTCTTTGGCATGCTCTTCTGAATTCCTTCTATTTCTTTTTCAGCATCCCTCTCGAAGTAAAATAAATAAACCTGACCTAAAGCAGTACACGGGAAAAAATAAGTCCGGGAATCTTGAACCCTATATTCCTTGTCAGAAATATTATAGCTTTTATTCTCCTAGCAAATATTTCTCTCTCTCTCTCTCTCTCTCTCTCTCTCTCTCTCTCACACACACACTCTCACACACACACACACACACACACACACACACACACGTATCTCTTTTGTATCTGGATTGCATTGCTAGGTCTTTTTATTTTGTAATTGCATTTTCCCTCACATTTAAACATGCTCTCTAGACTTTATCAAACTTCTCCTTATACTGGTCCCTAATTGACTTCATGTTGCTTTTGAGGGACCATTCTTCCCAACAGGAACAGAATTCAAAATGACTTTAGGAAATCTCTAAAGGAAATATAAGCCAATTTGATTCCTTATCACTTTCAACTTTAATGAGTAGTTTTGTAATTCCTTTATATCACCAGTTCACCAAAAGCACTGCATACAATGGGACTGAATTCTGTGGGTCCACTCTCTCCCACTGAAGCAGAGCCACTGGCCACTTCTTTCTGGGAGCTGGAAGTTCACCTTAGCAGAATTACCATTTAAAAACACTTTTTCAAATGGAGCCATATAACTCACTTGCCTAAATCCCTCTGATACTTCTCCATAGTACTTAGAGCAAAATCTAAACTCCCTGCCATGACATCAAGGCTCCCTATAGCAGGACGCGCACCAGACTCCACTACAAACCATAACATTCTCACCTTCCCAGGTTCACTGGCCCATTGCTTTCCATCTAAAATGCACGAGACCATTAGCCCTCCTGATCCTTCTGCCTGACAGATTCTTCTCCAAATTCTTCACACACTGGCTTTCTCACCAGCCAATGTTTGTTCATCTGTGCTTATTCCTCCCTCTGCCTCCAACTAACAGTTAAGCCCCATAAAGATGCCCGGTGGGGTCTTGCTCTCAGTGCCTCCAGTGCTGGGCAGACACTGAGCACCCAGAGCATTGGTGGGATGAATGGACGTGTGTGAGGTTTTGTGCACACACTCAAGATTGCTGCAGGCTCCAATCTGACCACAGGTAAGAACTGGGGAGGGGAGGGAATACTGCAGCAGGAAAGATCAATGGATCTTTGCTTCCCTAACCTGGAGAGCAATAAGGAAAGGAGCATAGCTACAGGTTATAAAAGAAATCCACAAGCAAACATGCATTTTCCTGCCCGTTAATTTAATTTCACTACTCAAAACAAATTTCTGATGACAAAATATGCATAAGACATATTTTCTTTGTTACCTCTAAACCGATGACTATATTCATCAACATGTGCAAAAAAAAATACTGTGAGAAAGAAGCCGAAAGCTTACCAAGATTATGCATTACATTCCTGGTTTTCTTTCCATGTCAGCATTATGGCTTACATAAATGAGAAACGTTTTTTAAACGTATTCTGAGGCATGAATATTGGCATAAATTTTGAGAGCTGAAGAAAAACAAAAATGTCAAAATTACCCCCAAAGGATTTGGAAGTACAACCATTGAGAAACTTGTTTTGTTTTTTGATCTTTAAGATATATTTTATTCAGACTGCAACTACAAAGGGAGGAATTATCATGAAGGACAGGACTTTTCTTGTCAGGCGCAAAGTTTCATAGGGCTACAGAAAATATGGTGAGAGTTGAGAGCGATGAGCTCTTTGTGGTGAAGCTCTCCAGGGAGCAGGAGACCAGCCAGCTACTCGGAAGCCTGCTGATCAGGGTTCTGAAGACCCTTGGGCATCACAGGGGTTGAAGAAAGGATGCACGCAGGGAGATGAGAAAATGGAGGCCAAGGGAGTGAGTTATCTGTCCAAGGTGACACAAAGTACAATCGGCTGAGTCAGGATTTGATCCCAGAGCCTGTGTTCTTCATCACTATGCTGAATTTCTTCCGATAAGGCTCTTGTTAACACAGACTACGTGGGATACATACAGGAGCATATTGCTGGCAATTAACACGGATCTGCTGGACTGTCAGATAAAACAGACCTTCAAATGGTGGAAGAGTAAGACGCGGAGATTACCTTCCTCCCCACAAATACATTAAAAATACATCTACATGTGGAACAACTCCCACAGAACACCTACTGAATGCTGGCAGAAGACCTCAGACTTCCCAAAAGAGGAGGGGTGAAAACCAAAGCTGAACCCCAGGAGCTGTGCGAACAAAGAAGAGAAAGGGAAATTTCTCCATGTGGCATCAAGGAGCAGGGATTAAACCCCCAGAGTCAACTTGAGGTACCCTGCATCTGTGGAATACCTGAATAGACAACAAATCAACCCAAAATTGAGGCAGTGGACTTTGGGAGCCACTGTAGACTTGAGGATCCCTGTCGGCAACTGACTTGTTTTCTGATTTTTATGTTTATCTTAGTATAGATTTTAGCACTTGTTATCATTGGTAGATTTGTTTATTGGTTTGGTTGCTCTCTGCTTTTTCTTGAATTACTTTCTTATTTTTTTATTTTAACTATTTTTTAATTTTTCAATTGGATTATTTTAATTTATTCTATTTTATATTATTTATTTATTATTTTTATTTTTTTTCTTTCTTTTTTTCTCCCTTTTCTTCTGAGCCATGTGGCTGACAAGGTCCTGGTGCTCTGGCTTGATGTCAGGCCTGAGCCTCTGAGGTGGGAGAGCCAAGTTCAGGACATTGGACCACCAGAGACCTCCCAGCCGCATGTAGTATCAATTGGCGAGAGCTCTCTCAGAGATCTCCATCTCAACGCTAAGACCCAGCTCCACTCAATGACCAGCAAGCTCCAGTGCTGGATACCCCATACCAAACAACTAGCAAGACAGGAACACAATCCCACCCATTAGCAGAGAGGCTGCCTACAATCATAGTAAGTTCACAGACACCTCAAAACACAACACCGAACATGCTGCTGCCCACCAGAAAGACAAAATCCATCCTCATGCACCAGAACACAGGCCCCATTTCCCTCCACCAGGAAGCCTACAAAGCCGAATGAACCAACCTTACCCACTGGGGGCAGACACCAAAAACAACAGGAACTACAAACCTGCAGCCTGCAAAAAGGAGACCCCAAACACAGTAAGTTAAGCAAAATGAAAAGACAGATAAATAAGCATCAGATGAAGAAGCAAAGTAAAAACCCACCAGACCAAAGGAATGAAAGGAAACAAGAAAAAGAATTCAGAGTAATGATAGTAAAGATGATCCAAAATCTTGGAAACAGAATGGAGAAAATACAAGAAACGTTTAAAAAGTACCTAGAAGAACTAAAGACCAAACAAACAACGATGAACAACACAATAGATGAAATTAAAAATTCTCTAGAAGGAATCAATAGCAGAATAACTGAGGCAGAAGAACAGATAAGTGACCTTGAAGATAAAATAGTGGAAATAACTACCACAGAGCAGAATAAAGAAAAAAATATGAAAAGAATTGAGGACAGGCTCAGAGACCTCTGAGACAACATTGAACGCACCAATATTCAAATTCTAGGGGTCACAGAAGAAGAAGAGAAAAAGAAAGGATCTGAGAAAATATTTGAAGAGATTATTGTTGAAAACTTCCCTAATATGAGAAAGGAAACAGTCAGTCAAGTCCAGGAAGCACAGAGTCCCATACAGGATAAACCCAAGGGGAAACATGCCAAGAGACATATTAATCACACTATCAAAAATTAAATACAAAGAAAAAATATTAAAAGCAGAATGGGAAAAGCAACAAATAACATACAAGGCAATCCCCATAAATTTAACAGCTGATCTTTCACCAGAAACTCTGCAAGCCAGAAGGGAGTGGCAGGACATACATAAAGTGATGAAAGGGAAAAACACACAATCAAGATTACTATATCCAGCAAGGATCTCATTCAGATACGACAGAGAAATTAAAATCTTTACGGACTAGGAAACCTAAGAGAATTCAGCACCACCAAATCAGCTTTACAGAAATGCTAAAGGAATTTCTCTAGGCACGAAACAAAAGAGAGGGACAAAACTACAATAACAAACCCCAAACAATTAAGAAAATGATAATAGGAACATACATATCGATAATTACCTTAAATGTAAATGGATCAAATGCTCCAACCAAAAGACACAGACTAGCTGAATGAATACAAAAACAAGACCCGTATATATGCTGTCTACAAGACAGCCACTTGAGACCTAGGGACACATACAGACTGAAAGTGAGGGGATGGAAAAAGATATTCCATACAAATGGAAATCAAAAGAAAGCTGGAGTAGCAACTCTAATATCAGACAAAATAGACTTTAAAATAAAGACTATTACAAGAGACAAAGAAGGACACTACAAAATGATCAAGGGATCAATCCAAGAAGAAGGTATAACAATTGCAAATATTTACGCACCCAACAAAGGAGCACCTCAACACATAAGGCAAATGCTAACAGCCAAAAAAAGCGATATCGACAGTAACACAATAGTAGTACAGGACGTTAACACCCCACTTTCACCAATGGATAGGTCATGCAGAATGAAAATAAATAAGGAAACACAAGCTTCAAATGATACATTAAACAAGATGGACTTAATTGATATTTATAGGACATTCCATCCAAAAACAACACAATGCAATTTCTTCTCAAGTGCTAATGGAACATTCTCCAGGAGAGATCACACCTTGGGTCACAAATCAAGCCTTGGTAAATTTAAGAAAATTGAAATTGCATCAAGTATTTTTTCTGACCAAAACACTATAAGACTAGATATCAATTACAGGAAAATAAACTGTAAAAAATACAAACAGATGGAGGCTGAACAATATATTACTAAATAACAAAGAGATCACTGAAGAAATCAAAGAGGAAATCAGAAAATACTTAAAAGAAAATGACAATGAAAACACGATGACCCAAAACCTATGGGATGCAGGAAAAGCAGTTCTAAAAGGGAAGTTTATAGCAGTACAATCCTACCTCAAGAGACCAGAAAAATCTCAAATAAACAACCTAATCTTACACCTAAAGCAATTAGAGAAAGAAGAACAAAAAATACCCAAAGTTAGCAGAGGGAAAGAAATCATAAAACTCAGATCAGAAGGAAATAAAAAAGAAATGAAGGACACAATAGCAAACATCAATAAAACCAAAAGCTGGTTCTTTGAGAAGATAAACAAAATTGATAAACCATTAGCCAAACTCAGCAAGAAAAAAGGGAAAAGACTCAAATCAACAGAATTAGAAATAAAAAAGGAGAAGTAACAAATGACACTGCAGAAATACAAAGAATCATGAGACATTACTAAAAGCAACTCTATGCCAATTAAATGGACAGCCTGGAAGAAATGGACAAATTCTTGGAAAAGCACAAACATCTGAGACTGAACCAGGAAGAAATAGAAAATAAAAACAGACCAATCAGAAGCACTGAAATTGAGAATGTGATTAAAAATCTTCCAACAAACAAAAGCCCAGGACCAGATGGCTTCACAGACAAATTCTATCAAACATTTAGAGAAGAGCTAAGACCTATCCTCCTCAAACTCTTCCAAAATATAGCAGACAGAGGAACACTCCCAAACTCATTCTACGAGACCACCATCACCCTGATAACAAAACCAGACGAAGATCTCACACAAAAAGAAAACTACAGACCAATAACACTGATGAACATAGATGCAAGATCCTCAAAAGAATACTAGCAAATAGATTCCAACAGCACATGAAAAGGATCATACACCATGATCAAGTGGGGTTTATCCCAGGAATGCAAGGATTCTTCAATATATGCAAATCAATCAATGTGATAAACCATGTTAAAAAACTGAAGGATAAAAGCCATATGATATACAGAAAAAGCTTTTGACAAAATTCAACACCCATTTATCATAAAAACTCTCCAGAAAGTAGACATAAAGGGAACTTACCTCAACGTAATAAAGGCCATATATGACAAACCACAGCCAACATTGTACTCAATGGTGAAAAACTGAAACCATTTCCACTAAAATCAGGAACAAGACAAGGATGCCCACCCTCACCACTATTATTCAACATAGTTCTGGAAGTTTTAGCCACAGAGAAGAAAAAGAAATAAAAGGAACCCAATTTGGAGAAGAAAAAGTAAAGCTGTCACTGTTTGCAGATGACATGATACTATACATAGAGAATCCTAAACATGCTATCAGAAAACTACTAGAGCTAATCAATAAATTTGGTAAAGTAGCAGGATACAAAATTAATGCACAGAAATCTCTGCATTCCTATACACTAATGATGAAAAATCTGAAAAAGAAATTAAGGAAATACTCCCAACAAAAAAATAAAATACCTAAGAATAAACCCACATAAGGAGACAAAAGACCTGTATGCAGAAAACAATAAGACACCGATGAAAGAAATTAAAGATGATACAAATAGATGGAGAGATATACCATGTTTTTGGATTAGAAGCATCAACATTGTGAAAATGACTATACTACCCAAAGCAATCTACAGATTCATGCAATCCCTGTCAAACTATCAATGGCATTTTTCACAGAACTAGAACAAAAAGTGTCACAATATGTATGGAACCACAAAAGACCCTGGATAGCCAAAGCAATCCTGAGAAAGAAAAACGGAGCTGGAGGAATCAGGCTCCCTGACTTCAGACTATGCTACAAAGCTACAGTAATCAAGACAGTACGGCACTGGCACAAAAGCAGAAATATAGATCAACGGAACAGGATAGAAAGCCCAGAGATAAACCCATGCACATATGTTCACCTTACATTTGATGAAGGAGGCAAAAATATACAGTTGAGAAAAGACAGCCTTTTCAATAAGTGGTGCTAGGAAAACTGGACACCTACGTGTTAAAGAATGAAATTAGAACACTCCCTAACACCGTACACAAAAATAAACTCAAAATGGATTAAAGACCTAAATGTTAGGCCAGACACTATAAAACTCTTAGAGGAAAACACAGGAAGAACAGTCTTTGACATAAATCACAGCAAGATCTTTTTTGACCCACCTCCTAGAAAAATGGAAATAAAAACAAAACTATACAAATGGGACCTAATGAAACCTAAATGTTTTTGCACAGCAAAGAAAACCATAAGCAAGACGAAAAGACAACCCTCAGAATGGGAGAAAATATTTGCAAATGAAGCAACTGACAAAGGATTAATCTCCAAAATATACAAGCAGCTCATGCAGCTCAATATCTAAAAAACAAACAACCCAATCCAAAAATGGGCAAAAGACCTAAATAGACATTTCTCCAAAGAAGATATACAGATCGCAAACAAACACATGAAAGGATGCTCAACATCACTAATCATTAGAGAAATGCAAATCAAAGCTACAATGCAGTATCCCCTCACACCAGTCAGAATGGCCATCATCAAAAAATCTACAAACAACAAATGCTGGAGAGGGTGTGGAGAAAAGGGAATCCTCTTGCACTGTTGGTGGGAATGTAAATTGATACAGCCAGTATGGAGTACAGTATGGAGGTTCCTTGAAAAACTAAAAATAGGACTACCATATGACCCAGCAATCCCACTCCTGGGCATATACCCTGAGAAAACCATAATTCAAAAAGAGTCATGTACCACAATGTTCATTGCAGCTCTATTTACAATAGGCAGGACATGGAAGAAACCTAAGTGTCCACTGACAGATGAATGGGTAAAGAACATGTGACATATATATACAGTGGAATATTACTCAGCCATAAAAGGAAATGAAATTGAGTTATTTGTAGTGAGGTGGATGGACCTAGAATCTGTCATACAGAGTGAGAAAGAGAAAAAGAAATACCATATGCAAACACATATATATGGAATCTAAAAAAAATAATGGTTCTGATGAATGATTCTGGAATAAAGACGCAGACGTAGAGAATGAATTTGAGTACACAGGGAGAGGAAAGGGTAAGCTGGGACGAAGTGAGAGAGTATCATGGACATAGATATACTACCAAATGTAAAATAGATAGCTAGTGGGAAGCAGCTGCATCCTATGGGGAGATCAGCTCGGTGCTCTGTGACCACCTAGAGGGGTTGTGTAGGGAGTGTGGGAAGGAGACGCAAGAGGGAGGCGATGTCGGTATATATGTATACATATAGCTGACTCACTTTGTTATGCACCAGAAACTAACACAACATTGTAAAGCAATTATACTCCAATAAAGATGTTTAAAAAAAAAAAGAAAATATGGCAAGAAAACTGTTTCATTCACACATACCAAATTTATACCTTTATGTGAACCCCAAAATGATGAAGAGTGCTATATCGTCAAGAAAAATAGAGCAGGGTATGGATTCAGACTACCGTCACTCAATGAGCTTATTCTGTTAGTCGTTTGATATTTTCATTCCTAAAAAAGTTATCACTTTGAACAAGAGCCTTAAGGGTATACATCCTTTTGTCTGCCCCACCAGGAGGTTCCCTGATGGCCATGTGCCTCATACCTTGCAGCCACTGTGAGTTCTGGTCTTCATCAGGGGCGTGGTGGTGCACAGCTCAATGGCCTCAGGCTCATGGAAAATGACTGCTGGCAGAGGTTCCTTTTTCAGTGTTAGGACATTCAACTTAGACTTCAGCATGGTCTGAAAGTGCTGGAAAGGAGGAAAAAAACAAACAAACAGAGTTAACTCATTTGGAATTATACAGGGTGCAACTGTACAGCAAACCCAGTAGCAAAAGCTTTGTTTTATGAATTCTGTTTTACTCGAGCAGGCCAAAAGGTATCAAGTGAAATAGAAGGAAAAAACTGTCAGGATACCACCAAAATGAAACTGTAAGAGACAGCCAACCCCTACACAGATGCCATGAAAACATGGGGCAGTGGTAGAGTCACCAGGACCTTGCTCTGAGAGGTTCTTCCAAAGTGATACGTATAGATGAGACTCTAGACATGTAATCCATGCTGAATTCAGCAAAATAAGTGAAGATGTTGGGAAGGGGATGTTACAGGAGATACTTTGGGGAAAGTCTAGAGGTAATGAAAAAGGAGAAGAGCTGATGAAAAACAAACACACACAGGACTTCTGTTTTCTGCCTTCTCTACTTCTGCCATGCATTGGCTGCAGAACTTTAGAAAATTCGCTGTTTCTCAATGGACCATTCTATCTGCTGCCCCAGGCCAGGACTCTAGGTAAATATTCATTCTATATGCAACTCCTGTTGGCACTAGTTTTGAAATATGCCCAGAATCCAGCCAGGTTTAATCACCACTATCTATCTATATACCCAATCCAGGCACCATCATTGTCTGGTCTATTATAGCAGCTTCCAAACTAATCCTGCCATTTCCAACCTTGCCACACAGCAGCCAAAGGGGATCCTTCTAAAATCCCACCATGGCTGTCACCCTTCTGCCAGAAGTCTCCCAAGTCTTCCCCACTCCTCACTGAAAAATTCTAAGTCCTTACTTTGGCCTTCAAGCCCATGCATGATTCAGGGACCCGAAGTGGCTCTAACCTCATTTTCCATCCATTATCCTCCCATTTACTTGGGTCCAGTAAATGATGAATGATAAATTCATGTCAATAATCTAAAATTTAAAAAATGTTTAAACTTAGAACAGGATTAAAAACAGCAAATTAAAAAAAAAAAAAAAAGGAAGGAAAACCACCATGATTCCAGAGAGAGATTCATGGAAGAAAAGAAAAAGCTTTATTGTCAGTACTTTTAATGGCACTTTTTTCTACTTTTTGAATGGAGGACATTGATTTTCATTTTATACTGGGCCCCACAAATTACGTAGCTAAGTTTGGTACACATAAATACTCAGTAGAAGCTGTTTGAATCAATGAAGTCTCCCAAGTACCTAAAACATCACCTGAAACCTCACAGATGTCCAAGGAGTATTTGTGGAAGGTAATGCAGGTAATAAAGTGAAAGAAAAATACACAGCACAAATGTAAAAATAATGATCTCTAAACCAGGGTTCATGAAGTATACCTGCTCACTACTTCATCCAACTTGATCTTTCTGGACCTGCTATAGTTTGTGAAACAAACACAGTACTGAAAGAAGTGAATGATGGCATATATACACAAGTACATTCACCTAAATATAAATCACCAAAAGCAGTTCCCATACAATTCAATATAAAGGCAGTAGAGGTTCTGAAATCTGTATCAGGATTTCAAGGCCTGCATTTCACAAGTCCACACAGAATCTACTAGAACGCCAACTGACCACTTCGATGATCAGTTTTACATGTTAACTTGGCTAGGCTCCCATGCTCAGATATTCAAATACTAATCTAGGTACTGCCATGAAGGTACTTTGTGAATGTGGTTAAAGTCCATAATCAGTTGAATGGAAGTAAGGGAGATTATTTTAGATAATCTGGGTGGGCCTGATTAAATCAATTTACAGGCTTTAATAGGTGAGCTGAGGCTTCCCTGAAGAAGAAATTCCACCTGTGAATAGCTATTTCAGTCTACGTCAGAGTTCCAGCCCACCCTTCCTGACAGCCTACCCTAAGGATTTCAAACTTGTTTAGCCAGCCCCTACAATCACATAAGCCAACTCCTTGAATAAACCTCTTAATATATATCTCCTAGTACTTCTGTCTTTCTGACTTAACCCTAACTGATAAAGCCACGTTTTAGAATACAAAGTTGCCAGCTCTGATATTTTTTAAATGGGAGAGAGACTTGCACTTAGGTCTCCCAAGGAGTAGTGATTTGCAGTTTTTTAAAGGTAAGGAAATCTTCATATTAATTGCATAAATGCAAGTCTTCATATTAATCTGGAAGTTTCTATCTTTGCTCTTAATTGATTCCAGTCCAAGAGGGTGCGGGTTTAGGGTTGCAAAGTGGTCTGGGAAGAGAAACAGAGATCCCTGGGAGGGAGAGCTGAAGTTAGTTTGCCTCTGTGAGCAACTATCTGGAGCTATGGGATGAAGATGATAAAGGGAGAGGGGCTCAGAAGACAAAGTCACGAGCAAGTGGGAACACTCTCCCTCGGCTGCCGTTTTGCTGGCGCTCTACGAGAGGTACATGAAATTGAAGCTCAACTCGGCCTGACTCGTGCCACACAGGAAGGTCCCAAAGATGGTACTAGAAGTGGCCGTGTTCTCATGTGGGTTGGACAGTCAAGCTGCCCAGAAGTTCTGACACTGTCTTCCTGTCCCCACTGTAATTCCTGTCAGAACCAAATGGTTCAATTACCAGGCACAGAGAGAGACTGGAAGTTACAGATGGGCACATGTAAGGCCCCCTTGCCTGGGAGCTAAGTAAAAGAAATAAGCTTAGGGATAGGAAAATAAGGGAGTTCAAATTCCAGCTTCAACACAATGTGTGGTGTAACCTCAACTACATAATTCTACAGAGTTTGGGCATCTCCAGCCAGGTAGATAGCTGCCCTGTAATCACTCACCAATCCAACCACCCACCTTTACTCAACAACCCCACTCAGCCAGCACTGTGAGAGGCACAGCTGGAACAGAAATAAAATGTGAACCTCTGCTCGAAAGATTTCTCACAATCAGTAGAGACTGTGAAATCAAATGACAACAATTCTACATGAGAAGTTCCTTACAAGAGCTAAAGAAAAAGGCTAAGACAATATTTGAAAGTGAAATAGAGAAAGTTTTTTTTTAATGTCTTTAAAACATTAAAGAAAAAAAGTGGTTTTTTTTCTTTAATGGCATTGTCTTTTTTGTCCACTGTGAAAGGATGAAAGTAAAGAGGGAAATAAAATGTAGATTATGTGATGCATCATTGAGTCTACAACAATACATACTTCTACAGAAAACTGACATTTTTATGTAACTCTGAGTCTGTCTTGCAAACCTTCAGTGGTCGAAGTGTAATAGCTAAAGCTGCTTCTGATAAGAACACTCTTCTGCCCCTCCCTTAGGGAAACTTCTCCACTACCATAGGCTGCTGTGTGAAATGGGGCTGTCATTCATAACTCCCTAACACTGGGAAAGAATACGTGACACGGGCTGACCATCGGAGTAACCCCATGTACCTGGCCAAAGGAATTGGTTCAGATGAAACTCAAGACTGGCTGAACAGAATCACCTGGGAGGTTGATAATGTAGGGTTTTTGCTAAAAGGGGGTAAAGAGTTCAGAGCAGCTGCTGACCTTCTCTTCCCACGAGGTCCGTCGGTGAATGATAAGACCACACAGAGACAACAGGAGAGCTTAGAAATGGAAAGTCACAGACGACAAAGCTGAGCCCCTGGATCCAGCTGCATCTGACTCAGATCTATCCACAGACTTACTGACAGAATGAACCAATACAGTGCCTTTTATGCTTAAGTGAGCTCGAGTGAGGTGTCTGATCCAAAAAATTCAGAGTCTCACCAATACAAAACTACTTTTTAATAAAAAATCATCTGTAAAAATAAAACGGAGATGAAAGTTTTAAAAGGCCCTCATAAATGTTAATCTGCATAAATGAACAGCAACATTATCTTTAAAAGAAAATAGTGAATCCCGCACTTAGTTATTGGAATAGGCTGAGCCGTAATGACCAGACACCAAATAATAATCCAAAGAAAGTATTTTAGTCCCTAGTTATTAATACTTAAGGCAAAGCTCTGAGCTACTGCCAAAATAAGAGGAACCCCAAGTCTCAAGAGACAGTCGAATACTGTACCTGCAATAATACACAATTCTTGCTGAGTAGCCAAGACCCATTTGCTATAACCGACTCTGTCAGAACTGCATGGCCTTATACTTCCTGGGCCTCAGTTTTCTCATCTGTCAACTTTAAAATGCTTGTTATGACCAGTCAAAAATAATATCATTTGTGCTTTGCATGGACATACAAGTGCAGTAAAGATAATGCAACCTCAAATAACATAATCCAGTGGCATCATAAAAAGGCAACACAAGAGCAATCTAATAGAGTAGCTTGGAAAAGCTACAGTCCCCGAATGACGGATGCACAGGGTTCCATAAAGAAAATGTGTTATTCATTCTTCAAGAAGGGACGTGAATAGTGTTGTAGAAAATTAGGGCACTGCCTAGGACAAATTAAACAAAGCTCTGCTTTCTACATTTGGTGCTTTATGTGCGATCCTAAAATAGAGCCTCTAAATCGAGCCCCATTATGCAGATGGGGTAATCGCCATGCCCTGTATAATTTTACAGTTGGCGCTTCCCACTCCTATTCAGACATTAATCTCTGACAGTTTAGCAGGCAGAGATTTACATATTTTACCAATTCAAATCCAGCGTATCTCACCTTTGTATTGATTCTGCATCCAAAATACAGAACTTCTTTGGAAGGCAAATCCTGCCTCCTCTTTTTCTAAGATAACTGGAACACTGTCTTCACACAAATTAGAGGGAAGGCATTAAAGGTTTTAATCCCTGGCTCATCTTTGCATTTTGAAGGCTGACTAAAATGGTCAGTTTTAACTTGCAAATTACTGATTCAGTAATGCCCTAATCAAGCTTCAAAAATATTGCAAATGTTCTCAAGAGAACCGCAAGGAACAAGTGGGTGAATGGAATTAATGGAAAAATACTCAGTACCCCAAACAAATGTTAATTTGTACAAGTGTACAAAAATCAGTAGGGCTTTGACTTTCTACGCATAATCATTTTATTACTTTAGGGTTCTGTAAGAATTAGTGGAACTCAGTTGTGGTTTCCTTACATTGTATACCACTTGTCTTTTAAAATAACAAGTGTATTCAGGCCCCACATATGAATAAAGAAACAGGTGTGATGACTTTTGTGTCCTTTAATAAATTAGATCTAACAATCTTTTGCTTCTATTTAATGTATATTCTCAGAGTTCTGCTTTTAAATATTTATTCTAGCACTTTTACCAAAAAAATCCCATAAAAATGAGAAAAGTATTTTGTTAAATAAACAGCAAATGATTTGTTAGATGATTAGGAGTAATTACGTGAGTGAATAAAAGAAAATTTTACTTAAATTCAACTTTCATTTAAACACATTTTAGTGCAAAGGTTTTGTTTGTTAGTTTTTGTCCTTTTTAAAAGTAAAGCAGGGTTGGATAATCTCCCCATTTCTAGTAGGCATATACAAAATTGCACTATTTTATTTCAAGAATTAAATTTTTAATGCAATTTGTGTTGATCTGGTATTTCAAGAAAAGAAAGACATACACCAATTTGGCATGAAGCTTCTTGCTGCAAATTATCCTAGTAACTGCCATATTCCAAAAAGTTACAGCTTAAAGGCCTACATCCAGATATTCATAAATTTAAAAGACTGTCTATATCTATTAAACTGATAGCTATTATTAAACTAACTTAAAATACTCATGTTCACACACCCATATTTATTCATGCAGTTTTAATTATGGAAGATTTCTTTTGAACATCACAGATTCTCTCAAGAGATTATGTGGGAGAAGCATAAAAATAACTCCATGCCCACAGAGTATGCAAAAAGCCCCCAAGGCTTGTGAAAGACTCACTCAGGGGAGTGTGTGTATATGTGTTTGCGTGTGTGTATCTACTTACTTACTTTTTGTTACTGATCTGAAATACATACATATGCACATACACACACACAAAAAACCTATGTGCTGTATCCGTAGCTTCAGTGGTTTCTGTAATTTTCTAAACTATTTTTGTATATGTTAACAAACAATTTATTGTTGAACACAGGTTGCAAGCTCACAGCCTGAAGGCATACTTAGCCTGTAAGTAAGTTTTATTTGATTCACAGACTGCTTTATGATCAAAATTTGAAGTAGTATTCAAAAACTGAGATACATATGATTAAAATTTGCATTTCTACTTCTCTTGAAAGATCAGAACATCTACAAAAGCAACTTGCATTCCCTCAGGGCAACAATGAGCTCCAGCTGGTTGTTGCAAACGCCCTTATTTACTTAGGCGTTTTCCTCTGCAATTCACCACGGTCCCTCCCTCCCCCAGTGCCAGATTTCCCTTCTATACTAAAGACCAATGGGACTACCCTGGTGGCTCAGTGGTTAAGAATCCGCCTGCCAATGCAGGGGACACGGGTTCAATCCCTGGTCCGGGAAGATCCCACATGCCGCAGAGCAACAAAGCCCGTGCGCCACAACTACTGAGCCTGCGCTCTAGAGCCCACGAGCCACAACTACTGAAGCCCTTGAGCCCTAGAGCCTGCGTGCTGCAAATACTGAGACCATGCACCGCAACTACCGAGCCTGCGTGCTGACTGCATGCCTAGAGCCCATGCTCCACAACAAAAGAAGCCACCACAATGAGAAGCCTGCACACTGTAATGAAGAGTAGCCCCCACTCGCCACAACTAGGGATAGCCCATGTGCAGCAATGAAGACCCAATGCAGCCAAAAATAAAAAATAAATAAAGACCAGTGACTATGCCTTACCAACTTCACTCCTATACTTACTTGCTTGACCCTTACAGGCATCTGAATTTGCAACCCCTGATGGAAAACGACAAATGCTAGGAGCATAGAACAAAAATTCCACCCACTCATGAAAAAAATTCAAGTACAGTTGAATTAACCCATACCTATATTTAAATTATGAATATTCAACTAACAGAGTGTGAGTGAATGATAGAAGTATTAATAAAATGGGCCAATTGTCTGGTCATTCCACATAATTAAGTATGGGATAGGAATAAGCATTTAGAAATCTGTTCTTCTCTAAGTTATTCCCACATGCTCCTGGTGGTATGAGTGTCTTATTGCACTGAATTCAATTAAACTGCTAAAGATCAATATTTTTTACTTCGGTTTCAATCCAGATGGAGTAACAGGAACCAAATAGATCCTGCCACCTAAAACAACCAAATAAACTAGAAAAAAAAATATGAAGCAACAGTTTGTGAGACACTGGATATCAGGCAATGAAGGACAGTGATCTCTGAAAGATGTGACACAAATGAGATAAGTTATACAATTGTCCGGCTTACTACCTTGAGGGAGTCTGCAGGCTGCCATGAAGGGAGGAGAAGGGCCCAGCAGAGTCCCTGAGCTAAAGGTGACAGAGATGAAAGCCCAGGGAAACAAATAAAAGGGGATATCTGCACACAGAGAGAACTTTGGAAATCTGCAGCGTGTCCCCTTAAATATTCAGTTGTGTACTAATCAGAGCATACATGAAAGGAAACTAACCAAAGGAAAAGAACCACTGGAAAGAACTAGAGATGAACGTGCTGGTGCTCACACAGAACCAGCAATATTGTCTGTTTCCACCAATGAATGGAAAAACTCATGAGTCATAGGGCACTGGGTAGAGTACTCAATGTCTAGTCACAGTAGTAGGAAATAATTAGCACTAGACTAAATGCCACTCTGATTCCACCTGCAAATCTTTAAAAGATGATCCAAAATAATCAAAGTACTTCAGAGTAATTTACCTGAATTCCACAAAATTTGTTGAAAAATATTTATAGGATTACAAAAATATCCAGCAACCAACAAGGTAAAATTCAAAATGTCTAATATCCAATCAAAAATCACCAGGCATGCAAAAAGGCAGGAAAATAGAACCCATCACAGAGACAAATCAATTAATAAAAACCAGCCAAAAATGACATAGATGTTATAATGACCAGGTAAAGACATTAAAACTGTATTTCATATATTCCAAAAGGTAAGTAGAGATATTGAAGATATAAAAAGATCCAAACTAAAGATAAAAACTATAATGGTAAAGGGGAAAAGCATACTGGGTGCTACTAACAGATTCCATTACAGAAAAAAAACATTGGTGAACTTGGAGACATAACAATAGAAACTATTCAAAATGAAACAGAGAGAAAAGAAGAAAAAAAATGCATCAAGGAGCTAAGGGACAACTTCAAATATCCTGATATATGTATAACTGGAGCCCCAGAGAAGAAGTAAGGAAAAACAAGAAAAAAACTGAGGAAACAGCTAGAAATTTTCTAAATTTGAGGAAATTATAAACCCACAAATACAAGAATCTCAATAAGCCCCAAGCAGAAGAAATAGAAGAAAATTACACCACAGCAAATCAAGAATTCTGGGTATAGAATGAAGGTAAAATAAAATTGAAACAATTCATTGCCAGTGGACCTTTTCTAGAAGAAATGTTAAAGAAAGTCAGTTGGGCAAAAGAAAAGATGAAAATATAGATCTATAAAAGGGAATGAAGAGCAGAGAAGAGGGTAACTATATGGACTAATAAGTTTCTTTCTTATAATTTAAAATTCATTCAAAGATAATGAATAATTATCTATAATTTATAATAATTATCAGATAATTTTGACTATTCAAAATTACTAAAAATAATAACAATGTGGTACGGGATTTTAGCAGATATAAAAGTAAGATGTATTGCCACACTAGTACAATGGTCAGAAAAGGTAAAAATGGAAGTATACTATTGTAAGGATCTAACAGTATATATGACGTGGTTTAATATCATCTGAAGGTAGGTTGTAATAAGTTAAAGGTGTATACTATAAACCATAAAGCAATGACTAAAATAACAAACCAAAGAGTTATATATAAGTATAAAGAAGATAAAATGGAATCATAAAAAGAAGGCAGAAACAGAGGAAAAAGTTAACCAAAAAAAAGATAAGACAAATAGAAAACAAATAAGATAAAAGATTTAAAATTAAATGTGTCAACAATTATATAAAATGTAAATGGCCTAAATATCCCACATAAAAGAAATATATAGTGAGACTGAATCAAAAACAAAACCCAACTCTAGGCTGCCTGTAAGAAATTCACTCTAAAAATGAAGAAGCAAATAAATATGATAGACCACAAGGATAAGTAGTAGACAAAAAACACAAATACGGTTGGCAATTTCAATACTGCTCTCTCCAAAATTGATAGAATGAGTAGATAGAAAAGCTGTAAGGATATAGAAGATTTGAATAGCACCATCAACCAACCTAACATGACTGATAATTATAAACCACTTCACCAAAAAACAGAATTCAAGTGTACATAAAACATTTGCCAAGACAGACAAAATGCTGAGCCACAAAAAAAGGAAGTTTAGGATTCAAGCTATACAAAGTAATAACAGAAAAATACCTGTAAATTTTCCAAATATATGTAAACTATATAGCACACTTCTAAATAACCCATGGATGAAAGAATGAATCAAGAGGTAAAACAGAAATTAGTTTGAACTGAATGAAAATGAAAACATAATACATCAAAAATTCTAGGATGCCACTAAAATGGTACTTAAGGGAAATTTTATAGCATAAATGCCAGTATTAGAAATATTAGAAATAGATTAGAACTGTAGAAGGAAGTTCTCTATTCAACAAACTCAGCTTCAAACTTAAGAAAAAAAAGCAAAGAATAAATGAAACCCAAAAGTAAGTAAAAGAAACCAAATAATAAAGACAAAGGAGAAATCAATGAAATATGACACAGAAAATCAATACAATCAACACAGAGGCCTATCTTCAAGTTCACTTATTTTTCCTTTGGTTGTGTCGAGTCTGATGAGTTCATTAAAGTCTGTCTTCATCTCTGTTACTCTGTTGTTGCTGTTTTTGTTCTTGTTTTCCCTAGCAGTTTCATTTGATTCTTTCTTACAGTTTCTCTTTGCTGAAATTCCCCATATGTTCATGTATGCCCCCCACTTTTTTCTCTAGAGCCTTTGATATACTAATGACAGTTATTTTAAACTCCATACTCAGGTCGCCACTGAGTCTGGTTTTACTAATGGCTTTGTCTCCTCACCATGGAGAAGACAAATTGTTTTTTCTCTTGATTTTTTGTACATCTTATATTTTTTACTGAATTCTAGACATCACTTCAGTAGTGTAGTAAATGCATTTATACCGGAAATGGACCACATTCCTTCTATAGCTTAGTGAGCACTGGTGCAGTGTGTCAAGTCAGTCTAGCCTGGAAATCGTCTGGGTTGGGGCTTTATTGCTGTAGTACAGACTTCAATTCCACCAGCGTTTCTTTGTCTTCAGGGTAGGGTCTAGTTTGCTGGGAAGAATGTCTCAACACTCGTGCTCCACCCTCAGCTTTCAGACTCCTCTGTACACCTGAGTGAGAGAGTCTCTCTTGACACTTCTTCCCTGCCCTAAAGGTTGACTGAAATTTCTTGATACTAGGTGCTTTCTAGGGCATGTCCTGTGTCCTTTAGTCTTGGAAATCATGCTCTCAATGGTCTTGACTTTGCTACAAGGGACCTCTACTGTTCTGGATCCAGGCTGGTTTCCCACCTTTCCCCTAGATGCAGAGGATTTTTTCTTTTCCTCTCCACAATTTACAATGGGTCTTCACCTAGGCACAATGGGTCTTCACCTTCAACCACCATTTCTTGACTCCTTCACCTATACCTTCACCTAAGGTAGGATTTGCCACCCTACCTTAGCTGTGAAATCTTATGCTTCTTAGGGAGAAGACTGAGGTGAGGCTTTGTGCCTGATAACTGCATGTCAAGGGAGGCTTGCTCTGGCCTGTAGCCTGCCTCTCAATCCCTCCTGAGCTCCAGTGGCAGTCAGTTTAGAGAAGCCTGCAAGATGGTGTGACTCCCCCATGGGTATAGAGCCACCGTGGGTTCTATACTCTTGTGCTAGCCCATAATTGACCTTTAGAAAATTGTTAATAATTTTAGCTGAATTTTTCTTTCCTTCTTGTATCACAGGCCATCTTCCTCCCATCCTCTTCTACATGTGAGCCATAACTCATATGTAGTCGCTTTTTGGAGGCCTTATCCTCTGTATATTGCAGGCTGGTTGGATGTACTATGACCCTGGCTCTTTGATGGATTCAAGAGAAGCTATGATTTTATAAACTATCTGACTTTTTCCTGTTGATAGGATGAAAGTGATGCATCCTAGGCAAAGGCATAAGTCAGTTCATATTTTTAATCAGTTAAAAACTAAGTGCACTGAAGAATGCTTTGTGTTTGGGAGATACACATAAAATGTTGTGAAGTGCATATTAGCATCATCTATCATTTCCAAAGGTCCTTTCCTCCAGACTCTGTTTCTTTCCATCTCAGATATTTACGGTTTCACCAATGCTGACTACTATCTGATTGTGGTCAGTTTCCTATCTCCCTTCTCAGATACCTCTTCTTAGAGATATATTGGTCCTATCCTCCCTCATAATACACCTTTCAGATGAACCAGACCAACTACCTCATTTCACTGATGAAAAAAACAAAGCCCAGAGAAGTGAAGATTATGTAAGATTCCGAAGAACTGTTTCTCACATTCTCCCAAGGGACTACATTCGGGCCCTGAGTATGGCCCCAGGGGCACCTAAATGTTCCCATTTGAAATGCTTGGCTTTATGGTGTCAGTAAATACCTCGCTCCACAGGACCTTGCAGATAAATGTTCTGAACACAAAGACATTTACATCTACACACATTTGGTTTTATTTTCACTTCATTTTTGCCAGACAAAATTCCTCTATAGGACAATGTTTTGGTTGATGCAGGATTGAACATTATCTTGGCAGGTTGGAAGGAAACTTAAAATAATTTTGTGCCCAGGCTTCAAATGGTCAGGAAGGTGACAAGACAGAGCTTTGGCAAGACCAGAGTTTGCTTTGATCAGGGGTCAGTGGAGAGCGCTACGCTACAGAGTCATCTACAGAGGACCAAGAATTCATTTGCTATACATGATACCTTTAGGAGAGTTTTTTAAAAAGAGCAAAAATTAATACACATTGAGGGAGACAGCAACTTTAATATTTTGTTGACTGTCCTCTCAATTATGATCACATCTATAAAGGCTTTTCTGAAACTCCTTACCTCCCAGCCCAGGTAGAATTAACCTCTCTGTCTGCTTTATGCTTGAACCATACCTGTACAATAGTGAGTATTTGCACACCACCTATAACACCTGAATGTACTGTTTACAAGGTTGTCTTTTCTTTGTAATCCTCGTCCCTCACAAAGCACCTGATGCAGAGCAGTCACGAAATAAATATTTAATGAATAAACGAATGATTAAGTGAGTAAAGAAAAACAACATAATTGGAATTTAAAAACAAAGCCATCAAACTACACATACGCCCAAATCACCCTGTTCTCATCTTCCTTCACTTCCTTCCATTTCTTGACTCCACACCACAGCTCACTACCATCAACTAGACTGTTGCGTTCTGAAAATCACCTCGGTAATGATCTCTGGTCCAAGTCCACGACCAGACAACAATCCAGCCTCACATGTAGGATGCTGACAGCTCTCAGCAAAGGAACCATTACTACTGGCCATACTTGGTTCCCAGAAATCACACAAATTTCCTTGGAAAGGAAGGGCTCCATGCCTGCAGCCCCTAAAGATCCAATAGGTAGGAGATACAGGCCATCTCTCAGGCCAGTCTCACCAAACTACAACAGCAGAAAAGGCTCATCTCCACCCAGTCCTGGCAGAGATGGCAAACCATTTCAATGAGGAAAATGACTCCCTCTTGAGTAACAGCCAAAAGGTCCAAACATCTGAAGAGGGGTTTTCTGCTGTTCTCCAAATGGTTCAAGAATGGAATTTCCTTTCTTACTCCAGGGAACCCACAAGCAAATGTCAACTATGTTATCAACGCAGCATATGTAAGAAAACAAGGAAACAGTAGGAGGAAGAGAGGGAGGAAGAGGACAATTATTTAGAAAAGTCTTGATCAAAAAAATAAAATAAAGAAAGGAAAAAAGAAAAGAAAGTGTACTACTTCTCTAGGGCTGCCATAACAAAGTACCAAAAAGAAACAACAGAAATGTATTGTCTAACAGTTCTGGAGTCAAGAAGCCCCAAATCAAGGTGTCAACAGGGCCATGGTCTCTTTGGCGGCTTGAGGGGAGAATCCTTCCCTCCTTCTTCTAGCTTCTGGAGTCTGCTGGTGAGCCCTGGCATTCCTTGGCTAGCAGATGCATCACTCCAGGCACATGGCTGCCTTCTCTGTGTGTCTTCACGTCACGTTCCCCCTGTGTACATCTGTCTCTGAATCCAAATTTCCCTTTTTTGTAAGGACACCACAGTGGATTAGGTCCCATCCTAATGACCTCAGTTTAACTTGATGACCTCTGCAAAGACCCTGTTTCTAAGTAAGGTCACATTCTCAAGCAACAGGGATGAGGACTCCCACATGTCTTTTTTGAGGGAGGAGCAGGCACATTTCAGCCCATAACAGAAAGAGAAGGCACTCACCATGTGGACTCTTCATGGTTTCAAGCTTACCTGGGCACAGATATTTCACTGGCCACTGCCAGTCAGTATTACTTGTTTTCACTGCACCTGAACCCAAGGTAATGCTAAATGCCTCAGGACCAGACAAAGAAAGTGGGCAGGACTTGCCCTGGGCTCGTCTGAGTTCAGTGGATCTGAATCTGAGTCTAAACTGCACAGTCATGAAAATGCCAGTGGTTCAATAAGCAGCCCTGGCCCCCTGAAGAAGCAATTCTACCCTGTGGTTAGTCTGTTTTCTAAGAGTTCTTGAAGGCAAACTGCACCTGATACTTGTCAGCTTTCATTACCACCTTGTGCCCTACCTGCTCTGACCTCGCTGGAACTGGAACACAGTAAAGAACACATCTCAAACCTGTGCTGGTTTATTTTGACATTTATTCATTAATCCTCTCATTTGTTGAATCAGAGACTCTGCTGGGTATACAGTGTTGAATAAGACAAGCATGCTTCCTGTATTCATGGAGCTGAACTTCAACCAGGGAGACTGACATTGAGGAAGTAAGAGTTCCCCCATTCCAAACAAAAACCATTCGTCACCTTTCTTCCTATTATTCGAGTCACAAAGTGCTAAGAAAGCCTACAGCTGACACTCCTGGTGCCCTGCCTTTAGCCCTAAGGCCTTCCCATGTCTGGCTGCCCTGTAACTTCACCATCAGTACCTGCTTCTCTCTGCCAGGGGCCTTTCTCAAAGCCAAAGAAGCAAGTGCAGTGGATGAACATCGTTGGGAGTCCTCAGTCAGTGAATGACAGAGAGTCAGAGTATAAATACCCCAGCTCCCCATCCTTACAAGTGGTTGAACTCTGAGTTGGGAGTACTTTTTTGTTTCGGTTTGGCTTTAGGCTTGGTTTTTCACATTTCTGAGAACTTCCCGCAGGATTAAGCTTGATGACATAGCTCACTGCCTCCTCTCCTTTCCTGCCCCACCTCCCTGCTCCCGACCAATGTTTCCTGAACTTCCCAAAAGGCTACTTACACTTAAATCTCAGGGTCTATTTCTGGAAGAACCCAAACTATTATAAAACCTAATTTCCCTTTAATTCATTTTTATTCAATTCACAAACTACTGATTACAGGCATTCTATTGGTACTTGATAACATTATGAAGTTCATAGTCAGATAAAGGAGAAAAAGCTGAAATACAACCAGCTTAAATACACAGCAGAAGGACTTCCGGGAAGATGGCGGAAGAGTAAGACGCAGAGATCACCTTCCTCCCCACAGATACACCAGAAATACACGTGGAACAGCTCCTGCAGAACACCTACTGAACGCTGGCAGAAGACCTCAGACCTCCCCAAAGGCAAGAAACGCCCCATGTACCTGGGTAGGGCAAAAGAAAAAAGAATAAACAGAGACAAAAGGAAAGGAACTGGACCTGCACCAGTGGGAGGGAGCTGTGAAGGAGGAAAGGTTTTCACACACTAGGAAGCCCCTTCGCGGGCGGAGACTGCGGGTGGCAGACGGGGGGAGAAGCTTCGGAGCCGCGGAGGACAGCACAGCAACAGGGCTGCGGGGGGCAAAGCGGGGAGATTCCCGCACAGAGGATCAGGGCCGACCGGCACTCACCAGCCCGAGAGGCTTGTCTGCTCACCTGCTGGGGTGGGCGGGGCTGGGAGCTGAGACTCCGGCTTCCGTTGGAGCGCAGGGAGAGGACTGGGGTTGGCGGCGTGAACACAGCCTACAGGGGGTTAGTGCACCACGGCTAGCCGGGAGGGAGTCCGGGAAAAGTCTGGACCTGCCGAAGAGGCAAGAGACTTTTTCTTCCCTCTTTGTTTCCTGGTGCATAAGATCGCTGCTTAAAGGAGCTCCAGAGACGGGCGCGAGCCGTGGCTAAGAGCGCAGACCCCAGGGACAGTCATGAGACGCTAAGGCTGCTGCTGCCGCCACCAAGAAGCCTGTGTGCGAGCACAGGTCACTATCCACGCCCCTCTTCTGGGGAACCTGTGCAGCCCCCCACTGCCAGGGTCCTGGGGTGCAGGGACAACTGCCCAGGGAGAATTGACGGCAGGCCTCAGGCTGGTGCAACGTCACGCGGGCCTCTGCCGCCGCAGGCCCGCCCCGCAATCCGTGCCCCCCACCACCACACCCCCACCCCCCACCCCCACCCCCCCGCACTGGCCTGAGTGAGCCAGAGGTCCCAAATCAGCGGCTCCTTTAACCCCTTCCTGTCTGAGCGAAGAACAGACGCCCTCCGGCGACCTCCGACACGCAGAGGCGGGGCCAAATCCAAAGCTGAGCCCCGGGAGCTCTGCGGACAAAGAAGAGAAAGGGAAATCTCTCCCAGCAGCCTCAGGAGCAGCGGATTAAAGCTCCACAATCAACTTCATATACCTGCATCGGTGGAATACATGAATAGAAAACGAATCATCCCAAATTAAGGAGGTGGGCTTTGAGAGCAAGATTTATTATTTTTTCCCCTTTTCCTCTTTTTTTTTTTTTTTTTTTTTTTGTGGTACTCGGGCCTCTCACTGTTGTGGCCTCTCCCGTTGCGGAGCACAGGCTCCGGACACGCAGGCTCAGTGGCCATGGCTCACGGGCCTAGCCGCTCCGCGGCATGTGGGATCTTCCCACACCGGGGCATGAACCCGTGTTCCCTGCATCGGCAGGCGGATTCTCAACCACTGCGCCACCAGGGAAGCCCCCCTTTTCCTCTTTTTGTGAGTGTGTACATGTATGCTTCTGTGTGAGATTTTGTCTGTATAGCTTTGATTCCACCATTTGTTCTAGGGTTCTATCCATCCATTTTTTTTGCTTTTTAAAATTTTTTTTTCTCTTAATAATTATTTATTTATTTTAATAATTTTACTATATTTTATTTTATTTTACTTTATCTTCTTCCTTTCTTTTTTTTCCTTCCTTCCCTCCTTCCTTCTTTCTTTCTTTCTACTTTCTTTCTTTCTACTACTTTCTCTCCCTTTTATTCTGAGCCGTGTGGATGAAAGGCTCTTAGTACTGCAGCCAGGAGTCAGTGCTGTGCCTCTGAGGTGGGAGAGCAAACTTCAGGACACTGGTCCACAAGAGACCTCCCAGCTCCACATAATATCAAACGGCGAAAATCTCCCAGAGATCTCCATCTCAACACCAGCACCCAGCTTCACTCAATGACCAGCAAGCTACAGTGTGGACATCGTATGCCAAACCACTAGCAAGACAGGAACACAACCCCACCCATTAGCAGAGAGGCTGCCTAAAATCATAATAAGTCCACAGACACCCCCAAACACACCACCAGACGTGGACCTGCCCACCAGAAAGACAAGATCCAGCCTCATCCACCAGAACACAGGCACTAGTCCCCTCCACCAGGAAGCCTACACAACCCACTGAAACAACCTTAGCCACTGGAGACAGACACCAAAAACAACGGGAACTACAAACCTGCAGCCTGCAAAGAGGAGACCCCAAACACAGTAAGATAAGCAAAATGAGAAGACACAAAAACACACCGCAGATGAAGGAGCAAGATAAAAACCCACCAGACCTAACAAATGAAGAGGAAATAGGCAGTCTACCTGAAAAACATTTCAGAATAATGATAGTAAAGATGATCCAAAATCTTGGAAATAGAATACACAAAATGCAAGAAACATTTAACAAGGACCTAGAAGAACTAAAGATGAAACAAACAATGATGAACAACACAATAAATAAAATGAAAAATACTCTAGATGGGATCAATAGCAGAATAACTGAGGCAGAAGAACGGATAAGTGACCTGGAAGATAAAATAGTGGAAATAACTACTGCAGAGCAGAATAAAGAAAAAAGAATGAAAAGAACTGAGGACAGTCGCAGAGACCTCAGGGACAACATTAAACGCACCAACATTCGAATTATAGGGGTTCCAGAAGAAGAAGAGAAAAAGAAAGGAACTGAGAAAATATTTGAAGAGATTATAGTTGAAAATTTCCCTAATATGGGAAAGGAAATAGTTAATCAAATCCAGGAAGCACAGAGAGTCCCATACAGGATGACTCCAAGGAGAAATACGCCAAGACACATATTAATCAAACTGTCAAAACTTAAATACAAAGAAAACATATTAAAAGCAGCAAGGGAACAACAACAAATAACACATAAGGGAATCCCCATAAGGTTAACAGCTGATCTCTCAGCAGAAACTCTGCAAGCCAGAAGGGACTGGCAGGACATATTTAAAGTGATGAAGGAGAAAAACCTGCAACCAAGATTACTCTACCCAGCAAGGATCTCATTCAGATGTGATGGAGAAATTTAAACCTTTACAGACAAGCAAAAGCTGAGAGAGTTCAGCACCACCAAACCAGCTTTACAACAACTGCTAAAGGAACTTCTCTAGGCAAGAAACACAAGAGAAGGAAAAGACCTACAATAACGAACCCAAAACAATTAAAATGGGAAATAGGAACATACATATCGATAATTACCTTAAATGTAAATGGACTAAATGCTCCCACCAAAAGACACAGATTGGCTGAATGGATACAAAAACAAGACCCATATATTTGCTGTCTACAAGAGACCCACTTCAGACCTAGAGACACATACAGACTGAAAGTGAGGGGATGGAAAAAGATATTTTATGCAAATGGAAACCAAAAGAAAGCTGGAGTAGCAATTCTCATATCAGACAAAATAGACTTTAAAATAAAGACTATTACAAGAGACAAAGAAGGACACTACATAATGATCAAGGGATCGATCCAAGAAGAAGATATAACAATTGTAAATATTTATGCACCCAACATAGGAGCACCTCAATACATAAGGAAAATACTAACCGCCAGAAAAGGGGAAATCGACAGTAACACATTCATAGTAGGGGACTTTAACACCCCACTTTCACCAATGGACAGATCATCCAAAATGAAAATAAATAAGGAAACACAAGCTTTAAATGATACATTAAACAAGATGGACTTAATTGATATTTATAGGACATTCCATCCAAAAACACCAGAATACACATTTTCCTCTAGTGCTCATGGAACATTCTCCAGGATAGATCATATCTTGGGTCACAAATCAAGCCTTGGTAAATTTAAGAAAATTGAAGTTGTATCAAATATCTTTTCCAACCACAACACTATGAGACTAGATATCAATTACAGGAAAAGATCTGTAAAAAATACAAACACATGGAGGCTAAACAATACACTACTTACTAGTGAAGTGATCACTGAAGAAATCAAAGAGGAAATCAAAAAATACCTAGAAACAAGTGACAATGGAGACACGATGACACAAAACCTATGGGATGCAGCAAAAGCAGTTCTAAGAGGGAAGTTTATAGCAATACAATCCTACCTTAAGAAACAGGAAACACCTCAAATAAACAACCTAACCTTGCACCTAAATCAATTAAAGACAGAAGAACAAAAAAACCCCAAAGTTAGCAGAAGGAAAGAAATCATAAAAATCAGATCAGAAATAAATGAAAAAGAAATGAAGGAAACGATAGCAAAGATCAATAAAACTAAAAGCTGGTTCTTTGAGAAGATAAACAAAATTGATAAACCATTAGCCAGACTCATCAAGAAAAAAAGGGAGAAGAGTCAATTCAATAGAATTAGAAATGAAAAAGGAGAAGTAACAACTGACACTGCAGAAATACAAAAGATCATGAGAGATTACTACAAGCAACTCTATGCCAATAAAATGGACAACCTGGAAGAAATGAACAAATTCTTAGAAATGCACAACCTGCCAAGACTGAATCAGGAAGAAATAGAAAATATGAACAGACTAATCACAAGCACTGAAATTGAAACTGTGATTAAAAATCTTCCAACAAACAAAACCCCAGGACCAGACGGCTTCACAGGCAAATTCTATCATACATTTAGAGAAGAGCTAACACCTATCCTTCTCAAACTCTTCCAAAATATAACAGAGGGAGGAACACTCCCAAACTCATTCTACGAGGCCATCATCACCCTGATACCAAAACCAGACAAGGATGACACAAAGAAAGAAAACTACAGGCCAATATCACTGATGAACATAGATGCAAAAATTCTCAACAAAATACTAGCAAACAGAATCCAACAGCACATTAAACGGATCGTACACCATGATCAAGTGGGGTTTATTACAGGAATGCAAGGATTCTTCAATATATGCAAATCAATCAATGTGATACACCTATTAACAAACTGAAGGAGAAAAACCATATGATCATCTCAATAGATGCAGAGAAAGCTTTCAACAAAATTCAACACCCATTAACGATAAAAACCCTGCAGAAAGTAGTCATAGAGGGAACTTTCCTCAACATAATAAAGGCCATATATGACAAACCCACAGCCAACATCGTCCTCAATGGTGAGAAACTGAAAGCATTTCCACTAAGATCAGGAAGACAAGACAAGGTTACCCACTCTCACCACTCTTCTTCAACATAGATTTGGATGTTTGAGCCACAGCAATCAGAGAACAAAAGGAAATAAAAGGAATCCAAATCAGAAAAGAAGAAGTAAAGCTGTCACTGTTTGCAGATGACATGATACTATAGAGAATCCTAAAGATGTTATCAGAAAACTACCAGAGCTAATCAATGAATTTGGTGAAGTAGCAGGATACAAAATTAATGCACAGAAATCTCTGGCATTCCTATACACTAATGATGAAAAATCTGAAAGTGAAATCAAGAAAACACTCCCATTTACCATTGCAACAAAAAGAATAAAATATATGGGAATAAACCTACCTAAGGAGACAAAAGACCTGTATGCTGAAAATTATAAGACACTGATGAAAGAAATTAAAGATGATACAAATAGATGGAGAGATATACCATGTTCTTGGATTGGAAGAATCAACATTGTGAAAATGACTCTACTACCCAAAGCAATCTACAGATTCAATGCAATCCCTATCAAACTACCACTGGCATTTTTCACACAACTAGAACAAAAACTTTCACAGTTTATATGGAAACACAAAAGACCCTGAATAGTGAAAGCAATCTTGAGAACGAAAAACGGAGCTGGAGGAATCAGGCTCCCTGACTTCAGACTATACTACAAAGCTACAGTAATCAAGACAGTATGGTACTGGCACAAAAACAGAAAGATAGATCAATGAACAGGATAGAAAGCCCAGAGATAAACCCACGCACATATGGTCACCTTTTCTTTGATAAAGGAGGCAGCAATGTACAGTGGAGAAAGGACAGCCTCTCAATAAGTGGTGCTAGGAAAACTGGACAGGTACATATTAAAGTATGAGATTAGATCACTCCCTAACACCATACACAAAAATAAGCTGAAAATGGATTAAAGAGCTAAATGTAAGGCCAGAAACTATCAAACTCTTAGAGGAAAATATAGGCAGAACACTCTATGACATAAATCACAGCAAGATCCTTTTTGACCCACTTCTTAGAGAAATGGAAATAAAAACAAAAATAAACAAATGGGACCTAATGAAACTTCAAAGCTTTTGCACAGCAAAGGAAACCATAAACAAGACCAAAAGACAACCCTCAGAATGGGAGAAAATATTTGCAAATGAAGCAACTGACAAAGGATTAATCTCCAAAATTTATAAGCAGCTCATGCAGCTCAATAACAAACAACCCAATCCAAAAATGGGCAGAAGACCTAAATAGACATTTCTCCAAAGGAGATATACAGACTGCCAACAAAGACATGAAAGAATGCTCAACATCATTAATCATTAGAGAAATGCAAATCAAGACTACAATGAGGTATCATCTCACACCAGTCTGAATGGTCATCATCAAAAAATCTTGAAACAATAAATGCTGGAGAGGGTGTGGAGAAAAGGGAACCCTCTTGCACTGTTGGTGGGAATGTAAATTGATACAGCCACTTTGGAGAACAGTATGGAGGTTCCTTAAAAAACTACAAATAGAACTACCATATGACCCAGCAATTCCACTACTGGGCATATACCCTGAGAAAACCATAATTCAAAAGAATCATGTACCAAAATGTTCATTACACCTCTATTTACAATAGCCCAGAGATGGAAACAACCTAAGTGTCCATCATCGGATGAATGGATAAAGAAGATGTGGCACATATATACAATGGAATATTACCCAGCCATAAAAAGAAACGAAATTGAGCTATTTGTAATGAGGTGGATAGACCTAGAGTCTGTCATACAGAGTGAAGTAAGTCAGAAAGAGAAAGACAAATGCCGTATGCTAACACATATATATGGAATTTTAGAAAAAATAATGTCATGAAGAACCTAGGGGTTAGACAGGAATAAAGACACAGACCTACTAGAGAATGGACTTGAGGATATGGGGAGGGGGAAGGGTAAGCTGTGACAAAGCGAGAGAGAGGCATGGACATATATACACTACCAAACGTAAGGTAGATAGCTAGTGGGAAGCAGCCGCATAGCACAGGGAGATCAGCTTGGTGCTTTGTGACCACCTAGAGGGGTGGGATAGGGAGGGTGGGAGGGAGGGAGACGCAAGAGGGAAGAGATATGGGAACATATTTATATGTATAACTGATTCAGAAGAAGAAAGAAAATAAATTAAAAAATAAAATTAAAAAAATTTTTAAATACACTGCAGACATACAAATGCAATGTCTATAAGTATATAACAATTAAGTGCTGGAACTGGGTTAGGACAGGCTTTATGGAAGAAAGGACAACAGATCTGGGCTAAAAGTAAAGCTGTGTCTCTCAAAGTATTTTACACAATCAGCCAGCTAAGGAGCCCTTTTCAGACTTTTTTTTTTCTCTAATTGCCTCCCTTACCCCCCTGAAATTTTAATAGCACAGGTATATTGTGCATCTCTTTATGTTCTGTGGTACAGATATTCCCATTATAATATCTAAGTTTTTTCCCATTCCAAGAACCCATTTTTGCCACCATTGAAAATGCATGAAGTTAAAAGGAGGGAAGGACGATACAGGTAAAGAAGCACCTTGAGAAGTGCCAAAAGATATGTATGTGAATAGCTTACAGAGGCAGAGATAAGTAGTCCAATTTGGTCCGTGATAAATTAAAAATGGCTGCACATTCTTTGACACCCCTCACCTCAAGAGGAAGGGTCTACGTCCTTCTGGTTCAACCTTTAAGAGACTGGCAGCTTCCAGCTATTGTCTCTTCAACAGTAGGTCTTGGAATCTAGCCACCATGCTATGAGGAAGCTCAAACAGCCCCAAGGAGAGAAACATGCAGACAGGAAACAGCACAACCCAGCTGTGCTCCTAGCCAACAAGCAGCACCAACTTGCCAGCCACACAAACAAGCCATCTTTAAGTAGATCCTTTAGCCCTTGTTGAACTGCCTCAGCTGACCCCACAGAGCTCTGTCCAAATTACAGATTTGTGAGCAAAATAATTGGTCATTATTGATCTACATATCTAATTTTGGAAAAGACATGATATACAGCAGTACATAACTGGAACATGGTGCTTGTAACCACTACTCAAAGCTACCAAATCTCACAGCAAAGTCACTGCACATTCACACACCACAACCTTAACCAGGCTTTATTCATTGCTTTTGACTGGGCTGCATACTGAGAAACTCAAGCAAACGCTGGGTAAACAAGTTGGGTAAACAAGCTTAAGTGACTGACTCATTAATATGGTTACAGGTCGTACTTTGCTTGTTAAATATATAATTTTTTTTTTAATTTTACGTAAGGCTGTTCTTGTTTATGAGTCAATTAGCTTGTCAGTAAAAACTCTCACAAGCCTTTGTGAACAACAACATTTTTGTATTTCCAAAAACCAGGAAGATAATAAATATTTTCAAGTAATAAAGAAAATAAGCCACCAGCCCTGAAAGCGTAGTTCCAAACAAGACAGAATCAAGTGGAAAATATTTTCAATTACACACAGTGGGCAAAGCTTTTCCACGCTCATCCTGGAGGACAACAGAAAGAGGGATAAAGGAAAGGAGTAAATAAGTGACTCTAATACACTCTCACCCTCATGTTACCCTAATCCCTCTCTGAAGGCTGCTGGTCTTAAATTATCTTTTGATCTGAAACAAACAAGACCATTTCCTATCATTGCTTCCATTCACCACCTTCAATCAAATATTGACCTAAACATGGGCCACTCAATATTATGATTCAGTTATTTAAAAAGGTATTTTTACAGGACTAACATGAATAATCACGGTATCACAAATGCATGATACAAATGACACACATTTCATTCACTTCCTCTCTCAGGAAACAGACCCAAGTGGACTTTCCAAGTTTTTGCAACCAAAAGGTGCGTTTGCGAAAGATTTTTTCTTCCGTAAAATCTCCTGCTAATGCCAGCTGGACTTGTAGAGGGAGAGGGAAATTCTGTGATTGCTTAAGATGGCTTTTACTCATTGCCTTCCATCATGCCCCTCAAGTACAACACAGCTCCCTGCGCTTGTTCCAAAAAATAATATCTATCAAAGCTACAAATTCAAAGCAGGTGCATAGTTAGCATATAATTTTAGAACAACTTTATATTTCCTTAGTTGCGTTCAGCATGCTCGTAAAATCTGGATTTTTGCAGTTTCATCCAAAGTTCCTACAACCTTTTTTTCTTAAAGACAATTAGCAAATTAAATTAAAAACAAGAAGGATAAAAAAAACTTGACTCCCACCAGTGAACTGGCTTGGTAAACGACCTTAGGTCCACATCTAAGCATACATTAATTGGTTCCATTTGGCTCAGAGATCCCCTCAGCTCACAGTCACACACCCAGCAGACTCTGGCCTGAGGACATATGACTTTTAGTTCCTGGATTCAGCACACATTCCAATACAGCTTTTGCTATATGTTGTTTCTATTAGGTAACCAGGTCCTCAAATTCAAAAGCCTACATTCCGGCATGTTTCAAAAACTTTAGCTGACACTGACAGCACTGATGATACTAACACAAGATCTTTTCCTCTAACATTCATTCTGCAGATGAGCCATGGCTGGCTTCAATAATTCTTGAAGGATGTCTGCATCTGCTATGTCATCTGTTAATGTTTTACTCAACCCTACCATGAAACAGAGAAAGGAACTGTAGAAGCCCTGAATACCTAAATATTTCTTTTGTATGACAGACATCTTCACGTGCTTTTTTCCTAATCATGCAATTAGCAAAAGGAAGCAAAATAACCTATTGTGGGCCAGGAGGAGTGCACCAGTGGGTCAAGAATACATTTAAGGGCTTCTCTGGTGGCACAGCGGTTGAGAGTCCGCCTGCCGATGCAGGGGACACGGGTTCGTGCCCCGGGCCGGGAAGATCCCACACGCCGCGGAGCGGCTGGGCCCGTGAGCCATGGCCGCTGAGCCTGCACATCCGGAGCCTGTGCTCCGCAACGGGAGAGGCCACAACAGTGAGAGGCCCGTGTACCGCAAAAAAAAAAAAAAAAGAATACATTTAAGAAGCTTCACTTCTTCCACGACAGTGAGGGTCGCTTGAATTAAAATGTTGGTTCCACCTCTTACTAGATGCATGAACTTGGAAGTTCACATAACCTTCCAAGCTGCAGGCTGCTCATCTGTAGATGGGGACATTTATAGTGCCTACACTTCACTGGGCACAGGTCCTGACTCAGGGCAAGAGCTGGGAAGTTAGCCATAATTGCAATGCAAATCATTATGTAATTAATGTCATTCATTACTAGGCTTATTTTCTTCTTTCTTTCCTTTGGTTTTGGTTTTTGCTTTTCTCATTTCTCAATTCTTCATCATGTTACTTTCCTTTCCTTAATTGCACTGATTTCAACATTTCTTCTTTTCATCTCCCTGAAACACCAAGTGACCTATTTCCATTTGTGACCTATTTATTGACGGGTGGATTCTGCAGATTGCTGGTTTTGCCCTCTGATAAAGAAAGGATTAACAAGAAAAGATGTTGATTGCACAGGCCAGGGAGAATGACTACCCAATTAAAGCCCTGACATTTTACATCATCATCATGGTCGTCATCATCTTGCCTAACATTTATTGAACTGTATTTCAGGTGCTATTTGAGGTGTAATGACTCAGGAAATGCTTAAACCAACTTTGCAGAACTCACGACTGAGAAACAAAGAGGTTTGATAACTTAGCCCTCATGTACCCAAAAGTCAAAATGCCCCAAACTGGGCTCCTTGTCTTCTCCAGGTCCCCTGCAGGAAACGTCTCCTCTCTCCAGAGTACCTATCTCAGCCCCAGCATCAACAAAGAGGTCAAAGAAAGAGATTACGACTGCATTTTACTTCTCTTTCTTCCTTAAACTGCATATCCACTGAATCAAGACTATCCAACCAGCTCTTTTTATCAAATCCCTCCACTAATATGTTTTTATATTATCAGAAGCTAAGGGGAAAAGGTGGAACCTGCCCTGCTTGAGGTGGTCCTGAATTTGTGTTGTGATTTCCCCCTCGGATTCTCTATCCTCAGGAGAATGACCGCAAATTCACAGTGGGGAAGGCCAGGCATGTGGCTGCCCACAACAGGCCATCTCCTGTGTCCTGTCCCTTCTGGCAGTCATTAGTTCTTGTCTAGCCTAAACCAGTGAGCTGTGATCTCAAAAGTCATCTTGATTAACAGTGGTATATAAAGGTTTTAGCATATTTGCTTCAATTCATTTTTTAAGAAAAAAATAAAGGTAATTCTTTTGTTGGTGATTATCCTATTTTCTCACATTTAATTTTTATTGTTTACCCATCTTTCTCAGTTACTCAAATCCTCCTTGAAATCATGCCTTAAACTCCATGGTTCATTTTCTATAATTGGCCAGGATGAAACCATCCCATTCATTTTGCGTATATGTTTGTTAAGTACACTAAAGTAAATGTATTTTATTACTTATAAAGGCATTTTGAATTGCCCAAATGGAAATTAAACCAAACCACTTCGGTTTCAAATAGAGCCAAACTATGTGATCGAGGCTATACAGACTCTAAAAATTCAGAGGAGGGAAGACTCTCGTATGGTCTGGAGGCATCAGAGAAAGATTTGAAAGAGAAGTGGACCCATCCATGTGCACTGGGCATGAGTCAGGAGAGGGAGGGATGGCAGGACATGTACACTGACCACACCAAGAGCCAAGCCAACTCAGGGTGAGGCTCAATCAGACTTTACACAGACTAAGGCCCCAACCCGAAGCCAGACCCTCTCTGTAAAGATCAGATACAAAAACTCCATCCAAAGAAATTGCATGTCATCTTCTTAACCACTGGCTCATTCACACACTCACCCCTCCGGTCTGCACTGCTTGGAATGGAGGGTGAAAATTCATTCCCCACTTGGTCCCAAGACCTTCAGTAACTCTTGCCACCCGTGAGCTCAATTCTGCTTCTCCTCAGCCTAAGGGTCTCAGCCCCCGCCCTATTCACACAAGGAAGGAACGCCAGTCCAGAGCTTCCCACAGCCCTATGCAAAAGTGGGGCATGGGGTGGAAAACTGACCCAAGATTGGTTGGTCCTCAAAGACGGAACCTGCAAACTGGGGACCCTCATAGCTCTGATTAGCCCACACCTGGTCTTGAGAAACAGAACTAATTCACTTCCATCTCTTCTAAGACACGAGCAGAAATCTGGACTCCTCCCACCCCTGATCTTATGCCCCATGAGGAAAGTGCTTCTCACCCAAAGCTACAAAGTCAAACCGTTCAAATGGAGTGATGAACAGGAAACACCAAAGGTAAGTTGGGAGAGACACATGACTCAAAAGGAAGACGAAAGAACAAGACACCCTTAAATTTTTACACCATTTATATACAGATGATAGCATCCCTTTTAGAAACACGAACCATTCTCATTACTAATCTATTAAAACGATATTTTCCCTTTAATGCAACATTATTATAAAACTCAGTCATGCAAGATTCCCAGCCTCTTTTTTTTTTTTAATTCTCCTAAAAGCAAAGGTTGCTAGATACAAAGTAAATGCCAGATTTTATCTGGCTGTATGAGAACAGTCTGTTGAGCTGATTTAAGCAAAGGCAGCTGTGTGTATGTCATTTGTTTGTCCTGGACTTAGCCCTGAATAGAGCAGCACAAAGCTACAAAAAAGGCTGACCCCTTCTTGACCACAAGGACCTTTGCTCAGAAACAGCCCAATCTGCCCAGACTCACCTTGTCCCTCTTCTCCTCAAGACAGCCCTTCAGAGGACATGCCCCGCTCACCTCCCTGCCCAGCACAAGCCCAAACAGGCACCAAATACAAGACCCAGGTCAAAGGGTCTGGCTATGTCTCCTGTAGTTCTAATAAATGCCGTAATTACATCCACATGCACTTAGTATACAAGTTCCAAATTTGAAGTCTCCTTCCTCTTTTAAATCTCTGCTTTATCAGCTTTTACAGAAAGTTCAAATGATCTAATTTTTTCTGGAGTACCATAAAATTATGATTGACGCTTATAAGGATACACCTTAGGCAATGCATGAAACAGAGGTGCCGACTGATTCATCCAAGATTAAATTATCTTCACTGTGATTTTGAGTATTGTAAATATTGCGGTTTATTGGAAATGAATAATCTTTCAATGCGCATAATCTGTGTGCATAGAGAAGACATTAGATAAATAATTATTGCTCAGTAAATATGTGCTAATATTATGTTTGCAGTGTGACAGAACAAAGCTTTAGCAGAAATAAATGTCAATGTAACTAAGAAAGACTTTAAACCTTTAGCATGGTGGTTCTCAAGATATAGATTCCAGGCCCAGCATCAGCATCACTTGGGAACTCAATGGAATTGCAGGTTCTCATGCCCCAACTCTGGGGATGGAGCCTGGTAATCTGCCTTCTAGCAACTTCTCCAGGTGATTCTGATATGCACTAATGTTTGAGAATCACAAGACTAAAGGGAAGCCTCATTAAAGAGACATCTTCTGATCAGGGCCTTGAAGGTCAGGTGAGCTCACAGGATGTTAACAGACCCAAGGACAGGAAGAGAAAGAACCCAGGGGCAGGAAGGAAATCTTATATCTAGGAACAAGTAGGTGCTGTAGTTTGGCTGGAATGTGTGGTACAAAAAGGTGAACAGCAAAAGATGATGCTGCAAAAACTAGATATGGGTCAGGTGAGGAAAGACTATACTATATTCTGCCATCCAAGCGGAGTCAATGAGAACCTGATGGGAGGGTCTAAGAAGATCAAAGCTACCCATCAGGAAATATTTTAGGGAGTCAGATCTGCTACCACATTATAAAATAACAAATGACAACAGTGAAGCCAAGAACTTACACTGATGCCTGATCTCCAAATATTCCTCTGAGGAAGACATCTCCACTGATAATCAAAAGATTCCAATTCATAGATTACAATATCCTTAGCATCTTAATTTTACATTTAGAAGTCCTGAACCATTGAACTGCAATAGGTCAGCTTGGAAATGACACTCCGCTTTACTTATCTTTGCAAACATTACCAGAGACATTTCTCCCCTAAATGATGAAGACGAGAAATATAGCAAGCATCAGCTGTATGAACAGATTACTTTTTATTATGAAAATGAATAACCCTCTGAATTTGCCTAGGGTAAGGAGGCTGAACACCATAATTAAAAGTAATAGAAGAGGCTCCCTGGAACAAGAGTTACGTGATTTTAGGCAACGTATTTAAAATCCTAGGTACTTAAAGGCCACTAGCCCACAGCTCCATTTTAAGCATCCAAGTCTCTGACCGTGATCTCTTATTAGTACCAGTGACCCTCAGCATCTTCAACTAGACAGGAACTTCAACCCACTCATCTGTCACCTGTTCCCTGTGACCCACCCTCTCATGTCCTCTCAGCCTTCCTTACCCAACTTAACATCCAAGGTCACTCATCATAACAATTCCCCTCCATACACCTTTAATGACCACTTCATCAAATTCCCTTGGAAGACCAACCCTGGTAAAATACCAACTTTCTGCTCAAGCCAAGGCTGCACACACATGGCTGGAAAACCCACACATCCATGCTGGCTGGCCTCACATGCAGCTCATGACCGTGAACCACAGCAGGCAGTTCAGGTTGCTCAGCATCCTCTGCAATTCTCTCATCATCAACTTTGCCCCCTCTCTTATATGACTATTTTAACCTCTCCTCTTCTCCATCCTCATCCCCAGCTGAGTGTCCTGCTTCCTACTATGAGTTGAATTGTGTCCTTCAAAAGATATGCTTGAAGTCCTAACCCCTGGAGCCTGCATACGTGACCTTATTTGGAAATACAGCCTTTGCATATATAATCAAATTAAAATGAGATTATTCTGGATTAGGGTGATCCCTAAGCCAGTGACCTGTGTCCTTCTAAGAAGAGGGAAATTCGGACCCAGACACACATGGGTCTATGCCATGTGACAATGAAGGCAGAGTTTAGAATGATATGTACAAGCCAAGGAATGCCAAGGACTGCCAGCAACCACCCAAAGCCAGGGAACAAAGAGGCGTGGAGTGGACTCTCCCTCAGAACCACCGGAAGGAACCAACCCTACTGACACCAGGATTTCAGATTTCTAGCCTCCAGAACGGTGAGGGAATACATTTCTACTGTTTTAAGACTCTGTGGTGGTTAATTTTATGTATCAACATGACTGGACCATGAGGCGCCCAGATATTTGGCCCAAGAATATTCTGGATGTTTCTGTGAGGGTGTTTCTGAAGGAGATGAACGTTTAAATCGGTGGTAAAGCAAGTTGTTTCCCCAGTGTGCATGGGCAGCATCCAATCAGGTGAAGGCCTGACTAGAACAAAAAGGCTGAGCCTCCCTGGCATAAGGGGGAATTCCTCCAGTCTGTCTTGAACTAGGACATCAAACTTTTCCTGTCTTTGGGCAACAAATTTAAACATCAGCTCCTCTTGGGTCTCCAGCAGTCCAGCCTTCAGACTGGAACATGCATCCTCAGCTCTTCTGGTTCTCAGGCCTTTGGACTCAGACTGAAGCTACATCATGGGCTCTCCCGGGTCTCCAGCTGGCTGTCTGCAGGTCTTGGGACATTTCAGACTCCATAATTGTGTGAGTCAATTCCTTAAAATAACTCTGTTTCTATATCTGTATACGTGCTATTGGCTCTGTTTCCCTGGAGAACACTGACTAGCCCAGACACCTAGTTTGCGGTACCTTGTTACAGTAGCCCTAGGAAACTAACACACTTCCTGTATCTCTAGAGCGTTGATGCAGAGAGAAGAGAGCAACTCTAAGCATCTGTCCTGTGAGCCCCTGCCTTGCCTCCAGTTGCCATAGATACCCCGCCAATACTCCTAGGTATCAGTCGCTAATCAGTCCACTTGCTCACTGATCCCATCCCCCGCTATCTGCTCAGACACATCATTCCAGCAACTCTCCCCCCCTTACATCTTTCATGTTCCCCTCTCTACAGGATCATTTCCACATGCAGAAAACACACTATAATTTCCTCCAGCTAAAAAAAAATCCTCTTTGAACGTACCCCTCCTGACCCTACTACCAACATCTATTTTCCCATTTCTCTCATCCAATCTAAAGAAAAACTGAGTTTTTGCAGTTTGTTTACCCTCTTCTCCAGTTCCCCTCCTTCCACTTTCTCTTAAACCCACTCTAATCAGGCTTCTGCCGCATGCCTCCCATGAACTGGCTCAACAAATACTTGAATGACCTACTGGTACTGCTCCATCACTGGGAATATTCTTATCCTTCACATTCCTGTTCCTATTATTCCTATTGGTTCTTAAAACCATACCTGCCTCATACACAGCACACGTGACATGGCACGAAACACACAGGATCACAACTCACGAGCAGTATGCCGGCGGTAAGTCATTCATTCTCTCCAGATTTCTCCATCTTTCTAGCATCTCCAGCAGAAATGCTAAGAGTTGACTCTGAACCCTTCCTGACTTGACTTTCTATGACTGGCTTCCATTCATTCCCTGGTGGTCAGCTATGGACTACCAGTGCCTGACCCATGAGGAAAACACTTCCATGATTGGAGACTTTGGGGTGCATGTACTTCTCCCCTGAAAGAAAGGGGAGGGAGAGAAAGAGTTGGAGAGGGATGAGAGGAGAGGAAGGAATAAAGCAAGAAAGGGAAAGAAGGCGGCACCACTCAGAACACTCTTCTGTTAAAGAAATATTCATTTTTATATCCTTATCCTAGAACAAGAAATGATCATATGAAATAATTGCTCCTCAAATCTCTTGGTCTTTATTTAGTAAGCATGCTTTTAAATATTTGTGTAAAGTCTATTTTTCTTCTACACTCAATTTCTCTCAATGACAATTACTGGTAACTGCTTCTCAAGCACCCCTCAGAACACAGAGAATATATCTAAGGCATAAGTGACAAGATTGAGCTTCTCCACTTACCCCTAAATCTTGAGAAGAACCTGCAAAAGTCCTCTCCGTATCCATTAACCCACATCTCCTTTACCTTTATACAGACCAGCCGGGTGTGGTTGCATAGGTTACTCTTGCACAAGAGCAGCCCTTAGCCACGGATGGATGGAAATCCACTTGAAGGTCTGTTCACCAAGCACACACCCAGGGAGCCGGACCCAACCCTACTTCACACAAACTTGACCTACGGACTACCTGGGGCCATGCACGGTCAGTGAGGACACATCTTCATTCAGTCATTCCAGTGACAGATAAACATGGAGCCAATGCTCTGTGTGCACCAGGCACGGTGCTTGGCACTAGGAACACAAAAGGAAATAAGAAATAAGAAACCTAGCTGACTACTGACGACACTGCATGGGTAGACAGTCAAGGGGCAGAAAAGGCAAGGGCACAAAATTACCTGGGCTTGCCTGACCAGTGTTTCTAAAATGTAGGAGAGACCCCTGGGGTACATGAGATGAGATGGTTTTTGGTTAGTACACAGATACAGCATTATATAGCATTCAGTCACCTTGTGAGGAGTTATGCCCACTTCAATTCTCTTTCAAACAATATCAAGGAGAAAGTCTCGGTTTGGTTCCCATGTATCCTGAATACCTTTCTTCCACGCTAAGCTTCCTTTTTAGCCCAAAGTGTACTGGCTCCCAGTTCAGAGCCTTCAGAAAGCAATAACAGCTCATTAATTTTTCCCACTTTATTTTTATTGGCCCATGTATTTATGGCAGTGCTACTGGTTTCCCATGTAAGGCAATGACATAAATATTTCACGACTTGAAGGTTCGTATGTAGGGGACTTACTGTATAATATATTAAAATTCAATGGGGAGGGTATCATTAGCGGAAAATGTCTAAAGAGGCTCCTTGGGGGCAATAATGAAAGGACAGGGTTGAGAAAACCTACTCCACTTTCTCGACTTCGGCACTGTTGACATGTGGACCACATAATGCTTTGTGGGGGCTGTCCTGGAGTTGTTGGGTGTTTAGCAGCAACCCTGGCCTCTACCCACTCGATAATTGTTGCATCTCCCAGTTGTTTTCAGACGTTGTCAAATATCTCCTGGAAGGAGGGCAAAATTGCCCCATTACAGAACAGCTGGGCTAGAGGAAACTGCTAGCAGGTATCAAATGCAGGTAGACAGTGACTCAGACACCTGGCCCAGGGCTCTTGAGAAGAGGGACCTCCCAAGGATGTGAACGTCTTCTCTCAAGAGAATGGAAGGAAATTCTTATGTATCCAGGTTGCTCTCCCAGGGCTCATGTGGCATGGTGCAGAGCCCAGCAATCCTCACTAAATCACACAAAATGATACATCCATCAGTGCCTCAAACAGATCTTCACCATGAATAAATGTGAGTCCAACCGCTAATGCACACCCTGCAACCTAAGGCCTAAAAGGCTTAGGGGTGTTTTTCAATCCACTCAGCAAGTTCATTCATGAGCTTATATTTAGACACTCTTAATACTTCAACCAAAAGTAATAGGTTCAGAGCACCAGGGAAGCCATGCAATATGTGAATCAGCACTCTTAAATTGGATTAAGATTTTTAAAAGAATTGGTAAATCAAACCTAAATCAATGTCGTCAACAAAAGAGCAGGCTTACAAGAGATAGTGAGGCATTTTACACATCAGAAACAAGGATTCAGAAGATGGATTCAAACTCCAATTCCACCTTTCACTACCATGTGGCTTTAGGAAACCAAAATAATCTCCAAAATTTAAATGTTATGCGTTTTAAAATTTAAACTTGAAATAGCATATGTGCTATGCTAATAGCACAGGGTTAAAGTTACCCAAAGAATATTAGTGAGTTTCCTTCCTTCCTTCCTTCTTTCAGTGAGCATGAACACATGCTCTTTGTAACTGTAAGTACAAAGCTAAAGAAAAAATGATTAGAAGAAAATAGGGGACCAAAAAAACACACAAAAATACAAAGAATGTAGGGGCAATTCATACTTCACTAATAAGATGAAGACATAGTTCTTTTATACACAAGACAGCTCACCAATTGGCACTGAAGTACCTTTTTTCCCTCTCTACCAAGATCCATTTCGATGGACTATGTTATGTGGCAACTGCTGTAACCAGTATGTTTCTACTTGTAAGGTGTACCCCTCACTTTCAAGTGTGGCTCCCTTACAACATGACTGAAGACCAAAAGAGGAACCTTTTGATGTTTCTAGTTCTTTCTATCGTCCCAATATATAAACAGTATTGGGATAAACTGCACTAAAGACTCTGACATTCTCTTTACATAACTGATTTTACTTTACAACTTTGAAATTCCTTTTGGTTCGGTAAAAAAAATTCTTGAGCTTTCACAAATAGGACACTAAATCACAAGAGATGATTCAAAGAATCTTAGAAACAGAATAATAGGAAACTAGAGGTTAGAAAAATATATTTTATAGAGCATATGTGAGCAGTTTCCTGATTTCTCGAAGCTTATTTTCCCATCTGTAAACTGGTATTAATAATGAAATGATAATAATAATAGCTATAATTTACAGAATTGGTGTGGAAATTAAATTATGTATTAAAACACCTAGTTCAGTGCCTTGTACAATACCATTCAGTAAGTGCTTTCTTTTATTACACTGAGACATTCTTATTATTCTTATTATTATACAATTCTCTTTTTTTATATCTGAAAAAAAATAAAGTCCAAAGAGATCAGTCAATTTGCTCATAGTTACACAAGTTAGTAAGAATGAAACTGTTAACTTAGACTTTCATGTCCCAAGTCCTTCAATGCAGCTTCCTCAATATACTATTTATTCATCATATTCAAACTGGATTTAAGAGATCAGTGTACATATTCTATTCAGGTTATCTTTTACTGCATAACAAATTACTCCAACATTTAGTTGCTTAAAACTTTTTTTTTTTTTTTTTTTTACTAAATCTTATAATTCGGTCAATCGGGAATTTGGGCAGGGTTCAGCTGGGTGATTCTTCTGCTCCACAGGATACTGATTAAGATGGCTCAGTGAGGGTTTCCCTGGTGGCGCAGTGGTTGAGAGTCCACCTGCCAATGCAGGGGACACAGGTTCGTGCCCCGGTCCGGGAGGATCCCACATGCCGTGGAGCGGCTGGGCCCGTGAACCATGGCCACTGGGCCTGCGCGTCCGGAGCCTGTGCTCCGCAACGGGAGAGGCCACAGCAGTGAGAGGCCCGAGTACCGCAAAAAAAAAAAAAAAAAAAAAAAAAAAAAAAAGATGGCTCAGTGACATTCAGCCGTGGACAGGTTGGTCAGAAAGGCTTCATTCACTTGTCTGATGCCTTGGCAGGCATGGCTAGAAGGCTGGGTTCAAGTGGGACTGCTGGCTAGAAGTCTTGCACATGGTTTCTCCAGGATGAACTCAAGGTAGTCAGACTTCTTACCTGGTGGCTCAGAGCTCCCAGAGAGCGTGTTCCGAAAGGCCTGGGCAGAATCTGCTGCAGGAAAACCTCTTCTGACCCAGCCTCAAAAGTCTCAAAAGTCACTTCTGCCACATTCTACTGGTGAAGTCACTAAAGCCAATTCAGATTCAAGGAGGGTGGAATTAGACTCCATCTCCCAATCTCCCAATGGGAGAAACAGCAACTAATCTGCAGCCATTGTTAGTCTACCTCACAGACTCCATGTAAACGCAAATGATAATGTTACTGCTCTTGTGAGTCAGGTCTCTGGAGTATTACAAACAAGGGCTTTGTTCTGTTATGTCTCATGTCATGTGTGGATGTGTGTGCGTGAAGAACTTAATTAACATGTAATAAATAAATACAATGCACTTAATAAAGTTATATTATAACCTTATTGGAAAATGACCTTTCAGAGTGGCTTTTCCAGAAAGAAAAACAAGTAAAATTGATGTCAAGTACAATTTGCTCTTCCAGCCAAATTAAACACTGGTTTCACACAATGAAAGGAAAGCCATATGTTATTTTCAAAATGGCCTCCCCAGAGGACAGGTAATATTGTGAAGAGGCACTGAAGTTGTGAAATGGAACCACACTGTCAAAGAGGACTTATTACCTCCATGCATAATAAGAATAATCTCCAGTCCCTTGCCACCGAGCTATGGTCCAGAAAGCCTAATGAAAAATTCTAAGAGGGAATTAAATTTAATTTGTTGTTCTGGCCTTCAGGAAGACCCACAGCTATTCCAAGGGTATACTGTACTTTCTGAGTTTTCAAAACATAATTTCAAAATGGCTAGTTAATCTCAAGGTCAGAAGAAGTAAAAAAAAAAATAAAGGACATACACACAAACTAAGTAATTGAATTAAAGCAACAGAAGACCTAAGATGATTTATTACTAACTCAATCTTTATGATTTAGGCATTTCCCTTAAAAAGAAAAGAAACCCGCACAGAGCCTTTGAAAGATATCCTAGAACGAGAGAAAGAGAATGTCATTCTAAAAACTTAGATGAAGGAGGCAGGCTTTCACATATTGCTTACTATAAACATTTGAAGAAAATTTTAGAAAACCATTTTGCAAGTTCACTAACATATAAGATGACATCACCTCTAAGAAACAAGGAATTTAAAAACTAAAAACAATATGAATTTTGAAATGAAATGAAAATAGGATTACATTAAATACAGAGATATTTCTAATTCAAATTCAGGATTATAGGGGGGTTTACATTTAATCCTTCAAATGTATATTTACTAAAATCTTGGTTCCTTAGTGACATGAACATAATCACTAATTTGGTTTATTTTATGATGTATACAAAAATATATAATAAAATATATATCCTACTATGTGTGTGTTAGTATATGTGAGTGTGAGTGTATGAACACACAAGATAAAGTAATGAGTAATAAAGTATAAGATATTGTACAATAAGAAACATTAGATAAAATGATTACTTATACAAGTATTATGAATATATACATATATACTATATGTAAAAATACATGTTATATTATACATACACACATATATACATGGAATCAGCTCAGAATAACAATGCCAATATAATTACTATGAAAAGATTAGTAAAACAAATGATTAATAAAAACATTTCAATATATCTTTGCTGATTTTTTTTTTTGGTTATATCTCACTAGTAATGGACAAACAGATGAAAGTGTTTTAGTCATTTGACATAATTCTTCTCCATGAAGTTAAATCACCAACTTGATACAAAGTTACCTCATTGTTTAAATTTTGCCTTCAGTTTTTAGAAAGTACACATTTTACTCTGCTTTAATTTTACCTATAATTATGTAAAATATTTACATAGTTTTGCAAATTTTTTCTATATTTAGAAAATTCTAGTTTCTATCCCTGGCCCCTCTATCCTGTCCCTCCTTCCTCTATAGTAACACGATTTTTTTAGTTCTTTGGTTTATACAAAGAATTTGGTTTTGTTTGTTGTACACACACAACATGTACATATATATAACACATACATGCTATACATACATATACACACATATATTCATATTTCTCCATTCCTTCCTTAAACAATAGGATACTATACACAATCTTCCCCACATTGGTGTTCTTTTTTAGCTTAGCAATATGTGCTAGAGATAATTTTTAATTTCTTTTCATAACTGAATAATATTCAGAGCACGGGTATTCCATAGTTTATTAAACTGGTCCCCTCCTTATGGATTTGAGATATCTCCAGGCTTTTGTTAACACGGTGTTGTAATGAATAGCCCCAGGATTATGTCTTTTTCTATTTTCAGCCAGAGCAATATAGAATTTTGATAAAAACAATGAAGAATCCATTCAAGAGGTCATTTATATAGATCGCGAGTGCTTAGAATATATTGCATCGACATTTCCTTCTTTTCTTATAAATGTACCAAAAGAGGCAAACTGAGAGAAGCACCAAAATTAAGAATCCAAGGATATACAAACAAAAAGAAGATACATGATAAGAATGTGGTACCACTTAACGACAGTAATTAGGAGTTATGCTTTAACCTATCTTATGTAACTGTACACTATAAATCATGTTTCTTTTTTTAGGAGCAGATGAAACAAAATTTGCTGTTATACATGTCAAATAAATATAATTAAATTATAGAAACAAGGTATATTTAATGTTAAATACATTGTGTTGAATGGTAAACAATTACAACCCAGTACCATGACAAACTAAAAATTTCTTATCGTAACAGAGTACAGCTAATATAATTCACCTTGCCTTTATTTCTGAGATTCATAAAGTGGGAGTATGAGGACACCCATGCCTTGCCTACAGCCTAAACTATACATTTTCTTTGTAATTCTTCAAATAATGAAATATTGATATTTACTGAATCATTTTTCCTTTTATGACTGTTGTACTACCATTTCAAATTCATTTCCTTCTTTTATTAAAAAAACAAAAAGAAAACTCTGAAAAACTCAATCAATTCAACATCTAGTATTCCGGCTCAAAAGCCAAGGTTATAAAGTGGTGGTAGCGCTGAACAGCTGAAAGGAAATTTTTCGGAGTTCTTGATGCAAATCCAACCTATGACAAATAAAAATCCTGATAGCTTTCAGGTTTAAAGTAATAGGAGGCTATAAAATGTTGGCACACCAAGAAAGCAATCTCAACTTTTCAAACAAACATTTTTTGGAAACTATAGGCACAAATCCTCTCCAAATTTATTATCCTTCCCATGGTACTAGGAAGATACAAAAATATTATTATCCTTCCCATGGTACTAGGAAGATACAAAAATAAGACACATGAGGTTTTTGCCTGAAAATTTCATAATTTATCAGGGAATGATTTATGCAGCATAAACAGCTTTCAAACATTCACAGAGTGTAAGACAATAATCTGTTCTCAGCATCTGTCCTCGGCAGCAGTTGATATGGTAGCACAACATTTCAGGGTCTAGTTTAGGAGAATCCAGCAAAGGAGCTCTGTTCTCAGACCATCTCTCTGTCCAGAATCTCTCTCGGGTAATCTCACCCTGCGCTATGGTTTGAAACCCCAGCTATATTCCAGTAACTCTCAAACATATATGCTTAGACAAGACCTCTCCCCTGTGATCTAGATTTGTATATACACTTGCCTTCTCAGCATCTTTGGTGTCTGAACGAGTATCTCGAAATTAATATGGCCAAAACAGAATACACAGTTCTTTCCCCAAAGAGAAACCTGCCACCATCTCCTCCCTCCCAACTCTGTGAATTCGCCTCTTCGTTTAAGCTAAAATCCTAGGAAACACTCTTGAGTTCTCTGTGTCTCCAAGAGTCTACTCCTTATCTATTGATAATTCTATTGTACCTATACTCAAAATAGATCCCAAATCCAACCGTTGCTCACCATCTCCCCCTGACAGAGCATCATCTCTTCTCTAGATTTAGTAATAGCAGCTTCATAACTGGCCTCCCCGCCTCCACTTTTGTTTGCTACAACCCATCCTCCAAAACAACAATCAGACATGTTCTTTCTGCAAAAATAGATCATCTGTCAGCTTGCTGTTTAAGGTCCATCACCAGCTTCCCATCACGCATGGGATGAAATTCCAAACTGCCCGCCACAGCACACAAGGTCTAACTCCTGACTACTTTTCCAACCTCTTTGTCCTCTTCTGTCCTGTCCCCTCACAATGTGCTAGACACTGTGACCAAGGTTGTTCCCAACCCAAAGCCCTTGCAGGTTCTGTCCCTTCCGCCTGCAATGTACCTCCCCCAAATATTCATGAGACGACCGCCTTTTCATTACTCAAGTTTCAAAGAGCACCTTCTCAGAGAGGCCTCCTACCTCTTCCTGAGCTAAGTATCACATTACCTACATTTTCTCTTTTATGCAGTACCAGCACTGCCTAATGTTAGGTTATATTATATTACTGTACCATGTTATTTTACATTTTCATTTTTTGTTGGTATGCATACTGTACGTCTCCCACCATGGTAACAGCAGCCCCTGGCAGCAAGAACTCTCTTGTTTTCCATCACAGTTGTATTGGTACCATTGTTCTGGTACCTAGAACACTGCCAGGCTCATGGTTGACTTTTAATAAATACACATTTTTGTGGCTGACTATAAAACAATGAAATTAATTTTTTCAAATAACAAAGACACAGATAATAAAATAAAGTACAACTGAGGTAAATTAGGGTATGCTTCCACAGGAAGTTTTGAATTTATGAAATCTATAAACTTTCTCCATGACTGAGTTGGAAAGAAGCTGCTTAATGTACCATGGAATATATCTCTTTAAGATAAATAGGAAATTTCAAATTTAAAAAATTAATGTAAAAAATAAGGATATCTTTCTATCAAAGAAAATCAACAGTATTTTAGTATTTTGCAAATCAGAGCTTGCCTGTATAATGAAACACATATCATAATCAAAGAAATTTAATTTTGCAATCAAGTAACAAAATGTTCCTACATATGCTATACACACACATACACCCAAATATAATTTCTATCATCAACACTTTGAGGAAGTCAACTTGAAACTCATGCTGCAGGAAGCACAGATTCCACCACTAGGGAGAACCTGGAGAAGGGAATTGATTCATTTGTGAAGCTACTGAACTGAGTGGTAACTCTGCTGCTTCACTCCCCCATGGGAGTGCTGGGTCCAGTGGGAACAGAGGCCCTGGCCATCTATGAAGCTATTATAATTCCTTCTCAAATAAGCAAATCAGCCTGCCCCTCCCTTCTTTACTGGAGCCAATCAAGTGAAGACATATGGAGAGCTGTTCCCAGGAAGTGTATCCCAAAGCTTGGGTTTTTTTTTTTTTCTTTTTACCAAACAGTCCCTGAGAAAATAATTGATGGTTGAACTAACATCAGTATGGGGCCCGTACATATAGATGCTATAACGGTATCTGTTGAGAAGCTGGTCCAAATCTCTATCTGTTGTATATCTCACTGTAGCATGTCTGTGAGTGACTGCATCTGCCTCCCCCACTCCACCAGCAGCTCCTCTGAGAAATGGAAAAAGTCTTTTCAACCCAATATCACCAGAAACCAGCATACATTTCAGCACATGGTAAGCACTCAAGGCATGCTAGTGGGATGAATAAACAACTCAGAACCAGACTCTGACAGGCTCTGACAGGCTCAGCATCTAAGAAGAACACAAGGCCTCTGCTGGATGTTCTCCTGGCCCCAAACCTCCCATGTTTATCAGTTGCCGCTGCCTCCGCCACCAGCCTGAGCTCCAGTGCCCATCATGCAGCTTCCATTCTGCTAGGACTTTCAACCACATTGCTCTTTTTATGAATTAATTTACTTCCACCATTAGAATGGCATGATGTTTACTGAAACATCTAACAAGCTCTTAAATTTCTTCCTAGCTGTTAAAAAGACAAACATAAAACTTGTATTATCATGGAATTATATCATTTGACATAATTCCATGATACTATGCCAAATGAGTGGGTGGGTCACGAAGCAGAATGCATCCTTTGTTTCCTGTATTGTAAGCACATGCGTGTGCCTATATATATGTACATATAGAAAACGGAATGTAGCATAGACCCCAGAGCATTAACAGCAGAGTTTTAATGAATTTTACTTTCTTTTTCATACCTTTCTATACCATGAAATAAATTTCTTACTATAAAAATACCATTGCTATCAAACCAAAAACAAAACAAAATAAAGCAAAACAAAACCCAACAAAACAAAAAAGTTTAGACTATTTCAATTATTTGGACAAAAAAGTATCCTTAACCTGGTAGAACCATCAGGTTCAAAGAGAAAAAGATAAATCTTGTTTTGAGCTCTACTCCATCCTCCACACCTTTGCCAACACCCAGCATAGAGGGACAATAAACAAATATTTGTTAAATAAATGGGCTATTTCCCTGTGTCGAACGCTCACTGAGGCGTCTCCATCGGCAGGCCTCAGCCTGGCCCGAGTCGCCGCACTCTTCATTTTCATTTAAAAGGAGTCGCGGTAAGATTGTTGTTTTCCATGTCTGTGAGTCTGTTTCTGTTTTGTGAATAAGTCCATTTGTATCATTTTTTTAGATTCCAAAAATAAGTGATATCATATGATATTTGTCTTTGTCTGACTTACTTCACTAAGTATGACAGTCTTATGGTTACCAAAGGGAAAAGGGTGCGGGAGGGAACGATTAGGAGTCTGGGTTTAGCAGACACACACTACTACATATAAAGCAGGTAAACAACAAGGACCTACTGTAGAGCACAGAGAACTATATTCAATATCTCGTAATAACCTACAGTGGAAAAGAATCTGAAAAAAGAATATATATGTGTGTGTGTGTGTAGTGTGTGTGTGTGTGTGTGTGTGTGTGTGTGTGTATATATATGGGAATCACTTTGCTGTACATCTGAAACTAACACAATATTGTAAATCAGCTACACTTCAATTTAAAAAAACTTTTAACAACAAAATAAAAAAATTAAAGGTGTCTCCGGCCCACAAGAGACAGACAACTAAGAAAGACATTTTTTAGTCGTGTGAAAACATCTTTAAATCATTTTTTTCTCCAATTTTTTTAATTTTGGTAAAAGACACATATAGTGACATAAAATGTACTCTCTTAGCCACGTTCAGTTCAGTGCTGCTAAGTACATTCATGCTGCTGTGTAACCATCACCACCATCCATCTGCAGAACTGTCTCCATCCTGCGAAACTGCAACTCTGTACCCATTAAACAATAACTCCCCCATTTTTCCCTCTCCCCAGCCTCTAGCAACCACATTTCTACTTTCTGTCTCTATGATTTCAACTACTCCAAGCACCTCATGTAAGTGGAATCATACAGTATTTGTCTTTTTGTAACTGACTTACGTCACCTCATAGAATGTCCTCAAGGTCCGTCCCTATTGTACCATGTGTCAGAATTTCCTTCCTGTTTAACGCTGAATGACATTCCATATGTATTTGCCACATTTGGTTTATCCCCACATCCATCGATGGACACTTGGGTTGCTTCGACATTTTAGGTACTGTAAACTATACTGCAACAAAAATGGGTGCACAAATATCTATAAGACTCTCAAATAGGCAGGACACTCTATGACATAAATCACAGCAAATCTTTTTGACCCACCTGTTAGAGAAATGGAAATGAAAACACAAATAAACAAATGGGACCTAATGAAACTTCAAAGCTTTTGCACAATAAAGGAAACCATAAACAAGATGAAAAGACAACCCTCAGAATGGGAGAAAATATTTGCAAATGAAGCAACTGACAAAGGATTAATCTCCAAAATTTACAAGCATCTCATGCAGCTCAATATCAAAAAAACCCAAACAACCCAATCCAAAAATGGGCTGAAGACCTAAACAGACATTTCTCCAAATAAGATATACAGATTGCCAACAAACACATGAAAGGATACTCAACATCACTAATCATTAGAGAAATGCAAATCAAAACTACAATGAGGTATCACCTCACACCAGTCAGAATGGCCATCATCAAAAAATCTACAAACAATAAATGTTGGAGAGGGTGTAGAGAAAAGGGAACCCTCTTGCACTGTTGGTGGGAATGTAAATTGATACAGCCACTATGGAGAAAAGTATGGAGGTTCCTTAAAAAACTAAAAATACAACTACCATACGACTCAGCAATCCCACTACTGGGAATATACCCTGAGAAAACCATAATTCAAAAAGAGTCATGTACCACAATGTTCATTGCAGCTCCATTTACAATAGCCAGGAGATGGAAACAACCTAAGTGTCCATCAGTGGATGAATGGATAAAGAAGATGTGCTACATATATACAATGGAATATCACTCAGCCATAAAAAGAAACAAAACTGAGTTATTTCTAGTAAGGTGGATGGACCTAGAGTCTGTCATACAGAGTGAAGTAAGTCAGAAAGAGAAAAACAAATACCGTATGCTAACACATATATATGGAATCTAAAAAAAAAAAAGGTTCTGAAGAACCTAGGGGCAGGATGGGAATAAAGACGCAGACCTACTAGAGAATGGACTTGAGGATATGGGGAGGGGGAAGGGTAAGCTGGGACAAAGTGAGAGAGAGGCATGGACACATATACACTACCAAACGCAATATAGATAGCTAGTGGGTGATCTGCAGTGGTGACAGATCAGGGTCAACGGCTGCAGGTGGCTGGAAGCAGGCGACACTGCTTAGGGGTTCCCTAAAGCGCCATAAATGCTGATCCTTCCAGTTGTGTGTTAGATATAGCATAGGGTGATCTGCTCGGCGCTTTTTGACGACCTAGAGGGGTGGGATAGGGAGGGTGGGAGGGAGACACAAGAGGGAGGAGTTATGGGGATATATGTATACATATAGCTGATTCACTTTGTTATACAGCAGAAACTAACACACCACTGTAAAGCAATTATATTCCAATAAAGAAGTTAAGAAAAAAAAAAAAAAGACTCCCCTTTCATTCTTCTGGGTATGAACCCAGAAGTGGAATTGCTGGATAATATGGTAATCCTATTTTTAATTTTTTTTTTTTTTTTTTTTTTTTGTGGTACACGGGCCTCTCACTGTTGTGGCCTCTCCCGTCGCGGAGCACAGGCTCCGGACGCGCAGGCTCAGTGGCCATGGCTCACGGGGCCAGGTGCTCCGCGGCATGTGGGATCTTCCTAGACCGGGACACGAACCCGCGTACCCTGCATCGGCAGGCGGACTCTCAACCACTGCGCCACCAGGGAAGCCCCTCTCCTTTTCTTTTTGATAGTAGCCAGCCTAACGGGTGTTAGGTAGTAGGTATCTCAGAGTTTTGATTTGCATTTCCCTGAAGATAAGCCATATTCATGTTTGCTTCAATAGCATTTTTTTCCTGACTCTGAAGATGAAAGATCTTTCCTGTCTTAACCAGCCAAAGCCACATTAGTACAGCTCCCACAGTATTTTCAGGCCTGTGCTTCCTCTCTGCCACCTGCTATTACATGAAGAGACATCGAAGGGAAGCTGGTAGTTAAATTATTTGTAACTTCACCCACAGAGAGCACCCTGACAACTCCAAGGAACAATTGTCAAATATTTCTTAAAGAGAAAAGTGCACCTAATCCCTAAAGAAAAACTACCTATTAATTTGACTGTCTGGAAGCACAGAAAACATGTCTGAAGAATATGAGGTTCTTATCACTACTCTGCAAAAAGTCCTTATTACCAAGAAGTTTTAGAAAACTGATGAAGCTATGAATCCAGGGTAGGCATCAATTTGGCTTTTATTTGCTTCTCTCTTTGAACCTCAAAGTGGAATTTTTCTTAGAATTCGAGTCAATTACTTTGATAACATGATTATTTCATCTATACCAACACCATGTCTGCTCTGAGTTATTAATGCCTTCTTACCACTTTATCCCTATGAAAATGAATGAGGTGTTTGCCATGAGTGCAAAACTTCCAGGGGTATTGGGATGGGATGACTAATTGTCTGAAAGGGTTTTCAGGTTGCCTGTTCTACTAAAAGAACATAAGGTGTCTGCACAATCCACCTCAGGTAAGGTATAAGTAATGTACTTCTGCATCTATAACACCAGCTTAATCTTTCTGTAAATGTCACCTGGCCATTAACTATTATGTTTGAAGTGCTACTGGCAAAGTACCTAAAATCGTACTCCCAAAGTAGTCCATTTTTTAGTTTGAAAGGAAAAGTGGTTTGTTCGAATAGTTTTCCCATTAGAATATGATTTCATCACACTGCCTATGAGTTCAATCCATTTACCTCCCAAGCTCAAAAGGTAACAAGTGTATGGTTACAATTAACGTCCTTCATTTCAGTTACAAGAACAATGGCTCATAAACTCTTTTTGGATTTCAGACCCCTCTGAAAATCTAAATAGAACTTTGGATCCTGTCCCCAGAAAAGTGACAGAATCCAAAACTAGAAAACGTTTCAGAGGTTTGTTGATCATCCCTCTATAAACGCCATGTAAAGAGCCTATTCTACATCAGCATCCTTTGGGATGCCGGTTACAGCAGAAGACTTCTGAGTAGGAGAAAGGCATCTCCACTTTCTTTTTTTTTTTTTTTTTTTGGCGGTACATGGGCCTCTCACTGTTGTGGCCTCTCCCGTTGCGGAGCACAGGCTCCGGATGTGCAGGCTCAGCGGCCATGGCTCACGGGCCCAGCCGCTCCACGGCATGTGGGATCTTCCCGGACCGGGGCACGAACCCGTGTCCCCTGCATTGGCAGGTGGACTCTCAACCACTGCGCCACCAGGGAAGCCCCATCTCCACTTTTAACAAAAGCTCCTGTTGATTCTAATGAACACCAATACTTGAGAGCCAGTGTCTTAGAGGATGACAGACCTTGAGGTTGATAGGACCAGGTGAAAAATTCCTGATAAAGAATGCAGGGCCACAAGGTAATGGGATGGGTTGGTAGCTCTCTGCAGAATCAGTTTTATTATAATCACACCTGTGGAAGGGACGGGGGAAGGAAATCCCAAATCTAAGATATATGACTATAGTAGAAATAAATCATATACGTACATATGCTTTCTATACCAGAGATACTGTGCTATACTACTATAATTTAGCATTTCTAGGGAAGGGTTCTTCCCTTGAAGTGTTTAACCTGCTAACATTCAATGGATGCAAATGTGAGCAGTGGACTAAGCCTGCACACAGGTGAACCCTGCTCGCAATCCACGCATGGATGGATGTACCCAGCTGCCTGAGCGTCCAGCCCAAGCCTCATACATCTTCTCATCCCCAAGCATGGAAAATAATGCCTTCGGATTAAAAACCCTTAAAAAACCCTTCGGATTTGCTTAATATGTCTCTGCTAACAACTCCATTCCAAATCCAACCATGTGCCTCATGATAATAGACTGTATTGAGGTCCATTACAGTATTAAAATGGAAGTTAATAAAGCTGGAAATTGGACAAATCATACATGTTCTTCTCTTAATTCTAGAAGAGCCCTGATCGATACACACTTGCCCATACCCGGTCCCTTCTAAGATGATGAACTTTACAACGGTCAGAAGACGTCAAGGCTATATATCTGTTGCTGATTGCCAAAGCTGCCAGTTAGGGGTGGAGTATAATTTACAGAGTGTAAATTACTAGAGAGGAATGAGAGCAACTTACAAGTGAGTACTTAGGAAGATCAGTTTCTTAACTTCAGAATCATGTTTACTATACAAATATAATAACGATGATGATGAGAAACGGCACATGTTCATCCACTCCAGTAGGATTAGACATGCACTAAGTTAATGATTTGGTATAAGGAAAAATGACCTTTGGGGAAATCACGGACCGCTTAAAGAATCAGATAAACTAGATTTGTGCCAACAAGCACAAGACTTACACAAAATTTTCACTTTGTGTCAAGGAGTTCTCTGATCCCTGGAAGCCCATCAGTGCCTACAAGTTTGTTTCAACAGCATTTGGTAAGTTTGTCCATGACAGTCATGACAGCAGTACAGAGGGGAAAGAGGGACACGAGGAGAGAGGTTACATGGATTTTGATCCTGTGACACAATACAACAGAAATAACATGAGATCTGGACTCAAATAATCCTGCCTTGAGACTTGACTCCATGGCTTTATAACCACAGAAAAACCAGGACTGCTGTAAGGATGAAGCAAGTTAAGCTGATGGGTACTCTCTGGCTAGTAAATGCAGATGTCACTTTCATTAAACAAATATTATACATTTTTTATTATATAGGATCCTAGATGTTAATATCTTTTAGGTCACACTTATGGTATGAAACTCCCCAGATTGCAATCAGAAGTTTATAAAGTTACCTTATTTAAGTTTTTAAGACCCTCTGAACACAAGTCAAGAGAAATTTGACTATACCAGTTCTATCCCAAAGCAAAAAGAAGAAATGTATCTTCTTTACATAAATAGAATAACAGTTGTATAAATTTCTCCTTAAGAGAAAGCCAACATCATCATTCATAAAAAGGTGGATGTTTAAAAAGTGACTAACATACACATCATTAAATTACATCATAAACATTTACACCGCAAGCCAGCCACCGACACACACACCCATCACACGTACATACCATACACATACACATACACGCACACACATATTTTTATGTCAATCTATATGTGTTTGTATGAATCATCATATAATCTTCATTTGCTTTTCATTTCCTAAACTCTGCCTGGCAATAATTGACTTTCATCTACCAATTAAAATCTACTGCAAATTCATGTCTTCCACAGACTGACATGCTTTTCAAAAAAGAACATGCAATCTGGTGACAGGGGGATGGAGGGATTTTACTCAATTAGAGTTTTAATTAAATCATTATTTTCTCACAGTGTTTTACCAGAAACAAATTACTTTCAATCCTGAAAAGATATTCTTTGTTCGTGCTATATCGAGAAAATTTAGTTACAAGATCGGTAATAGCGAGCCCAGGATTTTGTAAGGTAAATGCCACCATTTCAAATCCCAAAGTCAATTCACAGTAGCGATTTAAGAGAAGCAAAAGGCCTGGCAAGAGTATTTATTTCCTCCAAGAATCCTCTGCAAGCAAACTGTCCATTCAGCAATTCTGCAGGCTACTGTTTCACCATGCGACAGGCCCACTTATTCATAAACAAATCATTAACATTCTTGACATAAATCCATAGTGGACCATTAATCCCAGCTATGATAATGTTTTAGAACATTTGCTCTGCCCATCATGAAAGGGAGTGTTGTTTCCCAGAACCCATCCTTGACAAATAAGAGACAAATTATGCCCCATGAGAAAACTTGGAGAATGAACGGCTTACACACCAATTACTGTCTCATTATCAGGCTGATGCCGAGATAGATCCTGTGTGCTTTGGGTGAAATGTAGATTTTTCTTACTCAGGCCAAAAACACAAGTATATACAAAACTATTTGCCAAAGTTAATTCCACTGCTCTGATTCTTCTGCAAGCCACACTCTGGGGATGTTCCTCATAAAAACAAATTAAAAATTATTGCCTAAAGAAATAAATATTGCTAATAAGTGATTGTGGTTGCTTGCATAACTACCAAAAAATACCAAGATCCTAACAACTGTCATAAGAGATGATTAATATGGCCTTTTAGCATCTCAATGTTCATTATATTCTGCCTAAGAGTCATCAGGAAAGGGATATAAGTAATAGAGAAACAATAATCATGGCAAAAAAAACCTTATTTCAGTTAAATAGATCCTGTGTCCTGACAAGTCTCTTAAATTCAGTTTATAGATTCTCCCAGCAGAACTTCAACAATAAACCTCTTCCCAATCAAAAGGCATTGGTTATGCACTCATACATATACTCTGCTGTATGTTTTTTTTTTTATGTTCCAAGGTAAATGGATCCAATTCTAGCTCTTTAACCCTGACATTATAAGTTAAATAAATATGCTTACAACTCGACAAAAGCAATCAAATCACATTTTTTATTTTCTGTATCAGTACCCTTAGTATGACCTACAAACCATCTCCTGGGCTTAACTCCAGGCTTCCGCTCTGTCAACCATCACTTCTCACATCTGCACTGGCAGGGACAAGACGATGAGCCTGTTTATTTCTCCATAAGATATCTGGTTTCCAGCAACTGTTCAGTATTTCTCAAACTTTATGTGCATAGGCATCACTGGGGATTTTGTTAAGATGCAGATGCTGGGTCAACATGCGTGGGGTGGCACCTGACAATAGTCTGCTTCTCTAGCAAGCTCCCAGGTGACACTGCTACTGCATCCTTGGCCCATCCTTTGAGAAGCAAGGTAGGAGATGACCACGTTTTGGTAATGGCTTGGGAGATCAATAGCTTGGTTCTCCTTGGGCATGAAATAGAAACTCTTCTATTTAATTTTGCTTTTCCTATTACTAATGTAGTTATTAACTTTAATAAATAAAAAATTTTAAACCATGTTTTATATGATTCAACGTAAGATTTAAAGGGCACAAATCTAGAGAAATACTTGTATGGCATTGTTATAGGGTCACCCTACTGATGACCTGGATCTGAATTTTTTTTTTTTTTTTTTTTTTTGCGGTACACAGGCCTCTCACTGTTGTGGCCTCTCCCGTCGCGGAGCACAGGCTCCAGATGCGCAGGCTCAGCGGCTATGGCTCACGGCCCCAGCCTCTCTGTGGCATGTGGGATCTTCCCGGACCGGGGCACGAACCCGTGTCCCCTGCATCGGCAGGTGGACTCTCAACCACTGCGCCACCAGGGAAGCCCTGGCTTTGAATTTTATTCTACTCTTCCATTAAACAAAACCATGGGGCCATAAACGTGGCACTGAACTTCTCCTGACCTCAGTATCCTGAGGTGGAAAATGTGAATGGAAAACACTCACCTCGCGGTGTTAGCATAGGATGAAATAAAAACATATGAATACTGTTTTAGCATAGGAGATGCTCAACAATGAGTTTCTTTTTTTGCTGTCTTTGATTATTATCAAACCTTACCAAACAGATCAAACACTTTAACCCTGGCTCCAGCAGATGAACTCAATCTGCAGTAAAGGATGCAGTTGGAGTTGGACCTGGATCTGCTATTTATGAGCTATCCATCCTTAGGCAAATCACTTCACCCAGTGGTTCTCAGATGTGGACTGTCAGACCCACACCAAGCCGGCTGTATAATAATCACTTGATAAAAATTCAGAGTCCTCTGCCTGCCAGCCAGGCAGAGCTGTTTTCATACAAGTCTGAGATAAAGCCTTGGAGTCTGCATTACTAAATGCTTCTATAGTGATTCTGATCTACAGCAAGGACTAGAAAACACTGTCTTCATATTTAGAGCCTCGGATACCTTGATTATGATGCCTTACCCCCTATCGCCGGGTTTTTAAAACCGGGCTTACTTAGTAAGCAAACGGCAAAAGCTGCTACAGCGTTTAAGACTGAGTTGTCACTACTACCCTCATCTATAGGCTCAGAGGATTAACTCACAGGAACTCCCCTTGGCTCTGAGTATCGTGTGCCTAAACGCGCCCCTCGCTTCCCAGCTCTGGCCATACCTGGATCAAGAGCAGCTGCAAGCTTCAGTCCCCGGTGCTCTTCTTTGTTAATCACCACCACGATCTGGCTCCTGATGCAGATGGCTCCGTTGTGTCTTTCTGCCTGTGAGTTCAGTGACTGAGGCCTGCCAGGTGACCTCCGGACTCTGGCTTTCTCTACCGTGACTTTGCAAAGTAAAGACAAGCACCCCATCACTACCCGATCAGTCGCATCTCTAGAGCAAGGGCTTCGTAAATCCCCATGAAAAGCCTTTTCAGTCCGAAGGGAAGGATTTCCTCTCAGCGCACTGCTATGTCTCATCTCTTTTATCACTTCCCTTCTGGACATACAATTGGTCCTGGTAACAATTATCACAAAAAGAAACATATATTTCTCCACTCCTAGTTTTACAGGATTAAGATCCCATTTCCAATTACAAATCTTAGACAGAATAAAATGGGGCTTTTATATAAATAAAATATATAAGACATATTTATGCAGAATGCAGCTAGGTTTTTATGCAGAGACCCAGAAGAGTTTTTTCTTTTTTTTTTTTTCCAAAATCATAGAATGCATTCCCTTCACTGTTCCCTTCATTTCTCTTCCTCCCCCTTCTCCCTCCCTTTCTTCCTTCCTCTCAACAGTAATTGCGGGGCTTCCCTGGTGGCGCAGTGGTTGAGAGTCCGCCTGCCGATGGAGGGCACACGGGTTCGTGCCCCGGTCTGGGAAGATCCCACGTGCCGCGGAGCGGCTGGGCCCGTGAGCCATGACCGCTGAGCCTGCGCATCCGGAGCCTGTGCTCCGCGACGGGAGAGGCCACAACAGTGAGAGGCCTGCGTACCGCAAAAAAAACAAAACAAAACAAAAAAACAAACAATAAAAAACCCAGTAATTGCAATTCTATAAACTCACTGAAACCATTCCTAACCAAATAGAATATTATTTCTTAGACCTATCTACGTTATAGGTGAGTGTCTCCTATAATCCATCTGGTATAATGAGATAGAGAAAGAGAGAAAAATAGAGAAATACGGATAGATGATAGATAGATAGATAGATAAATAAATAGATGATAGAAGAGAGATAGAGAGAGAGAAAGAAAGACAGAGACAGAGACTGGGACTGTGTATCAGTGTTCTGGTTTCCAATCTTGGAGTCATGAAGGAATTAGAGAAGCAGGTCTGGTATAAGATGATAAGGACAACCGATGCTTGGCTTTCTTGAGAGACAACAGGGAATGCTATGGCAAACAAAAGAGTGCATGCCCACTCAAAAGGCAGAGCCCCCCACTGAACTCTAAACAAAAATGAAGCAAGAATAGAAGTAAACACTGCCAGAGAGTCACATTTTTCAAGAGAAGCCAAGAGGCCAGATATTTATATAAAATCTCCTGATCTTTTGGTGTCTGCTACAATTTAAAACTTCTACAAGCACTGTGTTGGCCAAAGGAAATACATCAGCAAGGCCAAGGTGGCTCACTGGCCAACCACTTGCACACCTTCGCCTAGAAGAGTCTCTGTGGCAGGGATGCTGGCTGGTCACCAGAATCTGTTTCCCCTCCTTCCTGGGTACTTGGTTGAACCATGTCTCTTCACATTCCTTGGAATTAGGAATGAACTGATGGTTGAGTTCTAGCCAATAGAATATGAGCAGAAAGGACACGTGCCTTCTTATGAGTAAAAAAGACTACAAAGAAGCAGCTGCGCCTCCTCGTGCCGTCCTTCCACTTCCACAAACAACAACAAGCCCTAAGGGCAGTGAAACCAAAGGAAATAAATGACCTTTTAAAAAACGGTTAAAATACGGAAAGACATTGGGAAGATGGGCATTCTAGATGACAAGGAAGAGTTTGTCAAAAAAAACTTAGAGTGGGAAAGTGAGAAGGCTTCAAGGTTCTTTTTCCAATACGTCTTGCTGCATAGGTAAAAATAAAATTCAAAGAATGTAGCTTTTTGTCTTATAATTTTATTTGCATGCAGATTATTTGTTGGGAAAGTGAAAAAAAAGGCTGAATGCCATACGCCAATATGGCGCCAGAGGCCAGCAGTGAACCATGGCTGCTCCGGAAATAAGATCCAGCCCTACAGACAGGCTTTACATGTGCCAGGCAGTCCCCTACAGGCAAGGCATCTAAAAGCTTGGTGAAATCAGTTAAAGAGGGTTAATAACTTTTTCCATTTACTTCCAGCCAATAAGATTTCATTAAGTATATTTTAATTAAAATTTAATCACGCTTTTTGTGCCTACAGACAGCCTCTGCTGAAAATTTCATTAACTAGTATTTTCTAAAACTCTTTTCCAAATCTGCCTAATAATGAAGAAATATTTATTGTGGTGATGTTGTATTCTCTCCTCAAAAGTGCGGGAAGGAGTTGAGGTGGGGGGCAGTGACATGATTATATAAAAGAGATTATACCACAAAAATGTGTGAACAAATATGGGAGGCTGGTTTGGGGGAAAAAATTGATCCATAAATCAGAGGCTTAAGCAAAGGAGCATTTGCTAGATTCAAAATTAGAGTAACACTTTGTCTATGTAAGTACTGAGAAATGAGGTTTCTGCATAATCTAATGTCTGTATTCTTTCCGCCCTTCACTCGTTTATTCATTCAGTACATTCATGGACAAGAACTGCTCTGGAAACAGTAGTCTAAATGGCAAGCTGAGGTTTCCAAGTGCCAAACCTTCAGATGACTGTGATGAACAAAACATCTTTATTTGCATACTTGTCATTTTCTTAAAGTGTGTAAGTAAAATACAGTTGTGTATTGATCACGTTTACTTCTGGTATGGGCATAAATTATACTACTCAGCTTAAGCAGAGAAATGCTCTCATGGGTCATTGAGAAAGGTATGCTTCTCTGTTCCGAAGCCACATGGTACCACATTACAGTTTCCATTTATTTGTCAGGCTCTCTATCACCTCCACAGAGTACGAAGCATGGGCTTTGTGGTATGAGGCCCATGGGGCTTTCTCAAATGCTTCTGGCCAGACCCTGGTAGTGTTCGGGATGGATGAGGTGATCAGAAAAGTAACTTTCTAAGAAAGACAGCGTCACAATGCAGCTTTATACATGCCTTCCAACAGCATCGTAATGAAATGTTTGACGCTACTACCACATTTTGGTCAATCAGAATTTTAAGAAAATTATACATTCTAATAAATGAATACCTTCGTCAACTTGAGGTTGAATACAATTCTGAAAATAACTTAAGATTCCTCTAATGTATATGAAACTTAGTGGGTTCCAAGGTCACTCTTTAGCAATCAATTTTAATTTCATAGTTTCTCAAATACAGAAGGTGCCCTACTAGCCTAGTGTGTAACAATCCCAGACCCTCTAAGTCTGTGTTTCAAAGCCAGGCCTTTATCGTGGCCTCTTTTTCTTAGAATTTGCCTTTTACAGGGGAAAAAAAATAGAAAACAAAGAGAAAATACCTGGTTAAGGGTTCTACCTATTTAGTTTCTTTTTTCCTATACTAATGTGCTTCCTAAGTTAAGTTTAAAATAGATTTGTCCTCAGTGCCCTTGAATCAGGTGTCCAAAAGTTTCTTCTGGAGAAATTTATAATTCCCTTTCAAAGGACAACTTTTTGAAGTTCACCTAGAGATTAAGCAGTAAGCCATCACAGAGAGATGTTTTATAGCTGTCACATGTTATGTGACTTCTTTATTTTTTCCTCCTCTGTCAAAAGAAACACAGCCCAGGTTCCCATGTGGCAAAGAGGAAACTCCTATGAGAATGTCACTAAGAATTGGAGGCAAGCCCTAAGCAGCTCTCTGCGTTCTACCTGTAGCTGGAAAGGGGGCTAAATTTGGAGAAGTGTGCTTTCCAACGTGCCATTTTAAATCTATTTCCATGCAAAGATAACCTTGTAAAAATGCTAATAGGAATAGGCCACCAAGATATCCCAGAAGGTTTCTCTTCCAAGGGCTGGACCTCACCGTTATTGCTGCCATTGAAGGTTTATTAAGCAGAGTAGGGGCATGTGCCTTCGGCCAAAAACTACGTGGGGCCTTTTATAGGCTTTTGCCATTTACTTTTCACGTAAACCCTGCTAGACAGGTAATATAATTTCCTTTTACATATGAGAAAACTGAGACTTAGTTACTTACCCGAAGCACAGCAAGGCAAGTGAGACAGAATCAGAAGCAGGGCACCTAAGCCCCAGATCACAGTCATCCTCCTTGCCTGTGCGTCCCAGCTGACGCACCAGGAAACACACATCTCCCCTCCCCCCTGCCCAATGACCCTGAGCTCCTTTTCCAAACTCACTCTCAAGTCTAATCCCCTTTGTAGCCAACAACAGAAATTAATGACACCAGGGGAAGAGATTAAGTACCTACTCTGGGTTCTTGAAATAAAGAAGTTAACCAAGGAGACCAGGGGGAGAGCAAAAAACAATATGAGTTCAGCAGGTGAGACCTGGACTCCATCCAATCCAGGCTGTGTGACTTTCCAACTTTAGGTAAGTAAATGAACCCCTCTAAGCCTCCACTCTTCGTGGATAAATGCCCAGCTTCCAGGGTATCTGGGAGAGCTGAGTGAGATGAATAAGACAAGCCCGGGGGCCAGCGTGCAGGGGGCAGCCTCCTCTCCATCCTCAACACCGGACCCAAACACAGCCCTCGTTCAACTCATCAGGCTCCCCGGCCATTTCAAGGGTCATGTCTCTCAAGGGATACATCTGTCCACAGCAACCATCCGCCTCCAGGGTTGGCTTTTTTCAGTTAGGAAAGTTAAATTCAGAGGATCTCAGTCAAACACAAAGGCAAAATTTAGAGACCAGAAAGGTAGAGAAAGCGTTGACTCAGGGAAGGGCAATTTCCCATCTTAAGCCCTAGGGCCCCTCGAAAGAATAACGAATCGCTCACAATTTTCCTCCCACCACCTTCTCAGTCAATAACATGTGCACTGACATAGTCCATTTTATGGGCAGCCCCTGACCCCAAATTCTTCAAGTCACATGGCAGAGGTAGACACACTTCTCAGAGGTGGACATTACGTCTTCTTTCCATTCTTGGTCCTCAGCACAACAAATTCTTGACATGACTAGGTACAGAGCATGTATGATTTTTATCAGTGAAAAAAAAACCCCATAAATCATGTAATGTGCCATCACTTAAGGTAGCCAAAGACCCTTGATCGAAACATCAAGGCAGTAGGGCTTCTCTGGTGGCGCAGCGGTTGAGAGTCCGCCTGCCGATGCACGGGACACGGGTTCGTGCCCCGGTCCGGAAAGATCCCACATGCCGCGGAGCAGCTGGGCCTGCGAGCCATGGCTGCTGAGCCTGCGCGTCCAGAGCCTGTGCTCCGCAACGGGAGAGGCCACAGCACTGAGAGGCCCGCGTACCGCAAAAAAAAAAAAAAAAAAATCAAGTCAGTAAATTTACTGTCAAACACCACAACAACTGCATACAACCTTAAGCCATGTAGGACTTAATAAAGAGTGCACCAGAGGACTTCCCTGGTGGTGCAGTGGTTAAGAATCCGCCTGCCACTGCAGGGATTGAACATGGTTTCGATCCCCGGTCCGGGAAGATCCCACATGCCACAGAGGAACTAAGCCCGCGTGTCACAACTACTGAAGCCCGCGCGCCTAGAGCCCAGGCTCCGCAACAAGAGTAGCCCCCGCTCGCCGCAACTAAAGAAAGCCCATGTGCAGCAACGAAGACCCAACACAGCCAAAAATAAATAAGTAAATTTATAAATAATAAATTAAATAAAATTAAAAAGAAAAGAGTGTACCAGAAATGCAGATTTTAAATATCAAATTTTGAACTGGAAAAGGTGTTCCATTTTACTCTATCCAACCATCTTAAAGGTAAGAAAACTGAAACATAGAGGTGAGGTGGACTCGCCTATAAACATAAAATGAAAGAATAATATCTGATGTGATTAAGACTACGTTCCGGGGTCCCTTCTAAGTGTTTTGTAAGTAGTATGCCTTGTCATTCATATAACCCAATGCGGTTGGTATTTTTTTCCAGCTTTATTGAGATATAATTAACAGCCCCATTTCACAGATGCAGAACAGAGGTTGAAAGAGACTAAATAATCTGCCCAACGGCATACCTCTAGCAGCTGGCAGGGCCGAGTCAAACCCACCTCATCTGACTCACAGTCCACTTTCACAACCGTTGCTCTCAACTGAGAACCCACAGCGTGGATTCTCCCACCAGGGAATAAGCCAGGTGTTCTCACAGCCCCACCAACCCTGCCGTGTTGAGTCCAGGGAGCCGTCAGGATGGGTCAGTCAAAACATAATCACTTCTTAAGAAATAAGTTAAAAAAAGAAAAGAAAAGAAGTAAGTATATCTGAAGGCTATGGAAACCTTGGTCAATTAAAAAAACTACAAGTATTTATTTAGATTCTTAAAAAAATAGAATTCTAGAACCAAATATGGGGAAGGATTAGGGCATTATTAGAGAACGATTGAGAAAGAATGGAGGACTTTTTATTAGTTTTACTATCACTAAAGATATCCACATGCTTGGTATAAAAAAGGAAATTGAATTAACACAGAAGGGCAGATACTGAAACATAAAAGACCCCTCCTCCTTCTCTGAACGTTAATGTCAAATCCCAGAGTCAATCACTATCAGCAGGGTGTTCAGTGTTGTTTTACTTGTTGTGTTTCTTTTGCAGCTCTTTCCAGAAATGTTCAGGGCAATTAAAGGATAAGAAGATTTTTCTTTTCTGTTTCCTTTTTTTTTTTATAAATGTGATAATACCATATTACTATTTTGTAGCTTACTTTTCTCTCTTACTATATATTGAATATATTCCCCTAACAGCAACACACAGCACATCTAATCACTCTCTCTGTCATTCTCTCCCACTGTCCTCTCCCTCCCTCCCTCCCTCCTTCCTTCCCCCTCCCTCCCTCCCTCCTTCCTTCCCCCTCCCTCTCTCCCTCCCTCCCTCTCATTTCTCTAAGTTCTATAGTGTTCCATTAAATCGTGGCTACATATTTTCACTAATCACGTAAGGGTATTGAGGTTGTTTCTTGCAGTTTGGGTACATTGTTGCTACTATTACAAACAATGTAGAAAAGTACAGGTGTTGGGGGCAACTGTGAAATCAATTTATAGGAGGGAAACTGCTGTTGTCAAAAGAACGTGCCTTGTTTTTCTGGACACATCACCTAAAGCCTCCACAAAAAAAAAAAAAAAAAAAAAAATCACAGCAGCAATTTACAGTTGTACAAAGAGCAATGAGGTCTGAAAGTGATGAGTATCCCTTCCTCCTACTGACACCTGGGGGGAAAGACTGTGGTGGGGAAGACTGACTACTGCTATATTGTCCACTTCTTTAAGGGAATGAGCTGACCATCTTCTCGAATGTTTATTGGAAATTGTACTTTCTTTCTGTGACCCTATTTATTTAAGTCTTTTGACCATTTTTCTACTGGATTGCTTGTCTTTTCCTTATGAAGTGTGAAAGTGATTTGAACTGAACAAAACAGACTGGTGGTCAAACGTTTTGCACTAGATTTTCCCCAATGACTTATTTAACTTGAGGTGGTGTTAGGGTAATTCTGCCTTAGAGTCTGAAATGCTTATCTAATCACTATACTAGATTACAGAACACCTCTTTATTCCCACAAAACCACTTGACCATGAGCAGAGAATGGACCATGCAGGGGCACCTAGGCTCTCTTGGCATGTAACCGAGCATTCAATCATGCCACCTTCAGGTGTTCTCATGACAAGGGCATGTGTATGGACAGGTGCAGGCTTGAATTCCAGAACGAATTGTGTAGAGCTAACTTCTAACCAGGGATGCATCTTACCCTAAGTCCAAACATGTGCATAGACATGACAGGAGAAATTTTATTGTAAAGTCAGAAAAGCTTGAATTAAAAAGTTGAACCAGCGGTCTCCAAGTAACATACTGGTGGTCTCCAACCTGGTAAGATGTAATCCATAACACAGCCGACCACTTGTACTGCCTCGTTTACTACGGTTTCTAAGCAGTGAAAATATACCCTGAGTCACCTCTGCTGATGTGGTTTGGAAATCACTGGGCACCAGGAAGAGGCCAGCAGAACATCTCTTTTCCTGTAGCAGAGGATGTGCCCTTCAGTACCAGGCTTTTCTCAGTTTTGACAGCCAGGCACGTGGCTTTGAGAACAAGAGCTCCCAAAAGGTGAAATCATTAAAACTTGGCCTTGTGACCTGGCTCATAGGATCTTAGGCAGCAGAAGAACAAAATACGAAGAAAACTTGTAAAAATGGCTAACAGCAAATACACTGCCTGTCATGCGGTGCCACTCCCTGGGGCCATGCACGTAAGCGCCTGTGTGGGGGCAGCAGACACGCATGTTCACCTGATGGTTTCTCCTCCAAGTTGAAATCGTGATACTTGCCAGTCCGCTTCTCAACTCCAGCCGCCAGCATCCCTGTCCCTTGTGGGTTTCTATGGCTTTAGCTCCAAAACGATGGGATGAGAAAGCAACACAGGGACTCAAGGGAGGAGACTATCCCACCACCAAGATGGCCAGCATCTGAATAACCACACGACCCAGAGAAAAGATCAGGAAGCTGACGGAGATGCTTTCGATTAAAGATGAAGGTCTTCGATTTTGATCTTTCAAAAAATGTGTGGGTAATCCTCAAGTTGTCAAGTTCTTAAACATTAATGACTCTTGCTGCTGTGACACCTTAAACAGTTTTTTTTTACAAAGTATTCATTAAATAGTATTCCACCATGGAGGAAAAATAAACCAGAAACAAGACCCAGAAGTAAAAACCAAAAACCTAGCATGCCACAATTCAAAGGAGGAAACTGATACACAAAAAAATAGAAGAAACTGACCCAAAGCCACAAATGATATGATCACTGTCATCGTCCCTTTGATTTGCAAGGTCCTCTCCTGAAAAACATACCTCAAATTTCTTATTAAAAATAAAGAAGAAAGTTTTGGGTTTTTTTTTAAATAAACAGATACCTTTCTTTACTTAGAATTGGTATTGAGGTACAATTTACATACAATGAAATGTACAGATCTCAAGGACAAAGAGACTGAACTTTTAAATAGGCAAACAGATAACAGCACTATATGACCACAGCCCAGAGGTCCATATCCCAGTCTCCTGGGACAGGCTGGCCACAAGTGGCATTCACTTTCCATTAGCCCCTCTGCTGGAGCAGCCTTCTGGGGACAGAGCCCATTTCTATCCAGGATCTACAGGGCGACCCATCTGAGCTCTGCGATGACCTCAGAAAACTCTATTCCAGATAGTAAGGCACAGCGTGGAACACTCCACCAAAATGAACACCTGCACTAGGTAAGCTCCAAGCTTAACTAATTGTAATGCTGATGAGGCTTACAGGTCTTTGAAAATACGAAGCTCAGCCGTTTAGGATCTGCTTTGTTTGTTTTGCTCTGATGAATGACAGTGCCTTTCTGGAGAGGAAACCAGCACCAAGAAGAAATACAGTCGGAACTGATCTCTTCAAAGCCTCTCCTTTGGCTGTGGCCCTGAAGGGAACGAGATTCGTTCATCTCCCTCAGAGTCAGAGAAGTGGGGGCGAAGGCAACAGGTGTTTCCACCTGTAGGCAGGGAGGCTTCGAGAAAAAAGATGAGACCCAGCGCAAGCGCCAGGCTAGTGGAAGAAGGTCAAGGTGTGGCTGGCGGCTTGTGGAGAGGAGCCAGGATGACCATGACTGGTCTCATCAACGAGGCCTCCAAAAGCACTGAGATACCCAAGGTGAAACCGTCAATAGTTACTTCCCAAGCCCCTCTCAGTCAAATCTCATTAATTTAGACTTAACTCATTCCAATTTTGCAATAATTCCCTGTCACCACGGGACAGTCTCCTCATCCCGGATTCTAAAGCACTTCTAAACCTGGTCCAGCTCTATCTCACAGCTTCATCTTCTACTTCTCATGAACCCTCCAGTCACCCCAAACCCGTCCATTTTGTAAACATGCCAGGCAGTCCTTCACTCCTCCAAGCTTTGGCAATAGTGTTTCCTCTCCCTAGAACGTCCCTCAAGGTTCAGCCTAAATGTCATTCACTCGGAGAATACTCCCCAAGCCCCACTGCAGACAGTTGGCTGTCTCCTCTGCTGTGCACCCCAAAACCTGTGTACATGCCTCTCTAACAGCCCTTTATTTTCAATACCTGATTATTCTCTCCTCCACTAAAGTACTAATTCCCTCTCCATGGCCAAAAAGGGGCCTGAGACAGTGCCTGCAATATGGTTGAAAAACATATGATTAAAGATGAATTAAGACTTCATGACATACACTTGTACAGATTCTCTCCTGAAACGCTTTTCCTTCAATGACCTTCTCCACAATTTTGTTTTGGGTGGGTGGGTGGGGGAATCATAACAATGAAAGAAATATGAAAAAGAAAAATCACTGACAATCTTCTCCCGTTTCATTTCCTTTTGTTCCCATTCATCCCAGGTCCACACAAGGTCAAGTTGTATGAATTATAATCACAGGGTAAGTCTTGCTGCACATACTTTAGAAAATCAATAACAGAAACAAGACAAAGCCTGGGCAGTGACAGAACTGGACAGAGCAGAGGCCAAGGTCAGGGTCAGTAATTACCTAGAGGGCAGAGTGGTTACCTCAAAGTGGGATAGTGCAGACAGGTCTTGGAGGACAGATCCAGGATTTGGGATAGAGTGGATGGGCCCCGTCCAGAACCAGACTCCACGTTTGGAGCCCTGAGATTCAGGGGAGAAGACAGTAGTGGATGGATAGCCAAGGTCCAGAGCACAGGCCAGACTCAGAAGTGGGGGAGAAGGAGGTACAGTAACAAATAGAAAGATGGGTAGTGGGGATGCAGGCAAAAAGCCCAAATTTTGCCTAATTTATTGATCTGCTGAACAGAAAGCTCTCTGTACAGATCTTCCCAGAGTTTGATTAACTTATCTGATCCACATCCCCTTCTTTGTAGCCTTCTTGAGTCTTTTTTCCTCAACTACATTCTCATTTTCAAATGTCAGGCTATATTAAACTGAAACCTTCCCCTTAAGTCATTCTCTCAAGTCACCGCATAAACACACAATTATTCACCTTGGTCCAAGCTTCAAACAGCACCAGGAAAAATGCATTAATTCAAGAACTGGACAGGACCCTAGGGATCGACCAATTCAGACCTTTCTTTTTGTAGGTAAGGAAATGGAGGATGAGAGAATTCCCTAAGGTCATGTGGTTAATAAGCAATTGGGACACAACTAATAATAATAATTAGCACAGACACTGCGCTTATCACTATATTCAGGTGACTGACTCTAAACCACCCACGCGGCATCTTGCAACCTCTTTTCCAGAGAGAGCTGAGGCCCAGCAATGTTGGGTGGATTGTACAGACCTAGCCAGTGGCAAGGAGCCAAGTGAAAGAGCCCCAGACAGAAGGGCATCTTTGCTTCACAAACCTTGTCCTGAATGCTAACAAAAGGACTGTACAAGGAATGAGAGAAAAGAGTCACAGAGAAATCAGAGGTTGGTCCCAAGCCCACAGGGCTTGGAAAGCAGGAGTCCAGTGGCCCACACTCTCCAGGGAACCAATAGGCAGTGAGGTTGGGGAACCCTGGTGACATTGGGGGTCTGGAACTCCAGTACCCAGGAGGTGGCAGGAGTCAGAGCCCAGCCCAGGGAACAATGATTCCACAGGTACCGTCAGCTCCACTAGATGACTTGGGTCTTTTCTAGGACCAAGGGTCTATGAGCCCTCTGTCTTTAAACTCAATGCTTTCACTTATCAAACAGCACACCACTTCCCCATTACTGCAAATTAATGAGGTGTGGTTATAGGATTTTTATTCCCCATTGTGTCAAATTAAAACTAAATAAATAAAAGAGTAACTGGAAAACTCAAATGGGGAAGCCATTTAGTGTAAAACTGTCAATGTTGACACCATTGCTTTCCTTTCTACGGTTTTATTGTGCCACTCTGACTTGGTTTTTTTAACTAAAAATTTAAAAGAAAAACAACTTCTTTTTCCCGGAATTTCACCAGATTGCTTCAACCCAAAAATACTTTCAAAAATATTCCCAAACTCTCCATCCCACTAAATTGGCAGCTCAGCTTAGCCTTGTTCCCTTGTGTTGCTACTTAACTGCATTATGTATATACATCTGGTACCCTCGTCCAGGCTTAATTGCTCTTAGAGAACGGATATTTTAGCTGACACATTCTGTATAGGTTGGGTGGCCAACTTGTCCTCATTGGTCCGGGACTTTCCCGATTGGAGAATTGAAAGTTCTGCAACCTGGGAACGCCCCAAGTCCCAGGCAAACTCTATCTCTGAGCCTTTGAAAGTCCTGCATACTTTAGAGTCATGTATCTGCCTCGTCACCGCCATTTTGTTCTTCCCTCTCGGTCATCTGGGTTCTGCTCCCATCCTTCCCCTCTCCATGCTCCAGTGTAACCTGTTCGGTCCAAGGTCCAATGACCTAACCAAAAGCCTCCAATGAGGCTTATTCATACCTATTCAGGCTGCTGAACCCGCAGCCTTGTTCAGCCCCACCATCCACTTGCTCTTTCTTAAGACTCTATCCCCATTCCATTTCCACACGTACCTCCAACTGCTCCTTCTTCAACTGCTTCCCCTTTCCACCCATCTCTACATCTCAGACCTCCCCAGGGTTCTGCCCGCAGCTGTCATCTTCTCTCCTGAGGCAAACATTGCCTGGACATCCTCCACTCTTCCAAATGCAACCATGCCCGCAAGCCAAGATGCCCAAGTTCCACCACCACCACCTCCCTGTCTCCCAAGGACAAGACCTGTATCCTCGCAGTCTAAGGACTGCACTGGAGGACACCATACTCCCAACACATTCAAAACGGAGCCAGAATCTTGCCTCTCTTCCCACTCTTCTAAATAGCATCGCCACCCACGCTAAGAAGGCAGCCTCTTCTCTCTCCTCTCTCTCCCACATTCCCATGTCTGAGCACCTGACAAAGGCTCTCAGGTGCCTCTCTCCACTCCTCTCCATCCCCACCCTGCCCTGCCTGCTCAAGGCTCTCATTACCTCCTGCCCAGGCCATTAAAAGACCTCCTAAGTGCATCCCTCCCGTTCTGAAGCTCTCGGTGCTGTGAGAGTTCCCCAAACACAGATTTAGTTATGACATTTCCAATGGTTTTTCCAATGCCCCTAAGGACAAAGTTCAAACTTTTTATGATGGTATCTGAAATCTTCCGCAACTTGGCTTCCACTTACCTATTCAGCCTGATCTTGGGACACTCCATTTCACACACCTAGAACTCCATGTGCCAGTGTAAACATCTCATGTGTTCACAGGTCTCAGGTGAACCCCTAACCTTCCCATCGCGTTACATCCATTATTTTTATTTTTCTGTATTTACTCTCAATGTTAATCCCTATATGGACTTTATTGCAGTTAAAGGCACAGAATAAATAAATTTTTTCATTCCTTTTTCAATTGACGTCATTAGTATCCTTATATTACCGTATAACTTCCACAATTAATTTGATGACTATACAGACCCATAATTCATTGAATCTTTTCCCTGTTTTGGGACCTTTAGGTGGCTTCCAATAGTTTGCTATTATAAACATTACCGCAATGAATATTTTTTTACACATGGCTTTCATTGCCTTTTTAATAATTGCCTCAAGATAAATTCCCAGGAGTGGGATTGCTGGGTCAAAGGGTGTGGAAATTTTATGATTCTTCATAACTGTTGCCAAGTTGCTTTTTCAAAGAGGCCATGCAAACTCCACGGCCACTATACCAATGATCTCATAATTTCCCTAGCTTTGGTCTTCAAAACCAAAAACAAACAAACAAAAACTATTATTCATTTGAGGCATGTAAAATACCACCTCATTATTATTTTAATTTGCATTTCTTTTATTATTAATAAGCTTAACATTTTGCAAATGTTTACTAAGCACATTCGAATGCGCTAATCCTAATGCATGTCCCTTGTCTATTTATCTGCATGCTGTTTCTTATGCATCAGTTAAAATATCTGCTATAAAATATAACCCTTTGACTGTCATATGTGATGCAAATATTTTCCCAGTTGGTTTACTGTTGGCTTGCAGCTACATGGTTGTTCATTTCATAGAAGTCAACAGGTTTTCTAGAAAAGGAACTGCTAATTCCTTTCTTCATGGTGTCCTAAAGGTCAGGATGGAAGTGATCCTAAGACCCCAGGGCAGTTAACAGCACTGAATCTGGAGTTAGCATGACAAAGACAAAGGCTCTGGGCTGCAGAATTGTCTGCCACAGGCCACAGGCAGGTTTCTGGGCCTCAGTTTCCTCATCTGTGAAGTGGGGAGTAACCCTTTTAAAGCCCCTCCACTGCACCTGGCATCCACTAACTGTAACACCTGACAACAGTATCACCTCCACACTGTCATCGCCCGGTCATCACTCCATACATTAAGCATTTATATCAAACTCTGGAATGAATTTTGGTATTTAGTATATCATATAAGTTTCAAATTATTTTTTCAGAAATTGTTACTCATTTACTCCAATATTGTTTTCCTTCCTCTTGTTTTTGATTCACACATTATTCACCGCTTTTATAAAGGACCATCACGGTTTGTGGGCTTTTCTTTTCTTTTTTGGTTTTTTTTTTAATATTTATTTATTTGGTTGTGCCATGTCTTAGTGGCAGCAGGCAGGCCCCTCAGTTGCAGCACACGGGCTCCTTTGCATGTTGTGTCATGCAAACTCTTAGTTGCGGCAGGCGTGTGGGATCTAGTTCCCTGACCAGGGATCGAACCCGGCCCCCCTGCATTGGGAGTGCGGGGTCTTATCCACTGCGCCACCAGGGAAGTCCCTGCGGGCTTTTCATTATGAGCAAAATGAAACAGTGATCCCTGAGGCAAAACGGGGGCTGCTATTTAAGCAGAAGGTCTATATAACACGTCTTTGGTTTGGTTTGGTTTGGTTTGGCTTGATTTAATTAAACTGTCCTGTTGCCAACGTCTTCTAACTAGCAATAGGGTATAACTTGCCTCAACAACTGACTCAGAATCAAAAAACCTATACTCACATGCCAGCTCTGAGATAGTTTCGTAGCAGGTCATTTCGCCTGAACCTTTGCTCTTTTCATTAGTAAAGTGAGGCTAATGATACCTAACCTTTCAAACCCCCGAGAATACTGTGAGGGTCAAGTGCAATGATGTCTGGAAACATAAGGCAGGGGCATTCTTCCCACTATTATGATTAGGATTGTCTCCATAAGGTGTGGCTGCCATATTTTTTCACCTTCTGATACATCTTCACGGCCCCTCTCACAACACGGAAGTTAAGAGCTTGGACTCCTGACTTGGGTCATTAACCAACTGTTGGATTTGGGGAAATTTGCATCACTTCCCTGAGCTCAATCTTCTCATTAGTAAGGTGCAGACTGTAGGGGATGGGGTTGGCTAATGTATGTGCGAGTACTTAGCAGCTTGTACACACACAGCAGCACTGGCAACATTACAGTCACGTGTTGGTTATTCTTGTTGACCCTGAAGAGCCACTGTCCATCCTCTGTGGATTGCATTCTTCACTTGCCCCCAGGCTTCTGAGAGGTGCCAGGCAAAGGGAAGGACAGGGAAGCAGCTGGAGAAAGATACAGTGTTTATTCTCTCACTCTTCTTCCAGGGCTGGGGTTTTCACAGTGGCCACTCACCTCGATCCAGGGCCATACCTCCTATTCAGCAGCCCCTCTCCCGAGGCTCCACTGGGCACTTTTCAGGCCTAGAGGCCATACGAGCACCCCATGGATGCTGGCCTCTGGGGCTTCATTATCTATCTCCTCTGCATCCCATTAACCCTGTGGACCCTTGTGTAGACAGTCTATTCCTAAAGTCACTGCAACTCATCTGTCCGGTACTTCGTCTTTTGTTCAGCTGTGACACTGATACGAATCTTAGTGCTTGTTTTAATTGTTGAGCAAGTCTGTCTTAGACCTTCAAGTGCTGTAGGTCTGACAAAGTCAGTGTCCACAGCCCAGCAAGAAGTGTGTCTCAGTCAAAAAGCAAGTACTTCTCATGCTTCCCAACTTTCTAGAGCTAGTTTAATGGTTCCTTTAAGGGTATAGAATTTCATGTCAGAGAAAGTAATCACTTTTATTCTGAATATCACAGAAAGCGAAAGATGCGTTGTTATGGAACCTACAAGGCACACGAACATTCTAACCTGGAGGCTAAGCTGATGTGTTGCTGTCATATTTCCCGACAAGACTGAACAGGGATGACACTGCCCCCATCCGCGTGACTCTGAGCTCCAGCGATGTTTCCCATTAGCACGTCTGAGGTCTGTACCCTTCCAGCTTGGATGTGTTCACTCCATCAGAGCTTTGGCCAAAGAGTACTGCCAGAACCTCCAGCAACACCCACATATACAAGGAAATCAGAGCTGGGAGGACTCTCAATACTGAAAACTCCCTGGTCTCCTCTAATATTTCTTTCTCATGAAACTTGCCAGGAATAAAATTAAATCCAAAATAAACTCACACATTTCAGAAATTGGGACCATTTCATGGGGGGAAACACATTTTCAGGTAATACAACAACAGACAGCAAGGAACCACACTGTTAGAGCAGCTGCCTTTAAGGATTGCTTTGTCGCAGTGTTACTGCCGTAGTGCTGACGTGGACAAACATGAGGTGTTTAGTTGCTGGTTTTTTTAATTTGCGGTGGCATCATTTTTTTTTAGCTACAGAAGAGCAATCTCTAGAATAGAAATTTTCTTTCAAAGAAATCTGTGCTAAGTCAGAGAAACTGATCTTTGGGCTAACTTTACAAAGCAAAGATAAATAAATATAAAATAGAGACAGACACACAGGGAAATAACCATTTTGCAATATCAATTTTATACAATCACGCTTAACCACGGAGGGGCCTGATTTTTCAAATGTCAGCACTGTGCCTCAAAATTATTCAAATAACTTTAATGAACAAACTGTGTTACCTAATATGGCAGCCGCTAGCCGAGCCACATATGACTATTTAAATTTATTAGAGTTCAATACGGTTTAAAAACTCTGTCACAATATTGACACATTTCAAGTGCTCAATAGTCACACGTGGACAAAAGCCACCGTACTGGCTAGCACAGATTACTAAATATTTTCATCACCCCAGGAAGTTCTACTGGAGAGCGTTAAGTCAAACTACTTCATTCTACGCACTCTGCACAGTGACATTTTCATTGATGGCAGATCAGCAGCAGCAGTTACAACTTATTGAGGTTGCAGACCCTGTGGGTGGCAGCAATTACCCATCCCCCTCTGCCTCAGCCTTCCTCTTCAGAGGCTGGAAATGCTTAACAGGCTTCGTAGGCTTGGGATACAATGCCAGCCAATAAGATATAAACAGAAGTCTACTGGGGACTCCAGGGAAACCTTGTATTTTCCTCATAAAGGTATTGCTCCTTCTTCATCTTTGAACATAAATATGATGACTGGAATTGCAGAAGCCATCTTGCAACCAAGAGGTAAATGCGCTAAGATGAAGGGCAAAACACCCAATTCAATAGCATAGGAAGACAGAAAGAACCTGCAATTATGGTGGCACGGTTGAGGAACTAATCAAATCAACACCACCAGCCACTCATCTCTTGTTACATGAGCAACTGTATCCTATTTAAGCCACTGTTAGAAGCATTTCTATTAGAAGCAGTCACGGTCTCGTTACAGTCATCAATCTACAATGGTGAGGTTCCGTAAACCTGGGTTTCCTGAGCTCTGAGATCATGCATGTCATCGGAATCATTAAGTCCAAAACAATCCAACTGCTAATAACCATTTGTATTTATATTTACTTTCATGCTAAGGCTCACACAGATGTAAGCAGATAACATAATCACCAAAAAATGATTAAATTCTACACTTACTATTTAATATGTGCATTTATATATTGCAAATATGGAAAAATATTTTTAGAGTATGATGAGAAATTAAAGATCAAATAGCAATACACTGAAGAGTTTTAATAAATATCTTTGAGTGCAAGTATATGGATAAGTTTTCTGTTTTAAAAATATTCTTTAATGAGCACATACTCCCTTTCTGTGTATATATGTGCAATTTATAAACACCCAGGAAACATATGTGGATAGAGAGTTTCACTCTCATATTTAAACAAAAAGGGATCTGTTAAAACCATGCTGGTAGTGTTTTCCTGAGACAATTTTAGAGATTAACGGAAAGATCCCTTTATAAACAGAAATACCATGTGTTGGTGCCTTAAATCTCATCATAAATATCTTTGGCTTAAGCAAAACAGGAGTTTTGAAGCCTGTTAAAAATAGAATTTTCCTTTAGGAGAGAACGTATCCCTTGGTTGTTTACATTACATGGTACAGGAAATACACCTTATCTCAAAGAAACACTAGAATGTTGCTCTGGGGGCAGTGGCTTGGAGTCTCATCAAAGTTTAATAACAGAGAAATGACAACTCCCTTTGTCAAACTAGTCCCAGTGTCATCTGGGACAGCCTAGGGCCATCACAAGTTTCTGTGGGTAGTAAAACTGAGACTCACAGTGGGAGCTGAGTAATGATTGGTGAGTGAATGAATGAATGACCAGAAATAAAACCCACCCTTTGCCCTGGAACACAAAGTTTCTCCAATACCCCCTACTCTCAGAAGGCTGTCAGCAAGCTAACCTTGAAGGCACTGTGGTCTCCTAGACTTCACACTGCATTTTCTGCAGCTTTGCATCATGTTTATTTTCACCTGAGCTTGAAAGTTGATGGGGTATCCTACTGTTGTCCTAAACACAAGGAATGTTTAAAAGCGATGTTATGGCCAAATTACGGTGATAAATAAATCACTGTATAATTTTCCTCATATCAAAATGTTCCACCATGCAGACAACTCAAATACAGGATGTCCACAGATACTCAGGTGGGCATCTCTTATCTTGCATCTTACTTCTCCCATATGTGCCTTCTTTCCTGGCGGAGCTACAGCTGGGAAAGGGTGCCAGTCTAAAAGAGAGTAATAATTTCTAATACATGGTAAAGGAGTTTTAGATCGCAGGTAAATTAAAGGTGCTTGGAATTGTAATTTGGTGTTAAAAGCAGGTACTATATTGCACTCCACGATCAGAAAGAAAGGAGAGAGAAGAGGCGAGGGAAGCGAGGGAAGAAAGAAAAGAAGGACAGAAATAATAAACCTTGGTCGGTAAAGCAGAGACCACTAGGGTTTTAAAGTGCTGAAATTCTGCCCCAGACACAGGCCAGCGAGCCAGCTTCTGCACGTGCTGTTCACAGGTCTACAGATCAAGAGGAACTATACAGGAGGAGCTGTATTTGAGAAAGTCAAAAAAGGCTCCTTCACAGCCTCATCTGAACCTGGACCTGATTACATGACAAGACCCAGGACTTCAAGTTGAGGCTTTGGTGGAATGAGACATTGGGGAACCTTGGAAACGGGACGAATCCCAAGAAATGAAATTGTTGCATCATGAGCATGTTTATTCCCCTTGTCTGAGCCGTGTGGATGAAAAGCTCTTGGTGCTGGAGCCAGGAGTCAGTGCTGTGCCTCTGAGGTGGGAGAGCCAACTTCAGGACACTGGTCCACAAGAGACCTCGCAGCTCCACATAATATCAAACGGTGAAAATCTCCCAGAGATCTCCATCTCAACACCAGCACCCAGCTTCACTCAATGACCAGCAAACCGCAGTGCTGAACATCCTACGCCAAACAACTAGGAAGACAGGAGCACAACCCTACCCATTAGCAGAGAGGCTGCCTAATATCATAATAAGTCCACAGACACCCCAAAACACACCACCAGACGTGGACCTGCCCACCAGAAAGACAAGATCTAGCCTCATCCACCAGAACACAGGCACTAGTCCCCGCCACCAGGAAACCTACACAACCCACTGAAACAACCTTAGCCACTGGGGACAGACACCAAAAACAATGGGAACTACAAACCTGCAGCCTGCAAAAAGGAGACCCCAAACACAGGAAGATAAGCAAAATGAGAAGACAGAGAAACACACCGCAGATGAAGGAGCAAGATAAAAACCCACCAGACCTAACAAATGAAGAGGAAATAGGCAGTCTACCTGAAAAACAATTCAGAATAATGATAGTAAAGATGATCCAAAATCTTGGAAATAGAATACACAAAATGCAAGAAACATTTAACAAGGACCTAGAAGAACTAAAGATGAAACAAACAATGATGAACAACACAATAAATGAAATTAAAAATACTCTCGATGGGATCAATAGTAGAATAACTGAGGCACAAAAACGGAGAAGTGACCTGGAAGATAAAATAGTGGAAATAACTACTGCAGAGCAGAATAAAGAAAATGAATGAAAAGAACTGAGGACAGTCGCAGAGACCTCAGGGACAACATTAAATGCACCAACATTCGAATTATAGGGGTTCCAGAAGAAGAAGAGAAAAAGAAAGGAACTGAGAAAATATTTGAAGAGATTATAGTTGAAAATTTCCCTAATATGGGAAAGGAAATACTTAATCAAGTCCAGGAAGCACAGAGAGTCCCATACAGGATGACTCCAAGGAGAAATACGCCAAGACACATATTAATCAAACTGTCAAAACTTAAATACAAAGAAAACATATTAAAAGCAGCAAGGGAACAACGACAAATAACACACAAGGGAATCCCCATAAGGTTAACAGCTGATCTTTCAGCAGAAACTCTGCAAGCCAGAAGGGACTGGCAGGACATATTTAAAGTGATGAAGGAGAAAAACCTGCAACCAAGATTACTCTACCCAGCAAGGATCTCATTCAGATTTGATGGAGAAATTTAAACCTTTACAGACAAGCAAAAGCTGAGAGAGTTCAGCACCACCAAACCAGCTTTACAACAACTGCTAAAGGAACTTCTCTAGGCAAGAAACACAAGAGAAGGAAAAGACCTACAATAACGAACCCAAAACAATTAAGAAAATGGGAATAGGAACATACATATCGATAATTACCTTAAATGTAAATGGACTAAATGCTCCCACCAAAAGACACAGATTGGCTGAATGGATACAAACACAAGACCCATATATTTGCTGTCTACAAGAGACCCACTTCAGACCTAGAGACACATACAGACTGAAAGTGAGGGAATGGAAAAAGATATTTTACGCAAATGGAAACCAAAAGAAACCTGGAGTAGCAATTCTCATATCAGACAAAATAGACTTTAAAATAAAGACTATTACAAGAGACAAAGAAGGACACTACATAATGATCAAGGGATCGATCCAAGAAGAAGATATAACAATTGTAAATATTTATGCACCCAACATAGGAGCACCTCAATACATAAGGCAAATACTAACAGCCATAAAAGGGGAAATCGACAGTAACACATTCATAGTAGGGGACTTTAACACCCCACTTTCACCAAAGGACAGATCATCCAAAATGAAAATAAATAAGGAGACACAAGCTTTAAATGATAAATTAAACAAGATGAACTTAATTGATATTTATAGGACATTCCATCCAAAAACAACAGAATACACATTTTTCACTAGTGCTCATGGAAAATTCTCCAGGATAGATCATATCTTGGGTCACAAATCAAGCCCTGGTAAATTTCAGAAAATTGAACTTGTATCAAATATCTATTCCAATCACAATGCTGTGAGACTAGATATCAATTACAGGAAAAGAGCTGTAAAAAAAACAAACACATGGAGGCTAAACAATACACTACATAATAATGAAGTGATCACTGAAAAAATCAAAGAGGAAATAAAAAAATACCTAGAAACAAGTGACAATGGAGACATGATGACCCAAAACCTATGGGATGCAGCAAAAGCAGTTCTAAGAGGGAAGTTTATAGCAATACAATCCTACCTTAAGAAACAGGAAACATCTCAAATAAACAACCTAACCATGCACCTAAAGCAATTAAAGACAGAAGAACAAAACAACCCCAAAGTTAGCAGAAGGAAAGAAATCAGAAAAATCAGATCAGAAACAAATGAAAAAGAAATGAAGGAAACGATAGCAAAGATCAATAAAACTAAAACCTGGTTCTTTGAGAAGATAAACAAAATTGATAAACCATTAGCCAGACTCATCAAGAAGAAAAGGGAGAAGACTCAAATCAATAGAATTAGAAATGAAAAAGGAGAAGTAACAACTGACACTGCAGAAATACAAAAGATCATGAGAGATTACTACAAGCAACTCTATGCCAATAAAATGGACAACCTGGAAGAAATGGACAAATTCTTAGAAATGCACAACCTGCCAAGACTGAATCAGAAAGAAATAGAGAATATGAACAGACTAATCACAAGCACTGAAATTGAAACTGTGATTAAAAGTCTTCCAACAAACAAAACCCCAGGACTAGACGGCTTCACAGGCAAATTCTATCACACATTTAGAGAAGAGGTAACACCTATCCTCCTCAATCTCTTCCAAGATATGGCAGAGGGAGGAACACTCCCAAACTCATTCTACGAGGCCACCATCACCCTGATACCAAAACCAGACAAGGATGTCACAAAGAAAGAAAACTACAGGCCAATATCACTGATGCACATAGATGCAAAAATCCTCAACAAAATACTAGCAAACAGAATCCAACAGCACATTAAACGGATCGTACACCATGATCAAGTGGGCTTTATTACAGGAATGCAAGGATTCTTCAATATATGCAAATCAATCAATGTGATACACCATATTAACAAACTGAAGGAGAAAAACCATATGATCATCTCAATAGATGCAGAGAAAGCTTTCGACAAAATTCAACACCATTTATGATAAAAACCCTGCAGAAAGTAGGCATAGAGGGAACTTTCCTCAGCATAATAAAGGCCATATATGACAAACCCACAGCCAACATCGTCCTCAATGGTGAAAAACTGAAAGCATTTCCACTAAGATCAGGAACAAGACAAGGTTGCCCATTCTCACCACTCTTCTTCATCATAGTTTCGGAAGTTTTAGCCACAGCAATCAGAGAAGAAAAGGAAATAAAAGGAATCCAAATCGGAAAAGAAGAAGTAAAGCTGTCACTGTTTGCAGATGACATGATACTATACATAGAGAATCCTAAAAATGCTACCAGAAAACTACTAGAGCTAATCAATAAATTTGGTAAAGTAGCAGGATACAAAATTAATGCACAGAAATCTCTGGCATTCCTATACACTAATGATGAACAATCTGAAAGTGAAATCAAGAAAACACTCGCATTTACCACTGCAACAAAAAGAATAACATATCTAGGAATAAACCTACCTAAGGAGACAAAAGACCTGTATGCAGAAAATGATAAGACACTGATGAAAGAAATTAAAGATGATACAAATAGATGGAGAGATATACCATGCTCTTAATTGGAAGAATCAACATTGTGAAAATGACTCTACTACCCAAAGCAATCTACAGATTCAATGCAATCCCTATCAAACTACCACTCGCATTTTTCACAGAACTAGAACAAAAACTTTCACAATTTGTATGGAAACACAAAAGACCCCGAATATCCAAAGCAATCTTGAGAACGAAAAACGGAGCTGGAGGAATCAGGCTCCTTGACTTCAGACTATACTACAAAGCTACAGTAATCAAGACAGTATGGTACTGGCACAAAAACAGAAAGATAGATCAATGGAACAGGATAGAAAGCCCAGAAACAAACCCACGCACATATGGTCACCTTATCTTTGATAAAGGACGCAGGAATGTACAGTGGAGAAAGGACAGCCTCTTCAATAAGTGGTGCTGGGAAAACTGGACAGCTACATGTAAAAGTATGAAATTAGATCACTCCCTAACACCATACACAAAAATAAGCTCAAAATGGATTAAAGACCTTAATGTAAGGCCAGAAACTATCAAACTCTTAGAGGAAAACATAGGCAGGACACTCTATGACATAAATCACAGCAAGACCCTTTTTGACCCACCTCCTAGAGAAATGGAAATTAAAACAAAAATAAACAAATGGAACCTAATGAAACTTCAAAGCTATTGCACAGCAAAGGAAACCATAAACAAGACGAAAAGACAACCCTCAGAATGGGATAAAATATTTGCAAATGAAGCAACTGACAAAGGATTAATCTCCAAAATTTATAAGCAGCTCATGCAGCTCAATAACAAAAAAACAAAGAACCCAATCCAAAAATGGGCAGAAGACCTAAATAGACATTTCTCCAAAGAAGATATACAGAGTGCCAACAAACACATGAAAGAATGCCAACATCACTAATCATTAGAGAAATGCAAATCAAAACTACAATGAGATATCATCTCACACCAGTCAGAATGGCCATCATCAAAAAATCTAGAAACAATAAATGCTGGAGAGGGTGTGGAGAAAAGGGAACACTCTTGCACTGTTGGTGGGAATGTAAATTGATACAGCCACTGTGGAGAACAGTATGGAGGTTCCTTAAAAAACTACAAATAGAACTACTATATGACCCAGCAATCCCACTCCTGGGCATATACCCTGAGAAAACCATAATTCAAAAAGAGTCATGTACCAAAATGTTCACTGCAGCTCTATTTACAATAGCCCGAAGATGGAAACAACCTAAGTGTCCATCATCGGATGAATGGATAAAGAAGATGTGGCACATATATACAATGGAATATTACTCAGCCATAAAAAGAAACGAAATTGAGCTATTTGTAATGAGGTGGAAAGACCTAGAGTCTGTCGTACAGAGTCAAGTAAGTCAGAAATAGAGAGACAAATACCGTATGCTAACACATATATATGGAATTTAAGAAAAAAATAATGTCATGAAGAACCTAGGGGTAAGACAGGAATAAAGACACAGACCTACTGGAGAATGGACTTGAGGATATGGGGAGGGGGAGGCGTGGGCTGTGACAAAGCGAGAGAGAGGCATGGACATGTGTACACTACCAAACGTGGGGTGGATGGCTGGTGGGAGGCAGCCGCAGAGCACAGGGAGAACAGCTCGGTGCTTTGTGATCGCCTGGAGGGGTGGGATGGGGAGGGTGGGAGGGAGGGAGATGCAGGAGGGAGGAGATGTGGGAACATATGTATGTGTGTGGCTGATTCATTTTGTTGTAGAGCAGAGGCTAACACACCATTGTGGGGCAATTATACTCCAATAAAGATGTTAAAAAAAATTAAAAAATGAAGTGCTGAAATTCTGCAGTAAGTCCTGTGTTTTGCAATACGAACACTTCTTGGCCCTCACCACACACTCCAATTAAACACCACTCAGATCCAAAGCTTGTTTATCTCTTTTACAATTGGAAGTTTTTATGTGAATAACTTCTATAAGCCTCTTTGGTATAAAGCCCCCCTAAGTTGTTTGGTATGTCAGCTGTATAATTTCTACATTTGTTTCACAAGCTTGGACCCTAATGCGATTTAAATCAACAAGAGGAATTTATTGCTACCTTTGGGGCTTTGGTAATATATGCTTGTGAAGCCTTGTGTGAGTTACTGGGGATGAAAAAAGTTAACCTTTTTTTCAGTTTTTTTATATCAAATCACAGTCTCCTTTTCAAAATAGAGCACACTGTAATTTCTAAAGGGATATATTTTACATGCACAAACATATACACTCTAGAAACATAAATAAATATATATGCAGGCCCTCTTGTGCATATATACATATATATATTATGCCATCAATCCTCTTGATTTGTTTCTCTTTGTTTTGTGTAACACTTAGCAATGTTTATTAAGTTGAAAAGTCGCATCAGCACCTCCTCATAAGACAATCATCAAAACGAGTAAACTCTTATCTTTTCAACTCTGAGGGCTGCCCAGTGATGGGGAGACCACAGCCGTGTGTGGCATTGTGTTCTCACCCCAGCCAGTGTCCCAGCAGAACCCCAAACCCCAGGGTCAGGAGCAACACAGGACATCTGCACCTCAGTTCACCCACATGGCTAGAAAGAGGATTTGAGGACTTTGGAGATCATGGCAAATGCTCACGGCTCACAGGCAGCCAATGAGGCCAAAGCGTGAAAGGACCAGCTCTATTCAAATAAACCACACAGGCTCCTGAACCCAATAAACAGATCCAAGCTGTCCCTTTGGTCTACAGGGAACTGTTCTCCAAGCCCCGTATGTGGCCTTCTTCTATAATTTTCACATTCCAATGTTCCTCTCCTCCTTAAAGCAGATCCCTTTGCTCATTAAGTCATCCTGGGATGTACCATCACAACAAGTATGACTCACTGGCTTTCAAGACCAAACAATGGCTGCCAGTTAACATCCACCATGGAGCAGGTATTTAATCTGTGGTCTCTAACCCTTCAAAGCAAGCATTAGCAGCCCCATTTTACAGGTGAAGGCAATGGAGCTCAGGCGCTCTGCAAAACCTGCCCAAGGTCACTCAGCTGATCGACAGCAGAGACATAACTGAACCCAAATGTGTGTGGTTCCAAAACCACACACTGTCAGGTGAGTTCCCAAACTTGTGTCAGTTCTCTCCCATAAATGTAACAGAGGAAAAGCAGAACAAACGCCACGTTGGAACTGCCTCCCTCATTCTTTAGCTTATGTACTCTATTACCCTAGCCCTGCACATAAGGAGTTAAATATTAGAGAAATGTTGCTTGTGCCCAAATAGCTCATTAAGTTCCCTGAAAGAGTCCCCATCCCATGGTCCTGAGCTAGTTATGGCTACCACTTGTCATAGATGAGTTTGATTTTGGCCCAGAAACCTTGCTAATAATCAGAGAAAAGAATGGTAGGGTAAAAATAACTGCTAATAATTTGAAGTTTCTGCACGAGATTTAGAATCCAGCCTACGTAAGCAAGCAGAAGAACAAAGAAATGTGTTGTGCTTCCCTTGAAGGCCAGGTGGCTCCAAGAAGTCTGCACTCCACCTTTACCCTTTAATCTTGAACCCTCCTGCTTCCCCTTTCCCTTAACATAAAAGAAGCCTGAATTTCATTCCGAGTTAAGATGGTTCTTTAGGACACTAGTCCGCCATCTCATTTGCTGGCTTTCTGAATAAAATCACTATTCTTTGCCCCAACATCTTGCCTCTTGACTTACTGGTCTATTGTGTGGCAAGCAGTAGGAGCTTGGACTTGGGAACGTAATCATGTTTTCATAATGTGAATTGCCACTGATGTGTCTCAATGTTCCAGACATGGGGTGCCATTTTACGTAACCCACTTCCCACACCTCTTGTTTAACCTCCTCCTTTAACCATGCACATGGGGACAGAAGGCACAACTTAGTCCCTCCCATCCTCTCCCATCCACACTCCACCAAAAATACATAAGTGTGCATATATATATTTATACACACACGTGTGTATGCATCTACTCACACTCATGCTTATAGGAGAGAAACTGCTGGAAAAAGTATGTGAAATATGAAATGCAAACTAAAGCAGCGGAAAATCACTCTGAATTGAGTCTGGAGGATATGTTTATTAAGTCCACTTTTTAATAGCATCACATGGCCACTAAAACAAATGTGTGCTCTATGTATCCCTAAGGCCAAGTTGTAAGAGTTCAGATGGGAAATGCCAAGATACACTTATGAACAAGAAGGGCAAGAGGAGACAGTGGATTTCTTCACAAACCACAGTCCCTCAGTTTAAATTTTTAAAATAAAATTTTTGCTACCAAAAAAGAAACCAGAATAGTTAAAATCGCCTATGAGTTTTTCATAATATAATACAAATTATTCTAATCAGATTACTTGTTCAACGCTGGAAGGAGAGATTTTAGACATGCAGGAAGAGCGAGGGGATGAGAATAATAAATTGTGTAATATAGGAACATTCAGAGGGTGACAGGCCAGCCAGCAAGCCATCACAAGAGTTTTTAAGTCACTTACGGGTTCTAGATGTATACATGGGCAGGGTGGGTGTGGGGGTAATGGAGATGGGGACCAAGATGGGAAAGAGTTACAGAAATGGAAGTTCTTGAAGTCTTGGTAACCAAAAGTATCCCTTGTGTGAGATTTTTGATGGCTACTGTGCAATGAGGAAACCTCTACTACCAAGTATATGTCTCCATTACTTTTAAAGAATCACTTTCAGTTAGTCAATCAGCAAACATGAATTTAACATTAACTATTGGCACATGGTATTGGAAGATCCAGAAAAATGTCTTTACTCTCAAGAAGTGTATATCTTGGAGGGCTAAGACTTATGCAAGAAATACCCAGAAAATAAGGCATGATGCCTAATTAATAAGCTGAACACTGTATGTCAAAGATTATAAATGCTATAGGGAGAAATCAGCATACCACCCAGAGTTGCCAGAGCTTCCTGGAAAAGGTGTAACTTGAATTTAACTTTGAAAGATGAGGAAAAATTTGAGACCTTGAGACAAGACAGGTAATCTTGTAGGTAATCAAGAGAACACAGCAAGTACACACTGCCTTGAGGGTCATCAAAGAAACACAACAAGGAATTGGCTGGACTACAGATACAGAATCCAAAGTTGGATAGGTGAGCTCTGACTGCTAGATTTTGAAGCTGAACTTTGGGCTTGTAAGAGGGATGAAAAAAAGCCACTGTAGTCCTTGGGCAAAAAAAAAAAAAAAAAAAAAAAAAGAGAGAGATGAAATAAAAATTACTCAGAAAGATGCATCCAACAGCATTGTGTAAGTTGAATCAAAAGCCATGTTTGTCATTTAACGCCTTCCCTTCCACCACCTCTTTCTGACTGCAGCTTGAGAAAGTCCTCTGCTTTTAAGGTTTCATTTGGTTCAGTAGGCCCCATCTGGGTGATCCAGGATAATATCCCTGTTTTAAGATTTCATAAACTTCTTCATTACACAGCAAAAGTTCCCTTTGCTATGTAATGCAGATGTAGGCAGAATAATGCCCCCAACGCCTGAAAGATCCTAATCCCTGGAAACTGTGGATATGTTATATTTACAATGCAAGGGGGAATTAAATTTGCAGATGGAATTAAGGTTGCTAATCAGCTGATCTTAAAATAGAAGGAGTATCCTGGATTACCCAGGTGGGCTCAATGTAATTACAAGGGCCTTTTAAATGAGGAAGAGAGAGGAAGGAGAGTCAGTGTCAGAGGGATGCAATATGAGAAGGTCTTGACCAGCTTTGAGGACAGAAAGGAGCCATGAGCCAGGGGATGTGGGCCGTCTCGAGATGCTGGAAAAGGCAAGGCGACAGATTCTCCCCTTGAGCCTCCAGGGGGAAGTCAGCCCTACACATTAATTTGAACCCAGGGAGACCCATTTTGGACAGTAAGATAATAATCCTGTGTTGTTTTAAGCCGCTAAATGCGTGATAACCTATTACAGCAGTAAGAGGAAACTAACACATGTAACATTCTCAACTTCCAGCTATTAAGGTATAGACATTTCGTTGGTCTACCACAGGTGTGTGCTCATCTCTTTTACTGAATAGCAAACTAACGGGACCAGGTAGGCAACCCTGGAATTTCTGATGGCCATGTTATTGGACCTATTTTGAAAGGTCATTTTATTATAACAGATTTGGGTATTTTGGCGTACCTAGCATGGGGTCTAACCCATAACAACCCTCAATAAATATTAACAGTTATTTTTACATTATTAGTAGTTGCAAGTCCAGTTTTCTGCATCCTGGTCATCCAGTACACCATGCTTTATTATAAATGCTGAAATACCTGTCGTGATACTGTTATTTCACACTCTAATCCACAACTTCCCTCCACCCCAACCCCACACATGCCTGACCCTCCCCTAGGCTTTTCTCTTCCCTCCCATCCTCAACACCCTCCCCTCAAGCTTTCTCTGCTCCCCTTTACCACTCAGCTCACGGGCGCATTTCTCCACCCGCAAGCCCTCGTCATCAAAAGGTTGACCCTGGTGACAGGAGGAGCCCTCAAAAGCAGTGAATCTCTCCACAGAATTAAAAGAACAAGTTCAGGAGGAGAAATAGATCAAAACTGCCGCCAGCCCTACTCATAGTAGCCGCAGGCAGAGCAGAGGAGCTGCCCAGAGGCTGTGGTCCTGAAAGCTGCACTCAGGGGAGCGACACTGCGGGAAGTCCTGAAGTCTGCAGCCCAGGACGTCTGAAGATGGCAGCTCCCATGGAGATTTGGTAGGAGGGAAAGATGCAATTTAGCCAACAGCAGCCAGACGGATGTTTTCTAGTAAGTTCTTAATTTTTTTCATTCGACGTTTAAGATTTATTTTCACTGATTCTTGAACACTTCTTTTTTTAAATGCTGATATTAATCCTTGAAATAGCCACTGGAACCCTGGCATTATCATCTTCCTCCACTGTTTCAATAGCTGACCCACATTAGCATTGTTCTTGAGCAATCGGATAAGCTCATGACAGTGACACTGTAATACTATCAGGTACTTCAAATGGATGGGCCAGAGGGTTGAGGGATTAAAATCATTCAGGGAAACTGGCTGATAGTCACTGCAGTGGGGAAACCTAGACCAAAAGGACCTCCATGAAAAGAGAGTCAATGTGATGGCATACACGTATCTGGAGGGCAAGAGAAAAAGGGGCTCGTGGTCAGCTGGACACAGAAAGCACTAGGTGGCAAACTTGGAAAAATACATGAAGACATTTCTTCTTCAGTAGTTCTTCAATGGAATGGAAACCAAAGCCTGTATTTTGGAGGAAAAAGTCTGAATATCATCTTAAAACAAGATTCCATGAGAGCTGGTGGCAATACATCACCCCAAAGATGACCTGTACAAGGCTGCAAACACTTTGCTCTATGGATATATTAGTTGGTGTCAGCTTTTAAGAAAACCATGTACATGTAAATAGTCACTGCAGCGGTCATTTCAGGTGTAAACTTTGAAGAAAGAGGCCCTCTTTTATGAACATAAACGCACCCCAAAGAAAAGCAAGTAACAGAAGGAGGAGGCGCCTCATGACGGTAGGTCCAGAAACTTTTATGGGATTCGGAGGGGCAGGGGAGGCCATTCCAGATGGAGCAGTCAGTCAGAGCTTCCTGGAGATGGTTCTCTCATAAGCCCAGTTGTTTCGAGGAGCAAAACCTCTGCTTACCGCCCTTACTAAGAAACAGCCTCCTTTATCTAAGAAGGCTATTCTTTTCTACTCTGAGTGCAACTTCAGGAGGGACCCTCCTGGAATGGTAAAGGAGGACGGGGGAAGCTGATGGTCAGAGCAACTGAATACACCCTGGTTATTGGGGAGGAAGAGAGGCTGCAGCCAGGTCACCATCACATCCTAGGAACCTTCAAGGAGCAGCGTCCTCCTTGAACAGATAAGAAAGCATTCTAAGATGAGGGAGACAGCTTGAACAAAGATAGGGAAGAAGGAAAACACAGGATCCTCTTCGAGTAGAAGGAAAGGGTGAATAGGCTGAAAGGGAAGTCATAGGGCAGATAAGTCTAAAGCTATTACTACTATAGAGCAGGGTCAGCAAACTACAATCCAGGACAAACCAACCCTATCGTCTACGGCTGTTTCCATACTGCAACCTCAGAGTAGTTACAGCAGATTATGGTCCACAAAGCCCCAAATACTTACTGCCTGGCCCTTTGCAAACACACACACAAGCTGCTGACCCCCAGTATAGATGATGATCTACATGCTTTTGAAGTATTATAAAATCTCACCCTAATATGAATAAATTAAAACACACAGAAGAACTCACTGGTAGGTCATGTGTAAGGAAGAAAATTATCTACTGTGGGAACTTAGGAACCCCTTTACCTCCAGAGAGCAAAAATGGAAACCCAATCCAAACTTTGACTCATTCAGTGAATATGTGAAAGGGCTCAGGAGAAAATATGCAGTCATCAACAGTAGTCAGCATTGCAGAATGGGTAGCTGACCCATTAAAAGAGCACTACAGGTCTGAATGACTTGGATGGAAAAGAAGAAAAGTAAACAAATGTTATGTGAACACTTCCACTTACCATTTCTTTTCATTTAAGAGTGTCCCATAAAAATAGTGGCATAGCAAACTGCCCTAACAAGCATTATCCTCTAGATAGCACACAGTTTTGACTGGAGAGGTAGCAATAATTTGCAGTGACCTGCTGTGCAGTAGAAAAGAGAGGAAAAGTCTTTGAATCTCAGGCAAGTGCAAAGCTGGTCATTTGTTTTGACCTGTATGTGATATGAGAAAGAGAGGGGAACGGATGTAGGTACACAGGCAGAGAATGAGGAGAAACTTTACCATTCCCAACAGATGCATTGCTTAAAATTAAAGGCTACCCTAGTATAAGTAAAATTTGGAGTTAAGTGACATTTCTTAAGTCACCCTACATTTCTGTGCCCTTCAATACCCACCCGCTCCCCACATACACAAAAGTGTTTCTGAATTCTTAGGAACATCTGATAAACTCTCAATTACTGAAGCAAACCATGGAAAGGAGGTCTGTGGAACTATGAACAGTGGAGTTAATTTATGCTTACATTGGAATTAACTTATTCTGACTTACACATAATAAAATTAGTCATTCCAATTTTAATTAATGTCCTTCTTTCAGACTCCTCAACCAAATGGAATCCACACAGTGGGAAGGGTGGGAGCTGGCATCAAATTAATTAGTAACTTTGAAGGTTCATTTAAGTTTCTACTTTCATGTTAAAGAATGGTGACATTAAATTTCAATTTAGAGAGCTCTTTTCTCTCCATTTAATATGGTTTGTCTTACTTCTTTAAAACTCTCTATTTCCTTGCTCGTCCATAAAGCAAAAATATTTTGGAGGTAAAATAAATCCCTCAATTACCAGGAATGGAATTTGAAAACCCGCCTCTAATCATCCAATAAAGTTTTTTTAAAGGTAGGGGTGCATAACTTGGCAGGATAAGGGCTTCATTCAAGCATTAATTGCTTTCAGAATCATCCAGCTTAATACTGTATTAACTGTTTAAATTGCCAAACCACATCATTGCTCAGTTGATCTTGGAAAGCTTCAAAAACCACAAACTAGAGCCCAAAGATAAAAGGTCAGTGAATTGGTTACTTCCAGAATGAGATAAATTTTTGAAAGAAAACAGGCTATAAAAATTTGTTTGCACAGGGCATAAAGTATAACATTCACTCTACTTGATCAGAGTAGCTTCGGATATTACCTTGGGAGAGGGGGTAAGTCACAAATGAGTAAGACAGACACGAGCTTGCAAAGACATGAACTTTGGCTCCACTTTTTGCATTTACAAAAAGACCTCTAGCCTCACAGGGGACAAACGGGCAGGGATGGGAGGAGACAGACATTGTCTGAAGTCTCAGATAACATTACCAAGCGGGTCATGACATTGTTGCTAGGACTAGTCTGGCCAGCATCATAATCCTGAGGGTCCAACTAAATACCTTGACCTTGGCCAATTTTTTCCCTAAACTGATTCCTCACTATAAAAGCAATCACATTAGTACTGACCCCAGGAATATTGTGAGAATTAATGGAGATAAGGCATGCAGAGAGTTTGACCTACAGAAAAATATTCAGTAAATATTAGGTTCTATTATTTCTTTTTTTTGTTTGTTTGTTTTTGCGGTACGCGGGCCTCTCACTGTTGCGGCCTCTCCCGTTGCGGACCACAGGCTCCGGACGTGCAGGCTCAGCGGCCGTGGCTCACGGGCCCAGCCGCTCCGCGGCATGTGGGATCTTCCTGGACCGGGGCACGAACCCGTGTCCCCTGCATCGGTAGGCAGACTCTCAACCACTGTGCCACCAGGGAAGCCCCCTCTATTATTTTTTTGTGAATACTACTAATTGTTGTTATTGTTATTATTTAAAATATTTCACTTGATTTGAGAGGGGATCAACCAACACCCTGCCACAACCATCACTAAGAACTTTTGAGTTCTGCTTTACCTTTGTTATTGGATAACAAACAGGATGGAAAAGCTATTCACAAATGCTTCCTTATTGCAGGGCAGCGCTTCTCAAGCCTGAGTGGGCCTCAGGATCCCTAGATCACCAGAAGAGCTTATCAAAGCACAGACTGCTGGGCTCCACTCCCAGAGATTTAGTATGTTGGGGGGAGGGGTCAAGAATTTGTATTTCTAACAAGTTTCCAAGTGATTGATGCTAAAGATCTGGGGATCACCAATTAGAGAACCGCTATAGAAGAAGTTTATAGTCTTTGGTTAGGAATCTTTGGTTTAGAAAGAAAAGAGACTGAGATTCACAAATTTCTGGGGCAAGTGAGAGAAAGAGAGACAGAGAGAGACAAATTTCCATCATACCCTTAATAGCCACAAGCAAGAAGACAAGCACAACCTCACATATCAATCAATGTTAATGCAATGGGAGCCTCAATGTGGTCCACATGGAGATCTCAACGTCAGCCATGGAAAGGGAGTATGTTAGATTTCTGGGGATGCGGAGAATAGTTAGATTACTAGGGATGCTGTGACTGGACTTAGGAAGAGGAAATAAGGAAAACAACCAAGTCCAGAACAAACCTTTTGAATGATGATCTCTTCAGCTCCATTTTCTAGTATACGCAAAAGAGGGTCATGTCACTGAGTAGCAATGAAATTTTTCAAGAAGTTGAAATTTTATTTTAACTACAGGCTTAAGTCAACTACAATGTAGTTCTGGACTACCTTTACAACTTGCTTTTTTGTAGCATTAAATGACAACATTTCATGTTTAAACTCCACATAAGACTACATATAGATACTCATAAGACAGAGACAAAAAGATAATGATTTCATCGTAATCCAACTCAACCTATATCCCTGGCACTATTATACTCATAAAATATGCGTTGAGAACTCTAGATGGCAGTTCTATTTCCATCTATAGATAAACAGTCTAAAGAGGCAACACTGAACAATTTAGCCCTGCTGGAAAATATTTCACCTGGCAACAACCCAAAGCCATTCAACCTCCCCAAAATGTGCTATTAGGAGGAAGAAACTGCAAGGTAGGTAAAACTTCACATTTTCATTATTACAGACATAAACAGATTTGCATCCCCAAATCACTTTATCCTGGAAATATCACGAACATAAAAATGAAGAACAAATAATATCAAATTCCATTCCCAAAGTTTAGCATTTCTAGAAATGTTTTACAAATAAAATTAATCCCCTGAGACATTCTGTGAATTAACAATTTATAGTTTAAAAAAAAAAGCTCAGAAATTGGCAAACGTGATATCCTTTTTTTTTTTTTTTTTTTTGCGGTACGCGGGCCTCTCACTGCTGTGGCCTCTCTCGTTGCGGACCACAGGCTCCGGACGCGCAGGCTCAGCGGCCATGGCTCACGGGCCCAGCCGCTCCACGGCATGTGGGATCTTCCCGGACCGGGGCACAAACCCGTGTCCCCTGCATCGGCAGGCGGACTCTCAACCACTGCGCCACCAGGAAAGCCCGTGATATCCTTTTTGTAGGAATTCCCGATTTACTGAGAAGTCATGTAACAAAGAAACCTGTCTAACTTTGTCTGGTTCAGAGCTTCTCAAACTAAGTAAGCATAAAGTCCTGTTTTTAGGTACATAGTATGATATTCCCCGGATACAGAGCTGTGGTTTGACAGACTGTTCTTCTCTTTCAGCTCTTAAAAGAAGTCATTCTCATTGTCTCGTACTCTCCAATATTTCTGATGAGAAGTCCGTGATGTGTCATATCACTGTTCCCCTGCATGTAATGGATTCTCTTCCTCTGATTTTTGTGACTACTGTCATTATTTTTTTCAATTTCAGATTTTGACTACAATTTGCCTCATATGTAGTTTTTTGGGGGTTTGTCCTAGTTGGGGTTTGCTAAGATTCTTGGACCCATAAGTTGATATTTTTCATTACAATTAGGAAATTTTAAAACATTAGTTGTTAAATTCTTTTTCTGCCCCAGTCTCTCTCTTCATTCTTTTGGGGACTGCAATTACATGTTTCTTTTATTGCTTGATGTGTCTCACAGTTTGCTGAGGCTCTATTAATTTTTTCAATCACTTGTTGTCTTTTGTGTTCTTCAACGGGATTAACTTTTACTGATCTGTTTTCAGGGCCACTAGCCCTTTCTTCTTCCTTCTTCTATCTGCTGTTAAGTCCATGGAGCAAAATTTTCCATCTTAGATATTTTGCTTTTCAGTGCTAGAGTTTTCATTTTGTTTTGTATAGGTTCCATTTCTCTATTGATATATTCCATTTGTTCACTCCTTGTAACAAAAACTTTAGTTCCTTAAACATATTTTAGTAACTGCTTTAAAGTCTTTTTCTGCTATTCCAACATCTGTGTCTTCTTAGCGTCTGTTTTGACTACTATTTCTCTTGGCTATATGTTGCATTTTCCTGCCAAAATTTTTTATTTTACACTGAACACGGTGGATGACACATTTTAAGACTCTGGACTCTGTTGTCATTCTATCATAACAAGAATGTTGATTTCTGCTTTAAAAAGCAGTTACATTACTAACTAATACCCTTGAACTTGTGGAGGCTTGGTTTTTCACACTTTGGCATGTTGGGTCTGTTTTAGTGTTGCCCTCAATCCAAGGGCAAAGTTTTTATCTTACCCAGGAAAAAAAGCCTACAAAATGCGTTTACCTAGTCATAGGAAATCTGAGTGTTGCACAAACAAAACAGAAAGAAAGCATTCTTCACGTGAACACAGGTTTTCAAGGTGTCCAATTCTTCCATTATGATCCTGAAAGATACTCAAACTGTTTCATTCTAAAGAGCTGGTGAGCTTTTAAGTAGTACAAAAATCACAGAATGCATAAATCAAGCTTTATCTTCCCCACATGGGCAAAAAAGATGAAATGACCAGACTTAATGACCAAATAAGAACCAAAATACCTTTCAATTTATCTGCTGCAGTTAAAATAGTCTTTTTTATTTTTTGAACAATTTTTCAAGAATCAAATGTAGGGCTTCCCTGGTGGCGCAGTGGTTAAGAGTCCGCCTGCCGATGCAGGGGACACGGGTTCATGCCCCGGTCCGGGAAGATCCCACATGCCGTGGAGCGGCTGGGCCCGTGAGCCATGGCCGCTGAGCTTGTGCGTCCGGAGCCTGTGCTCCACAACGGGGGAGGCCACAACAGTGAGAGGCCCGCGTACAGCGGAAAAAAAAAAAAAAAAAAAGAATCAAATGTAAGAATACGCTTACATGTAATACACACCTAATCTGATACCATCTTCACTAGTTTGGGTAAATTTCTTAACCTCTATAAAGCATGTTTCCTCACCTGCAAAAATTCATAAGAGGTACCTCTTAAGCACAATGGCAGGTACAGAGCTATTGTTCAGTAAACACTTATGTTTAAAGGCAGAGACTTCTGCCTTTAGATCATGAGCTGGAAAAAACATTTAATCCAACAACTAAAATATAGTTTTCCTGTTCTGCCTAATTAGAGACCAGCTCAAATCAAAACTCACACCACTTGCTATGACTCAGCACACTCCACATAAAAAACAACTAAAAACTGCACGCCCACAAGCTAAAATACTTAGTTACAGGTGGGCAAGGAAAACTCATGATTCTGACCCCACCCTATCCCACTGCCACCTGAAATCTGCTCCTTCTATTACAAAACCTGGCTGACCCCATATGCAGCATGACCTTCCACTCAACTGCCCAGGCTAGGGACCTGAATATCACCCTCCACATTTCCCCTCTCCCCAATCTGCTATCAATCTATTCTGCCTCTTAACTCTCACTCAAACCCTCTGCCACAGCCTCACCCCCCAACAGTCACTGCTTTACGTGATATTTTCAGCCCCTCTTTTTCTGCACCATTTCCAACAGCGTCCTCATTTCCCTGCTTTTAATTCATTTTCTAAGCCACAACCAGAGTGATCTTCCTAAAACCAATATATCTGAGTTCTTTGTCTCCTAAAAGCCACCAGTGGTTTCCCAATGCCTAAAAGATGAAGTCTATGCTCATAAATAACCCATACAAGGCCTTTCCCAATTGTGCCTCAGCTACCTTTTGGCTTTTTCATTCTTTTACCCCAGTCCCTCTCCTACTCCCCAACCTCAAGAGATGTGCTCACTCTTGTCTGGACAAGCCTGAGTTCGCAGCTCTGAACACATTCTTCCCTATGCCTAGGGTAATCTTCTCGACCTAGCATTCCCATCTGTCCCCTCTCTGTACTACAGCAGGTATGTACTGTAATTGACATGTTTGCATGTTTATTGCATTCTCAAGACTATGAGCTCAGCATAGTATCTGGCTCATAGTAGGTGCTCAGTAAACGTCTGTTGAACTAATAAGTGAATACCATCTTTTCATTTCTGCAGCTAGCATTCTACAGATACGTGGCACTGGAATATTAAAGCCGAGAGATGAAAAACAAGAACGGAACAAAATATTTTGCTCACAGTACATCCCGTCACCCAAGGACAACAATCAGAAAAACAAGAAACAGGGAGACTTAGATTAATCGCAGTCATTGTTATCTGCATTCTTCCAATACCAAGAGGAAAGAAAATCGTTTCTTTTATAAGTTCAAAGTTCTATCTATACTGGTCAAAGCCCAGTTTAGTAACACTCAACTTTTCCAAGCTCTGACACATTTTAATTATAATGCTTTCTTTTCAGATCTTGTAAAGTTAAAAAAAACCTTAACTTGGTTTTTGTCAAGCAGAGGTTCACAGTGGATATTTGAATCACAAGACTCATGTTTGGCATTGGAACTTGGCAGAAAGCCCCACGTGTACTTTCTCTGGGACTAAACTGCTCATTTCTAATACAAACAGAAAAATAAAGCAAAAACCAGCACTGCGTAAACAGAACATGTCACTTTTTAGTTCTCAACAGAAACTTAGCGCACCTTTATTTAACCACTATTTCAATGCAACTTGGGATTTTAATGTAAAGTAGGGAACCCAGGACTCCTCCTCAAGCATTCGGCAAAGTCCTCAATCTGGTAGTCTTTTTCCCAGTCGCACTTGTAAGTAGTCTGGCATCCTTTTTTTCCAAATACAGAACCAAGTAGCCCTGATTCTTATCGTCATCCAAACAACTGCAAAAACTAGAACTGGGGATGAAGTCTGCCTGCAGGGAGCCGCTCAAAACTACCAAGCGTGACTGTTTCATCAACAAATATTCATGATCCTCTTTTCTGAAATCCTAACTTTGCAAACCACCTCATTAAAAAAAAAAAAGACTCAATCCTTCAAAATTATTTTAACTCAATCAAAATTATGTAACCTCGTCTAAGAAAACCAGTTATCTTCACTTTTTGGTTTGTAGTTTGTATTCCCCAAACAATGTGTTTATTACAAACACAAAATATCTCTTTCTATCCTCGTAATCTTGACGTATTATCTAATCTAATCTAAAGCAATTTCCATTCTTTTAAATGTAAAACTATGTACTCTTCCTTTCTCACTTCCTCAGAAGAGTCTCATTTCCCACACTTTGCTTTCTGAATTCCCATCGGAAGGGTTCCTACAAAATCCTCCTCAATCCATGCTTTGCTTCTGGCAATATTAGGTATGACATCTGGTGGTGCATTAGTCACTTTGGTGCTTAGAGAAATAGGGAAACCATCCTGTCAAATTTCAAAGCTCCAAACCCAGAAGCGTCAGTTCATTTAAATGGAGCGTTACTTGCTTTTCAATTGCCTAAGATCAAAATCCCACATATAGGTCTGTCATGTAACCAAGCCCATCTGTGCCAATAGGCATGTTTTTCTTTACACTTAAAAGAGGTGTCCAAACTCATTATGGCATTTGCATCTTCTCCTGGACGCACTTAAAAATCCACCTGTTGTTCAAAACTCTTTTGCATGACCAAGTCCCTTGCACTACTCTTTCTCTGTGTTGTCTGAACACACAGATTCGTAAAGCTTCCCTCTTGGACAAGTGCCTCTCTATTCCAACCAAGGCCAAGGTGAAAACGATGCTTCTTGTAACACCCCAAGCCTCCTGGCAAATGCCACAGTTGTCTCTACATACTTAAGTGCAAGGGAAAAAGGAGATTTGTTTTACTTTGCCAAACTTCCCTCTCAGAATGTTTCCACTAACACTAGTAATCCTGAAGATATGGAAATGCTGCTCGTTTTAATCAGAGTATATTTTTGCACATTACATAAAAATTCTGACAAATTCTTAATAATTGCTGTTACCTAGAGCACAAACTACAGGGCCCCATGCCAGGAAAGTCAGTGTTGGAGGTCTGGGGGAGGACAAAGCACTGCTTTAATTAGCTGACTGCTAAAAAGCAACTGAACATATTTTACAGGTTACAAGACACTTTTACATATACGGTCCCATTTCACCTTCAGAAGAACTCTATTATTAGACTCATTTTACTGAATAGGGAAACTGAGACTCAGAAGTTTATGGACTTCCCCAAGGTCATATAGAGAGTACTCAGTGGGGCTGAAATTGACATGAAAATTCCTATCCTGCCCTGTTCCCATCATACCAGGTTCACTTAAGCCGGGAGAATATTTAAATCATTTCTATCATGCACCCCTCTACATTTTGGGTTTAGTTTTAATTTGTTTAGTTGTTGTTTCCTTTGGTGTTTTGTTTGTTTTGTTTTGCAGACCAAAATGTGACAGAAATAAGTTAGTTGCTCTCTCTTTTCTGTAGGAATAAAATAAAAATTTACATACAACAGCAATCACTGATTCTTGTCAAGGCTAGTTGAAATCAAAGAGCTGGAAGACCTCGCTCATGGCAATGCCAAAAATCATCCTTTACATTCAGGTGATTATCAATTATCTTTCAGATTTATATTAGCCAGGGCAACGGGAGTTAATCCCGCCCACCAAGAAAGTATGCTTCAAACTACAGAGCTGCCAGGTCATGAAATAACATTATTATGGGAATTATGCAAATAAATACAATCTGCATCCATGCAACATTTTAAAAATAAGTGTTTTAAAGGAAATAACTGAACACCATTCAATACCCCTACAGGGTTCATTTTCAAGTTCCTGAATTTCAATGCACAGAAACACACCTACATGTAATTGAGGAGTTGAGCCCCATTGCTTACATACCAGTCTAACAATAAACAAGCTGAAAGTCAGTTTCTCTATTTATGTTGTCCTGTGGGCACACACACCCATCTATTATCTGTGGGAACGAAGGCACCACAGACCTTAGTGGCAATAAATAGCTCCAAAGGAAGAACTGTCCAGTGAACGAGTAAAAACATGAGTGGATTCCAAAAAGTACAAAGATTTGCTAAACAAAACTCACCAAGCAGAAGGAGCACTTAAAAAATCTGCTCCAAATCCTTCCACTGAAGTAAAATGTTTTTGGCAACTGGAAATAGTTAAAATTTCCTTTTTTTCTCCTTCTTTCAAGTGCTTACCTCTGCACACCCAGTCTCCAGCTTGGTCTGTCAGGACAAGAAACCTCCTAGGAAAGCCAGTCCTCACCATCTTTGCAGATCAAGTTAGCAATTTGCAAAACGGAGGTTTGTCATGACGGAGGGAAAAGGAGGGCACCCTCAGCATGAAAAGCACCCCAAACCACAGATACTAACCCACGCACTCAAAGACAGAAAGAGAATCCCTATCACAATAAGAAAAATCCCACTCAGGGAAAACAGAAAGAAGAAGAAGAAAAAAAAAAAAAAAAAGGCCAGAGCATTTCTATAGTTAATGTGTATATGGGACAAACTGAATACAGATCTCCTCAGAGGAACAAAATTTCAATAGTGATGATTTTTAGAAAGTATAGTGTATCATTTAGGATTCACTCCAGCTGCAAAGGAAAGAAGAAGCAAAGGAGTAGCGGTTTAAAGACAGACGTTTACTTCTCTCTCACATAAATGAGGTCTGGAGGAAGCAGCCCCGGGTGAGCATGGCAGCTCCCTGGCATCAAGGATGCCAGCCCCTTCTTTTTCTGTTCTACCATTCTTAGCATAGGGCTCCCCACAGATGCTTTAAAAGGGCCTCTCAACACCCAACCATTACATCCATATTCCCACCAGAACAGAGGAAGAAGGGGCAGAGAAGCGGGTGTCCTCCCTTTAAGATCCCTTCTGCTTACATCCCACTGGCTACAACGTTGGGTGTTTTTTGTTGTTGTTCTTTGTTGTTGTTGTTGAGCTGTGCCACAATGCATGGGGGATCTTAGCTCCCTGACCAGGGAGCCAACCTGCACCCCCTGCACTGGACTCGAGGAGTCTTAACCACTGGACCGCCAGGTAAGTCCAGCCCACTGGCTACAACTAACTTCTTACATGGCCATAACTAGCTGCAAAGGAACCTAAAAATATGTCTTTACAACTGGCATTTGCAATTGTGCCAAAATCAATATTCCACAGCTCAAGGGGCTTCCGGGCCCTGGGGTTCATGCAACCGTCAAACAAATATTTCTTAACTGCCTACTTCTTTCTACCAGGCTCTGTACTGGGTGTGTGGTGAGAAGCAAAGTAGAATAGCCCCTGCCCTCATTCTTCAGACGTTCAGCGACCACTGCTCCCCAAAACCACTAGAAACCACATTCGTGGACACATAGGTGTTTTTCTTCAACATTTTATATTAAAATAATTTCAAATTTTCTAAACATAACAAGAATAGCTATGCCTTCAGAGAGTAACCTGGTGGTTACCAGGTGCTGGGGGGTGCAGGAAATGGGAGAGATTGGTCAAAGGTCACAAACTTCCAGTTGTAAGATTAACAAGTTTGGGGATCTAATTATACACTGTGATTATAGCTAATAAGACTGTATCACATATTTGAATGTTGCTAAGAGAGTAGATCTGAAATGCTCTCACCACAAAAAAGAAATGGCAACTATACAATGGGATGGAGGCATAGCTAGTACAATTTTGCAATTTATAAATGTATCAAATCAATGTTTTTACCACCTTAAACATACACAATGTTTATGTGTCAGTTATATCTCAATAATAAAGCTGGAGGCTTTCCTGGTGGTGCAGTGGTTAAGAATCCGCCTGCCAATGCAGGGGACACGGGCTGGAGCCTTGGTCTGGGAAGATCCCACATGCCGTGGAGCAACTAAGCCTGCGCGCCACAACTACTGAGCCTGCGTGTCACAACTACTGAGCCCGTGTGCCACAACTACTGAGCCCATGTACCCAGAGCCCATGCTCCCAATAAGAGAAGCCACCACTCGCCGCAACTAAGAGAAAGCCCGGTGCAGCAACGAAGACCCAATGCAGCCAAAAGTAAAAACAATAAATAAATAAATTTATAAAATAATAACAATAATAATAATAAAGCTGGAAAAAAGGACAGTTATACCTTTTACCAGCTCTCCCAGCCATCAACACTGAACTACATTTGCTTTATAATATATTCCCATTCTCATTCATTTACTTCCTCCTGTCTTTCTTTTTTCCCCTTTGCAATTTCTCCCTCTCTTCTTCCCTTCCTCTCTCCCCCTCTTCCTTTCCCTCCTATTTCCCTCTCCCTTCTTTTCTCTCTCTCTCTCTCCTTCCCCTTCCTCCTCTCTCTCTCCATCCTTCCCTCCTGTGTATTTGAAAATAAGATACAGACCACAGAAGTCATTCCCCTTTCACCCCGAAAAACTTCAGTATGTATTTCCCCAGAACAGCAACATTCTCTTGCAAAACCATAGGAAAATTATATATCACCAACCATCTCAATGAAATTCTTTATGCAAATTTTTTTTCCTGGTCTAAGATGCAATTCAAGATCACACTGCATTTGGTTGTCACATCTGGAACCGTGCCTTGGCCTTTCTTTGTCTGTCTTAGCACTGAGAGTTTTGAAGAGTACAAGCAGTTATTCTGGAGAACATACACTCCTGGGACAGAAATAGTGTGCAAGTGGTCCTTCCCAGAGCACCATGTCAAGAAGCACATGATAATGGTTTGCCCCATTCCGGGTGATGTAAACTTTGATTATTTGTTTAAGGTGATGCCCTCCTGATTTCTCTGCTGGAAAGTTACATTTTCTCTTTTTTTCCAATTGATAATTTGTAAGGAGAAACTTTGAGATTATGTAAACATCCTGTCCCACATCAAACGTCCATCAACTAGTTTTAGTATTCACTAATGATAGTTGCCTGGACCAATGATTACTATGATGGTTGCAAAATGGTGATTTTCTAACTCTATCATTCCTGCTTTATTTATTAGTTGATATTCTACTTTACGGAATAACTTTCCTTCCTCACCTATGTATTTATTTGTTTGTTTGCATCAGTATGCCCTCACAGATTCTAATTTTATTTAGGGATATGATGCACGACAATAGTTGTTTATTTTGAGGTTCAACATGTACTGTATTTGGCCAATGGAAGCCAAGCTGGATTCTGTGCTTCTGTATCCTTTGGAAATATCTTTTTTCTTTCTTTTTTTTTTTTTTTGAGAACTTCCTATCTATCACAACAAATAATGTATTTAGCAATCCTGGAGGCCTCCAGATTTCTTGATGATATGCCCAACTGGAGTTCATTGTATCTTCCATAAGGAAAAGCCAGCCGCAGATTCCCCCATCTAAAACTCCACTATAATCAATGACCAAGAAACAGAAGTAATTCTAAACAAGGCAGTTTCTACACTTTATATTTTCAACTAATTATCATTTATTATAAATAGCCCTGACTGTTGACATCTCTTGCATTCCAGAGATTAAATATAACAAAGATAATATCCCGAATATAAGCAAGTAAGCAGGCAATAATTTATGTACAAAATAGATACAATGTATGATATGTTGACTTAAATGTCAAGGAGATCAGGACATTTTCCAAAGAGCTTAATATAGGCACACAGTTGTGTGCTTCCCCATTAATCGCTGGCTGTAAAGAGAAATACAAGAAAGCCTCTCGCTCGCGCTCTCTCTCTCTCCCTCTCTCCTCCCCCCCCCCCCCCCCCCCCCCCGCACCTTGCTCCCTACCTCCCTCCTTCTTTCAATACAAAAGTCAAGCTGTATTCTTACCATCCTCCCCAACTTACAACGGCATGCATACCATTCTATCTCTCTATTCTCCTTCCACAGAAATTAAGAGAGATGGCAAACAAATTGTAAAATACCATTAATTCACTGAAACACTGTTCAATAAATATACTTATTGGGCTTGTATCATGTTCTCAGATTTATATCCCAAGCATTATGCCAGGTGCAATCAGACGTACGATGAGGAACAAAGACCTGGTCCCTAACCTCTAAGGCTCAGAGGCTTTTAGGAGATGGAAATACACCAATAATTCTAATAAAAAGAAAAACTAGAATGAGGTAAGGGCTGTAAGTGAGACATTAGAACAAACTGTGGACATCCAAAAGAAAGGGATGATTCATTGCAACCGGAGATCAGGAAAAGCAGAAGAGAGACAGTCTCATCTGTACGGGAGGAGTGTCATCTCCGAGGCAGAGCATGAAGGTGATGCAGAAGGATATTTCAAACTAAGGAAACAGCATTAGCAAAGGCATCAGATATCAAAACACACAGAAGTGTGGAAAATAGTCCACAGCACATTAAAAGATGTGGAGACAGATGAAGATGGTACATGACTTGAACCAAAGAATCAAAGCAGTTCCTTAGCATCTAATAAGGATGCTTCTTTACAAGAACCAGCCACACAAGGGAAGGAAGAAAAGGTTCTGCCTAATCACTGACACTTGAGTTCATTTTGCCTCATTCCATACAAGTTTTTCACATCCAACGTGTAGAAAGAGGAGGAAAAACGGATATGCAATACTGACCAAATGACATTTTCCCAATAAGAAATTAGCCAAATAGCATCTGTCCAAACAAACGTACAACTTAAATTTCGAAACCCTCAGATGCGATTTTTATTTTAATCACAAAGAAAGTCGTCCTTTCTTAGTACTCTTGTAATTCTCAACACATGCCATTGGACTTTTCTTGAAAGATGGGCTAGAAAACCATCTGATACCATATTAGACGAGCATCGACTGACTGTTGAAATCAGAGGACTATGTCGATTTCAGTATGATTAATCCAAACCACAGGGAGGAAAAGCACGAGGGCCCTAAGGAAAATTGAAAAAGGAACAGAATCTGGGGATACCGTATCGTCCACATCTGCTATTACTTTAAATTTAGCACCTGTGGTAGGAATGGTGCATCGCCTGCCCTAATTCCCCCTGGCCACAGTAACAGAACCCCAACTCAGTTCAGGGCAAAGTGCCCAGTGAAAATATCTGCTCTCCCAAGCAATGGGCGAGCATGTGCCACAGTCCCCACCCCTGAGATATCAGAATCCTCCTGGGTAGGACTTGAGGGAAAGCATTCGTGTTTCGAATAAAAAGGGACAGGTCACAAAGGCCCTCATCTTTTGCCTTTCACAGCATCTTAGGATGGAAGTCTCCCCCATGATGACAACTTAGTATTTAACTGATTGCAACTTTCTTGAGCACAGGACCACTTTTTTTTTTTTTTTGCGGTAAGCGGGCCTCTCACTGTTGTGGCCTCTCCCGTTGCGGAGCACAGGCTCCGGACGCGCAGGCTCAGCGGCCATGACTCACGGGCCCAGCTGCTCCGCGGCATGTGGGATCTTCCAGGTCCGGGGCACGAACCCGTGTCCCCTGCATTGGCAGGTGGACTCTCAACCACTGCGCCACCAGGGAAGCCCCCACAGGACCACTTTTTAGACCCACCTTAGAAATTAATGCAGCTCCCTCACCCAAGAATAAAAGGTCAATAAACACTTGCTGGAAGTAAAGCCTGTGAGAAAGGGACATGAAGAGAGGCGCTGTGACAAGTCTCAGGCAGTCAGGGTATTCCTCCCGCGTAGGCGGCACTCATGACATCTACAATGCTTGACTCTTTCAAGTGTCACAATCTTTTTTAAATCCAAAATGCTGCTGATTCACACAGAGGAGTCTGGTACCCACTAATGGAAAAGGTGCATAAAGTCCAAGAGCCGCTCTGAATCAGTAATGATTTCAAATAAATATTTCTTTAAATAAAGCACACAGGATTTGAAAAGTAGTTGCTTTTTGGCAAGGTATATTTTTGGAGTCTATAGAAAATGTATAATGCACATCAGGTTCACGGATATCTTAAAATAATTCCATGACCCTCGTGAGTTCCAAGGTCCACAGATCAGGAAGTATTCAGCCATAATAAGAGCATTTTAGTTGAGTCTATTCCACCGTCAGTCCACTACCCAGAACCCCAAGGATGTGAGCTGTAACAGAGCCATGGCTTTGTCTTCTGCTTTGGCCAACCTTAATCTAGTTTTAAATTTCTGAAGCAGACGTCTGCTCCTATTTATAATGTGAAGTTAAAAAAACATGCTAACACTTAAGAAATTGTTATGCTACATAAAAATTCTCCTGAGTCTGACGTGCCCACAGAAATGCGAGAGATGAAGAATAATTTTCCCTAGCACACATTTTTATTTACCATGATGCATTAACAGCTTCAAATCAAGCTTCGATTTCCTATCTAGAGGGGCCAATAATCGAAATTAAAAAGATAAATAGCCTTGGTCCTTTAACATGACAAAAGCAGGCATCTGCTCAGTTCCAAGACAGACTTTTCAGTGCATTTTACAAGAAATCAACAATATATCCATTTCTTCCAGTCCTCAGATCAAAATGGATCCATTGGTTCTCTTTCTCCACAATCTAAGAAGTGAGTTTTGATGACTGTCTAATGCAAAGATAATACCCTCTTAACCATAAGCCAAAAAAGAAAGAAAGTTAAGAAAAAAAGAAAGGAAATCCCTCCAAATAAGCGATGGCTTTGAGCCACAGCCAAATTTGTTTCTGTCCAATTTAGCTGTGACTTTCAGCTCATCAGGAGCCTACAGTCGCCGAAACAGGAAGATGGGAGAAAAGAGAGGTGATGATCACCCCTTGGGAAAGCTATAAAAAGTGTCTAAAGACTCAGCAGTTAGCCAGAGAGTTCGAAGAAATTCAGGAATGGAAAGAACTCCACTCCCATTAATTGTGAGGAAAGGAGGAGGAGGCAAGAAAGGAAGAGGCTCAAAAAAAAAGAGAGAAAACACAGATGTGGCCCCAAATCGCAGAGCAAGCCTACCTCGTGTGTAAAGTTGAGGTCCCTGCAAATTAAGTTTTATTTCCAAAAGACTCCCTCCAAGTTTTCACGGAACGCTTGCCCTGCTCGTAGGTACCCTGGCAGCACACAGGCCCTCCTGTTCAGAGCACACACATATCTCCCGGGTCAGCCTCTGTTCAACAAGGGCATTCAACTACATTATGAAGAAAAAGGCCAGTCCTCTGGGCCAAGGAGTAAAGAAATCAGCCTTGAGCCTGTGCTATTTACGATTAACACAGCAGAGAGCAGGACACATCAATTAGCAGGCTTTTTAGACTCTGTATTCTTCATTCACTAGACTGCTCTACTTCCAGAAAACCATTGAGCTGTACCATTCAGACAGTCTGTCAACATCCTAAAACAGATATTGGCGGTTTAATGAATATTTAAATATAATTTCAATTTCCGCAAGAGGATTCCCACAGGGGGAATGCTGATTTGAATTTTCTTTGGTTGTACAACACTCTCCCAAATTTGCACTTTTGCAAAGCCATTCATTTTCTACAAAGCATCGAGCTCCTAGAGAAAAGACAAGGGGGGTGGGGTGGGGAAGGGGGCGGGAGATGCCCAAGCTAACTGATGCCAGATGAACTTTTCCTGCATCCAGAGAACTTTGTTTTGAAGATTTCCGCCTTGTATTAAATCAAAGTGGCAAAGCAGGTCTTGAAAACTAGGGAATTGCATTCTCTACCCAGAAGGTCAAGACTGCCAAACTTGTAGGTATTTAACTTTCTGGGCTCAAGAATCCACATTGTCCTAGAGTGAACTTACAGAGCCATTCATATTTTTAACCAATAATTACAAATGCTTCTCAAGAACTGAGGCTCAGACAGCCTGAGACCCTGTCTTTTCAGCTATTTTGGCCAAAACAGCTGTTTGTGTCCCCGACACCATTTCTACCCCAGGCTCCGGAGACAAGAGACAAGAGGGATTCACTTGACTATGTGCACCAAAATACTTTATTTGTTTTGGATGCAGTAAAAGCATCATTACTTAACATGACGCTCTGCTTTTTCAGTGCAGAGATTTGGCAGGAAGGTGAAAGTGACATCCAAGTTATAAAAACCTTAAGATTTGTAGCAGATGCCAATAGCAGGGCTACACCCTTATAAACAACGAAGACAGAAATCTTTCTCCAGTGACAGGCCAGAACTTGGAAGCTGTGGGCCAGGACTATAGGATAATTAGGATTATTTTTGTTCAGTGGCACTTACTATAGTAAGGGTATATGCATAAGAAATGCCGGGGTGGGGGGAATATTTGCACCCACTCTTTAGTAAGCATGTACAAGTTTTACAAAGAAGGTGTACCCACAAGAAGGGGCATGTGTGCATCCCTGGGTTTCTGGTTGGTATCCTGGAGATCCTTCAAGCATGGCTCCCTCACTTTCCTCCACACATACGTTCTGTTCTACATATCACCTTCTGTGAAACAGAATTGGAAGACTGAATGTTAAACGGCTCAAAAAAAAGAAAATCTACCTGTACATCAGTCAGAGTTTTGTAGTTACAAGCAGTTGGCACCAACTCTGGCTCGTGGAGGCAGAAAAATAAATAAATAAATAATTGGAGTGACACTGGATTAAAAGGAGGGTAGAAGGACCAAGCTCAGCAAGGACAGGTATCAAGCTGCTCCCAGGGTCCATGCAGGAGGACTACAGAGTTTCTACAGATCACGGAGACTAGAATTACCAGGTTTGGGCTACTTTCAGCCTTTCTGCCACCCTGCTCAGGATTCCCACTTTTGGGAGAAATTGCCTGGCTAATCTAGACATTTGGGGTACACATCGACCCCACAGCTAAAGGAGAGCACACTGATTGCCAGGCCCCTCTGAATGAGGTCCCCCCCACTGGACCAGGGGAAGAACAGTTCCCAAAAGCAAAATTGGGGTGCTGTTAGCAGAACATGGGAAATGAAGATGGGCAGAAAAAAACACAGATGTCCACTTCTACATAAACAGTCTTAGCATTCCTACTGAATTGTTTATTTTTTCAACTTCTAAGGACAACTTTGGCAAAAACTACAAATAATGTTATTGCCCAATAGTCGGTGTTATGATGTTCCACATGTAATTTCCAGGGTCTTCAATTTAGGAAAATGTCTGGGGCTGCAGATGAGCTGATGTACATCCTATTCTTCTATTAGGTAATGAGGGCCAAATAACTCATTATGTTTCTCTTCTTACTTAGGCTGCCAGGAAGCTCAGAGCTAGGAGTTTTAGGCTTAGTGGTAGCACCTGTCCTTAGTCTAGGTTTTCAAGTACAACTAAATCTCTCCCTTCATGATATGACTAGTATTTGAAGAGTTTTACTTCAGTCTTATTTTAACGTCTCAAAGGCATAACTATCTTTTATTGAAAAGTACTTCAAAAGCATTTGAATTTTTTCCTTCCTAACCAAAAGTCAACCTTTTCATAACTCTGTAAGTATTTAAGGTGTAATTATATTTTCAGAGCTTGTAGATTGACCAGGACTTTCGTATTCTGCAGCCAGAATCATCCCTTTCCTTTTTTGCTAGATTCAATTAGAATAGATTAAATTAGAAAGATAGATAGATAGACAGAGACATAGATAGATGATAGACAGTTCTAACTCTGGGTCTGATTAGAGTGTGCAATAATTTTTAGGATAGTTATCAATAAAGTTCATAAACCTTTATTGGAAGATAAATAGGGAACTGTCTCAAACCTACAGTTAGAGAGCCTAACCCAGAGGAATGATCGAAAACTAAGGAACCAGGAAGTGCTCAGCACTTGTGCTTTCAATGAACCGAGTAGATGGTTGAAGGTTGGGGGTCTAATTCATTGTTTTATAGCTCAAGCCACTGTCTGAGTTAATTCCAAGTACTTTTAATACCAAAAATAATCAGAATCCCCTAATGCTGCAGGAAATGGGCAGAGTTAGGTAGAACAGTGGCAACCTGGGAAGGTAAATGAAAGCAGCAGCAGATCTGCCCCCAGGATGATCAGAACACACTTGCAAGGTGCTTTTGGGTGTGTTCTTGGTGAAACGGGGATTCTTAATTATAAAGGTGTTGCCACCCTTACAGATGTCTTTCAGTTTGGGTTTCCTAAAATAGCATTTGAATGGTTCTTCATAGGTTGATAACCTGTGGCAAAAAGGTGGAGATCCATTCAATTTAAAACTACTCTCCACCCTCTAAAGTCACCCCCTTTTTTGGAAGCAATCTGTTCCAATGTTTGGCAGTAAAAATGCTCCCAAAGAGCCAATACCGTAACAGGGAGGAACTTTAGTTACCTGGTGTGGGAGATATAGGAACCGGGTGACTGGTGTTCAGTGAGAAGTGGGAGGAGCCTCCCACTTCTGCCCGGAGGCACCCCCCCCCCCACCAACAATGTGCTAAAGGGCAGAAAATGGGAGGAGGAACCCCACTTCTGGAGCTGAGGGTGGGCTCCCAGAGTGGTGCCGGGAGAACTATGGACGGTGCTAAACAAATAAACTTAGTCACACAATTGTTTATCACATTGGCCTTTAAGAGTCAGGAGATTGGGACTTCCCTGGTGGCGCAGTGGTTAAGAATCCGCCTGCCAATGCAGGGGACACGGGTTCGAGCCCTGGTCCAGGAAGATCCCACACACCGTGGAGTAACTAAGCCCGTGCGCCACAACTACTGAGCCTGTGCTCTAAAGCCCGTGAGCCGCAACTACTGAGCCCACGTGCTGCAACTACTGAAGCCCACGCACCTAGGGCCCCGTGCTCCGCAACAAGAGAAGCCACCGCAATGAGAAGCCCGCACACCGCAACGAAGAGCAGCCCCCGCTCAACGCAACTGAAGAAAGCCCGCACGCAGCAACAAAGACCCAACACAGCCAAAAATAAATTAATTAATAATAATTTTTTTAAAAAGAGTCATGAGACCAAGGATCTGGTCCTGATTCCAACAGAACATGAACTTGGCATTCAATTCTCTCACCAGCCAAATGAAGTTGCTAAGCTGGATCGGGGTCCCCAACCCCAGTACCTGCAGGACCCAGCAGGCGATGTGATAAGTGAGACGTGCTCCGTAAGGCCTGGGTGGAGCTGGAGGCCACACCCGACCCCAGTGGAGCAGCGTCTGGTCAGCGATCGCTATGGGAGAACCTGGGCCCACGGTGGTTGGACTGTCCGCGTTTTTGAGAGAATCAGAAAGACCAGCTTTCCTTTATAAATTCCTCTAATTTTTCAATCCTGGAGACTAATTTGTGATGTTTTCATATACACTGAAGGGGCCAAAGGAAACATTTGTGTAAGCTAGAGCCAAACCCCAGGCCCACAGTTTGTCAACTTTAAGTTCAGGCTGTATATCGAAGTGCCCTGGATAGTGGGTGCGCCTTTATATAGGGATTATCTTCTCCCCTCCTGTGGAAATTCACAGGGCATTGGCATCTGAAAGGCTACAAGAAGTCCTGTGCTTCACCTGGTGCTCCCCAAACCTACCCAGAGACTGAACTCCTTGTGGCAAGACTCGTAAGAGCAGCTCGCTGAGCTTGTGCCTCATGGAACAGACTTTGGGAAACACAAAACTTATCTGCTTGGTTCCAAAACGCTACACTGCTATTCCTAGTTCACTCTTGGATCTGAAGCAGGGGAAGAAATTAGTATTTACCAACTCCCAATAACGTGCCAGATACCATGTATCCCACATTTCAACTGACATTCAGGAGCTAAATGTTATCATCCCCATCTTAAAGTTGAACAAATATAAATCAGAGGCCCTGAGGTAACCCCCAATAATTGAAGCCGCCAAGATTTGGATCCGTGGGTGATTAAAAATCCCACGGTCTTTCCACTATTCAGTACCTTGTAGGGGCCACAGGCAGCCTGATCTGTACCCTAAAGAAATACAGTCACCATCCGTATCTGCGGGTTCAGCATCCACAGACACACAGGGCCAGCTGTACTGCATCATTTTATATAAGGGACTTGAGCATCCACGGATTTTGGTACCCACGGGGGTGCTGGAACAAATGCCCCCTCAGATACTGAGGGACAAGCTTATTCTCCCATCACCTCCCAGGTCTCCCTTACTGCTCACCCCTGTGGCTTTGGGTCTACCTTTTTTTCCCCTCAAAGTTTCCAGGCTCTTCATCTGAAAAGAACTGTTTTTCCAAGAAAGCCAGGTAATCCACCAAAACATTCGGCATCACTGAGCAGGTGTGAGCATCTGATGCCTTTGCTCAAAGGAATAATGTATCAAAGCCGACAGCTGCATTGAAGGTGTGACAGACAGCTAACCTTTGTGGCGCACGCAGACATGCCAGGCATGGTGCTCACTCCCCCGCCCTTCCCTTTCTTCCTCGTTTGATGTCTGCCCATCCTTTACCCCCTCAGCTCCCCAGTCTCCCCTCTGCTTGACTTTCTCACCCATCTGCCATCCCTCACCTCAACCCATTTCATTTCTTTCCTTCACCCCCAAAGTAAACAGAGGAACAGAAGTCTAGCATTTTATGTGCCACACTCAGGAGTGACCACACATTCTGGTTTGCCAGGAGACGGACTCACAGGTCATGCCTGCAGTTCTCATTAGTTATTAATAGCGCCCCATCACCTCAACAGGACCTCAGATTGGACAAGAGGCCACATGATCTCATTATATATTTATTAAACAAAGGCTTCTATTCCTTGCCCTTTAAAAGAGATGAAATCAAATTCCTCAAATTTTCCTCCCTGAGGGGAAGAATGTTTTCTAAACTAAAGTTATTTTCATATGCTTCTCAATAGCTTTTTACTAAAGTTCAATGGCCACTGGTAAAGTTGTTGCATCTTATCTAATGTTTTAGTTGCTATCTTCTTGAGAAAAAGAATTGTTCCATAAGAAATCCAGACCCTATATTTGCTAGGCATATTACATCCGCAAACTAGACTCAAGACCCACAAATGGTTGTGCAGAATGTATTCTCTGTGTGTTTTCTATCACAGGAGGAAGAATGGCAGGCAGGTGGCCCGACCAGCTGCAGGGATCGCAATACCAGAAATTCACCCTTTCGATAGCAAAATCTCCTGAGTCTACTGGCCACTAGGGGAGGAATCAGATGCTAAGATACAGGGCTAAAAAGGGCCCAGAGGACTGGGGCAGCTGGAAAACCAACATGTTAGAAAGAAGTGAGAAATGCGTCCCTGGGAGGATGGAGGTTAAAGGGGCCATCCTGAACGAGGAAGATCCGCCAAGGCATCAGCTGGAACGTTCCATCCTTCGGTCTGGATTTCTTCTCTTGCTCAACTACTAGCTTCTCTCAGATCCTTGAGCAAACTGAGATGGATGGCAAATGTCATTTCAGGAAGTAAACAAAGAAATGTTTGAAAAGGAGAGAATGGAACTCTAAGAAAAATATAGAGTTCATTATTTACATTCTGGGCTAGAATTTTAATATCCAGTTAAAAGAAAACAAAAACTACAGAGAATTCGCAGAAGTGAGAGCAGAAACTAGTAGTATCGTTTAGCTCCCCACCACCTGGCACTGTGCCTGGCATACAGTGAAAATTTCACGTGCCCTTTAACAGCTTCAGGTATAAATGACGTGTAGTACACACTGCACAAGTTTGTAAGTGTTGACATATGTACAAGCCCATGAAACCATCACCATAATCAAGACGCTGAACACATCCCATCACCCCCAAAAGTTCCACCCACCCCAGGCTCAGGCAGCTGTAATTCTGACTTCAGTCATTTTACATCCCCACCAGCAGTGCATGAGAGGTCCGGTTCCTCGACGTCCTTGCCAACAATTGGTATGTTGAAGCCTTTTTAATTTTAGCTGTTCTATAGTTGGGCAGTGTTATCTCATTGTGCTTTTAATTTGCATTTTCCTAATGACTAATGATGTCTTTTCATGTGTTGATTTCCTAACCATATAACTTTTTTGTTCAAATCATTTGCTCATTTTCTTTAATTGGGTTGTTTATCTTGTTACAGTATTGAGTTTTCAGAGTTCTTTATATATACTGGATACAAGCCCTTTATTATAAATATATGATTTGCAATTATTTTCTCCCAGTCTGTGTCTTCTTTTCATTCTCTTATAAATATCTTTAAAGAGCAGAAATCTCCTGCTCTTTAAAGAGCAGAATTTTGATGAAGTCCAATTTACCCAAGTTTTCTTTTATTCAATGTGTTTTTGTTATTGTTCTAGGAAATCTTTGCCCAACCCAAAGGAACTTTTGGGTGTAGTGGATCTGTTCATTACCTTGACTGTAGTAATGTTTACACAGATGCATACAAAGATTTTCTGCTGTTTCTGTCTAGAAGTTTTATGGTTTTATGGTACACCTGGGTCTATGATTCATTTTAGGTGAATTTTTGTATAGAATATGTATGAGGTACAGACTGAAGTTTTGGTTTGTTGTTGATGGTATTGATTTTGCTGTTTTGCATATGGATTGTTTCCGCATCGTTTCGTTGAAAAGACTGTCCTTTCTCCGGCAAACTATTTCTTTACACTGTTGTCAAAATCACATTCACTTCTGATCAAAAAGGAGAACTCTCAAAAAAGGCCCTCGCTGACAGCGGCTAAAATTTAAAACATGCATCCTCTTTGATTCAGCAACTCCAATTTTATCAGTTCCATCTAAAGAAATACAAGCACAATGATAGTGTGCAGATCCTTATAACAGTATTATTTACAGGAGGAAAACAACAACAACAAAAAATGGGTACAACCCAAATATTCCCTGACACAGGAAGGACTGAATAAATTACAGTCCAGCTCCACCACAAAATTTTATGTAGGGAGTAAAAGGAATGAGTTGGGGTTACATGTACTGACCAGAAGAGATATCTAAGAAACATTCTGTAAAGTGAAAAAAGTTACAGTTTTATATATATAATGATTATATTATTTAAACAAATGAGAAAAACCTAAATATGTATCTATATATTTGTATGTGTTTGTAAAAACCTAGGGAAAATTATGGGCAAAAAACTACCAGACAGATCACATGAGTTTCCTTCATGGGCAGAACTGAGAATGAGGGAATGAACAAGATTATCAACTTCTTGGTACCCTAAGCAGACATTACTTCGTAATTTTTGAGTCAAATCAAGTCTAAAATAGTAGCCATGACTTTGCCATGCAGAGGATGTGCACCCTATTCCATTACACATCTGTACCACCACTTGGAAAAAAAGTGGGGTTTTTTGGTGGTTGGTTCTAGTAGGGAGAAATATTTTGGTACATGAGGGATAACCCCTCAAAAAAAAATTCCACACTAAGTATATTATAGGTTGAATTGTGTCCCCCAAAATTTCATATGTAAAAGTCCTAACCCCTAGTACCTCAGCATGTGACCTTATTTGGAAATAGGATCGTTGCAGATATAATTAGTTACGTTAGAATGAGATCATACTGGATTAGTGTGGGCCCCTAATCCGATATGACCAGTGTCCTTATAAGAAATGAAATTTGGACACAGAGAAAAACACATGGGGAGAACACCACGCAAAGCTTCAGCGGGAGTGAAGCTGCCACAAGCCAATGAATGCCGAAGATTTGCAGCAAACTGCCGGAACCTGGGAGGGAGGCACGGAAAAGATGCTCCCTCACGGCCCTCGGAAGCTATTGACCCTTCACGCAACCGGACTGGAGATACCCACCCTCCTGAACTATGAAACAGTACATTTCTGTTGCTTAAGCCACCCAGCTTGTGGTACTTCATTAGAGCGGCCCTGGGAAACTAATGCACTAAGCTCCCAAGCAGTTAAACCTAAAGCAAAAAAAAGTAGCAATAGCCACTCATCAGCACCACGGTCCTGCAGCCCCCAGGTCCGTGCCTAGGGAGCAGCCTCAGAAGACACAGAAAGTAAACAGCAGTGTCTACTGTCCCACATTATAGGTGGCTTGTACACCAGGATGCCGTACACACCTGAGGGAAAGCTGGTTCCCGATGTAAAGACATCAAAGCATGCGGTGGGCAGAAGGGGCTACAGTATCTGCGTGTTTATCCCCAGACCCACAATTACACAGAAACCGTGGGGAAGGGTTTGTCGTGAAAGGATTAGCGTGGATCTACTATTAAGAAAGGATAACGATTAAGGAGCCCCTTTCTCCTGGCACCTCCCCCTCCCTTTCACATGTGCAGCATCCTTCCCTACTGAGGAAGAGAGTGGAAAGTAAAGCAGCCTTTCAAAACTTGAGTGACTCTCAGTATCCTGCGACAAACCATGATGAAAAAGAATGTATGTGTGTGTGTATGTGTGTGTATATATATATATATATATGTATAACTGAATCACTTTGCTGTACAGCAGAAATTAACACAACATTGTAAATCAACTATATGGTAATAAAATAAATTAAAAAAAAAAAAACTTGAGTGACTCTTCACTCTAAGAAATGCAAATCCAACGAGCAGCTGTGCAGAGATCCAGGCTCCTTACCCTCGTCAGGACTGGAAACGTCTGTGCCATCGTGGCTACTGTATGAAAAAGAGGAGCTGGCCCAGGAGAGCAAGTACTATTACTCCTAATGACGTTTATTTTATCTTAAAAGTGAGTTCCAGCATAGGCATGGATACCTCATTAAAATACTTTATGCAGTCACCAAGTGAAAATCAAAACAAAATATCCAACCAGATACGAATAATCAACCAGACATACTCTGAAGCTGTCCTGGAGGTTGACTGGAAATGGATTCTAACATCAATCTACAGTTGTCCTTGCTGGGAAGAGGCAAATCCCAGAGGCTGCCTACCCGGGACCCTGCAGAGACGGACAACCCCGATCGTTTGAGAATAAAGCCCTGGACCTCCCTCGGTCCTGCCTGTCTGGAAGAGGGTCACTGAGATCCTCCTTGAATTGACTGTCTTCCACACCCCAGCCCATAATTTTAAGTACCAGCATGAACTATCTCTTGAAGCACATTTACTTCCAGAGGCCCTCCCTTGGCAACAGGGCACACATTCCTCTCGGTGTTGGCTTCATTTTCCCAGGATGTTGACCAGAAGCAGATGAGAGAGAAAGCAGCAGCATTTAATTGTTCTTTAATGTCCGTTTTCATTATTTTTCAAATCCACCATAAACAAATTCACACTCCGCACAAAAAGCATGCTATACAGAAACACTAACTTAGTCCCAGTATATGAAAGTCAGGCACACCTTAGCCTTCGGAAGTACAGTGACAGAACACAGACAAAGGCAGCAGGTTTCATGAATGTACTAGCGTGTTAGCTTCCTAGGGCTACTATAACACATCACCACAGACTGGGTGGTTTAAAACCACAGAAATGTACTCTCTGACAATCCTGGAGGCTGGAAATCCAAAACCACGATGTTGGTAGGGCCATTCCCCTCCAAAAGCTCTAGGGAGGAATCGTTCCTTGACTCTTTTAGCCTCGGGTGGTTGCCAGCCGTGCTTGGCTTTCCTTGGCTTGTGGTAGCATAACTCCACACTCTGTCTCCATCTTCGCATGGCCCTCTTCCCCGTGTCTCCTCTGTGTCTTCAAATCTCTCCTTATAAGGACATTATTCATTGAGTTTAGGGCTCACCCTAATCCAGTATGACATCGCCTTCACTCAATTACATCTGCATAGATCAGATTTCCAAATAAGGCTACACTCACAGGTCCCAGGGTTAGGATTTCGACATATCTGTGTCGGGGTGGTGGTGGGGGGTGGGGGGAACAACTCAACCCATAACAATGAGTAAGACATAGAGACCAGGCTCTGAATCTGACTCTTGGTCCCTTTGTAGCCATGTCAGTTAGGAAACCCAAGGGTGCAAGTAATAAAAGACCCAACTAATACACAGGCTTCAAAGAACAGAAGGAGGTGGTACTTTTTCTACTACTGAAACCTCCTTTATCAAATTAAGACCTCAGTCACAACACATGAGGGGAGGAGATGGCCTGGGCTGTCTTACTGGAAAGGGATATCTCGGCAAATACCAAGTGGCATCAGTACTAAGTGAGAGAGCCTACTATGACTTTGGTCGCATTGGAATATGCCAAAGGCGCAAAGCAAGTCTATGCTTTACCCTTGACACCATCCTATTCCAGTTCTCGCCCTGGGGTTTGGACCTGGTGAATATTCTGATGCTTTATCACTGGAGAGCAGCTAAATTGGGATCACAACCTTTTTTTTTTTTTAAGTTAACATAAAATGATAGTAACAAATTCCACGAGACTCTAAGGAGGTCTTTGGACAAATATCTCAAATATTTCTTCTTGCTCTCCTTAGATAAAGCTTCCATTTAGATTTGTGCCCAAAGGTGGCTGAGCAAAGCACACTGCAGCCATTGAGTGCTTCTGGACTGGTTTTATTTGCTGACCACTAACGAGTCCCTAAACTGCAGCTAATTGGAGGAGTCAAAATAGCCCTGTGCAAGGGAGCCTGATGGCCAATAGCCGTGGGGCTGTCCAGCGTCAGCTGCTCCAGGATCCAATTTATGGGACAAATTCATACGGTGGAATGGAGTCAGTGCGAGGGAAGGCGGGAAGAGAGAGATAATCTGGAACATCAAACAAAATGCAAACCGTTGCCTAATGATCCAAGATAACCCAGGACAGTCAACATTAGGCAACGGGTAACCAAGGGACAGAGAGTCTTTTTCCCCAAGACTAGCATTTTGCAAGTCACTTAGTAGAGATTTTGCTCTTGAACTCTCTGACCTCCTCCCTCCCTTCCCCCCAGTTTTGATCTAAATGGGGAACGACTGCAGAAGTGATCAGGGTTATTGCCAGCTTTTAAGGTCTCTAGTTTGTCAAAAGTCCAGGAATGACCCAATGATATAAGGTAGCATTTTACTTCTGCGAGACCTCAAATTAATGACAAGTCCAAGTTTTCTTTAGGAAGCATAAGGCCCAATGCTTCATGCTTACTCAACTATGAGAGCTGAAAAGAACAGCAAAACGTAGGATCAATTTAGTGAGAAACCTGTGTGTCTGTAAGAGCAGCTATTACTCATTTCTAAGCAATTGCTCTTGAACTCTCCGACCTCCTCCCTCCCTTCCTCCCATTTTTGGCCTAAATGGGGAGCGACTGCAGACGTGATCGGTCTTTATTGCAGTTTCAAGGTCTCTAGTCTGGATAAATGCCATGTGCTCCAGCTTAAGAGACTCTTAAATGGCACTTGGGAATTTCAGCTTGAGGACGACACAGCAGTTTACTTCCCCCAGAGATTTGGGCCACCAAAAAGAGGGTAGCCCTTGGTCCACGCAGGCAACCACACGGCTTCAACAAGAGATATGAAAGTAGCCTCTCAGAGCCCATGAGGCCCCCACTGTTGCCATTCTGTTTATTAATAACAACAGCACCCGCATGTGTACATCATCCTGCTGTCTCATCCTTCTAAATGACAGAAGAGCGGTGATGGAGATCCGGAGCAAACCTCCTACTTCGAATTCCAGCTCAGATCATGTCTGGCTGCCCAACCCTGGCCAGATCATTTAAACTCTCTGGCTTTCAGTTTCTTTATCTATAACAAGGGGATAAAAGCGGTTATGGAAGGTAAATGAGCTAGATGATTCAAATAAAACCCCTGAGCGTCGTGCCACACACACAGCGCGTGCTCCATAAAAGCTGGTGTTGCCATGATCTGCCTCGCTCTGTTTTCCTCCTGTCAATTTGGTCTGCCAGGAAAAGTGTCGGATTTGCCAAGCTTTCTCTCTGCCTGATGGGCCCAGTCTAACGGTCTCTAGCTGATCTTTTAGAAGGCTCTTCCATCCCCCGTCTCAGGGGAAAAGTGGAAGTGGGTAATGACAGAGAAATAAGTCATGAACAATCGACGCTCCAGGCCAAGGCAAGATCCGCCCGATATGACAAGGCAGAGAAAGGGCAAGACGAAGTGCTGTTACCGCCTCCAATCTCCAAATATTGGGCTGGCCAAAAAGTTCGCTCGGTTAATGAACACGTTGTTCGAGAAGGTTCTTGGTGAAAATGAAAAATGTCTTTTCTTTTTACTTAAAACCCAATGAACTTTTTGACCAACCCAATAGTATTGAGTCACAAATGTAAACCTTTTTATCAGCCAGACGTTTAACAAGAAACTAAAAGAAAGGTTCTTCAGGATCTGGTTTCCTCCCTACCCTTCCTCATTTCACCCTCTCGGAGGTTCTAAGGTACAGCCATTGACCAAAATGTGAATGAAAAGAAAAAAGAAAAAAAAATGGTGAGGGGGAAACACGGTCCAGGCTGAGAAGCCAAAAGCCAGCTTTATCGATAAAAGTTCTGCATTTTCTGGATCTGCCATGAAGACATTTTAATTACAGGAAAAACAGGCAAATTACTAGGACCTTTATAGAACGCCTCATGAGAAGATGGCCACACACAGATCTACTCCACAGTTAGAGTTTGCCAGAACTTTTTCCCATACCTTTCTACTACCACTCTCCATTCCGTCCTTGTAATAACTACACGACAGGCAAGGATGCACTGATCTCCTTTGTTCCAAACTCAGTCTCCAGTCATCTTCCTCCTGCTCTCCACCTTTCCAGGCTTCCAAAAAATGTATGTGGTAGCACCCTGAAGACAGACGCTCTGGGGAAACGCACGCTCCTCATGGCTGAGCCCACACACCTGAGCCGATGAGTCTGTCACTTCTAACGCCTCTGCCCGGCCCAACAATGAAGTCAATCAGGCAACCCATGTAAACTGTAAAATATCGAGGCCAGAAGTAGTCTCATCTCTATGTTGAAAAACCAGTACTTAGCCTTTTTTACTGGAAAGTCCTCTTTCACTTTTCTGAAAAAAAGCCTGTTTCAAATCTGCTTCTTAAAAAATTTATAACTCTCCCAAGTCCCTCTAAGGAAAAAAGTCTGCTGTGCAAAGGAGAAGGTAAGAAGGGAAGAATTCATATTTATTCCATTTTAAAAGCTGGGGTGGTAATTTCAATCTTCACATCCCCTTTGATCCTACTATATTTTTAATGGCAGAAGCTCCCAGCGAGGGCTCGAGTGGGATGTAACAGAAGTTTTAACATTCAGGGGGGCAGGTGAACTTGCCGCAGTCTGTGTGACTGAATGAGAAATTCCCCAGCTCAGACCCGCTCGGGGCCACAGGTCACTTTGCCTGTACTGGATTTGGGTCAAGCAGCAAAGCCTCAGATCAGAAAATATCAGCGTTCGTTCATTTGGCGAAGAAGTGGGGTTTGATAACAATAATCCAGCCTGACCAAAGACGCCATTTCCCGAGCAAGAGAGCTGGATACCGGACTCACATTAGTTAGAGAATGACTGTCTAGCCTAAACAGAGTTCAGCCACACTCCCTCCCTGGGCCATGGACCTTTTGAATGGCGTCATCTAATAAAGTCGGTTAAGGAAAGATGTCCTTTTCTTCCCTCACCTCTTTTGTTTCTAGGTATTTGTACAAGAAATTAACTCCCTAGTCCTGTTAGGAAGCTCTGGGAACACTTCCTTGAAGCATTCTCTTCACTCAAGCTCATCTAAGTTAGAATGTTTGCATTAAAAATGAATGAGGAAAAAAAACAGGGAGGTGGTATGAGAAAGTTAAACAGATTTGTGTAAGGAGGTTGGGGCTTTGACTCTGTTACAGACAGGGATTCATCATTATTTCCCCATCGAACACGCTTTCCATTGCCATTTCCATGGCCACAACATCTGGGCATGTGAAGCATCCCATTCACTGAGGAATCGGAAACCAACGTTCCTATACAGTGGTGCCTTGAGGGCAAAAAAGGGAAGAAAAAATCGCAGATGGCAAACAGAGCCCAAGTGACAAAAATAACCACAAGGAATGTAAACAAAGTATCATTACAAGCAGCTCACTCACCACGTCACCCTCAACAGCTCCCTTCCCCAGAAGCAAAAAATAAAAACATACAAATCGTGCTGTAAAGAAGAGCTAAGCTGCTATTGGGGAAGAAGCCATGAATACGAAGATTTTTCTCCACGTGGCTCACTTTTATAATTGCAAGCCTCGAGGTATACTTTTAAGAGAACCAGGTCTGGCTGCTAATTTAAATTAGGGCAGCATGAAGTTAAGCCCTGTGTCGATAAGTATCTTCCAATGGTGACTTGATTTTAGTCAGTGACTAGGCATGTTTACTTGAGCTTTCAAAAGCCAAAAACCCCTGCTCTTTCAATCTGACACTTCAAAATGAAACAAATGCATTGCAAATGCACACTGTAATACACCAGGCTCATGCCAAACGCACATGTGTACATTTCACAGAAGAGCCAGGACATTTCTAGCGAGGAACGATCGCCATGCGGAACGCAAGCCAGAGCTAGCTCCTGCCAAGGGTCACGTGCTGTGGAGCACACAGGAGTCCCTACATGAAACAGGCCGGTAGAAATAACTTCAAGAGACAAAAATCTACAAACTCTGCAGAGGCACGGATTCCCAGGCCACAAAAGCCACCCCCAGGAATTCTGACCTCATCTCTCTAAGGACCTCCAAGAGCTTCTCTCCTCACTTGGATGGGAAGCCCTCCGCCCCCACTAAGTCACTCCTTCCTTTAGAATAAATTCACCACCCTGAACTGAAGGAAAAATGCACACGTACAACTGGTAACTGATGCCAGGGCTGAAATACATTTACATCGCCTTTGGCCAATCATTCAGAGCCCAATATTGACTCTCTTAATAAGAGAAGGAGAGAGTTAGGAGGCTGGTCATCCACCTCCCTATCTTCAAGGCTAAAGATCTCTTTTCTTGTTCATTCTGTTTGAGACCCTAGGGGACTGGCCTGGTGTCTCAAGCTCTTACTGTGAACCCACTCCCCCAGACTGCAGGCCCGGGGAGGCTTGGAATGGGGTTGTGAGGCATCTGCTTCTGCTGAAAGCAATGCCCTCTGCAGGTTAATCCTCAGTATGAGACTCACAGGCAAAGGTTAGACTCTCCCAGCATCTGAGAGACAGACAGTCCGTGTTTGGCCCTTTGAATTTTCATTGAGAAACCTCCAAAGCCAGTGAAGGCTCCTGGCCTCCACTGTCCCAAGTCTTCAGATGCATTCAGCTTCCAACGGTGCTGTATTTTACCACTGAAACACTTCTTCAAAGTTTACTATGAAACAGTGTGGCTCTAAGCCTGCCAAAAGTTTAACTGCAGGATTCAGTGGATTTTATCTGGCAGAGTAGCTGCGCTTCCTCCTGAGAATATTTTCCAGCGAAGGCAGTCAAACCTTGCAGTCAGGGTGATTTCGGGGTCCCGAGTGTCACTGAATGAGCTCCCCTCTGAAAATGCCCCTCTTTCTCACTCTGACCGCCTTCCCATCTCATCTCCCTGGCTTCAGAATCCAAAGTAAAAGCAGTTTAGCATTTCAGTAGACAGCAATGAAAAACTTTTGATGGGATGACCCAGGGCATAACTATTCCTGGCTGAATTTAACTTTTGATTTTCAAATATGTAGGGGAGCTTGGGTTCAGGGGAGACGAAGGGAGAGCGCCAACAAATAGGAGAAAATAAAATAGAATAAGCAGCATACCATGACCAAGCCAAACCAAGCTTGATATTTCCAAATTATATTGGCAAACGTATGCTTTCTCAAATCATTTGTTCTGTCTTTCCTGGAGACGAAAAGGAAAAAAAAAAAAAATCTGGATGCAAAATTCCTAACCCCAGACCAGTAAATTGTGTCAGTGGAATACAATCTAAAATTGCTGGTCAGAAAGTCCAGCGTTATATATACCTATAGGCAACTAATCCCCAAGGCAAAAGTTGCGCCGCCCGAAGCAATGCGTTCGTCAATTTCATCACCCCCCCCCCCCTCACCCCGACCGGGTGCCCGGCGCTGGGTTAAGCCGACAGCATCAGGTTCTAATCCTTGCGTTCACACACGATTGCTTTGGGCAAATCCTTGGCAGTGGTCAGACGCACCAGCTCTGCTCCTCCGGTGCGAGCACCTTCTCCTCCAGGCTGGCCCCCGGTCACCCGGTGCCCCTTACCTGCAGGCGCTCCGTGGCCGGCTGCCACATCTTCCAGCCGCGGGGTCTGGCAGAGGAGACGCTGGCGAGACTCTGTCGATGGCGCCGGGGGGCGAGGGGCTGGGGGGCGAGGGGCTGCGGTGCCGCTTCACATCTGGGGTGGGCGCCCGCGGGATGTACGTCCAGGGGCCGGCGACCGCCGCGGGGTGGGCGCTGGGGGGCTGCGAGCGTGGGGAGGCGGCGCGGCGCTCGGCTGCCGGCAACTTGTGGGCACGGCCGCGAGCCGCCTGTCCTGGCGCAGCTGCGAGAGGACTGCGCAGCTCCGCCCGGGCCCACGAGCGCACGGCGGCGGCGGCGGCGGCGGCGGCGGCGGCAGCGGCGGCGGCGGCAACCGCTCCCTCCTCCCCCCCACGCCGCCGCCGCCCGGACCTGCGCGCTCTGAGCATGCCCGGGGCCGGCCCCCGCCCGGCCGGGAGCCCGCATCCCGGCCGCGGGGGACTCTGAATCCCGGCGAGGGGAGTGTGCGGAGGCCAGAACCGGCGGCCCTGCTCCCCCGGGGAGCCCCGGGTGGGATGGGGTCTGGGCGAGGGAAGAGCCGGGAGAGGGGGGGCTTCCTGAAGCCAGAGCCCATAGCCCTCTGGGGTCTCAGTCTTCCTGTCAACAGGGATCTCCGAATCGCCTGGGTCTTGACGGGCACTGCGCTGGGCCACAGAATTCCATTCATTCCTTCCAGTGGAGTTAACTGAGCATCTATTAGGCTCCAGCCCCTGTGCTGGATTCTGAGGATTCAGTGGCACAGAACAGAAGACAAGAGCATGTTCCCCCTCTCCTGAGCTTCATTCTACTTGGGGGAGACAGTCAGTGACAGAGGAAACACCTGAAAGGGCGCTAGGTCAGGTGGTGAGACATCTTGGCAAGAAAATAAAACAGGGGTGATGGGTGAAGAAAGGGAGAGGAGAGCTTCTTTGAGGGGGGTCCAGGTATGTCTGGGGTAAGAGAGGAAGATGGACCAGGTGAGGCATGACATGCGGGGCAGAGGACTGGGGCTCCTACACCTGGGTGAGGAAGGTAGCACAAGATCGCCCGTCCTCCATCCACCCTGAGATCCGCAGGTGCCTCAGGAAGCTCTGTGAACCCAAAGATAAGCCAAGGGCCAACCTGGGCTCCCAGGCATGGAGGGTGGTGTGGGCCACCGTGAAATAACTACCTTTCCTAAAGAAGCCCAGCTCCTCCCACCCTCTTGACAGCTGGCCAAGGTGAGTATGAACATTCCCATCGTTTGGACAACTCAGATGAGGCCTGCGGAGTCTAGGTAACCATTAAAGTCACACAGCCAGTGAGTGGCTTCAAGATGACTTGGAGGCTGGGGCTCTTACCCTACTCCCCTAACTGCTCTGACCATGGAAGCACCGTGGGAAAAGGGCAACGTTCTGGGGCTGGAGGCTGGGGGAGCTTGGCAGGATGGGGAGGCTACGCTGATTCTGGAGGCTGATGAAGAGGGTGGGAGGAGAAGTGGTGGGAAATGCTCAGGGACAGAAGGAACAGCTAGAGGGGGAGGGCCACACCATCTGTGCGGGGAGCCCAAGGCTCCTGAGAGATGGGCCCACGGAGCAGCGGGGACTGGCGGGGGAGGGTCCCGAGGGCATACCACACTGCAGGTGCACCGCCTGGGTCCTGAGCTACTCGGGCACTACTAAAATCAACACCCCACGTCTGGAAGGATCTGCCCATGGTCAGGCACAGGTAGAGTGATTTCCAGATATCAGAGCACTCAGCTCACCAGACCCTCCCAGAACTCTCCGAGGGACAGAAACCCGCATCTCCCAAGGCTTGGGGAGCACAAGGTTCACAGAGCTGCCCAGAGGAGAGTCACATAGTGGCAGTGCCTATCCAGGGCGCTTTTCCAGGCCTCCGGATGGCTCCTTCCACACCACACAGTTGCTGCCACCCACCCAGGCAGGTCCAGACCCTCAGTGCCCTAGGAGCCTCCCCCAAAGCCACAGAGATGCTTCTGAGAGGCTGGTCTCTATCTCCCCTGACGACCACGGGACCCTCCCATTCCTGATGAAAAACCACCAAGACTTTCTCAGCTACTTCCCCAGTCCCTGCTACCTGCTCTGGACCTACCAGTAAATCCCTTCTGATGAGGGGTTGGTATGTCAGCCCTGCATGGAAATACATCTCAGATGCTTGGTCATGTGGTCTCTGTTTTGAGATGATATTTTTCCTTTTCCAATAACTCTTCATGCACACTTCCCACACCTAGAAAAGTCCTGCTGACAATAATAGACCTTCTCAGCCTCCTAATTCTCTTTTTATAAAACCCCAAAGCAAAAAGAGATGCACTTCATTACGAAAATCTAGAAAATCCAAATGTGCATATTCAACCTCTCAGGAAGCTAAAACAGGACTATTCCGTTGCCAGGGATGTCTTCCGACTTGAGCTCTGAAACCATCCTTGGTTGCAGATGCTTCCGTGGAAAAGTGATTTTGTTTTAAATAGCAGCGGGATGAGATAACGGCCTAAATTCAAATTGCATTAGAGCGTTAAATCCTGTCTTCTCACCACCTCCGAGTGTAATTAATTGTTATGACTCAGTAATACAGCTTTTAGTTCAGAGTATGATGCTATTTAAGGAGAAAAGGCTTCAGCTCTGTAGTGATTGCTTTCAGTTACTAGTCCCACTTTGCAAACATATTTGGTAAAGTAGTGTCTAAACTCAAAGGACACTCCTGTTCTCATTACCTTGATGCCGGGAATCAGGAAACTAGGGCAGGGGAAATGAGAGTGGAGGTGGAGCCTGATAGAAGGTGACAAAAGGAACAACCCTCCCACCATCAGTTTTGCTCCCAAGCCTTCCTATGCAGAAGGAACCTGTAATAGAGGGTGAATGCAATAGAGACATCTACTGGTCAGAGCCAGGACGTGCACCCTGATCTCTCCCAGTCCCGTTTTGGGACGTGGCAACCTCAACCTCCTGGTGAGTCTGAAAGTGTAAACAGGTTTGTTCTGAGCAAGGAACGGTTGCTGAAATAAGCAGGAGTTGTTTTGGAGCAATGAGTAGAAATATTAGGCACATGAGTACGTGCGTAATTTCATGTACTTAATCCCCTGTAATTATCTAAGCAGGTCTAATCTTATTAATAAATACCATTTCAAGGAAAAGGACCACACACACACACACACACACACACACAAATTGGCAAGGCCAAGGTGAACTATAAACACAACGTTTTGTCCAGAAAAAGAATTCCAACCATCCCCAGAAAGTTTTGTAAGCCAAATTTAATCTAGTTCATGATTCTGAGTCCTAAGGTAAGCAACCTAGATGTCTACATCCGGAGAACGGTGAATTAAATTATGGTCCAGCATATCACAGGAATATTAAAAGATTAGGCAGCCATTAAAGAGGATAATTATGAAGTTGCATTGCAGCTTTAAAATGCTTATGATATGATCATAGATTTGTTTAAGCTACAGTGTACATAATTTTAATACATTTATAAAATATGTATCAATTTCAATAAATATGGGAAAGGACCTAGGACAATAAGGACACAGGCTGAATCCCAGCCTTTGAACTAGGTGAGGACTTTTGGCAAGTCATTGACCTTGCTGAACCTCAGATTTCTCATCTGTAAAAAGGGTGATAATATTCCATAGTACTTAGAGTTATTGGAGGCCATGAATGAGTGAATGTGTGCAACATGCCTGGCACATAGTAGGTGTGCAGACAACTTTAGTTTTCATCCCATTACTTTTCTATTACTGAATGATCAAATTCTCACAAAGTGGCCCATGTTTCCTGTGGTCCAATCATTTCCATTTGGAATGTTTGTGGACTTCAATTACTTGATTTAGTTTTTCACATAAAAGTGATAAACCATATTAAAGCTCGTTTCCATTTTTAATTTAATCAGATGGTGAAATTTATTATGGTCACATGTTTAGCAGAGCAAGTATTGGAAAGTCCTTCTGGTATCATTAACTTCATTTCAAAATCACCAAAACAGCTGTAGATGAGCCATATAGAAAATTCATTAAACCATTTAAACCTCCCTATAGTGATGGAGCCACTGGCTCTCGTCCCTATGTACTGATAGGTATTTATAAGGGTGTTCAGATAACCCTTTCCCTCCCTCAAAAGGAAAACTTCACAGTTGTCTTTGCAGACTGGGTTAAAAGGCAAATGGGGCAGGACTACTTAATACCCAGGATGTGTGTTGTCATTCTCCTACTCAGGACCTCCTCATACCCTCACCAGCCTTAGAAAAGTGGCAGATCGTTTTCAAAGATGGCCGCAAACATTCTGCTCCTCTCAGAAGCCATGCCCTTTGCAGTGTGGCTTGCCCATTTCTCCCATCATGAGATGGAATTTATCTGCAGCCTTTGCATCTGTGTTGGATGTGTGACTTGCTTTGATCAGTACAATGCACCAGAAGTGACATTGTGGCATTTCTAAGCTTGGGTCACAAAACACCTTGCAGCTTCTACTGTCACCCTCTTGGAACCTGAGGTCATGGCAGGAAGAAGCCCAGACTAGCCTCTTTGAGATGATGACCCTGCAGAGGGAAGCCAAGCCAAAGTGACCGCACATGAGTGAGCTGACAGCCCAGTCACACCACTCAAAGACAGCAGCCACATGCATGACCCAGGTGAGGCCAGCAGAAGAACCACTCGGCTGAGCACAGAATTGCTGGCCCACACAGCCATGAGAAAATAATATGGTTGTATTGTTTTAAGCCCTAAGTTTTGGGGTGACTTGTTAGGTAGGGGTAGATAACTGATACAGAAAGCATCACTAATACATGTTAGTCTCCTACTAAACCTTACATCTTTCTCAGTATTTCCTGATTTATCAGAGTTGGCGCAAACGTGAAGCCTCATAGTCTGACATAAAGCCTTATTTCCTTTTTTGTTTGTTTTACTCTTGCTCTCCCAATTCCCTAGTGTACACCCCTGTCCTACTCTCAGATTGTGTGACCCATGCTGCCGAGCCATGCCTGCTAATTTTTCTAGTAAGTCCTTCTGAAAGGAAGGTGGGAACTGGGCCGTGCTCCAACCATATTAGGATTCTTTCTAGCACAGTTTGCAATGAACATGAGGGTACCTGCTTTTTCAGAGCCCTTCTCAGTCTCTCTGAGACACTGCCCATCTTTGTAGATCAGTAAATACAGCTCCTTTTCCAACTAGAGCCTGGGGAAGCTGAGAACGGCATGGAGGATGTGCTCAGATCTGTTTCCACCACATTTAGCCCAGAAAGGGGCAACTCTGTACTCTTCTTGTTCTTTGTGGCCTGATTTCTAAGGGTCTTTGTTGCCCTGTACCTCCATCCTGATTACCAGTATGATCCCAACACTCTCTCATGGGGACTGGTGTGAAGCCACAGCTTCTGCTATCTTCCCACCTCACCACTTCTCCACCTGAGTTGATTTCACACCAAACCAATTTTTCTTTGCTTCCATTTTTTTTTCTCTCTCTTTCTTCCCACTTCCATCATCGAAGCCAAGAATTACTGTCCTCAAACCTATAGGAAATGCGCCGGCCATAACTGGTAGGAATTAGGTTATCTAGAAAAGAACATCCACAAAAAGAAAGATACCTCTGGATCTGTCTTGGCCTTTGCTTAACTTGAAGCAGGTGCACTTCTGCAAGTAAAACCTGCTCTGTTGGACAGGGCAGCCCTTCTTGCCAAGATTCAGAGATCACTGGGGAGTGGTAGAGAGCAAGTCAGTGGCCTTATGGACGGGGAACTGGGAGTGAGGTCAGGAGGAAACTGAATCTTCACCTTCAACAAACTACCTGGAATTGCAGGTAGAGCTGCAGAAATCATGGCTGTATGTTCTGTGTTCTTTTTTTCCTGGTCATATTGTAAGAGGAAATCAAAAGGAGCAGGAAATCATCAAAGACCTCTCTGAAGTGTAGACGACATTCAGGAATGATTTGTTGGTCATGGTGTAGCGGATGTTCTGATGTACCATCCTCCCCCTTCAGGATCACTGTGTTTATGGCCCCAGCAGAGAGGAGTGTGGGCCAAGGTTGGTAGTGTCAGCCAATGGCCCACGGCTGAGTCCCCCTCTCGGCATTGCCTGTAGCCAAAGGAAGCCGACTTGCCCGATATATACCCTCCCTACGGGCAGCCCACTTCCAGTGTGGGGTTCGCAGACCTCAATGGGGGACAATGGCAGGAGGCCATCCCAGCATCTACTGTGGAATCAGCCAAAGCCTTGGCTGCAGCCGCCTCACAATGCAACCTCTCTTCTTGTCCAAACCTGTTTGCTTGCAAACTCTAAAGTGGGCATTTGGGAGCCAGTCCACCCACTGGCTGGCAATAGACGGAGTTCCAATCATCTCTGGACGCTGTCACTGGGGGGTTGTTAAAACTGTAACTGGGGGTGAATGAAGTGGGATACAAATGGAAGGGAATGCGCTGATGGGTGCAGTGTCTCGGGCATTAGAGTGTTTTAAGGGAAACAGTAATTACAAGGATTATGGAATCAGATGGCTGTCGCTGAGTGTCGTGGATGCACTGGAGAAAGACAAAGAAATACAGCTGGGGATTACGGCCAAGGCACCTCCTTCCTGGCATATAAAGAGACTCACATCTCCTGCATCTAAGTGGTGGAGAAAGCTGAGGCTCAGACCCGGGAGTGAGTTAGATGTGGAGTAAGAGCTCCAGGAAGACTGAGTTCTCCACTCCAGAGAGTGCTGTGCCGCGTTCAGGACTCTGACTGGGAGGGAGAGAGACCCTGAGGCTTGAGAGGAGAACACAGATTGCTGGATGTCTTTGGAGATCTTGAATTCCCAGATTCCATGACCCCTCTGAACTAAGAGCAGTGCTGCTCTCCTTGCTCAAGATGTATTAAACTCTGCTTTGCAAAGTCACTATTCTAATGTAATTGACTTTTATAGGACACTGCAGGCCACAAAAGCAGAATATACATTCTTTTTAAGTGCATATGAATATTCACCCATATAGACAGAGCATATACGCATATACTGCTCCATGACATAAGCCACGGTAACGTTCAAAGAACTGAAATCGTATAGAATATGTTCTCTGGCCATAACAGAATTCATTTGGAAATCACTAACAGAGAAATGCCTGGAAAATCTACAAATATTTGAAATTAAACTACACACTGTTATGTGCGGATCAAAGATGAAATCACAAAGGACATTTTTAAATATTTTGATTAAAGAACAATGAATATCAGCCTATCAAAACTGTTGCATGCAGCTAACACAACCTTAAGAGAGGACTATATAATCTTAAAGGCTTATATTTAGAAAGGAAACATGTGTAGAATCAATTATCTAAGCTTCTACCTTAAGGATCTGGGGAAAAACGTGGAGTCACAGGGACTCTCCAACATTGCTGCCGGGGTTATAAAATGGAACAACCATCTCAGAAAACAGTGTGACAGCTTCTTATAAAGTTGAATACATGCTTATTGTATGACTCAGCAATTCCACTTCTAGATATATACCCAAGAAAATGAAGACCTATGTCCACACAAAAACATGTACACGAGTGTCTACAGCAGCTCGATTTATCATAGGCCAAACTGAAAACAACCAAATATCAGCAGGTAAATGGTTGAACATATGGTTTATCCTTACAGTGAGATACTTCTCAGCAGCAAAAAAGAACACACTAGAACATGCAGCAACATGGAGGCTCTTAAAAATGCTCTGCTGAGCAAAAGAAGTCAGACACCAAAGAGTATGCATTATATATTCCATTTACATTACGTTCTAGAAAAGGCAAACCTTACCTGTAGACGTATACTGACAGAAAGAAAATCAGTAGTTTCCTAGTTGGGGGTGGGAGGGCAGTAATTGAAATCAAATGGATATGAGGGAACTTTCTAGCATGAAGTATTCTATTTCTTTTTTTTTTTTTTTTTTTTGCGGTACGCGGGCCTCTCACTGTTGTGGCCTCTCCTGTTGCGGAGCACAGGCTCCAGACACGCAGGCTCAGAGGCCATGGCTCACGGGCCCAGCCGCTCCATGGCATGTGGGATCTTCCAGGACCGGGGCATGAACCCGTGTCCCCTGCATCGGCAGGCGGACTCTCAACCACTGCGCCACCAGGGAAGCCCCTCTATCTCTCGACTGTGGTAGTGATGAGTCAAAACTCATCAAGCTGTATACTTAATACATGTGCATTTAATTCTATGTAAATTAGACCTCAAAAGAGTTTAATTTTTTTTTAATTTAAGTGATAGCTGTTGCACAACTACTTCTGATTCCACATGCCCAGAAATCTGCAGTGAAGGGCAGGATTTACTCTGCTGCAGAAGTAATTGACCTGCATTATCAAGAGGAGATAGGGCTGCTCTTACAGGTGGGGACAGAGAGGGATAAATCGTGGTGTCCATGTGTCTCAGGGTGTCTCTGAGAACTCCTCTGCCCAGTTTTAAGAGTAAACAGATAAATGCAGCAATGGTGGCCTGAGAGGGACTTGGTGATCAGGAGCTGAGATTCCCTCAAGTGTGATGGCCTGGGTCATCTCACCAATGAGCCACTAAGCCCAGCTGAGTGGCCAGCTCAGGATGAATGGATCTGAAACAGGTTGTAGTGGAGGGAAATGATGAGCATCAGTTGGGCCTTCACTCCAGCTGCACTGACGAGGCTGTACTTGGTCTCACTAACCTTTCTCTGGTGGCTTCTCCAGGGCAAGAGACCCACCAGAAACGTGGAGGTGCTATTCCCAAGTGGAATGAACTTACTGGGAAGGAAGTCGAGCTGAGCCTCAGAGGGGAGGACGGTAGTGGATGCCGTGTGCACAGAATCCCTGACGTTGCTCCTTCCACAGCTGGGTCCTGCTCTCGACTCTGCCCTCAGCCAAAGGAGGCTGACTTGCCCAAGGCTGTGCCCCCTCCCTGGGACAGTCCCCGGGCAATGACCGGTTGATGCAGGGATACAAAGGTCTGTCTCTAGGTGGGGGGGTCGGGGAAGCCTCTGAAGAGCCATCCCAGCTCCATCGCTCCCTCCAGGTGCAACCAAGGTTCTATTACAACCCCATCACTGTTCAGCATCTTCCTTTGCCCAGCCCCGCCTCCACCCCCTCCAGGCATGGCTCCGTAGAGAACTTCCCAGCAAACCCCCTGCAAATAAACCTCTGCTTCAGAGTCAGTCTCCCAGAGAATCTGACCTGAGATGTGAGACCACCTTGGAGTCATAAAAGGGTAAAAATCTGGGTTTCGTGAAACTGATTTCCCCCTGCTGCATATGCATTAGCCCTTATTGCTGGGGTGGTATCACAAGTCCTTTCCCGAACATACAACTCTTTCTGCCCCCTCCCTTTCCCTCACCAAACAGCATCCAGGACCCAATTCAATATTTCACAGATAATATTTCTGGAAGCTTCCAGAGATTTACATTTTTATATGATGTACCTCTAACACTGTCCTATTTTATGTTTTCAAAACAATTTATACTATTTGCTTTTTTTTAATCACAGGAAACATCTCCGTTATTTAATTACAATGAAAAACATGAATTTCCAAGGTCATTAAAGGAAGCAGTAAAGGGAATAGCCAACAAAGGGTTAGTATTGCTGGTAGGAGTTTTGGGGGGATGGCTGCTCTGTAAAGGGAATATTTTTGATTACATGTACTTGTAATCGTGTAGATTCAAGTTACAAAAGAGAATCTTTCTGGTGCTCACTCCTAGAATAAGGAGAGAAATAGTGATAATGTTGTCTAATCGCCCTGAGAGATCATCAAAATCACACTGTTTCACAGGCTTACTCGTGGACCCCTGGGACAGTGGATGCGCCATGACAGCAAGGTTCTTTGGTAATGAGACTATCTTTCGCAAATGCAGAAGGCTGGACGGTAGTCGCCACCTTCAACCTGTTACCAACATAGGCTTCCAGAGAAATTAAAAGACTTTTAAGGTTAACCATGAGGATTTCCTCATCTCATAAACCGTAAGAGCAATGAAGCACTAACCTCTAAAAAGTCACTAGGAAAAACAACCTTCATTGTTTGTGTTTGATTATAAAAAGTCATACATGCGGATTTTTTTTTTTTTTTGGCGGTACGCGGGTCTCTCGCTGTTGTGGCTCTCCCGTTGCAGAGCACAGGCTCCGGACGCGCAGGCCCAGCGGCCATGGCTCACAGGCCCAGCCGCTCCATGGCATGTGGGATCTTCCAGGACCGGGGCACGAACCCGCATCCCCTGCATCGGCAGGCGGACTCTCAACCACTGTGCCACCAGGGAAGCCCCGGAATTTTTAAAAGTTGGAAAAATGCAGAATATTATCAGGAAGAAAAGAAATATTTCACATAATTCAGTGAAACAAAGAGTGCCATTTTTTTTACATTTGGAGTTGTTCTTTCTAGGCATTGAGACAGTTAAACAGATAGAAGAATAATTAATATAAATATTTAGTTTTGTTTATACTATATATGCAGTTCTGAACCCTGCCCTTTTCCCTTTGTGCTATACACTGTACACGGGTAAATACTCTTCAGCTGAAGCCCCGCAGAGGCTAAGCCTGCACAGGCCGATTTGAGTAGAACTCGCCCTCGAGATGCAACATTACAGAACTCGCCCTCAAGATGCAACATTACAGTCCCATTCTGGGAGTTACCGTTCACTTCTGGACACCCTGACACACAGACAAACACAGTACCAGAATATTAACTTATAATAATATTTTCCCAATATTATTCTGCCTGTCTTTTCCAAAATATTCCTGTGTTTATTTCTCCTAGCTAAAACTCCATTCCATTCAAAGTGGGAAAAGTAAAGAACAAAGCTGAGCATACCATAAGATCTCATGAGGTCAGAAATGTAGCCTGGCTCTGGTAGCTAGGACATCTGTTTGGAGCAGGGTTGGTCTCCTCGTCGTTCAGGAAAGAAACAAAGGAGAGCACCTTGACCACCCTCTTTCTACCTCATCACTTAGGTTTCTCTGTTTGCCCTAACTCAGGGTTTTCGACCCATTTTTCATAGATGTGAAGTCAGTTTAGTGAGTCACGATCAGCATTTAAAAAAATAAATGGGATCAGAAAGAGAAGAACAGAAAATATCAAAGAGGCCACACATACTAAAGGTAGGTACTGCTTCATGAAACATGTGTTTTGGCTGTATGTGTGTGGGGGGGTGTGTGTGTACACATCCAAGCATGTCTGTGTATACATAACACATCATGATGTAAAATGTATTCCTACTGTGCATCATGAAAGACATTCTCTAACATCCTTCCCCCATAGTCTGCACAACAATTGAAAGATACCTCTTTCAAAAGAGTATTACAGGGCTTCCCTGGTGGCGCAGTGGTTGAGAGTCAGCCTGCTGATGCAGGCGACACGGGTTCGTGCCCCGGTCCGGGAAGGTCCCACATGCCACGGAACGGCTAGGCCCGTGAGCCATGGCCGCTGAGCCTGCGCGTCCGGAGCCTGTGCTCCGCAACGGGAGAGGCTGCAGCAGTAAGAGGCCCGCGTACCGCAAAAAAAAAAAAAAAACTCAGAAACAATAACCACCCCAATAGCAATCAGTATCTTTGGTGCCCAGATTATGGTCTCTAAATAATATTTCTAATTACAGCAACCAGAACTCCTTAAAAAAAATGGCTGATCAAGGAAATGTACAAATGAACCTGGAACACCTCGTCAAACCAGAAGACAGGAAGATGGCGGAAGAGTAAGACGCGGAGATCACCTTCCTTCCCACAGATACACCAGAAATACATCTACACATGGAACAACTCCTACAGAACACCTACTGAACGCTGGCAAGGACCTCAGACCTCCCAAAAGGCAAGAAACGCCCCACGTACCTGGTTAGGGCAAAAGAAAAAAGAAAAAACAGAGACAAAAGAATAGGGACGGCACCTGCACCTGTGGGAGGGCGCTGTGAAGGAGGAAAGGCTTCAACACACTAGGAAGCCCCTTCGCGGGCGGAGACTGCGGCTGGCGGAGGGGGAAAGCTTCGGAGCCGCGGAGGACAGCACAGCAACAGGGGTGCGGAAGGAAAAGCGGAGAGATTCCCGCACAGAAGATCAGGGCCGACCGGCGCTCACCAGCCCGAGAGGCTTGTCTGCTCACCCGCCGGGGCGGGCGGGGCTGGGAGCTGAGGCTTGGGCTTCGGTCGGAGCGCAGGGAGAGGACTGGGGTTGGCGGCGTGAACACAGCCTGCAGGGGTTAGTGCTCCACGGCTGGCCGGGAGGGAGTCCGGGAAAAGTCAGGACCTGCCGAAGAGGCAAGAGACTTTTTCTTACCTCTTGGTTTCCTGGTGCGCGAGGGGAGGGGATTAAGAGCGCTGCTTAAAGGAGCTCCAGGGACGGGCGCGAGCCGAGGCTAAAAGCACGGACCCCAGAGACGGGCATGAGACGCTAAGGCTGCTGCTGCCACCACCAAGAAGCCTGTGTGCGAGCACAGGTCACTCTCCACGCCCCTCTTCCGGGGAGCCTGTGCGGCCCGCCACTGTCAGAGTCCCGGGATCCAGAGACAACTTCCCCGGGAGAACGCACGGCACACCTCACGCTGGTGCAACGTCACGCCGGCCTCTGCCGCGCAGGCCCGCCCCGCACTCCGTGCCCCTCCCTCCCCCCGGCCTGAGTGAGCCAGAGCCCCCGAATCAGCGGCTCCTTTAACCCCGTTCTGTCTGAGCGAAGAAAAGACGCCCTCCGGCGACCTACACGCAGAGGGGGGCCAAATCCAAAGCTGAGCCCCTGGGAGCTGTGAGAACAAAGAAGAGAAAGGGAAATCTCTCCCAGCAGCCTCAGGGGCAGCGGATTAAAGCTCCACAATCAACTTGATGTACCTGCATCTGTGGAATACATGAATAGACAACGATTCATCCCAAATTAAGGAGGTGGACTTTGAGAGCAAGATGTATGATTTTTTTCCCCTTTTCCTCTTTTTGTGAGTGTGTATGTGTATGCTTCTGTGTGAGATTTTGTCTGTATAGCTTTGCTTCCACCATTTATCCTTGGGTTCTATCCGTCCGTTTTATTTTTGTTTTTTTAATTTTTTTCTTTTGTTATCTCTTAATAATTATTTTTTAATTTTAATAACTTTATTATATTTAATCTTATTTTATTTTACTTTATCTCCTTTTTTCCTTCCTTCCCTCCTTCCTTCCTTCCTCCCTCCCTCCCTCACTCCTCTCTTTCTTTCTTTCTTTCTCTCTTTCTACTTCTACTAATTCTTTCTACTCTTTCTCCCTTTTATTCTGAGCTGTGTGGATGAAAGGCTCTTGGTGCTGCAGCCAGGAGTCAGTGCTGTGCCTCTGAGGTGAGAGAGCCAACTTCAGGACACTGGTCCACAAGAGACCTCCCAGCTCCACATAATATCAAATGGCGAAAATCTCCCAGAGATCTCCATCTCAACACCAGCACCCAGCTTCACTCAACGACCAGCAAGCTACAGTGCTGGACATCGTATGCCAAACAACTAGCAAGACAGGAACACAGTCCCACCCATTAGCAAAGAGGCTGCCTAAAATCATAATAAGTCCACAGACACCCCAAAACGCCCCACCAGACGTGGACCTGCCCACCAGAAAGACAAGATCCAGCCTCATCCACCAGAACACAGGCACTAGTCCCCTCCACCAGGAAGCCTACACAACCCACTGAACCAACCTTAGCCACTGGGGACAGACACCAAAAACAACGGGAACTACGAACCTGCAGCCTGCAAACAAGAGACCGCAAACACAGTAAGATAAGCAAAATGGGAAGACAGAAAAACACACAGCAGATGAAGGAGCAAGATAAAAACCCACCAAACCTAACAAATGAAGAGGAAATAGGCAGTCTACCTGAAAAACAATTCAGAATAATGATAGTAAAGATGATCCAAAATCTTGGAAATAGAATACACAAAATGCAAGAAACATTTAACAAGGACGTAAAAGAACTAAAGGTGAAACAAGCAATGATGAACAACACAATAAATGAAATTAAAAATACTCTAGATGGGATCAATAGCAGAATAACTGAGGCAGAAGAACGGATAAGTGACCTGGAAGATAAAATAGTGGAAATAACTACTGCAGAGCAGAAGAAAGAAAAATGAATGAAAAGAACTGAGGACAGTCTCAGAGACCTCTGGGACAACATCAAACGCACCAACATTCGAATTGTAGGGGTCCCAGAAGAAGAAGAGATAAAGAAAGGAACTGAGAAAATATTTGAAGAGATTATAGTTGAAAACTTCCCTAATATGGGAAAGAAAATACTTAATCAAGTCCAGGAAGCACAGAGAGTCCCAAACAGGGTAAATCCAAGGAGAAAATGCCAAGACACATATTAATCAAACTGTCAAAACTTAAATACAAAGAAATCATATTAAAAGCAGCAAGGAAACAACAACAACACACAAGGGAATCCCCATAAGGTTAACAGCTGATCTTTCAGCAGAAACTCTGCAAGCCAGAAGGGACTGCCGGGACATACTTAAAGTGATGAAGGATAAAAAAACCTGCAACCAAGATTACTCTACACAGCAAGGATCTCATTCAGATTTGATGGAGAAATTTAAACCTTTACAGACAAGCAAAAGCTGAGAGAGTTCAGCACCACCAAACCAGCTTTACAACAAATGATAAAGGAACTTATCTAGGCAAGAAACACAAGAGAAGGAAAAGACCTACAATAACGAACCCAAAACAATTAAGAAAATGGGAATAGGAACATACATATCAATAATTACCTTAAATGTAAATGGACTAAACGCTCCCACCAAAAGACACAGATTGGCTGAATGGATACAAAAACAAGACCCATATATTTGCTGTCTACAAGAGACCCACTTCAGACCTAGAGACACATACAGACTGAAAGTGAGGGGATGGAAAAAGATATTTCATGCAAATGGAAACCAAAAGAAAGCTGGAGTAGCAATTCTCATATCAGACAAAATAGACTTTAAAATAAAGACTATTACAAGAGACAAAGAAGGACACTACATAATGATCAAGGGATCGATCCAAGAATATATAACAATTGTAAATATTTATGCACCCAACATAGGAGCACCTCAATACAGAAGGAAAATACTAACAGCCATAAAAGGGGAAATTGACAGTAACACATTCATAGTAGGGGACTTTAACACCCCACTTTCACCAATGGACAGATCATCCAAAATGAAAATAAATAAGGAGACACAAGCTTTAAATGATACATTAAACGAGATGGACTTAATTGATATTTATAGGACATTCCATCCAAAAACAACAGACTACGTATTTTTCTCAAGTGCTCATGGAACATTCTCCAGGATAGATCATATCTTGGGTCACAAATCAAGCCTTGGTAAATTTGAGAACATTGAAATTGTATCAAGTATCTTTTCCGACCACAAAGCTATGAGACTAGATATCAATTACAGGAAAAGATTTGTAAAAAATACAAACATGTGGAGGCTAAACAATACACTACTTAACAGCGAAGTGATCACTGAAGAAATCAAAGAGGAAATCAAAAAATACCTAGAAACAAATGACAATGGAGACCCGACGACCCAAAATCTATGGGATGTAACAAAAGCAGTTCTAAGAGGCAACTTTATAGCAATACAATCCTACCTTAAGAAACAGGAAACATCTCGAATAAATAACCTAACCATGCACCTAAAGCAATTAGAGAAAGAAGAACAAAAAACCCCAAAGTTAGCAGAAGGGAAGAAATCATAAAAATCAGACCAGAAATAAATGAAAAAGAAATGAAGGAAACGATAGCAAAGATCAATAAAACTAAAAGCTGGTTCTTTGAGAAGATAAACAAAATTGATAAACCGTTAGCAAGACTCATCAAGAAAAAAAGGGAGAAGACTCAAATCAATAGAATTAGAAATGAAAAAGGAGAAGTAACAACTGACACTGCAGAAATACAAAAGATCATGAGAGATTACTACAAGCAACTCTATGCCAATAAGATGGACAACCTGGAAGAAATGGACAAATTCTTAGAAATGCACAACCTGCCAAAACTGAATCAGGAAGAAATAGAAAATATGAACAGACCAATCACAAGCACTGAAATTGAAACTGTGATTAAATATCTTCCAACAAACAAAAGCCCAGGACCAGATGGCTTCACAGGTGAATTCTATCAAACATTTATAGAAGTGCTAACACCTATCCTTTGCAAACTCTTCCAAAATATAGCAGAGGGAGGAAGACTCACAAACACATTCTACGAGGCCACCATCACCCTGATACCAAAACCAGACAAGGATGTCACAAAGAAAGAAAACTACAGGCCAATATCACTAATGAACATACATGCAAAAATCCTCCACAAAATACTAGCACACAGAATCCAACAGCACATTAAACGGATCATACACCATGATCAAGTGGGGTTTATTCCAGGAATGCAAGGATTCTTCAATATACGCAAATCAATCAATGTGATACACCATATTAACAAATTGAAGGAGAAAAACCATATGATCATCTCAATAGATGCAGAGAAAGCTTTCGACAAAATCCAACACCTATTTATGATAAAAACCCTGCAGAAAGTAGGCATAGAGGGAATTTTCCTCAGCATAATAAAGGCCATATATGACAAACCCACAGCCAACATCGTCCTCAATGGTGAAAAACTGAAAGCATTTCCACTAAGATCAGGAACAAGACAAGGTTGCCCACTCTCACCACTCTTATTCAACATAGTTTTGGAAGTTTTAGCCACAGCATTCAGAGAAGAAAAGGAAATAAAAGGAATCCAAATCGGAAAAGAAGAAGTAAAGCTGTCACTGTTTGCAGATGACATGATACTATACATAGAGAATCCTAAAGATGCTACCAGAAAACTACCAGAGCTAATCAATGAATTTGGTAAAGTAGCAGGATACAAAATTAATGCACAGAAATCTCTGGCATTCTTATACACTAATGATGAAAAATCTGAAAGTGAAATCAAGAAAACACTCCCATTTACCATTGCAACAAACAGAATAAAATATCTAGGAGTAAACATGCCTAAGGAGACAAAAGACCTGTATGCAGAAAATTATAAGACACTGATGAAAGAAGTTAAAGATAATACAGATAGATGGAGAGATATACCATGTTCTTGGATTGGAAGACTCAACATTGTGAAAATGCCTCTACTACCCAAAGCAATCTACAGATTCAATGCAATCCCTATCAAACTACCACTGGCATTTTTCACACAACTAGAACAAAAACTTTCACAATTTGTATGGAAACACAAAAGACCCCGAATAGCCAAAGCAATCTTGAGAACGAAAAACGGAGCTGGAGGAATCAAGCTCCCTGACTTCAGACTATACTACAAAGCTATAGTAATCAAGACAGTATGGTACTGGCACAGAAACAGAAAGATAGATCAATGGAACAGGATAGAAAGCCCAAAGATAAACCCACGCACATATGGTCACCTTATGTTTGATAAAGGAGGCAGGAATGTGCAGTGGAGAAAGGACAGCCTCTTCAATAAGCCATGCTGGGAAAACTGGACAGGTACATGTAAAAGTATGAGATTGGATCACTCCCTAACACCATACACAAAAATAAGCTCAAAATGGATTAAAGACCTAAATGTAAGGCCAGAAACTATCAAACTCTTAGAGGAAAACATAGGCAGAACACTCTATGACATAAATCACAGCAAGATCCTTTCTGACCCACCTTCTAGAGAAATGGAAATTAAAACAAAAATAAACAAATGGGACCTAATGAAACTTCAAAGCTTTTGCACAGCAAAGGAAACCATAAATAAGACCAAAAGACAACCCTCAGAATGGGAGAAAATATTTGCAAATGAAGCAACTGACAAAGGATTAATCTCCAAAATTTATAAGCAGCTCATGTAGCTCAATAACAAAAAAACAAAGAACCCAATCCAAAAATGGGCAGAAGACCTAAATAGACATTTCTCCAAAGAAGATATACAGAGTGCCAACAAACACATGAAAGAATGCTCAACATCACTAATCATTAGAGAAATGCAAATCAAAACTACAATGAGATATCATCTCACACCAGTCAGAATGGCCATCATCAAAAAATCTAGAAACAATAAATGCTGGAGAGGGTGTGGAGAAAAGGGAACACTCTTGCACTGCTGGTGGGAATGTAAATTGATACAACCACTGTGGAGAACAGTATGGAGGTTCCTTAAAAAACTACAAATAGAACTACCATATGACCCAGCAATCCCACTACTGGGCATATACCCTGAAAAAACCATCATGCAGCAAAATGTTCATTGCAGCTCTATTTACAATAGCCCAGAGATGGAAACAACCTAAGTGTCCATCAACAGATGAGTGGATAAAGAAGATGTGGCACATATATACAGTGGAATATTACTCAGCCATAAAAAGAAACGAAATTGAGCTATTTGTGATTAGGTGGATAGACCTAGAGTCTGTCATACAGAGTGAAGTAAGTCAGAAAGAGAAAGACAAATACCGTATGCTAACACATATATATGGAATTTAAGAAAAAAAAATGTCATGAAGAACCTAGGGGTAAGACAGGAATAAAGACACAGACCTACTAGCGAATGGACTTGAGGATATGGGAAGGGGGAAGGGTAAGCTGTGACAAAGCGAGAGAGAGGCATGGACATATATACACTGCCAAACGTAAGGTAGATAACTAGTGCGAAGCAGCCGCATAGCACAGGGAGATCAGCTCGGTGCTTTGTAACCTCCTGGAGGGGTGGGATAGGGAGGGTGGGAGGGAGGGAGACGCAAGAGGGAAGAGATATGGGAACATATGTATATGTATAACTGATTCACTTTGTTATAAAGCAGAAACTAACACACCATTGTAAAGCAATTATACTCCAATAAAGATGTAAAAAAAAAAAAAAACCAGAAGACAGGGATGCTGTTACAAAAATCTTCATTTGTATCATAATGTCACAGGAACTATTTAGGAAAAGCTCCCAAAGTCCAAAAATGGGCCAATTTGAGCATTAACAGTGAAATAAGTACACATCGAACATGTTTAAATCCATGAGTTTATAAAGATATTTTTAAAGACAACATATATTCTTTGAAAACTCTTTACTGTTTGCCTTTGGAGGATACTAGAGAACCTATTCATTATTATAAAAACTGATAAATAAAGTGGAAGAATCCAACATTTCTCTTGATTTACCTATACAAAGTGTATTCATGGTAAACAGTTAATGTGGCTAAGTGTTTCTCGAGTACTTCAGCTAATAAAGGAAGAAGGCATGATAGAATATTACCATTTTGCAATCTGTAATGAAATCATTGATCTAGGAAAAATATTAGCCTCTGCTCAGGGCATTAGGTAGAAAGCTGATGGGGGAATATAGCTAACGTTTTATAATAACTATAAATGGAATATAATCTATAAAAATTTGGAATCACTATGTTGTACCCCTGAAACTAATATAATATTGGAAATCAACTATATCTCAAAAAAAAAGCTGATGGGGGACTTACAATGTGTAATTCAGTTTGTCAGCATCTGAATCAGGCAAGGAAACTAAATACCACAAAAGAGAGACACTACTTTATAGAAGCAAACAACACCAGCAATGAATCACTCGTTTTAAAAAATTAATAGGAATCAGATAAAGTTGCTAGAAGTTCACTGTACAATATTGTAGAATCATTAGATACATGATTTCTAAGCATTTGAAATGTGGTTATTTGGATTGTGATATGTTAGAAATAAATTCAAAATACGCATGGGATCTGGAACAGTATAAAAAATAAAATATTTCAGTAATAAAACTTTGATATATATTGAAGTGATAATGTTTTGGATGTACTGAGTTAAATAAAATATATAAAAATTAATTTGACTTGCTGATGATGGGAATGTCAAGTGCTATAACCACTTTGGAAAACAGTCTTGTTGCTTCTTAAAAAGTTAAACATACACCTACCACATGATCCAATCATTCCACTCATAGAAATTTACCCAAGGGAAAAGACTTGTGCATAAAAGTTCACAGCAGCTTTATTCGAAATAACTAAAAATTAGAAACAACTTAAATGTCCACCAACAGGTTAATGGATAAATTGTGATATATCAGTATTTATACAATAGAATAATACTCACCAAAAAAAGGAACAAATTATTGATACATGCATCAACACAGATGATTCTCAAAATAATTATGTGTAGTGAAAAAGATAGCTAAAAAATGAATACATATTATATGATTTGATTTATAGAAAATCCTAGAAAATGCAAGCTCATCTACAGTGGCAGAAAACAGCTCAGTCATTGCCTGTGAATGTGAAAAATTGGACAGGAGGAAGGAATTACCAAGTAAAATTAGAAAACTTTTGGGGATTATGGATATTTTGAAAGTCTTAATTGTGGTGATGGTTTCAAATTGTACACTTTAAGTACAGTTTATTATATGTCAATTATCCTGAATAATGTTATTATAAAATTAATTTCACCTGTTCCTTTTTATTTTTTTAGGAAACTATTCAAAAATTTAAAATTTTGTTATGTGGCCTACATCACATTTCTACTGCATAGTGCTGATCTAGATCTAACCACCGCTTCGCAGGAAATATGGGGGACAAGGGAACATGTCAAGCAGCACCACTGGAATTCAACCAGCAAAATCCAGAATGTGGAAACTGTAGGACAAATGACCAGGTTTCTTCCACAGATACACGACAAGGAAATCTATAGAGTAAAAAGAGACATGGGGCTTCCCTGGTGGCGCAGTGGTTGAGAGTCCGCCTGCCGATGCAGAGGGACGCGTGTTTGTGCCCCGGTCCGGGAGGATCCCACATGCCGCGGAGCGGCTGGGCCCATGAGCCATGGCCGCTGAGCCTGCGCGTCCGGAGCCTGTGCTCCGCAGCGGGAGAGGCCACAACAGTGAGAGGCCCGCGTACCGCAAAAAAAAAAAAAAAAAAGAGAGAGACATGAAAATTAGCAATCAAATGCAACATGTGACTTTTTTAGACCCTAATTTGAACACTTGAATCAAATAAAAAATGTGGTCACTGACTAGTTTTTTGATGCCGTTGAGAAGTCAATGTTCATTTTGTTGGGTGTGCTGGTGCCTGCGGCTTCCCTCACCTCAGCCCACCTGGGAGGACAGTCCTGCTTTCCCATAACTTCCACACATGAGCACTTTAAAAATCAGCATCACAGATGTCTGATTCTTCGTCTTCCAGAGATGCACAAAGGCTACCCAGTAAGTGCTGGAGGAAGGAGACACCGTCAGCCACAACCATCCTCAGGGAATTCAAGCTCAAATGAATGGTAGGAGCCATGGGAAAATTACCAGTGGCCGGACCAGTATCACGTATAGATTCAGTAGCAACTCCCTAGTCACGTCCCATTTCTTTTCCTTCTTCTTTTTCTCCTCCTTCTTTTTTCTGCAGTTCCCAGGTATGGATCTTGTTCTCTTTCACTGCAGCCACCATCCATTCTTCCTCCCATAATTCCTTCCTCAGCTCTTTTATCATAAAACATGGGTGAGAGTTTTTTTCCATCTTAGAAAGAACAAACACATACATTCTCTTCTAAGCAAGACTTTTTTTTTTTCAGTGACATAAGAAATCTAAACAGAGGTTAAATTTTTTAATGGAAAAAATATGAGGTTACAAGAAGCAAATATGAATCCCTGAGTTATCCCTCATCTTTATTCGAAAGGTGAATAAGCCTAGGTCTGTTCCTTTATCGATGCAGGTCCCTTCATTTTCTTAGTTTCTGGAACATTGCTTCTCCAAGTACGGTCTGTAAACAGACAAGTCCAGAAATTGAGAGTAAGCATTTAGGAAGTCGTGGAGCATGTTGGCAGAGTAATTTTATGTTCTTTAAACCTAATAATAAAAAATGAAATTTGTATTTTATATGCTTTATTTTAAAATTTGATTTTTCTAGTAATTCATTGTTATTATACTGGTCCATAAAGGGTTAGAAATTTTTTTTTTCTTTTTTTTTTTTTTGTGGTACGCGGGCCTCTCATTGTTGTGGCCTCTCCCGTTCCGGACGCGCAGGCTCAGCGGCCATGGCTCACGGGCCCAGCCGCTCCGCGGCATGTGGGATCTTCCCGGACCGGGGCACGAACCTGTGTCCCCTGCATCGGCAGGCGGACTCTCAACCACTGCGCCACCAGGGAAGCCCCAGAAAATATTTTTAATGATTTTTCATCATAGTTTGAAAAATACTGTTTCAAAAAATAGGAAATATTTTTAACCCTAGTGGACAGTATTTGTCAAAATCGGATCGGTAAACTGTCTGTCCCTGAAACAGGTAATTGTTTAAATCAGTAGGTACCCCCAGGACCTACTGAGAATGAGACCTGAGAATCTGCATTTTTGACAAGATTCCTAGGCAATCCTTACGCACAGTGACATTTGAGAACCACTGTTCTAGAGGATCTCCGCCCAATAGAACTCTCTGCAGTGATGAGAACATTTTATATCTGCACTGTCCAGTGCAGTAGCCACTAGCCATTGGTGGCCATTAGACACTGGAAATGTGGCTAGTATTACAGAAGAACCGAACCTGACATTTTAGTAAATTTTAATTAATTTAAATTTAAATCACCACATGTGGCTAGTGCCTACCATGCTGGCCAGCACAGCCCTGGAGCCTTCGCTCTTTCTAGTAGCTTCAGATCCTAGGTGAGTGGAGGATGGAGGGCTGGAGATGCTGCTAGGTATGGGCATGGGAGGTCCCCATGGTTGGAGGTGCCCCTTGCCTGGGGACCATTAGCCAGACCAGCTGAAAGCTAATATATCTCCTCACATGAAAAATTGTATCTTAGGTCATTCTCTGAGAGGGATTCCCAGAGTTTTTGATCTTGGAGCTGAAGTGAACGTTGTTAGATTCACAGAAAGAAGCATCTTCTAGATGCTTTCCTGTGCCAATGAGTGTGGGCTCACCTTGTCCGCAATACAGTTCAGAGGTTTTATTAGTTGCTAACTCACATGGAAACCAGGAGATAAATGATAACTTGAAGCATGTATTGAATTTGAAGTGATTGACTTAAGTGGCCAACTCTCCAATTTGTTTAGGATGGTGATGGGGGCAGGGTTTGACCTGGAATCACGGTTGCATGTGTGATGCCAATGTCAAAAAGATCTCCTTCCAATCCCCACTTAAGCAATAGGCTTGGAAAGGTCGATATCGGCAAGTGTAAATTATTTCTGTAATTATAGCATAGTAGGATGATACAACAAGCCCAAGTACAGTGACAGATGATCTAAGGGTACCAAAAGAATCTGTGTATTGATTCTGAATACAAGCACTGAAATTGAAATATGAAATGGATTGATGTAAGAATAACAGTCCTTACCCACTGCAGGCTACAAAGATTAATATATATTTATAATATTGCATATATAACATAAAGTTATATGTGTGTGTATATATATATATATATATATATATATATATATATACACACACACACACATACACATATATATTTCAAGCCTTTCCTGTACTGCAAAGTTAACCTCATAAGCAAAGAATTATTAGTCATGGTTTTAGTTCTATCCCAGTGTTTTTCAAGGTGAAAAAGGAAGAGGCATGGAAATTATTCCCAGAGTGATCTGTTTTGAAGAAATTCTTTTCCTGATGAAAAGGGAAAGAATGTGAAAATTAATATGCTAAGGAAAAGTTTTTAAAGTAATGCTTCATGCTGAATTTACTAGAAATAGTATTGTGGAAGTTTCTAAAAGCTTTCACTTCTAACCTTCTTATACTAACTTTTCTTTCTTCACACTCAGATTTCTTTTGTCAAAAGAATTCGTGGAGGCAGAAAAGAGGTGAGAAGGTCAAGGTAGAAAGGAACTTTTGGAACATTTTATTTGATGTCATTTGTGCACATCTCCTCATTGAATCGTCCTGAGGACACTTCGAGGTAGATATTCCTAGCCCTGGTGGAGATTTAAATTTAATAGATATTACTGTTTCGGACAAGGAAATTCCTCATAGACCAGACACACTCAAAAGACTGGTTCGCAACTTTTTAAGGTGTGTGTGCAGAAATGCAAATCAATGCATTGCTTTCTCCACTGAAGTCTTAGTATGAAAAAAGGTCCTGTGAACTGAATGGTGTACTGGGGGATGTGATTTACTTACAATCTCCTTATCTCACTCAGAGTGGCAGCAAACAGTTCCCTGAAGAGCAGGCTTCTCTGCGGTGACAGTCTGAGCACGCTGAGGACAGTAGGACGCTATGAATCAGAGCACAGCCTCTGGCATTAGGGTCCCTGGGCTTTCCTGGCTTCCGCCACCAAATAGCTGTGTGACTTGGGCAGCTTATTTAAGCTCTATGAATGTTTTTCCTAATTTATACAAAGGAGGTCCTAGTATTCTCTACCTTTTAGAGTTATTATAAGGATAAACTATATGTGTATGTGTATACATATGTAGATATATATACACATATATACACAAATACACATACACAGTTTCTGGCACATAGAAATATTTGGAAAATGTTAAATAACTATAAACAATTTTATTATTACATAGTCTGCTGAAGGTTTCATTGTTAGTTAGATTCACAAATCTCTGTCTTCAAAAACTGTGTTTTTAACCATTGAGTATTCAGCCTCTTAAATGGCTCTCACTGCTTCTTCTAAGACCGTGGCTCTCAGTTTCAGGTACCCAGAAGTGTTCTGAATTTGGGAACTAGTACCTGCATCTAGCCAGCCACTGCAGGATGGAGGAACATCTGCATTCTTCTGAATTTCTTATGCAACAGGAACCAAGACCACGAGTCCTTAAACAAGTAGCCACAGTCTGTACAGATACAGCTTGGAGACACCCGTGCACTCTATCAGCATCACTTCTAGGAAGGCTCACAGCTCAAAATTTTCAAAATAGTCAAATTAGAAAGCTGCTAATCACAGTAGGAAATAGTTCCATTGAATAGTCCTCCAACTTGCATCACGTGTGTTTTCTCAAAAGAAAACAAAAAAAGAGTCCACAGCTTTTAAAATTTGTGCATAAAATGATACAGAGAAAAGCATAAACCTCGTGTGAATAAAGGAAAAGGCAGCAAGCTCTGGTTTGATTAGGTGCCAAACGCCATCTCTGGGGAATTGTAAGAACAATGGCGGGCTAGTGCTCTGCTCTGGTTCTTGCCATCCACCTTCTAGATGGACACGCTCGCGTAGGGCCGGGGGTGGGGCAGACACGGATTCCTTCAGTTAGAGTTGAGTGGAGTAGTTCGAGCACCTCTGAAAGAATCCCCCCATTTACGCTCCAGGAAGCAGATGGAGCTGGCTGGCCGCAACTTTCCTAAATTGCACTTAGCAATTATTTTGAAAAGTGAACATCCCAACCCAAGTGAAAAAAGCCAAGTAAGAAAAGAGACAGAAGGCCCCGCCTGGGCCAAACCTCCCATGCATGTCACAAGACTTGGCTGACATATGACCACACATGTGGCCTGGGCTATCACTGGGATGAACTACCCGGGAACAAGGACTCCCTTTATTTAATGCACTGTGTTCTGTCCTGAGGTGACATGGTTATGCATGCTCTTTTGCAAAAGGATGCTACATTTAAATGTCAAATCTCCATCACATTTCACTTACTTCGGCTTTTTCTAAATCTCTGTTTCACGCCACAGACCTTGAGTTTATTTTGACCAAAATAGAAGCAGATAACTTGAAAAACAAGCTCTCAATAATTTTCACATCTTTTGTTTCATTGTCCAAAAGGTCAGTAATTTACATATTCCATTCTTTCATTTCAGACACCGGTAATACGTCTACAACATTCCATTTCTAGAATTAGCTGCAATTTACATGGGATCTGTCTTGCTGAAATGCAGGCTGGCTGTGTTCTTTCCTTTGATTCAAATAACAGCAATTTGTTTCCCTTAAAAAGCATATTTCTCCTTTTCAATATTTTCTTTCATTACACTGGAGAAAATATTGGTTCAGAGAATGCTTGAAAGTGTGGTTTGAGGACACTCTCCCCAGGCTGATGTCTTAGCAAATAGGCTCTGTTTTCTCTGAGGAGGTCCCCTCTGTGGTTTCGCATCCTGAGTTCTCAGAAGGAAGCAGTGAGGCTCACAGAGAGGAAAAGCAGCAAGATGGTGATACTGGCGTGTGAGAAAATGAACATTAAAGTGTCCAAAGGAAGTCCTGGTGATGATTCTTTAAAGGACATCCTGCCAGGTTTCCGGCAAACATTTGCTGGTTTTTGTTGTCACCTCAACTACATTATCACAGTTCCATGTCATCGGGTACCCTTCCTCACCCCTCCTGTTGTGCCAGAAATAAAAGGGTTTGCATTCCCCTAGATTCACTGGAAAACTGGGAGGGGCAGAATAGAGGGAGAGAATTTAGGGGATACATATTCCTCTTACTGAACACAAATATTCTGGGAGATATATCTTCAACCGACTCAGCAAAGGATCTGAGGCACCCTGGAGGGCTCAACAAGTGTTGGGGTGAGAGTGATCCTGGACTACTGGCCTTGGGGTAGACTAAACCCTCAGACCTCAGTGGCCCCATCAGTAAACGTGAGGGGAGAGAATGAAACTGCTTCCCAACAATTCTTTCCATGGATCATTTTTATTTGCATGTCTCCTGAGGAACATTTATTTGAAAATATTTTCACCACGAAAAGAACTGCTTATAAAATAACAATCCAATTGTCTTCTCATTTCTTTATTCAAAGACATATATACAGCCCAGTTGGCCCTCCGTATTCACGGGTTCCATATTCGCAGGTTGGTTGAATTCATGGATGCAGGACTCATGGGTACAGAGGGCCAACTGTACTACGTCATTTTATACTATAAGGGTCTCAAGCATCTGCGGATTTTGGTATCCGCAGGCGGTTCTGGAAGCAATCCTCTGAGGATACTGAGGGATAGACAAGTACAACTGTTAATCAGAGCTTCCAATCAGCCAGAAGTCTTATTTCAGTTAGCCTGCATGTTCTTATCATAAGAAAATATATGGTTTCTGTTAAGTTCTTAGAAAAAGTGAAATGTGCTTATGAACTCCTATGACTATGTAAGCAGACTCTGAAGTTGGGAGACTTTGGGACAGCTGATTCTCATGTATTACCGCCAGTGATGACCACTGCAGTCCTGTGAGTCTTCTATTCTTGCCAAATTGGGCAAGATAAACAAATGGAGACTTTTCTCCATGGCGGAAAATACCACAGCACAGAGGAGATGTAAAGAAATCTATGAAATCATTCTTTTCTTCTAATGGCCAGAAGAATAACCTTTATTATCGATTGGCAACCAACCAATTTTTTGTAGAAAGTTCAATGTTGAAAATAATAACTTTTCTCAGAGTTTTACTTAGCTTTGTTTTATCTGTTTTCTTTTACAAACCAAAGGACAGCTCAGAGAGAAACATTAACTTCTAGATACCCCTTGGGCTTACCCTTGGCTCACCCTTGGTAAACCAATCATACAAAACAAACCATCAAAAATGTGTCAAGAAAAATAATGCGTTCATGCAAGAAACAAGGCTGAGTTCCATTCAACTCGAGTTTTAGGTTGTAACTCTCATCTGCTGGAAGCTGATTAGCCAAGACAAAACCCTCCCACACTCCTCCGCCCACCCTATCACATCCCCAACGACCTCAACAATTAATACGAAATCCAAACTTGATCTGTCAATCAAGGCTTTACAATCTAGCTTCAATCTATATCTTCAATCATACCACCTCTGCTCAGTTCAACTCATCAAATATTCTCAAGTACCTTCCATTTGCCAAACCTCATGATGGAAAATAGGGATACAAAAATAAATGAAACACAATCCTGCCTGCCCACGAGAGGCTCACAGCCTCTTATCAGAAGAGCGAGGCTATTGACCCAGATTTAACAGAAAACACAGCAGTGTCTGCCTTGTTGGGTTGTTGTGAGAATTAAATGATATCACATAAATACAAGGCTTAACTTGGTCCGAGGCACAGAGTGACAGCTGGCTAAAACGGTGTAATCAGATGCGGCGGGTCTATTTTGGGTGGCTTAGGCTTCCCTGCTCTCTTCCACTACCCACACACTCTCACACCTGCGCGCGCGTGTGCGCACACACGCACACCACACCATGAGACCAACAGCCCATGCCCCATCTTCCAGACAGATCCAACCGCATTGTACGTTGGCGAACTATTTAGATTTTACTGAAATTTTCACAAAGACGTGGGAGGAGAATTTTAAAACAAAATGTGTAATAAAATTCTTTATTAGACATTTCCCTGCTTCCTCTCAAAAATATCCTCTCCAAGTCTTGCCAGGCCATCTGTCTACCCTCTCCCCTTTGCAGTTACCTGAGACAAAATCCACTTTTTTGGTCTGAGCTTCAGACCCCGGCTCGGGGGGAAAGCCCTCCTCATAGTTTGGGGCTCCTCCCCTTAGAAATCACTTGAACTTTGCCGTTGTTCTTGCAGGGAGGGGTGGTGGAGAGGCTTCTTTCCCTTTTCAAATTTTTCACCCCACGAAATAGCAGATCTGTTGTAGACGAGGGGAACTTGTATTGCCCTTCTAAGAAAATAAGATTTTCTCCACACTTTTGGACTCAGAAACAATAACCACCAAACTTGCTTGAATCTGAAAGTCTCACCAGATAAGGTCTGTAATTAAATGTCAACCAAGCTCTGGGGGCACACACAGTGTCAGACAAAAGGGAATTTCTTTTCCTAGATCTCCAGCCTTGAACTTTGCCTTGGCTACTGCTTCAGGGAGCGAGAGTCCGGTGTTGCCACCTTACCCAGAGGTCCTCTCTTTGAGCCGTCTTGACCCCTCATCCACTTCTTGGAAGCATTCCCACTTTCCCTAGATTTCACTACGTGGTTTGCTGGTGCAGCTGAGCAGAGCCATGTAGCTTAGAGCAGAAGAGAGCACAGTCTTCCTGGAGGCACCCTGTGGTTTTCTCCTGCCGCTACCTACTCTACATCCCCTTCCCTTCCATCTTATAGAACCAGGAAGGAACACCAGTGCTACATAAAACCCAGCAGCACCTTCCTGTGCCAAGTACACCTATCTCCATGTGTCCAGCCATGAAGCTCTTGGTTCCATCCACAACTGCCTCAGTAGAGACAGGGGAAAACCACGTGAATACCACACCTAGTATTAAGGCTTAGTTTCATGCTCTTTTACTGAATATAACTGCCTTCCTTCTTATTGTTTTGGATGCTTTAAACATTATATAACAGTAAAGTAGCTAATGAAGTGCTACATTTTGTGACATTTGACTAGATTTTGTGATGGGTGTATTCGTAAGAGGAAAGGTCACTTTGTTATGACTTTAGATGACTCTCACTCCCAAGTGGACCTCTCTCCATTTGGACTCCACCCATCTCTGGATCTTTGGGAAACTAGAAGGGAGAGACCCAAGTGGGCTACTGCCCCTAGACCCAAGAAGAGCAAAAACATTCAGCCACAGAAACACACGTTCTCATTTGGAAGCCTCAGAAAGACAGAATGTGGTCACCACTGTCCTTCAGAGTTTTTGAAAACACAGTCATTGTCAGGAAAGAGCTTGCTTTGTCCTAAAGCACATGGATTTGTGTTCCAGCACCTCGAACCTCTCAGGGCTTCTGCCATGTCATCTGGGAAATTCTGCTCAAATCCAAACAACAGTGAGGAGCTGTTACCCCGCATGGCTGGCAGCTCGGAGCGCTTTGCTCACCCCACACAGCTGCTTCACTGGGCACCCAGCCAGGGCTGGCTTCTCTTCCTCTCATGCTATCAAAATGTTCTTTGTTTCTGATAATGACGATTAATAATAATATTGACATGAGGGTTTCTCTGGTGGTGCACTGGTTAAGAATCCGCCTGTCAATGCAGGGGACATATGTTTGAGCCCTGGTCCGGGAAGATCCCACATGCCGTGGAGCAACGAAGCCCATGGGCCACAACTACTGAGCCTGTGCTCTAGGCCCGTGCGCCACAACTACTGAGCCCACGTGCCACAACTACTGAAGCCCGTGCGCCTAGTGTCCGTGCTCTGCAACAAGAGAAGCCACTGTGATGAGAAGCCCGTGTACCACAATGAAGAGCAGCCCCCACTCACTGCAACTAGAGAAAGCCCGCACGCAGCAACAAAGACCCAATGCAGCCAAAAATTTAAAAATAAATAATTTTTTTTAATGTTAAAAAGAAAAAGAATAATATTTACATGAACAAGCCTCTCATTGTGCCAAAAGATCTCTAAGTGCTTTAGATCCAGTCTGCCACAAATTCAGGGCCAGAGTGGAGCATCTGGAGTGGTCCCTGAGAGGAGCCAACTGGTACCTCGTAGAGAGCACAGAACAGAAGGGACACTTTCCGTCCACAGGACAGTATGAGTGATCAGCTCCAGCTGAAAAAGAGCACCTAGGAACACTGTAGGGGGTGTGCGCAAACTAAAAATGCTATGCTCCAAGGCAGCTCCCAGTGGTAAAGAAGCCAGGTGGCTGTTGCCTTTGGGCTGCCACTCTTCCTCTCCACCTGCTTTTGAACTTTACATTCTGATTGTCTTTGGGGGGTTGGGCTCCACCTCACTGAACACAGTTGGATGGAATTCTTGCTCAAGGTGCCTTGCCCTCTCTAGCCAGGGAGTGGGCAGGTGACCCCATAGAGGTCAGACGCCCAGTCCCTTCCTAACTGGAATTATGTAAGAGGGATGAAGACACTGATGTTAGTTGAAGCTGATTAATTCCAGCAGCAAAGTCTAACAACACCCAAACAGTTCCTGCTACCAAGACTCTTTATTGTTTTCTTTTTTTTCTTTGTCTGGTTGTTTACTTGTTGTTTGTTCGTATTGCTTTGCTTTGTGCTGTTTTGTTGTTGTTGTTGTTTAATCTTGTGACCTCCTCAAAGAGCTTATATATTTTAAAATTTGTATTTATTAATTTTTGTTTCGTTTAGCCAGAGGACATTTCTGTTGCTTGCACCAAAAAGCTCTAACTGATATAAAATAGTTACATGCTTTTGGAAACACTAGGGAGATATTTTATCCTTACTTGTTTGGGACTGTATTGATATAATATAGTATGCAGTTAAAAGTCAGGATGAATGTCCATTTGCTAGAGGTAGCAGTTTCAGAAGCATAGGGTCACCCCTGTTAGGTGACTATGTGCAGGAGATGGTGCCTGATGTCACCAAACTTGAAAGTGGTTGACAACTGCAGAGAAGCTTACTTGGGCTTCATTCCCCTTTAGACACATGCTAAATCAAAACAAAAATCGGACTCCAAAATGAACTTCACAGTTTATATGGAGTATGGGTGAATTCCAACCCAGCACTTGAACCACTGTGGCTTAAGACCTCGGAGACAAGATAACTGAAGCAGCGGTTCAATGCGCTGACTTCCACAGATGCTTGATGTCCCCCCACTGGCCTGTTCAAGCCACAGCAATGGCCTGTGATGGCACTTCTTAGCCACTCTGAACCAGAACATTTCACCCAGTGGACCCTCTGGCTAATAGAAGTGCTAAGTAGAAAGCTGACCAATTCCAAGTGTGCATACAGTAAAGTCTATAAAACAAGGAATGCTGGTGCTTCAAACTTCTAACATTACTATCAGCAAATGTTCACTTCTTCAAACAGGAATTTTGATTCTTCATGGAAGGAAATGTGCAGAGGTAGAATTGGAGGTTTGCTTCATTGACAAGAAGCATCTTAATTGCTATCACATAACTGAAAACATCTTTCATATAGGTTGCTAAGAGTAAATAAAATTTCTGCTCCAAAATTTTGAGTTCATGCTAGGTATGGAAATTCAGTCTGGTCTAAATTTGTTTCTTACTAATCATAACCAAACACATCCGAAATTATGGATAAGATCAATCAAAAGCTAATATGGGTAGTGTATTAATTTGCTAGGACTGCCATAAAAAAATACCACAAACTGGGTGGCTTAAACAACAGGAATACTAAGATCAGGAACAAGACAAGTTTGCGCACTCTCACCACTATTATTCAACATAGTTTTGGAAGTTTTAGCCACAGCAATCAGAGAAGAAAAGGAAATAAAAGGAATCCAAAACAGAAAAGAAGAAGTAAAGCTGTCACTGTTTGCAGATGACATAATACTATACATAGAGAATACTAAAGATGCTACCAGAAAACTACTAGAGCTAATCATTGAATTTGGTAAAGTAGCAGGATACAATATTAATGCACAGAAATCTCTTGCATTCTTATACACTAATGATGAAAAACCTGAAAGAGAAATTGAGGAAACACTCCCATTTACCATTGCAACAAAAAGAATAAAATACCTAGGAATAAACCTGCCTAAGGAGACAAAAGACCTGTATGCAGAAAACTATGACACTGATGAAAGAAATTAAAGATGTTACAAACAGATGGAGAGATGGACCAGGTTCTTGGATTGGAGAATCAATATTGTGAAAATGACTATACTACCCAAAGCAATCTACAGATTCAATGCAATCCCTATCAAACTACCAATGGCATTTTCCACAGAAGTAGAACAAAAAATTTCACAATTTTTATGGAAACATGAAAGAACCCGAATAGCCAAAGCAATCTTGAGAAAGAAAAACGGAGCTGGAGGAATCAGGCTCCCTGAATTCAGACTATACTACAAAGCTACAGTAATCAAGACAGTATGGTACTGGCACAAAAACAGAAATATAGGTCAATGGAAGAGGATAGAAAGCCCAGAGATAAACCCACGCACCTATGGTCACCTTATCTTTGATAAAGGAGTCAAAAATATACAATGGAGAAAAGACAGTCTCTTGGATAAGTGCTACTAGGAAAACTGGACGGCTACATATAAAAGAATGAAATTAGAATACTCCCTAACACCATACACAAAAAATAAATTCAAAATGGATTAAAGACCTAAATGTAAGGCCAGACATTATAAAACTCTTTGAGGAAAACATAGGCAGAACACTCTATGACTTAAAACATAGCAAGATCCTTTTTGACCCACCTCCTAGAGAAATGAAAATTAAAACAAAAATAAACAAATGGGACCTAATGAAACTTAAAAGCTTTTGCACAGCAAAGGAAACCATAAACAAAACGAAAAGACAACCCTCAGAATTGGAGAAAATATTTGCAAATGAAGCAACTGACAAAGAATTAATCTCCAAAATATACAAGCAGCTCATGCAGCTCAATATCAAAAAAACAAACAACCCAATCCAAAAATGGGCAGAAGACTTAAACAGGCATTTCTCCAAAGAAGATATACAGTTTGCCAGCAAACACATGGAAAGATGCTTAATGTCACTAATCATTAGAGAAATGCAAATCAAAAATACAATGGGGTATCACCTCACACCAGTCAGAATGGCCATCATCAAAAAATCTACAAACAATAAATGCTGGAGAGGGTGTGGAGAAAAGGGAACCCTCTTGCACTGTTGGTGGGAATGTAAATTGATACAGCCATTATGGAGAACAGTATGGGGGTTCCTTAAAAAACTAAAAATAGAATTACCATATGACCCAGCACCCCCACTACTGGGCATATACCCTGAGAAAACCATAATTCAAAGAGAGTCATGTACCACAATGTTCATTGCAGCACTATTTACAATAGCCAGGGCACGGAACCAACCTAAATGTCCACTGACAGATGAATTGATAAAGAAGATGTGGTATATATATACAATGGAATATTACTCAGCCATAAAAAGGAATGAAATTGAGTTATTTGTAGTGAGGTGGATGGACCTAGAGTCTGTCATATAGAGTGAAGTAAGTCAGAAAGAGAAAAACAAATACCATATGCTAACACATATATATGGAATCTAAAAAAAAAATGGTTATGAAGAACTTAGAAGCAGGACAGGAATAAAGCTGCAGATGTAGAGAATGGACTTGAGGACACAGGGAGGGGGAAGGGTAAGCTGGGACGAAGTGGGAGAGTGACATGGACATATATACACTACAAAATGTAAAATAGCTAGTGGGAAGCAGCCGCATAGCACAGGGAGATCAGCTCACTGCTTTGTGACCACCTAGAGGGGAGGGATAGGGAGGGTGGGAGGGAGACACAAGAGGGAGGAGATATGGGGATATATGCATATGTATAGCTAATTCACTTTGTTATAAAGCAGAAACTAACACACCATTGTAAAGCAATCATACTCCAATAAAGATGTTAAAAAAAACTACTATGTATAAAATAGACAAGCAACAAGGGCGTATTGTATAGCACAGGGAAATATAGCCATTATTTTGTAATAATTTTAAATGGAGTATAATGTATAAAAATACTGGAAAAAAAAGCAAATCATTGCAAAGTTTCAATGATACAGAGCTTAGCACAAATGTCTGGCACATAGTAAGTGATCAGTAAATATTAGCTATTGTTCATCCAAATAAAAACAGGAATTTATGTTCTCACAGTTTCAAGTCCAAGACCAAAGTGTTGGCAGGTTTAAGACCTTCTCAGACCTCTCTGCTTGGCTGCAAAAAAATTTCTTGCTGTGTCCTCACATGGTCTTTTCTCTGTGCTCACAGATCCCTTGTGTCTCTCTGTTCTGTGTGTTCTAATCTTCTCTTCTTATAAGGACACTAGTCAGGTTGGATCAGGGCCCCTCCTAACCCATTTTAATTTAAATGCTTCTTTAAAGGCTCTCTCTCCAAATAACAGCCACATTCTGAGCTACTGGAGCTTGAAATTCCAACATATAATTTGTGTGTGGGGAAGGTTAACACAATTAAACCCATAACAACATATGAAATACTAAAAGAACTCAGTATCGTGAACTAATATCTAGGATCCTGAAATTCAAACTTTTGTCCAAAAAGAAAATTTGAATTATCATTCATGGACCAATCGCATTAATACGTTGTTCAGTTGTAGTGAACAAGTAAATGACCCAGATGAGAAATTCTGTAGATCTTGTCATTCATCACTGACCAGCCTCTCTGCAGTCCAGAGAAACTTCAGTCATTATGAAAGTCAAATGAAATTAAGGCAACTTCTTTAAGTGAGCCTAGAGTTCTGCATTTAAAAACTCCTCTCTGCCTTGTATTAAACATTTAAACCATATCCTTTAAAGGCACTTATGAGCTATTTTGTCTTTATAACTTTATTTTCAATATTCTGAAAAGGCAGGGGGAAAAGGTATTTTGAATTAGTTCGCATTCGGATGGAGTTTCCTCTTTTTAGCTTAAGCAAAATAACAACGCTATAATTTTTAACAGCCATAAGTGATCATTTTCAATTACTGACCAGCCGTTCCCCCAGCCCCGAGTTTACCTTCTAGAATGAGGCCTAATTCAGTGCCTGAAGAAAGACCTGAACTAAGAAAAACAAAAAACCGAATAAACAAAAATTTAATCCTCCTAATAAACGAAAAAAGAAGTAGAAAATATACATTCTCTGATTTAGCAAAATAGAGAAAACAATTAGGAATGATGTTACCATGACATGGAAACCAGAAATGGAGATCAAACAGATACAGGGAGAGAAATTTTCAAGCTAATCTGGCCTGCATAGTATTGTAATTTACCCAATCCACGTAAAAGTTACCGTGACAGAAAAGGCGATGTTAATCATCAGAAATAAAAGGAAGAGCCCAAATTATCTATTTACTTTATTACATTTTTGTAAGGGGTATATTATATCAAATTTGGAAGTTACATTCTATATACTTAACTTTTAGTTGATGCTAACAGAGACATAAATGTGTGTTCATTATGTTAGTAAATACTCAACCACAAGGAAACCAGGAATGCGACAGATGTTTATACCTTGGGCAGTGCCTCTAAACTACAGTGATAAAGAAAGAAGTCACTGAGGTTAGACGTCACATATGGGACATTTTCGTGACAAACCTCCAAACTTCTACAAACAAAAGCACGGAAGAATTACAGATTGACAAATAAGTGTAATTGTAGTGGTTTATGCATCATTTCGGTTTTGTTACTTCTCCTTCTCGTAAGTCAGAAACAGCACCCGAGAAGATAAACCAGGGGTAAGTGTGGGGTGGTGTTAATAGCTGGCTTTCCACATGCATCAACTCAAACCAAACTCAGGTAATTCTCAGTGCTGTCCTCTCTGTGCTCTATGTACACACACACACCCCCGATTTGATCCATAAATGTGATGGTAGAAAGAGCTGAATTCAATATGCCCAAGACATCTTTTGATTAGACTTTACTCCTTAGCTAGAATTATCAGGTATACACTAATCTGCTTTTCTATGTTTTTAATTTGATTTGGCCGCTGTGAGATTTACAGCGTGTCTTTTCTCAGATACAGAAAGTTTGTACATCATGTTTTAATGTTGAAATTGCTGTGGCCTTAACAACTCCTCTTGGAAGTTTTGGAGAATGGTGGTGGAGAGAGACAAACATCAAGTCATTTCTTTTCCTTATGTCTTAAACTTTAACGGGGCAAAGTGAGAGTTATTGCTAGGGGTGTGGTTTCTTCATCTTCATCTCACCAAAGCATACCTGGTGCCTCTACTTCATTCTTCCACTAAATGTGTTTCTACTAAACCCAACTGCAATAAATTGATACGTTGAGAACTCCTAACTGATTAATGACTATGGCTGTATGTAACAGCGAAATCAGAAAATTACACAAGATGATTCTGGATCAATTTGGTAAGGACAAGGGGAAGCAGAGCAAATCAGTGAGCCAGTAGGCACATGGAAAAGACACTGAGTCATCTAGCCACAGAAACTACACCTTATTTTAGTGATTTTTCTCACATAAATTCTTGTTTGTGGCACCCAGTCCAATAGAGATGGGTTTCATCAAATTATTTGTTGCCAAAATTAGAAAGCAATTTCTTTAAGCACAAAAATTGCAGAACTTGAAAATATTTATTTGCAACGTTTATCTCCAAGGATCATGAGAGCAGCAGAGTTGTGAATGCCAGTTGGGGAAGTGAACTGGAGAACTGGCTTTCTTCCCTCACCAAAAAGAGAAATGACAGGATTACTCATATGTGCAGCCAGATTCTCTGTCTCACCTCCAAATGATTTGGCAGTTCCAAGACCTGGCCTAGAGTTCACTGATCACACTTCCTGATTCCATAATGAATATTCAAGAGGAAGAGAATTGCATGTAGCTTCCCATCCATCTGTGATGGAATAAGTGTAGGAGAAAAGACCCAAGAACCTTTTGACTTTTTGTTGACTCTTCTCTGTTAATCCAGTAATGCAATACCCCAAGACTTTGTGTATTGATTGTTACGGGTCTATAAGCTTGGTCTCTAGAAGTGCTTGGGCCATGTTATTTCCACTCCCACTATTAGTTCGGAATTCTATTGCAGACCAGTGCTCTTCTGAACCTTACAGATGGAGAGTCAGGATGTGTCTAAGTTTGGGGCCATTTTCAGCCTGTCCCTATTCATCATATCTGTTACTGAGCCAGAAAGAGGCTTGGGTGATTAGCAAGCTCTCCTGGGCTTAACACCAAGTTCTCTTGTATTTCTCCAAGTAAGGAAAGGTAGTTAACTGTATCTCGGAATGCAAGCATTGAACCAAACTCCACAGCACACAAGAGCATAACTTCAGGCTGTACTCCCCGTAAGAGATCTTGCTGGGAACCGGGAGGCTCGTGACATTGTGGGATAAATAAAGGTCACCTGCCTTTGTTGTCAACTTTATATGGACATTGTAGAGGAAAAGTAATTTCTTATTTTTATATTAAGATACATGTATGATAGGGCTTCCCTGATGGCGCAGTGGTTGAGAGTCTGCCTGCCGATGCAGGGGACACGGGTTCGTGCCCCGGTCCGGGAGGATCCCACATGCCGTGGAGCGGCTGGGCCCGTGAGCCATGGCCGCTGAGCCTGCGCGTCCGGAGCCTGTGCTCCGCAACGGGAGAGGCCACAGCGGTGAGAGGCCCACGTACCGCAACAAAAAAAAAAAACCAAAAAAAACCCCAGAGAACAATGGCTTGATTCCTTCTCCTTCTGAAGCTTTGGCATGGGCACTCCTTCATAATTAGGACAATGTCCCAGAGAATCATGTGATGTGCATTTGCCAGTCGGCTTTCCAAAATCTATTCCTCCTTCCCCAAAGCTGCCTGATTTAGGGCTCCCTATGGTTTGGGTAAAGGCAAAGCTAGACATGGAATGTGTTACCCTAGATCTAGATAATCGTTCTATTCCATTTCCTTGGCCATATTGAGGAAGGCCATCCAGCAAGAGTATTACCAGGGGCATTCCCTGGTGGCGCAGTGGTTGAGAGTCCGCCTGCCGATGCAGGGGACGCGGGTGCGTGCCCCAGTCCAGGAGGATCCCACATGCCACGGAGCGGCTGGGCCCGTGAGCCATGGCCACTGAGCCTGCGCGTCCGGAGCCTGTGCCCCGCAACAGGAGAGGCCACAACAGTGAGAGGCCCGCATACCGCAAAAAAAAAAAAAAAAAAAAAAAAGAGTATTACCAGGACTTTGCTGGAAATTTTTAGGAAAGAACTTAAAAGCCATCTTGGGACTATGATGTGCCATCTCCACCCTGACGTGAGGTCACTTTACTCAAGCTTCTAACAACAGGAAGGCAACAGCTCAGAGGGCTTTTATGGCAAGTTCTTCCAGACACCAAACTAAACTCAGTTTCATGTGACTTGCATACCTTCGTCCAAAAGTTTGCCCTCAGAGAAATATGGCACAAGTCTGTTGTACCTTCCTCCCTAGATCTCGTGCTCTCTTTCTGTGCCAGATATCCCCAGGTCCTCTGAGATGTCCACACGTGACATGCTTTCCAGAACTTTCCTCCAAGGCACATCTTGGTTCATACACATCTCCAAGATGTTCTTGTTAGTATCTGATAGTAACAAAGTCCAGTGACTAGGTCTCTATAATTCTTCTACTGGCATGTGTCTGGATGAGCCCCTGTTCAATGTTAGCTCATACCTCCACTCAGGCTTGACATATTCCCGAGCCCAGTCAAAGCAACGGACTGTGATGATAGTGCTGGGAATAAGATAAGGAAATAAAGCATGGCCCCTGATCTTCAAAAGAAAAAGGATGGAGTGGAAGGTAGGGTAAGTGGATAAGAAAAGGAAAGGAAGAGGAGGGGAAGAAACAGGAAGAAGTGTAGATGGCTCTGTGGGGATTTTCTTCCATCAAAACCACATTTTCTTTATGAGTCCTCCATTTCTGCCTGTAATAACATTTCCCCTGTCACATATGAAAACCACTGTGAGACACACACACACCCTTCCCTCATCTCACCTTTAACCCCTTTCTAACTGCTGCCCTATCATTCTCTTTCCTTTATTCAAGAGTGCAGGTTATTCTCACCATCTCCATTTCTCCAAACCTCTTCCCCCTTAACCTTTAGCAATTTGCCTTTTCCTCCATTTCTCCCCAAGAAGCTACATTTGCCAGTGTCACTGGTAATCTAGCTTTGGATAAATCCAATGAAATATTTTACCTCTTTTATCTCGTTTGTCATTTTGGCAGTATTGGGCACTATTGGTCAATGCCTCCTCCTGAAAACTGTCCACATCTTTAACTCCTGTGCTATTAACTTTCTTTGTTGACCTCCCGCCCTCCTGGGTGTCCTCTCCTTTTCTTTTGCAGTCTCTCTTTACTAACCACTACTGGATTGCTTTCCTTCAGACTTCAGCTCTTAGCTCTCCTCTTCATTTACTCTCCACCTGCTTCCTCGGAGACCATAGTCACTTCTTGGGCTTCAACTTCAACCTAAGCTGATTGCTTTCATGCCTTGGAACTAAATCTATATTTCCAGCCAGTCTATGGGTGGGAAAAGCTTGAGGTCCATTCAAATCTTGTATCAGACTTAGAAGTAACTTTTGCAAACAAAAGCCCAAACAGAACCCAAGATAAAGGACAATTATTAAAGCAGGGCCAGTGCAGGGGGTTTGTTGAGTTTCATAACGTCAACTATCATGAAAATCCAAATAGGTAAGTGTTGAGCAGCTGATTCAGGGACAAAGCCAAAGGGAGACTGGAGAACAGGGCCATGGAATCTGGGATAACAGGAAAGGGCTCAGTTATTGTGAGCATGGTGTGTAAGTAAGAACTGCAAAAATAACCTCAGAGCTAGTCTAGTAGCATGGCCGGAAATATGGATAAAAGCTTACTTATATTCCTACCTAAGGCCAAAGAAATTCAAGGGGCATGCTAGTGGGCAAAACACCAGACGCATGGATTCTGTAGTCAGAGTTAGAGCCTGAGGGGGTCTAAAATTTGGGCAGGTCGTTAACATTATGTATTCATGAAATTCCAAGTATAGAATTTTACATTTGCCCTTGTTAAATTTTATCTCATTGGTTTCTGCCTAGAGTTCTAGATGTCAAAATAATTCTGAATCAGTTCTTGCATCTGTCACTTTAGCTCTTTTTTTGTCACTCAGCTTTGTATCATCTGCAAATTTTATGTGGCCTTCTATATCCTGAGCCAGACAATTGATGAAATGTTGAAGTCAGCCAAGAACGAAGCCATGTGATATTCCTCTTCAGCATTTCCTCCTGTTGATACCAACCTATTAACCAACACTTTTTGGAAGTTCTTATTCAGCCAGCCACAATTCCACCTGACTGTCCAAACACCCAACTAACAGCCCATGATTGTGTTCACCAAGCTATCGGCAGAGTCTTTGGCAAGTGCTCTTTTGAAATTAAGACAGGCTTTTCTAAAGGTTTCCCCCAGTGTTTCCTGATCCACCAATCTAGGAGTGTATATAATGAAAAAAAAAAGAAAAGAAAAAGAGGATGATTATGAGTTTGGCATGACTTTCCCTAGTGAGTCACTGCTTCCTCTTCTCTGCTCAGAAGCCATCTGTTTAATTATTCTATTTTAGAAGATTTCCCTACAATAAAATCAGATTTGCCAGTGTGTCATTTGCAGAATTCCTCTTTTTCGAAAACTGGAAGAGCATTTGTTCACCACTAATCTCCTGGCCCTGCTTTCATCCTCTGGGGTCAGATGGTTCAAAGATTCCCGATGGTGACTCTGAGCTCACATACAGGTTTGTTCATTTTAGTTCTTATAAAGTGAAGTCATCGGAAATTCCTAAACACTCTTAATATTTTCCTGCTTACCTTAAACTTTTCTTGCCATCTTATGATGAGATGACAGAACAAACCACTTTTATTAGCATTCTCCCTGTGACCAATTAGAACCTCATCTGTCCCAAGCAATTGGACTTTGCCCATCCTATTGGCTCTGAACATCACATATCCACCCTCTATCCTTATTCATCTTCTCAGACCTCCGCTAATTTTGAGCTTTAGTCTCCTGACAGTATATTCTTACCATATTCTGGTTGCCCCAGATGCTTCTCAAGCAAGTCCTTTTTAAGAATGATTTTGTTCCAAGGCTTCCTGTGTAGCCACACCAACCCATGCTCCTCCACCATTCTGAATGCCACAAATCCCTCTTTAAAAATCTTTCTCCCTAAAATAGCATTACAGCATTGACTTAATACCCAGATCTTATTTAATCCTCTTGGGTCTCTTTCCACCCAAAGTGAGTGTCAGATAAGCCAGGAATCCACTGAGCTTACTTGTGTTGGTGAGTGACATGTACCTGTCCAAGATGCACTTTGGTAGAAAGGAATATCCCTTTAATTTCCAATCCAAATCCTTCCCCATAATCTCTTCTCAAACCCCTTCCAAATTCACCCCAAATCCTATCTCCAAAGTGGAAACTTGCAGGATTGCTTTGTCCCTAACTACTTCTTTTTCAGGTGGCTTTTCTCATTGTAAGTCATTAGCCTGAGGAGAGAACTCCATTCCTGGGCAAGAAGGACATTGCTTTTTTTTTTTTGGCCGTACGCGGGCCTCTCACTGTTGTGGCCTCTCCCGTTGCAGAGCACAGGCTCCGGATGCGCAGGCTCAGCGGCCATGGCTCACAGGCCCAGCCGCTCCGCGGCATGTGGGATCTTCCCGGACCGGGGCACAAACCCGCGTCCCCTGCATTGGCAGACAGACTCTCAACTACTGCGCCACCAGGGAAGCCCGGACATTGCTTTTTAATTAAGATCTCTGACCTCTTGTTCTGACTCTAAGTTCCTGGCTTGTGTGTTCTGCTGTGATCTTTAAGAACACAGAATCTTGACAGTATCTGTTTGTATAGCCCTTGTTTTCACATACCTCAATGACCCACACATATTCTTCTAAATCTACACATTCAGTACATTCTGTTTCTCCTAACTCAATCTTCAGAATGGTCTCAAATTTATATAAATACTTCAATTTAGCTTTGTAAGTCTTCCAAACAAATAAATTTTATATAATTTAATACTTTTCCCTCTCCCAATTGGATAGTTTTTTTCTTCTGTTAATACTATCCTTCATATCAAGTTTAAACCAGATGGGAAGCCAGATTCTCTGAGAGAATATATTTTCTAGAATGTTCTTTCTTAAAAAAGAAACCTTTTATTTTCCTGAAAAAAAGGTTTGATATCGGATTGTAAGTAGTGGCCTTTGCATTTATTTCCTACAAGTCACCCTACTGAATCTAAGAAAATGTAGGTATTTTATCTGGCTTATCAGTTGGATTTCAGCCATATCTCTCCTTGTCTGTCCTACAGATTTCGGACTTGCCAGCCCCCAAAATATATAACTTACACACACACACACACACACACACACATCTCTTATTGGTTCTGTTTCTTGGAGAGCCCTGACTTACACACACACACACACACACACACACACACACACACACACACACATCTCCTATTGGCTCTGTTTCTTGGAGAGCCCTGACTGATACCGATTTTGATACAGCCACAACTCCAGATCCTTAATGAAAAAGTACTTCCCTGTCAGTGAAAATGATCAATTCCTGAATTAAAATATATCTTACTTTCTGTTAGAAGATGGTCCAAAGCTACACACAAGCACAAGGCTTGCTGGGACTCCAGAGGTGAGAAAGGGAGACAAGAGTTGCCACCGAGAGAGGATGGCCAGCCGTGCATGAAACATCCACTTCGAGCTGGGCTGGCATCCATCTGGGGTGGGAGGGGTGGGAGCGGTGTGCCTTCCGAGATGTGTCCTAGTTAAAGGCAGAGAGATACACACACATCAGAGTAAGAGCCTCACAGAAATCATTTGAGTGGGGCAGTGCAGGGCTGTGTTCAGAGCTGAAGGAGAGTAGGACCAAAACCCCAGAGGCAAGGAGAAGTGAACTCAGGGCAAACTAGCCTCCACGGTGGGGTGCAGGTAGGGAGCAGGGGGCCTAGACCTAGTGTTGAAACTGAGCAGGACCCTGTGGGGCTCATGGGCACAAAAACCCTTCTGTGTCCCCCATTTCTTGATTACAGGAAATAGGCTTCTTTCAGCCTCCCGTGACCTTCCCTGACTTCCAAAGGGCAGATTCAAACAGTTGCTAATTAGGGGAAGGTGGGGATGCAGAGATAAGGGAGGAACAGTCAAGACACAACAGTGCAGCCTTGGGGCAGCGTCCTGGTTCCCCCTCAAGAGATACACAGAACGACATCTTTGAGCTGTTTTGCAGATACTGAAACCTCCACCAGGTGGGAGAAGTTGACCGCATGCTGCCCACAAGCACGTGGACCCCAGATCGGTTGGAACCAGGAGGTTGAGGATGCCAACTCCCACCTACCTTACCACCAACCAATCAGAAGAAGGTCCACATGACCACGGCCTCTTTGAATGATTACTATAAAACTCCTCACTACCTCCTCCAAGTGCGGACACAGTTTTGAGGGCATTAGCTCGCTGCGGCCCCCTTTGCCTGGCAAAGCGATAAAACTATACTTTTCTACGTCTCCTGAAACTCTGTCTCTGAGATTTAATTCAATGCCGGGGTACAGAGGCTGGATTTGGCTTCAGTGTGGGATTTTGAAACAGGCTAGGAGATTATCTTTGAATTTACAGACACTGTCTCTAACCCTGCCTTACATCCTTATCCTTTAATAAAGGCGATACTAAATCAATACAGGCCAGAGTCTCAGTGGTTCAGACCGGGGAGACCTGAGCCTGCTGGTAGCAGGTTATGTTAGCTGGAGCTGGGTGAAGCTGGGGCAGGAGCTAGGGGAGATGACGGATGATTCTCATGCTGCACATTTAGTCCAAATTTCCAATTTGTGCAGGAATGGAACAATTCGAGATTGCATGTTTTTAGAAACATCTTCCAATTCAAAATTATAATAAAATTTAAAATCACGTGATTTAGCTTTTTGGCTTTGAATAAACTCATTTCAATGCTTTTCTCTGTTGAATTATTAGGCCAATAACTCTATTTACTCAAGCTTTTCCATTTTCATTTGAAAAACTATATAAGCATACTTAAAATTTTTTCATTCTTCTTTCTCCTAAAGATTTTTAAAACAAAATTAAACACATTCACATTTTCTTGTGTCTCTGCTTTAACAGAGATTTCTCACTCAAATATTTATTTATTTGTACCAACATTTGGGAACTACCTACTGGTTCGTGACACCGCATCTGGTGTTGAAAGTGACTTGTCCAACATTTCAAACATCATCCCTCCCAAACAGATTAAATGCCCCCTGTTTATCATTCCCCAGTCTCCTTATTAAAATGTACTTTAAAAGGCATTACTCTTTAATCCTTAGGAAATGTGGATATCAGCTGGCTTTGAATCAGATTATCCCTACTGTTACAAAAACACATCTGTCAAAATCTCCAACAAAGATGCCACATAATCAGTAGGCATTGTGCAGATATAGCTGTATTAAAACTCTGACCAAATCGAGAGACTCTTTACTCTTCTCCACTTTCTTTCATCTCTTTTATCATTTGAGTGTTTTATCAGCCTTTTAACGGGCCTTTCTTACACCTTGATATCCCCCCAGATTTTTTACCACTTTCCTCCCCAGATTACTCTGTGTTGAATTGTATTGAGTATGACTCTCCATCACTGTTGAATTGAAGCTGCAGTCCGCTTCTGTTAGCGTTCTATGTGGCCACCCACATCAGTGTTCAATCTACCCACTGCCTTCTGCTAGTGATTATACTGGCCTATACTGGGGACCTGGTCTCTCACTGATATGACCCCAATTTCCTTTCTTAAACTCCCCAAGTCGAAAGCCAGACACAAACACAGGTGTGTATTCATCCACCTTCACAGTGGCCTCCAAGTTGCCTCCCCTGGGAAGGGCCTTCTCTTCATCCAGCTGGATGAGGCCATGTGGCCACACCAGCCCCCTTCTGGTGACCCCTCACCACACCCCGGCTCTCGGAAGGAGGTCTCCAAGCAGCCTGGCTTCCCCTGGGCATTTATTGTATCCATGGGCCTTGTGCCTCATTCTGCCAGCTAGCCTTCCTGGTTTGAGGGCAATAAATGCTTGCAAATATTTTTACTGTCTAAATTCACTGTAGGGAAAGAGTCTGCAGGGTTTTTCCTAACTAAAGTGGGCAATACTTATTTTACTACAGACTTTGTCATTTCCCTCTTTTCTGAAATTTCACGACCATCCTTTAACAAAGGCGGGTTTTGCCCTCCAGGGAGTCTGCCGCACCTGGCATTGCACCCACCTGGTCCAGGAACAAGCGTCCTCAGTAGCTTTCAACCACCCAGATGCTGGTTTCCCGGTAAACCCTTAATTCCTTCTGTTGTCAGAATCAGTTTAAGGGACCCCAGAGACTTCCCCCTTGCCTTTCTGTTCCCATTTTCTGAGAAACTTCACCAGTCTTATTTCTCATTTTTATTTTGAGATGCTCTTGAGTTCATCTTTTATTCTCAGTTGTTTTAACCATATTTTATGCTCTTTGTTTCTTGACATGTTCTTGTATATCTACAGGTAAAACTTTGGTGAGGGATCACAAGGCATGATGCCTGTCAGAGGGCTCATGGGACACTGGTTCACAATTTGGTGATTGGAGTCATCAGAGGGTAGAATTCCAGGAAGGGAACTTAAAGATCAGCTCCACTGGAAGGCTTTTCATTTTCAACATAAGATAGATACTTTCTAATTTATTTTCTAACCTCAGCTACTTGTGCAATTTCATGTCAGCCAAAGGCATTTTATTTGAAGCACCTTTTCAGTTTAGCTTCTTTCTTTTCTCGGTGATCCTTCCTTGCTTCTCTTCTTGACGGTCTTCTTCATCTCTATGGTGTGCAGCTTTCCAGAGCCACATTCCTGGGTTTGAATCCTAGCTCGAACTTGTACCAGCTTGCGACCTGGGGGGACTTCTGTGCCTCAGCTTTTTCATCTATAAAATGGGGATCACGGGCTTCTCTGGTGGCGCAGTGGTTAAGAGTCCGCCTGCCGATGCAGGGGACGCGGGTTCATGCCCCAGTCCGGGAAGATCCCACATGCCGCGGAGCGGCTGGGCCCGTGAACCATGGCCGCTGAGCCTGCGCGTCCGGAGCCTGCGCTCCGCAACGGGGGAGGCCACAGCAGTGAGAGGCCCGCTTACCGCAAAAAAAAAAAAAAAAAAAATGGGGATCACAATAGTACCTACCTCAGGTAGACCTTTTAGGAAGATAAAAGGAATATGTGTATGTAAAGCACTTCAAACAAAGCATTGAACATCTTCTATATGTCAGTTATTACGGTTATTATTTTCAATATCTCTTATAACTCCTCTATGCACTGAAAGCTAACCATAGCTCATATGCTTTTATTTCACTGCCTTTGAATTATTATTTCTTGTGCTTAGCATGGTCTCCATATTTCTGAAATCCCCAAAAATATTCCAAGGAGAAATCAATGATGGATATTAAGCAATCTGAAAAGTATAACTTCTTTCTTTATGTTTCATAAATAAGGTCAACACGTTCATGAAAAGTGCTCCATCACTTCAGTTTAGCATCTTCCTCTATCTGTCATTATGTAAGTAGTTATGTCAGTAATTTATGCAAGTACTTATATAAATCTTTACATTAGCAGATAGAGTCACAGTTAATATTGGAGACATCCAGAACTTAAGAAGGTGAAACTCTAACCTTGTGGGTTGACTTCAGGAAGGACCTCATGGAGCACAAGAATTCATCCTCTGTGCCACTGTGAGAGACAGGATGCTGAAATGACAGTGGATTTAACCCAGATGGGCAGCCCTTATGTTCTTATGCTGCCATATGATTATGTCTTGTAAGGAAAGATAGTTTCATTGCTGCTTTCTTATGTAAATCATCCAATTATTTAAAATTTATCATCAGTTTTGTCACCTCTCCTATCATTTCTTATATAATTCCCACCACCTCCAAAGGATCTTTTTCTTGAAGCTTGAGAATAAAAGTCTATTTCCACTACAAACTCTTTCTTTCACTTATTTTACAGATCTATTTGCTAACTTCACATTCAGCACCCTCCACTTGACATCTAACACCAGGCATCTTCCAGCTGGAATTCTCAAGATTTCACACACCTTTTGTATGTGGGAGAAAAAATATAAGGTGGAAGGCTTATATATCCAACTCCTTCTTACTTTTTAAATCAGGTTTTTTAATAAAACTTAGGAATCAACTGTGGGGCTTGTTAGTGCAGGTTCTTGCTACTACTCTCAGCCCGGGGAGTCTGCTAACTTTGTTCAGCACTGCAGGTGAATCTGATGCAGGTGGTTCATGACCACACACTTTGACAAACTCCGCCTCAGGTAAACAGTCTAATCAGACCTATGCTCACAGATGTTATATTGTAGTTTAAAGACCCAACTCGGACCTTTCCTCCGAGCTGCAGATCCATCTATCTCCATTTGGGTCTCCCATAGACAGTCCCAACACAAAGCGTTCAATGCTGTACTCACTACCCTGCTCCTCAGACCAGCTCTTCTGAGCCCTCCATGTCAGCTGGTGCAATGACCATGTTCGGCCCCCCAGGCTAAAACTTTGGATGTTGTCCACACTTCTCCATGTCCTTCTCCCCCAAACACCATCAACCACCTGGTGCTATTCATTTTAGCTCCTGAAATTTTCTTGAATCAGTCCTTTCTTCTGCATATCCACAGAGGTGACATCACTCCAGGTCTGCATCACTCTCTCTGATGTATTGCAATTTCACCTGATTTATTTCAACAGACAGCTGAGTGCATCCAAGCTCCTCAAATAAACTTTCCCACTGATGCCAGAGTGATCTTCCTATAATCCAAATTTGATCATGTAACCTGCATTGCTTTCAGGTAATCTAAAGTCTAAGATGGCACTAAGGGGCTTCTAGGAGCTGGTTACTCCAAATCTCTTTCACCTAGTTTCCTACCAGTTCTTCCCAAAGACTAATGTTAAAACCATCTCTTTGAAACCAATAGAAATTTGGAAAGGAATAAGGAGCACCAGAAATGGGAAATATATGGATAAATATAAATGGAGTTTCTCATTTTTAAGTTATTTAAAAGATAATTCACTGTTTAAACCAAAAAATATATGTATTCTATAGGCTTAAACAAACGTAGAAGTAAAATTTATAACACCACCAAGCATGAAGGGGGAAATCAGATATACACTGTTGTAAGTCTTTCTTATGAAGTGAAGTGATATAACATATCTGAAGGTAAACTATGATTTTTTTTTTTTTTTTTTTAGTGGTACACAGGCCTCTCACTGTTGTGGCCTCTCCCATTGCGGAGCACAGGCTCCGGACACGCAGGCTCAGCAGCCATGGCCCACAGGCCCAGCTGTTCCACAGCATGTGGGATCCTCCCGGACCGGGGCACGAACCCGTGTCCCCTGCATCGGCAGGCAGACTCTCAACCACTGCGCCACCAGGGAAGCCCTAAACTATGGTTTTTTAAGAGACATATGGCAAACCTTAAAATAAAATAAAATAGTATAAGCCTATGGAGGACACTAAAGGGAATATGAAAAATAATTTTAAAATGAGGCAGGCAAAAGCCAAAAAAAGGACAAATTAAACAAGTATAAAACAAATAATAAAATGGTAAATATCAACACAACTTTATCGATAATTACATTGGATACAAATGACTGAAGTACTAAAATTAAGTGGTAGATTGTCATAATGAATAAAAAAGCAAGACCCAAATATATACTCTCTAGGAAGTCACCTAAACTATAATTACATAGCTAAGTAAAAGGAAAAGAGTGGAAATAGATATATAATGAAAACACCAATAAATTGGTGACAATATCAATAGTGAACAAAGTAAGCTATAGAATAAAGAATGTTATCACGAGTAAGAATGGTTTCACAATGATAGCAGAATCAATTTGTCAAACAGGCAAAACAATCCTAGCAGTTTATACATCTAATTAAAGAGATTTAATATAAATGAAGCAAAGACTAATGTAAAGGGAGTAGAGAAATCCACAATTATAGTTGGAGATTTCAATACTGAAATTGAAAGAACTGTAACCAGAAATCAGTAAGCACACTCTTACCAGGCCAGTTGACCTAATTGACATTTACAGAACACTCCATCCAATAATAGCAGAATATATATTATTTTCAACTGCCTAAGGAAAATTCTTCAATATAGACCATATTCTGCACTATTAAAAATTTCTGAACAAATTTAAAAGAACTGAAATCATAAAGATTATATTATCTGACCACAAAGGACTTAAATTAGAAGTCTATAACAGAAAACTTTCTGGAAAACTAACCTCAAAGTATATGAAAATTTAAAAGTATCAGGGAAGAAGAAGAAATAAGACTTAAAGTTAGAAAATATTTTGAATTAAATGTAGTTAAAGCAGTGCTTAGAACAAAATTTATACCGTGAAGTGCTTACATTGGAAAGGAACTGAGGTCTAAAATCAATCAGCTTACATCTCTTTAAGAAGATAGAAAAAGAAGAGCAGATTAAACACAAGTAGAAAGAAAGAAAGAAAGAAAGAAAGAAAGAAAGAAAGAAAGAAAGAAAGAAAGAAAGAAAGAAAGAAAGAAAGAAGGAAGGAAGGAAGGAAGGAAGGAAAGAAGGAAGGATTAGAGCAGAAACCAATAAAATAGAAAATGGACCAAGGATAGAGAAATTCAATTAAACAAAAAAAAAGTTTAAGATTAATAAAATTGATAAACTCCTTTCTAAAGCAGTGTCTCTCTAACCTAGTGTTCATTAGAATCACCAGGAATGCTTGTTAAAACACAGATTGGGCTTTCCTTGTGGCACAGTGGTTGAGAGTCCACCTGCCAATGCAGGGGACATGGGTTCAAGCCCCGGTCCGGGAAGATCCCACATGCAGCAGAGAGGCTGGGCCCATGAACCATTGCCGCTGAGCCTGTGCGTCAGGAGCTTAAGGAACTTCTCTAGGCAAGAAACACAAGAGAAGGAAAAGACCTACAGAAACAAACCCAAAACAATTAAGAAAATGGCAATAGGAACATACATATCGATAATTACCTTTAACATGAATGGATTAAATGCTCCAACCAAAAGACACAGGCTCACTGAATGGATACAAAAACAAGACCCATATATATGCTGTCTACAAGAGACCCACTTCAGAACTAGGGACACATACAGCCTGAAAGTGAGGGGATGGAAAAAGACATTCCATGCAAATGGAAATCAAAAGAGAGCCGGAATAGCAATTCTCCTATCACACAAAATAGACTTCAAAGTAAAGACTATTACAAGAGACAAAGAAGGACACTACATAATGATCAAGGGGTCAATCCAAGAAAAAGATATAACAATTGTAAATATTAATGGACCCAACATAGGAGCACCTCAATACATAAGGCAAATGCTAACAGCCATAAAAGGGGAAATCAACAGTAACACAATAATACTAGGGGACTTTAACATCCCACTTTCACCAATGGACAGATCATCCAAAATGAAAATAAATAAGGAGACACAAGCTTTAAATAACACATTAGATAAGATGGAATTAATTGAAATTTATGGGACATTCCATCCAAAAACAACAGAATACACTTTCTTCTCAAGTGCTCATGGAACATTCTCCAGGATAGATCATACCTTGGGTCACAAATCAAGCTTTGGTAAATTTAAGAAAATTGAAATTGTATCAAGTATATTTTCTGACCACAACACTATGAGACTAGATATCAATTACAGGAAAACAATCTGTAAAAATACAAACACGTGAAGGCTACACAATATGCTACTAAATAACCAAGAGATCACTGAAAAAAATCAAAGAGGAAATCAGAAAATACCTAGAAACAAATGACAAGGAAAACACGACAAACCAAAACCTTTGGGTTGCAGCAAAAGCAGTTCTAAGAGGGAAGTTTGTAGCAATACAAGCCTACCTCAAGAAACCAAAAAAAACTCAAATAAACAATCTAAACTTACACCTAAAGCAGTTAGAGAAAGAAGAACAAAAACCCCAAAGTTAGCAGAAGGAGAGAAATCATAAAGATCAGATCAGAAACAAATGAAACAGAAATGAAGGAAACAATAGCAAAGCTCAATGAAACTAAAAGCTGGTTCTTTGAAGAGATAAACAAAATTGATAAACCATTAGCCAGACTCATCAAGAAAAAATGGGAGAAAACTCAAATCAACAGAATTAGAAATTAAAAAGGAGAAGTAACAACTGACACTGCAGAAATATAAAGGACCATGAGAGATTACTACAAGCAACTATATGGCAATAAAATGGACAACCTGGAAGAAATGGGCAAATTCTTAGAAAATCACAACCTTCTGAGCCTAAACCAGCAAGAAATAAAAAATATAAACAGACCAATCACAAGCACTGAAATTGAGACTGGGATTAAAAATCTTCCAACAAACAGAAGCCCAGGACCAGATGGCTTCACAGGCAAATTCTGTCAAACATTTAGAAAAGAGCTAACACCTATCCTTCTCAAACTCTTCCAAAATATAGCAGAGGAAGGAACACTCCCAAACTCATTCTACAAGGCCACCATCACCCTGATACCAAAACCAGACAAGGATGTCACAAAGAAAGAAAACTACAGGCCAATATCACTGATGAACATAGATGCAAAAATCCTCAACAAAATACTAGTAAACAGAATCCAACAGCACATTAAAAGGATCATACATCATGATCAAGTGGGGCTTATTCCAGGAATGCAAGGATTCTTCAATATATTCAAATCAATCAATGTGATATACCATATTAGCAAACTGAAGGATAAAAATCATATGATAATATCAATAGATGCAGAGAAAGCTTTCTATAAAATTCAACACCCATTTATGATAAAAATTCTCCAGAAAGTAGGCATATAGGGAAACTACCTCAACATAATAAAGGCCATATATGACAAACCCACAGCCAACATCATTCTCAATGGTGAAAAACTGAAATCATTTCCTCTAAGATCAGGAACAGACAACGTTACCCACTCTCACCATTATTATTCAACATAGTTTTGGAAGTTTTAGGTACAGCAGTCAGAGAAGAAAAAGAAATAAAAGGAATTCAAATGGAAAAGAAGAAGTAAAACTGTCACTGTTTGCAGATGACATGATAATATACATAGAGAATCCTAAAGATGCTACCAGAAAACTACCAGAGCTAATCAATGAATGTGGTAAAGTAGCAGGATACAAAATTAATGCACAGAAATCTCTTGCATTCCTATACACTAATGATGTAAAATCTCAAAGAGAAATTAAGGAAACACTCCCATTTACTATTGCAACAAAAAGAATAAAATACCTAGGAATAAACCTACCTAAGGAGACAAAAGACCTGTATGCCGAACACTATAAGACACTGATGAAAGAAATTAAAGATGATACAAACAGATGGAGAGATATACTATGTTCTTAGATTGGAAGAATCAACATTGTGAAAATTACTATACTACCCAAAGCAATCTACAGATTCAATGCAATCCCTATCAAACTACCAATGGCATTTTTCACAGAACTAGAATAAAAAAATTCACAATTTGTATGGAAACACAAAAGACCCCAAATAGCCAAAGCAATCTTGAGAAAGAAAAACGGAGCTGGAGGAATCAGGCTCCCTGAATTCAGACTATACTGCAAAGCTACAGTAATCAAGACAGTATGGTACTGGCACAAAAACAGAAATATAGGTCAATGGAACAGGATAGAAAGCCCAGAGATAAACCCACGCACCTATGGTCACCTTATCTTTGATAAAGGAGTCAAAAATATACAAAGGAGAAAAGACAGCCTCTTCAATAAGTGCTGCTTGGGGAAACTGGACAGCTACCTGTGAAAGAATGAAATTAGAACAGTCCCTGGCACCATGCACAAAAATAAACTCAGAATGGATTAAAGACCTAAATATAAGGACAGACACTATAAAACTCTTTGAGGAAAACATAGGCAGAACACTCTATGACATAAAACACAGCAAGATCCTTTTTGACCCCCTCCTAGAGAAATGGAAATAAAAACAAAAATAAACAAATGGGACCTAATGAAACTTAAAAGCTTTTGCACAGCAAAGGAAACCATAAACAAGACGAAAAGACAGCCCTCAGAAAGGGAGAAAATATTTGCAAATGAAGTAACTGACAAAGGATTAATCTCCAAAATATACAAGGAGCTCATGCAGCTCAACATCAAAAAAACAAACAACCCAATCCAAAAATGGGCAGAAGACTTAAATAGGTATTTTTCCGAAGAAGATATACAGATTGCCAACAAACACATGAAAGGATGTTCAACGTCACTAATCATTAGAGAAACGCAAATCAAAACTACAATGAGGTATCACCTCACACCAGTCAGAATGACCATCATCAAAAACTCTACAAACAATAAATGCTGGAGAGAGTGTGGAGAAAAGGGAACCCTCTTGCACTGTTGGTGGGAATTAAATTAATACAGCCACTATGGAGAACAGTATGGAGGTTCCTTAAAAAACTAAAAATAGAGCTACCATATGACCCAGCAATCCCACTACTGTGCATGTACGCTCTGAAAACCATAATTCAAAGAGGGTCATGTACCACAATGTTCACTGCAGCACTATTTACAATAGTCAGGACATGGAAGCAACCTAAGTTTCCATAAACAGATGAATGGATAAAGAAGATGTGGCACATATATACAATGGAATATTACTGAGCCATAAATGGAAACGAAATTGAGTTATTTGTAGTGAGATGGATGGACCTAGAGTCTGTCATACAGAGTGAAGTAAGTCAGAAAGAGGAAAACAAATGCCGTATGCTAACACATATATATGGAATCTAAAATAAAAATGGTCCTGGTGAACCTAGGGGCAGGACAGGAATAAAGACATAGATGTAGAGAATGGACTGAGGATACGGGGATGGGGAAGGATAAGCTGGGATAAGCGAGAGTAGCATTGACATATGTACACTATCAAGTGTAAAACAGATAGGTAGTCGGAAGCAGCCGCATAGCACAGGGAGATCGGCTTCATGCTTTGTGGCCACCTAGAGCGGTGGGATAGGGAGGGTGGAGGGAGACGCAAGAGGAGGCAGATATGGGGATATATGTATACGTATAGCCGATTCACTTTGTTATAAAGCAGAAACTAACACACCATTATAAAGCAATTATACTCCAATAAAGATGTTAATAAAAAATAAAATAAAGTAAAATAAATAAAAAATAAAAGGTAATGTGGTATTGGTGTATGGGTGGACATATAAAACAGTGGGACAGAATAGAATCCAGAAAGAACTTGTTCACACACGGTCAACTGATTTTTGGCAAAGATATCACGGCTATTCAAAAGAATTTTCTTTCCAACAGTTGGTACTATATTGGTACTGTATACCCATTTATTAAAGTAAATAAATAAAGGCTAGCTCGTACTTCACTCCATTTGCAAGTTAACCCAATCATAAAATTCTAGACCTAAATGTAAAAGCTAATCTACAAAAACATCTACAAAGAAACACAGGCGAAAATCTTCATGATTTGGGGGTAGGCAAGGATTACTTACATAAGACACAGAGCATAAAGTCATAAAAGAAAAATTTATAATTGCACTACATCAAAAATAAAAACTTCTGCTTTTCAAAAAACAGCATGAAGGAAATGAAAAGGTGGACCACAGACTGGGACAGATATCTGCAAAACACGTCAGTGACAAAGGACTTGTGCCCGGGATATGTAAAGAAATTGTACATATAATAAAAAAAAAAAAAGAAAAGCAACTCAATTTTTTAAATGGGCAAAAGATTTGATCAGACATGTCGCAAAACATAATATATGCACATGGCCAGGAAACAGGAAAAGATGCTCAATGTCATTAGCCAAATTAAAATAATAATGAGATATCGCAGTTCCACACCCAATAGAATGGCTACAATTAAAAAGACTGGCGGCACTAAATTTTGGTGAGGATATAAAACAACTGGAACTCCTCTGCATTTCTTGTGGGAATGCAAAATTGCCCAACCTCTTTGGAAACCACTTTGCAGTTTCTCATAAGGTTAAGTATACACTTACCACACAACTCAACAATTTCACTTCTAAGTATTTACTCGAGAAATAAAAACATATTTCCACACAAAGCCTTGTACATATAGGATCCTAGCATCTTTTGTAATAGTCAAAAAGGAGACTCAAATGTCCATTTGCAAGTGAATGGCTGTACAGACTGTAGTACCTTTGTTCAATGAAATTAAATCTCATGAATAGATTCATAGGCAGAAAAGAATACATCCTGTATGGTCCCATTTGTACAGTATAGAAAAGGTAAATCCAAGCTAGAATGGCCTAATGCAGATCAGTGATCGCTTGGAAACAGAGCTGGTGGTGATACTGTCTACAAAAGAGAATGAGGAAACTTTTTGGATGGTGGCTGCATTCTACATGTTGATTAAATCAGTTCATACTAAAACTCATCAAACCGTATTCTTAAAATGGGTGCATCTTGACCATATATAGATATTGTACATCATTCATATTGATTTTTTTAAAAGGATGGGCATGAATTAGTAAACAGGGTCTTAAGGAAAGTTAATCAAGCAACATGGAGGAAGCCTGGGTACTTCTGAGAATGCCCAGTGAGGAATTCCCAGGATGAGATGGTTGAAAGCCCTTTAAAGAGAGGACAGTATAATGTTACATTATGAATCATTTAAGTGTAAAACCCAGGGCCACATACCTTCGTTAAAATCAATTGTACCTACATTTGCTTTGTGGAGCTGATGTATGTACCAGCAGCCACATAAGATTTTTAGGGCCAGTGTCCATTCTGCCTGGTGGTAGTTCAGTCCTATACTTCTGTGTCCATCTCCATACCATTGTTTTTTAATATGACCCCCAGCTCACGTGAAGTACTTTTGTAGAAAAAGGATGAGTTCCACATCTGGGTCAGAGCGAAGCAGAGGAAAGAAAAGCTATAGAATGTGAGTCACAGTGTCCCGAAAGTTTGACATTTTTCAGGTTCTCAGCATCGGAAGGAACCACGAGTCCACAAGAGCCTAGAAATTGACAGAAATTTTGGAGAAGGCACTGACTGTTCCCTAGTCATGAGCTGGGAGACTGGCATCTATTCTATTTAAATTTCAAAGGACCGCTGACGTGTGAGCTGCACCTTCAGTGACCCCATGAGCTATGAGATCACTCTTTGTTTCTAGAGCTCCTGGGCTTGTACAGACACCTGTGGTTCAATCTACTGCCCTGAATGTACTAGGCACTGGCAGAGACAGTCCCTGTACTGGGCGGTGAACTTGAGGTCTAATGGACCTTTATAGTCCCAGCACCTTGCAGAGGACTTAGCATGGAGGGGTCATTCCATAAATGATGTTGTAATAACCGTTTGGTTCTTAATACAACTAAGACTTATCGTCCATCCTGTCGTGGTCCTGTTCGACTACCGTCAGTACCCAGATCAGGGTTTGTTTCAATACTTCCTCCTCCCAGTTTCCTCATTTCTTTATTTTTTCACTTACAGATGGTTCTGTGGTTTCACTTCCTACTTGGTTTCTGAACTCTGAGCACGAGTGCTGGAGTTGAGGAGCCCTTTCACTTCAGCTTTTGTAACCTTTGCTGGGGGCGATGAGCACCATATAGTTGCTGTGTGGGCACTTGGAACTTCCCCACAGACGCTTTGCTGAGAGCCGCTGTCCTGTGGAAGGGTTCTGGCACATGAGGGAGGACGCAGGGCAAAGGACCATGTTCGAATCATCGCCCCGTCTCTATCTGCTAGGAGACTTCGGGCAAGACATCTGGTCTCCCCCACCCTCCTTCTTCTGGTGGACTTTTTGCCCTGTGTCCTGAAGAGCTCAGAGGCCACCAGGGACCCCAGGCTCTTTTCCCAGGGTCTCTGGAATGTGTTAAGTCCTGGTTTTTTGCACATTATGGAAGGAGGAGGCTGAGACCTAAGTTAGACTAAATTTGATTCAGAAAAACACATGTGGCATTTTTGTACCGAGCGCTGAAAAGAAAGTCACACATTTCACACTTGAGTCCATGAGAATCATGGCCTCACTCTTCTCTCAAGAGCTGGCTTTTCCATCTTTCCAGAAGACAACACAGCCAGATGTTCCCTCCACAGGGCAGGTCTCCTTCCTGCCCTCTGTGTGGGCCTGATCTGGCCTGGGGCCCACCTGAGCAGGAGTCGTCTCCCAGCACCTTAAGCACTTCTGTCATCCTGGTCTTTGAGGTGGAAAGACGAGGCATGCTCACCTGTCCCACTGGTCAACACCACCTTCTTTCCAGCACCTCCAAAGTGCCTGCCCTTCGGGCATTACCTTCTTCTGCGACAAGATTGGCAGGGTTAGGTGGCAGAACACAACACCCCCTCAGGTATAACTCCTACGCAGGTTGTACCTGGTTGTATCTTTATTGAAAGCTTAGTTCCCTAACAAGTGAGGTTCCAAAGAGGCCTCTCTTTCCCTCTAATTTCAATCTTCTTAAAAGGCAAATTCAGAGGGGAACTTTTTGGCTTATATATAGGATGGGAGACCTCGGTACACATAATCTCAGAGAGGGGCAGTAGTGGAGTCTAAATGTTTATCCAATTTACTGTTTTTGTTGGTGGTGATTGGTCTGTTATTATTTTTGAGTCAGATTCATTTTAAGAAATAAGTGGAAGATGGGTCTCTTGTTTTCACAGGCACTGTGCCAAGCATTTCAGACACTTACGAATATCATTAGTTAATTATCATATTTACTGTCAATAACACTCATTAATCTCATGTGGTCCTCTGAAGAGAGGAGCCCTTCAGAGCATAATTGGTGCAGGCTGAAGCATCTCTATCCCCTTAGGAAAAAATTCTATGAAATCTGCACCTCGGGATTGGTGGCGAGACCAGCCCGTATGCTTCTTTGGCACCATCCTCTGTAGCCCCTCAAAGTTCACAACACCGCTGCCTTCCACAAAAGCAATGGAAGGTCTTCTTTGATTCCCTTTTACCAACTTTACTGAGCTCCTTCTGTGTGTCGAATACTGTGCTAGTGATAGAAAGAGAGAGGAGACGTGTCCCCTCCCCTCAAAGGAGTTCATGGTCTCATGGTGCAGCCAGAAAGACAAACAAATGATGTTGATTGTATGGTGACATCTGCAGTAGTAGAAACAGGTACATGTGGCTCAGGAAAGGGAAGGAGGAGCTCTCTCTGGAGGATGAAAAGAGTCACAGGGACAGCAATGCCTGGGTTTTAAAGGATGAATAGGAGTCTACCATGCAGATGTATCAGATAAAAGGTACGGCTACATGAGGATCCATTGCCTCTCCTCCTCTCCATCCCCACCCCTGCTCTAGTGGGAAGATCTAGGGTACATGGTAGTTGGAAAACAGAAGGAGAAAGTAGCTGTGGGATTTCACTTTGGAAAGCAAGGCACTACTAGCTGTTGAAAAAGGTGGAATGGTGGAAGGTCAAATTCATAGCAATAATAATAACAGTAAACACGCACCCAGCACTTACTATGTGCCAGGCATAGTTCTAAGTACTTACATGTATTAACTCATCTAAACTTTGTCCCTATTTTATAAATGTGGAAATAGACTAAGTAATTTACCCAGGAACACATGGCCACGAATGGGAAAGTGGAGACTGAAACCCAGGCAGGCTGCTTCCCTAGTTTGAGAACTGTGAAACTATAAAAGTCCAGGGATTCTCAGGCCAAGTTTAGGGAATGTTTTTATTGGGACATGGACTTGAGAAGAAGAGATGAAATCCAGGTGAAAGATACTGAGAGCGACAAGAGTACCAAGAGTGACTTTTAAAGGGACATGGCTACTTCTTTGCCCTCACCCCTATCACACCCAGCTTTAGGTATTTTCTTCACCGGCTATCCCAAAGATTAAAATTGCCTTTTGTGATCTTGTTTTCTGATGGGCTACTTTTTCTTTAAATGTCACCCCTTGTTGAGATTCATACTGGCTGGGGGGGTGGTCAAGTATTATGAGGACAACATGAACCTTTCAGACAGCAGTGGCCAGTTTCAGGAGAAAGTGACAAGAGGAAGACTCAGCGTGTTCCAGGGATGGGGACAGATTATCCACGGACATGGGGAACAGCCTGGTGTCTGGGGAATTCCTCTCTAACAGATGAGGCTGACTTGATTTCATTTTCAATCTCCTCCAGATTTAGCCCAGCAACTCGATGTCCTAACAAAACCCCATCAGGTACTCACGTGGGGCAAGGGCTTGAAGGTGTCCCCAGTGTACCTTCTCCATCTGAGTGCCTCTGTTCTCTGCACAAACCCCTGCTTCCCACAATGGCAAGATTCCCTCCATTAGTTTTCTTTTCATGCTTTAAAAAGCGTGGCTCATTCCCAGGCAATAAACCAGAGGACCACAGACCTCTATTTTGCTAGGGTGCAGGGGTGGGGGGGGGGGGTGGCACACAACTTTTTTATATTAAAAGGGCATTTGGGTTTAAACAAAGAACATCCAGATCATAAACCATGGGGTAAAAATAAACGCTGCAGCATCAGAGAGACCAGTGGCTCTCAGTGTGGGGTCCATTCAAGTTTCCAAGTGTCTCAAGTGACTGGTCATTCCTGGGATCCATGTTTCTTTTGCGGTTGTGTTTACACACTGGTTACTGGCAAGGGTGCAGTGTTTGCATGTGACCTTTGGTAAAACGCAGACATCACCTCATTGGGTCTCATCAAAAGCAGAACTTGTCCTCCCATTCATCTTTGTCAGAAGAGCAGGAGAAGCCAGGCTGGGTCATCCAGGGCCACCGTCTCTCTCTCGGTGGAGGCAAAGATTTCATCCTTCATTCTGCTAATTAGACACAGGCACAATTAAACCCCAGTGTCCTCCTTTGCATCATTTCTCACTAGGATCAGGGAATCGTATGGACCACTGGGGTAAGTCCGGAGTTGGCTCTCAGGGAGGGGGCCGGGGTGCTCAAAGGATACAGTCTTGGGCTCCTTTTGTGATGGTCCATTATACTGTTTGGAGACCCCTCTTCTCTTTCGAAAAGTGAGGTTCCTGCCAGAGATTCGGACTTACAGATTTCCTGGTCCCACATAGCGACTCTATCTCCACCATTCTTTACGTCTCCCATAGGATGGTTTATAGGATATTGAAATGTCCAGGGAAAGAGTCCAGTGGGGTTGCTTCCAGTCTTCCAGTCAGAAGAGAACTGTTTATCCTATTAGCAAAACCAACAGAGCTTTGCTTGGTCCTCCACTGAAAATTCCCCCCAAGGCACTGAGCAGGCTATGACAGACTGTTATGGAAACTGCTAGAAGAAGGGATTTGTTCAACATTATTTACAGTTCAATAAACCATAGCATTTCCCTGGTCTCGCCAGTTTCCTAACTGACCAGACCAGACTCTGCAAAGCTTTTCTATCACTCAGCAAATACGGGCAGCTCACAAAAGGGCTGACTGTTTTCCAGCCCAGTGTCGGAGCCCCAGTACCCAGCCACCGCAGCCCTGAATGACATGCGTACATCTGCAGCCACACATAGTTCTGATTCCATGGGGACAGACTGAGAGGAACGTGCTGACATGGGATGATGTGAGAACTGAGACCAATATGGGTCAAAGAAACCGTGGGACCCAAAGTGTGTATGGCTGACTTCATACCCTGCAAAGAAATGGCACAGGTGGTAGAAACTTACATGGATTAAAATAACAGTTACAACAAACATTATATAGATATTTAATCTTACAAATACCCCTTCAAAAAACTTAATTTCATTCACATGCTGCAAGAGTAATACATAGTAGTTGTGATATTTGGACCAACCCAGCAGTCTAACGCAGTGATTCTCAAAATGGCACGTGTATTCGAAACACCTGAGGATCCTGTTATACAATGGATTCCAGCTGGGAGGGCTGGGGTGAGGCCTGAGCTTCTGCATTTCAGCCAGCTCCAGGTGATGCATGTAGATGATGTTACCATGGGTCTAGTAAATCTGGGCCTCATAAACGTAAGAGTCTCCTCCATCCCCAACCCATTCAAGTCCATCTCTCTGATTATTTTTCAGGCTACATTAATCTATAATCTGCTTTCTTAATTAACTGTAGAGGATGAGCATCCTTGCAAGTCGACACCAAAAAAAAAAAAAGTAACTATTCTTTTTACTACTTATGCAGAATTCCATAGATGAAACACCATAATTTATTCACCTTGCCTCTTACAGATGGAGAGTCAGGATGTGTCTAAGTTTGGGGCCATTTTTAGTCTGTCCCTATTCATCATATCTGTTACTGAGCCAGAAGGAGGCTTGGGTGATTAGCAAGCTCTCCTGGGCTTAACACCAAGTTCTCTTGTATTTCTCCAAGTAAGGAAAGGTAGTTAACTGTATCTCGGAATGAAAGCATTGAACCAAACTCCACAGCACGCAAGAGCATAACTTCAGGCTGTACTCCCCGTAAGAGATCTTGCTGGGAACCGGGAGGCTCGTGACATTGTGGGATAAATAAAGGTCACCTGCCTTTGTTGTCAACTTTATATGAACATTGTAGAGGAAAAGTAATTTCTTATTTTTATATTAAGATACATGTATGATAGGGCTTCCCTGGTGGCGCAGTGGTTGAGAGTCCGCCTGCCGATGCAGGGGACACGGGTTCGTGCCCTGGTCCGGGAGGATCCCACATGCCACGGAGCAGCTGGGCCCGTGAGCCATGGCCGCTAAGCCTGCGCGTCCGGAGCCTGTGCTCCACAGCGGGAGAGGCCACAACAGTGAGAGGCCCGTGTACCACAAACAAACAAACAAACAAAAAATACATGTATGATAAAGAGGAAAATTCACAGGAATTTTAAAGATTAAATCACGAGAGCTGAAAACTGTTTTCTTGCTTGTTGCCGGTTGCTTTAGACCCTTTGGGATACAGGTCATGCTTCTCTGCACTTAGGAAAGATCTGATGGATAACACCGAGGACCTGGAGTTGACCTGGCTTCGTACCCCACCTACAGCGGAGCAAACTGAGGCTCCAGGTGATTGGCTCGCCCACAATGACGGATTCAACGAAGCAGATCATTAAAGGAGTCCGGACGGCTAAGACGAAAAAGTACATGAAGCTTTGCAACGCTAAAAACAGTTTAGAAGTTATTGTTTTAGCCCAGTGGCTGTTGGCCCTTTCTGTATATTAAAATCTCCAATGTTCAGGCCCAATCAAAACCAAGTACATTGGGGCTTCCCTGGTGGCGCAGTGGTTGAGAGTCCGCCTGCCGATGTAGGGTACACGGGTTCGTGCCCCGGTCCGGGAGGATCCCACATGCCGCGGAGCGGCTGGGCCCGTGAGCCATGGCCGCTGAGCCTGCGCGTCCGGAGCCTGTGCTCCGCAACGGGAGAGGCCACAACAGTGAGAGGCCCGCGTACCACAAAAATAACAAACAAACAAAAAAACCCAACTACATTAAAATTTCTTAAGGTGGGACCCAGACATTAACATTGTCTGAAATTCTCAGATGATTCCAGTGTAGAGTCTATGGCTACCAGATATAGAAATAAAAGTACAGGAGGCTTAGTTAAGTTTGAATTTCATATAACTAATAATTTTTGTAGCATAAGTATTCCCCAAATATTGCATAAGACATACATATACTGAAGGGTTATTTGTTTTTTATCTAAATTCAAATTGGACTGGCCATTCTGAGTTTCGTGTGGCCACCCGAGTGCGGCCAAGTTTGAGAGCTGAGCTTGAGGGAAAGTCTCTGACGGTGAGGATTCCCTTCAAGGTCAAGGTGCCAAGGTCTGGGCACTGATGGGCAACCCTCAATCCCAAATCTGTCCATTCTCAGACAGGATTCAGGACTCAGGCAGGTGGCATTTTTGGATCATCAGAGCCCCGGGCCTGACACATTTTATGACTTTTGTTGTCAATCTGAAGAGAAACAAGATGTTATTTATTAAAAGCGAGGGAAGCAAGGGGCAGGAATGACTGGTTCGTAAAGCCTTGTTGTGTGTAGCTCACAGTTTGCCAGGGCATCCTTTCATCCGGCTCTGCACACACATACACGAGGTAAGTAGCTGAGCCCCTAACCAGACCCTGACAAAAGCTTAAACGCTCCCAGTAATAGCAAGTCCCTTCCCATAAACATCAATTCCCTTTCTTCACTTGGGGCCATGAGCAGCTTGGTATCTTCCAAAATGATAGATAGGAACCTCCCCTTCTTCCCACTAGCTGCTTGTCTTCCAGAACTGGTGATCAGGAAGCTGAGAAAACCCATCCACTTTTGCCAAAGTCCCTCAGGATTTAAAATTCGCACAAACCAGCAAGAAACAAAATGCCTGTATCCCAGTCAAAACAGCAGACACCAAAATGATGAGAAAAGAAAGACCAGCCCTGGGGCCCAGTTTCCTACCTCCCGGGGCAGGAGGCCCGTATGCCAGGTGAAATGCTGACAAGTGGCCCTGGGAGGCTCCTTGGCCAGCAGCCACCAGTTGGTGGCTTGATTTCAGCCACGGACATGCAGGAATGGTCTAAGGCAGTCATCCAGTAAGTTTGACCTCTCAGAGCTCAAGCACTTCTAGACCCCTCTGCGATGTGTTAACTAGCAACTCAGTACAGGGAATGATTCCTGGGAGCTGCCCAGTCTGTAGAAGCGCTCGTGTCCTATAACCCAAACGCACAGCTCCCCAAGCAGACGGTCCTTCCCAGCACACATTTTCCTATGTTGCTCCCCATTCCCTTTCATTTCTAACCCATAAATGGTACCTGGGGAAAATAAAGGGCTCCATCCTACCTGCTCATGGAATCAGTTACACCAAGACTAACTCCTGTTCAAACAGGCCCCAAATCCACGACAAGCAACGTGTAGGCGGGGAGAAAAAAGTGATGACGGGGGTTTTCGGAAGGGCACATGGGAAGGAAGTGGGGGCGGATGCTGGCCTTCTTCTGCCCAGGAAGCAAGCAGCTGCCTCGCCAGCCAGGATGTCCAGCCAGCGTTGGGCGACTTGAGCCTCCTACCAGAGACACACACAACCAGTGAGCCCTTGTCTTGCCTCCCGGCACTCCAGACGGCCTCTGCCAGGATGCTCCTGTGGTCCTGATCCAAACATGACCGATTACAGCCCAGAAAACTCTTGAAGACATCGGTCACCTCTGCACTTAAGACTATCAAATCCCATTTCTTCACTCAGGTCCCCTCTGCTCCTCGGACTCCACAAAATGTTTCCTGGGGCAAAGAGCCCATTTCACTGGGCTGCTTGAGCTCCCTGCGGTTCTCAGTGGCCACAATGACTCGTGTCAGCCATCCACCCACAGGCCTCCGTGGGCGAGGAGACCATCTGGCCACCGGGCACAGCACACATGGCGCCAGGCCGCCCTGGTCCCAACGCTCCTGGAGGACCTATGAGACAGGCGCCAAGTCCCAAGAAGCACAAAGTCACCTCTAGCTCCACGGGCTGCTTAGTTGGTTCACTCCCCAAACATGTCTTGAGCTCCTGATATATTCCGATGTATTCCATACCCTATACCTGCCAATGGAGGTACCAAACGTCCAAGTCTCTGCCTCAAGAGATAACTCCATTGTGAGAACCTTCATCTTCTTACCCGCAATGCCACATCCTGTGGTCTGACAAGAGGAACTCCTTAGTGAAACTAATGAAGATTTATGTACAGAGATGATCTTCGGAGTTTTACGGACAAGAGTGAAAAGTTGCAAGTCCCTTGAATGTCCAGTGATAAACATATGATTAAAATTTTAGAAAGTACGAAGAGAAATCTGTACTCCCATGCTCACTGCAGCATTATTCATAACGGCCAAGGTGTGAAAATAACCTAAATGTCCTTCAGCAGATGGTAGGATAAAGAAAATGAAGTATAGGGCTTCCCTGGTGGCGCAGTGGTTGAGAGTCCGCCTGCCGATGCAGGGGACACGGGTTCATGCCCCGGTCCGGGAAGATCCCACATGCCGCAGAGCGGTGGGCCCGTGAGCCATGGCCGCTGAGCCTGCGTATCCGGAGCCTGTGCTCCGCAACGGAAGAGGCCACAACAGTGAGAGGCCCGCGTACCGCAAAAAAAAAAAAAAAGAAAAAAAAAGAAAATGAAGTATATATACACAAAGGAATATGATTCAGCCATAAAAAAGAAGGAACTCTTTTCACCTTTGACAACATGGATAGAATTTGATGGCATTATGCTAAGTGAAATGGGCTGGACAGAGAAAGACAAATTCTTTTTTTTTTTTTGCAGTACGTGGGCCTCTCACTGTTGTGGCCTCTCCCGTTGTGGAGCACAGGCTCCAGACACGCAGGCTCAGCGGCCATGGCTCACGGGCCCAGCCGCTCTGCGGCATGTGGGATCTTCCCGGACCGGGGCACGAACCCGTGTCCCCTGCATCGGCAGGCAGACTCTCAACCACTGCGCCACCAGGGAAGCACGAAAGACAAATTCTGTATGGTATCACTTGTGTGTGCAACTGGGGTAGGGGGCCGTGGGGAGATGAGGATCCAAGGGTACAGACTTGGTATAAGATGAAGGTGTCTGAGGATCTAATGCACAGTGCAGTAACTATAGTTAATACTAGAGTCTGGTGGACCTGAAATTTGCTGAGACTAGTAAGTGTTCTCATCACAAGAAAACAATTACCTATGTGAGCTGACGACTGTGTTAATTATCTTGGAACTGGTAATCATTTTATATATATACATATATATATACATGTATATATATACACATACACACATTTTATATACTTTAAATATATATGATTATATGTCAATTATTCCTCAATAAACTTGGAAAAAGATTTTTTTAATTTTAGGGAGTAACCATTTTATAAGCTATTAGGTAGCGTTCATTCATTTGCTCATTTATTCATTCAACAAACACTCGTTGAGTACCTACCCTGCACCCGTCTGAAGTCCAGGCGCTGAGGAGACAGGTGTGAGTGAAAGACAGGAGGCTCCTGCTTTCCCACAGCTTCTAGTTTAATGGGATGCACGTGCACATGTGTGTATTTTGCAGTGATTAGTGTTAGGAGAAAACCAAGTGAGAAAGCTGTGAAGAGAGTGACAGGGGTTGCTCTTTAATACAGGTCATGGCAGGTCTCCCTGGGAAAGAAGTCTTTGAACAGCGACTTTAAAGCCTGTGTTTAATAAAGGGAAAACACTCCTGAAAAATAAATGTTTAATTAAAAATAGGTTAACAACCAGGCATCGGTAGGATTCCAGTTTTTTTCTTGAAGTTTATATGCACTACACGCATGCACTGAGCCAAAGCCTGGGAGAGCAATGGAATAACCCTCCGCATGCCGGCCCTTCCAGTCTCCCCACCACATCTGCCTCTGTAAGGCCAAAGGCATCATCACCATCCTCTGGTCTCTCTGCAGGTGTCACAGCTAGCTGGAGTGTGCCCAAGGATGGCTTTCTTCTTTGGGGGGGGGTCAAAGGGGAGCCTAATGCCCCCCTCTCATTAACGTTCTTTAACTTGACTGATCGATGTTTCATCCTTAATCTTGGGCACATGCCAGCTAAAACGAACTCCACACCAAGTTTCCTAAAGCCCTATCCTCCCCCTCCCGGCCCCTCCATCAGAAGGTGGCCCTTCCCAAGTCAATTTCAAAGCTGTGCCACCCCTCATGTGTAGGAGAGGATGGACTTTATAACTCCTGTGATGTCACCACCAGGCTGTGTACTCGCTATTTTGATAAGAGGAGAGTGGTACTTCATTGTTATTTTACTTTGACTTACAAGCGAATTGGAATTCCTTTCTCTCAAGAAATACATTTGTATTTCTTCTATAAGAAGAAATGTATTTTCTCAAGAAGTACATTTGTATTTCTTCTACAAATTGTCCATGTTCTTTTCCCACTACTCTATTGAATTTTAGGACTTTTCGTACTGACTTTTCTAAGCTTTTTATAGAAAAAGAATATTATCGGTGCTCTAAGGACGTCTGAGAAGACAGGTAATGGAAGAAGGCACAAAGGGAAAGAAGATGTATTTGTGTAAAATGTAAAGTCTTCTGCATCTTATTGAAAAATCGCCTAAAAATGGAAATGCAAATCCATTTGGAAAATATATTCATTGAAAGCAAATCTTTTTTTTTTTTTTTTTTTTTTTTTGCGGTACTCCGGCCTCTCACTGTTGTGGCCTCTCCCGTTGCGGAGCACAGGCTCCGGACGCGCAGGCTCAGCGGCCATGGCTCACGGGCCTAGCCGCTCCGCGGCATGTGGGATCCTCCCGGACCGGGGCACGAACCCGTGTCCCCTGCATCGGCAGGCGGACTCTCAACCACTGTGCCACCAGGGAAGCCCGAAAGCAAATCTTTTAAAGTACTTGTGCATCAACTGGACATGGACAGGGAATTTCTGGACATTTGGGACAATAAATAGAAAACAGATCCTAGAACTCAAGGATCTGAAAGGACTCTGAGAATCAGGGAGACAATGTGCCCGGTGCTGGACCACACGGCAGGGGAGTGACAGGCCATTGGGACAATCACCACGACCTCTCCTTGATGAACAAAACGGGACACTCAAAAGAAGCGGAAGTGGCCCAGTAGTAGCTTCTGCATTCTACACACTCTACAAAACCTCAAAACAGGATGCTCTGTCCACAGCAGCTCAAAATGCCTGCATTGTCACCAGGGTGGAAATCACGTGGGGCAAACCTTGCAACTTCAGATAAACCAAGCAGAGGGGACTTGTATGGACCAAGAGCTCTTAAGTCTCCCTATTGAGAACAGAGGGACTGCCCAGCAGAAGGATGCTGTGTGGACACAGAGGATAAGCCCAGAACAGAAGCCCTCATCAAGGACCCTCAGACAGATTTCAAGCTCTGCACATGGTGAAGGGTCTGTATGTCTGGACTTAGGAACAGGAGGACTTTTAAATATAGTAGTATAGCTTACTAATATGAATACGAAGACAAAATGTCAGTTCCCTGAAGAATCTGGTTATTTGGACAAATTAAAACTTGCTGGCTAACAAGGAAATAGCTCCCCCGAAGTCACCTCTATTTTGACATGTTCTCTGGTGACACTGCTGAATGCTGGGGATCCTTGTGAGGAGGAAACGTGCTCTGGGATGTAAGAGCAAAAGTGTGGAGCCAAGGCAAGATAGGAGCCAATGTTCACAGCAGCACTATTTACAATTGCCAAGATATGTAAGCAACATAAGCGTCCACCAACAGATCAATGGATAAAGAAGATGTGGTGTGTGTATACGATGGAATACTGCCCAGCCATAAAAAAAGAATGAAATTTTGCCATTTGCAGCAACATGGATGACCTGGAGGGTATTATGCTTAGTGAAATCAGTCAGACAGAGAAAGATAAATACTGCATTATATCACCTATATGTGGAATCTAAAAAATACAAAATAACTAGTGAATAAAACAAGCAGCAGCCTCACAGATACAGGGAACAAACTAGTGGTTACCAGTGGGGAGAGGGAAGGGGGGAGGGGCAATATAGGAGTAGGGAAAATAAGGGTTATTATGGGATTATATGAAATCATGTATGTGAAACTTTTGAAAATTGTAAAGCACTATAGAATTTAAAGAATCCTTCATTCTTTAAAAAAAAAAAAATAGACAAGATGGAAGAGCAAAGGCTTCCAGCAACTTTTATTTATTTGACAAACGACCCACTCCCAGAGCAAGGCTCAGAAAAGCTGAGTGAAGTGGAATTTGCAGGCACACCTGATTGCCAGATCCCCCCACTCCATCCTTATGTCCACAGTTTGACCAGCCAGTTATAATCACTGAGAGGTGCCCACAGGTCTGATAAAGACAAATCCAAGACCAGCCACCTTACTTCTGCCAACTTCCCTAGATCATTTCCTTGCCACAAGGGGATCTGAGATTAGCTATTATATTTGTCTGAGAGCATTTTGAACAGAAAGTTCTATTTTTTAATGCAAGTAAATTAAAGGTATAATTTATAGATTAAAATCCTGAGGTCTTTGGAAACTAGGAGATCAGTTATTTTCTGTCACAACTAGATTTAAGTGTGCAACTGTGCTGAAAAAAATTTCTCCATTTTTTTGAGCCTAGCCCTGGCCACTTGCAAGTTCACCTCCAGTGACAGAGGACCTTTAAAAGTGCACCGAGGGCCCCAGCTCCTGAGGGTGAATTGCTTGGCACGAATTCCTGTGCCAGTTGTATGGCATTAGCCAAACTGATGAGCAGAGTTCAAGGAGGACGGTCAGGGATGGAGCAGAAATAACCAGCAATCGTCTGTTTTACTATGCTCTCCCCCAAGATGAAAGCCTTCCCACTCTGAGCTGACCCAAAGGCCCTGCTCACGCAGCACGTCCAGCGCTGAGTACACAGAAAACCGTGTCTGGCTCTTCTACGTTCTATACCCCCAGCTCCCCTCCTACCCAAAGCTTTCAATACACCCCCTCCCCAACTGTGGTTCCTTGAAGATGATCGAGCTGAATCGATCGCTAGAACCTGGTCCAAAACTTAGCCCAAGGAAGGCCCAGAACAGAGGTCTGTGGATCATTCTCCGCTGAAGAAGGTCCTGAAGTTTGTTATTTTCACAAGTGTGCCAGTGATTTCCATCATCGGGCAAGCTTGGGAAATTGTGATTTGGTGCAAACACATAAATTTGAAGTAATGGAAATAAAAGAACTGGTACGGGAGTGTCGGGGGCAGGAAAGTATTTCCGGATGCTCCTCAGCCACTACCCCTCCCCCTGTAAGGGGACAGGAGAGGCACAGGAGGGAGCCTCAAAGACAACCAGTCCACAAATGATGGAGACACGTGATGCGTGGGACCAGGATAAAAGATAGAGTTTCACCTCAAAGGACCATACAATTGAGTTGCATAAACACCTAAACAAAACAGAAGGGGCTGAAGGAAAACTGCTTGGTGCCTTGGGCGCAATGGGTCTGGGAATGAGTCCTCCATGTGAGAAAATAGCTGGTAATTGGTCCTGTCTGCATATTAAGTGGTGATTGCCTTCAAGGGAGGTGCCGTGGAGATCACGCATCCTTTATGGAGGGGATCCAAATAGCTGTAGCCTTTCAAGAAAGGTTGACTCTGCTGAGCCCTGAAAATAAGGACCTGAAAAGCAACCAACCCACTTGTACAATAACCTTCAACTTAACCTTAGTTCACCTTAGGATTACCAACTACCTCCAAATTAGATGATTCCACATTTAAAACGGTTTCGATTGCAGTTCTTATTCTATCGCGCAAGTATTTCTCATCACTAGTGTCTGACTATTTAAGAATTAAAGTTAATCCATTTGCAGCACACCTAACAAGTCATACAAAGAACAAAGCATGTAATTCATGTCCCTCTCTGCCTGATTTGAGGAAAGGAAGCCTTTCCGTTGGCATATCCTCCTGTCCTGAAAGCCTTCTCTACTTCATTCCCAAGTTCTTAGCTGAAGCACTCACTGGTGAGTTGTCTGTAAGTTGAGCTGTGCTAACATGTCCATGTGGCAAACGAACAGTTATAGAAAGCAGCCTCTCCTGAAGCCAATTCCTGATCTCAACATACCAGCTGTTGTCTTCTGCAGGCACAGCTGACCTCAGGATGGCCAATGGAGACAAGGGCCCATTAGGAGTAATAATGAGTTACATGTATGGAATGCGTCCAACGTGCCAGGAGAAGGGCTGCTCATCCTTCCAGCTACACGAACCCATCTTTTGCTTCTTCTTAGCACTTGTTTCCCCTGACCTTGGGAAAGTCATCTTCCGGTCCTCCCGGCCGGGTCTCACGTGGCTCACCTATAGAGTAAGGGTTGAGCGGAGTAATTTCCAAACACCCTTCACCTCTCAACCACAGGAAGCCTGAGTCGTTAGGCAGAGCTTGGCTCTCTCTCTGAAAGTGCCTTCGTATCTATTGCCTGTCTCACATGGCCCAAAGCCATCGGCCAATTGAGAAGACAACAGCAAAGACCCTACGTCCACCCGCTCCAGGGGAAGCCTCCATCTCAAGCACAAAACTCAGAGCCAACTCCTCTCCTTTGTCTTCTGAACCGAGATTCAAAAGGGAGCTTCCCTGCACCCACTACTGTTAAAAGATACGGACACAGCATCCTTGGTGAAGCTCATGATACTCAGGATTGTGAGCAATTCCTGGCCCACATGCTGCCATGGCGCTTCTCTCCTCCCCTCACAAAGCAAACTAGAAAAGCTATTAGGGAAGGGCTAACTGGCATGCAACAGGCATTTAATAAATACTTGCTGAATTCAGGACATAATGAAGGTCTAATGAATTAGTGACGGGTGGGTAGGTGAGTGGGTAGAGGGAGGGAGGGAGAGATGGATGGAAGGATGGATGGAAGGATAGATAGATGGTGATTATGAATAGGAGCTCTGGTTCCATGTCTTAAAAACGGTGGGACTTTCGGAAAGCTATTTAAACTCTCTAGGACTTCGTTTCTGCACCTTAAAATGGCAGTAATAAAAGTTCCTGTCTCGTTGGATTCTTGTGAGGGTTAAAAGTGATAATTTGCATAAACTGATCAGCACTTTGGCCAGCTATTTTTATTGGAATATTGAGTGCAAGTCATCATATTACAAAGGAAATCTCGAATCACTCTAAATCATGAAAAAAGAAGACATTGAATACTTTAGAGTTAGTGGCATTTTGTTGCCTCCACACCCCTAGACCAATCATGAGACACCAGTGGGTTAGGAGTGGGTGTTTGAGAACACTACCTGTACAACAAGGGATGGGTGCTCAGAGAACATCTGTAACACGAATGGATGGAACGAACTGAATGAGTGAGAGAATGAATGGACAGATGAGGAAATGAAAAGGAATGGGAGATTGTCTAGTTCAGTAGTTCTCAACCAGGGATGATTTTGTCCTCCGGGGTATTTGACTATACCTGGAGACATTTTTGGTTGTCACAACCAGAAGATGCTACTGGTATCTAGTGGGTAGAAGTCAGAGACACTGCTCAACATCCTACAACACACAGGGCAGCCCACAAAAAAGAATAATGCAGACCAAAATATAATTAGCACAGAATTCAAGAAACCCTAGTCTACGTCATTGGTTTGGAAATGCTGCTCTTCCGTAGAATGTGTGTGTGGGTCTTTGTGTGTGTGTGTGTGTGTGTGTGTGTAAGCGTGTATGTGTGTGTGTGTTTTGAATAGTATGTCTAAAACTCAGTTTGATCTAAGGACCACTTTGATGTTTATTATACCCTTTCTGTCCTTAAGGGATGTACATCCACCTCACTGCAAGAAAGATCACGCTATAATGAGTTAAACTACAAGTCACCATGGAAGTCACATTTCTGAAAGACTGCAAGAGTCATTTGGCTCCAATATAAGGAAACCACAATATCAGAATTTCAAATTAAGGGGGCTTTTGACTTGGGAAAGTAGGAAATCGCCTTATTAAAAGATAATTTGGCCATGGAGTATTTTCCACATGGGCTAGTTTAATAATAAAAGGATTTCGATTTTGTGGACATCCTCTTTAGCAATTTGGAGATTTTCACATAAGCCAACAGAAAGATAACAACAATTGGTTTTCTGTTGGTCTGGGACTGTGTCTGTGGGTTAACTTTTAATCTGTGGATGAGAAAACTGTAATAACTAGCATGGAAACTTATCCAAGCAAAACCTACATTACAAAATCATGGAGCTGCTGATGCAATCCAGGAAACAAGGCTGATGACGTGCTAATTGAACCTCATTTCTGCTAGAACGCCCGCAGCACAGTCATCCTCCCCCACCAACACGTGACCTTCGCTTTCTTCCAGTCCTGGCACAAAACCACCCTACCCTCCACCCCAGAAGTCTTCTGGTCTCTGCCTACCTCTCCATCTTCAATTCACCCACTCTCCTTCTTGCATTATTTTTTTAGTGACCTTATTGTTTTTAAAAATTTATCGACTTTAAAAAATTTATGTATCATAAAATGCACAGATCTTAAGTGTATATAGTCTGATGACCTTTGACAAATATAGACTCTCTTGCTATCACTTAAATCAAGATGTAGACTAGTTCTGTATCCCAGAAATGCCCTTCTGGCCCCTCTCCAGTCAATCCCCTCATCCTCTGTACCCAGAGGCAGCTGCTGTTCAGATTTCTAGCACCATAAATTGGTCTTGCCTGATCTGGAATCTCACATAAACAGAACCATGAATTATGTCCTCTGCTGTGTCTGGCTCTTTGGCTCAACATTTATGCCTACAAGATTCTGATGTATTGCTACACATTTAAGTAGTTCTTTCCTTTTTATTGTTTAGTGGTATTCTATTGTATTGGAGACTATCGTGAGGAAAGTTGGTATAAACATTCTTCCACAAGACTTTTTTCAGCTCGTGCTTTTGCTGTTCTTGAGCGTTTACCCAGGAGTAAATCGCTGGGTCATAGAGCAATGCTTGCTTCTCCTGACCTTGCATGTTGATGCTCTAGCCTGACAGTTTTTTTTTAGTTCTTCAGAAGTACCTACTTTCATTCATTAGACTTCACGTATCTTCCCTTCACCTGGGTAATTCTTAACCATCCTCCAGATCCTGATTTCGATGTTACATATCAAGGAGCCTTCCCTGACTTCTACAGAAATTTACCAGGTTCTCCCCGCTAGGAGCTCCCATAACATCCTGGTATTGGAACCTGATGAAATGATGTATTTCAAATCTCTGTCTTCCTTCTGGCCTTTAACATCCATGGGGCAGGCATATATCTGAAGAAAATTCTAATTCAAAAAGATACACGCACTCTAGTGTTCACTGCAGCATTATTTACAATAGCCAATACAGGGAAGCAACCTAAATGTCCATCAAGGGATGAATGGATAAAGAAGACATGATATATTTATACAATGGAATATTACTCAGCCATAAAAAAGAATGAAATAATGCTATTTGCAGCAACATGGATGGACCCAGAGATTATCATACTAAGTGAAGGAAGTCAGACAGAGAAAGACAAATATATGATATTGCTTATATGTGGAATCTAAAAAAATGACACAAGTGGACTTATATACAAAACAGAAATAGACCCACAAACAAACAAACAAAAAAACTTATGGTTACCAAGGGGGAAAGGGGTGGGGAGGGATAAATCAGGACTCTGGGATTAACATATACACACTGCTATATCTATAACAGATAACCAGCAGGGACCTACTGTATAGCACAGGGAAATATACTCAGTATTTCGTAATAATCTAAAAGGGAAAAGAATCTGAAAAAAAAGAGATGTATATGAATGTATAACTGAATCACTTTGCTGTACACCTGAAACTAACACAACATTGTAAATCAACTCTACTTCAGTAAAAAAATCCATGGGGCAAGTATTATGTCTCTGTGGTATACAGCTAATAATTACATCTGACTCACTTAGTTCCCAGCACCAGCCTCATACGTGCTCATACATTAACACCTCTTGGATAGATGAGTGGATCAAAGGATGGGGAGATGAAGAGTATTGGAGATGGATTAAGCTAGACAGACTGCCTTCTATGGGATTCTTACGGGTCTTCCTATTTTCCCAGAGACCACTGGGGTGGGGGTAGTGAGCACATGGGGCCAAAGGGGCTGGGGACCAGGGCCCCTCAACCAAGTTCAATCAGATCATCTTGCTTATTTTAATCTGATTTATATATCACACTTCCAAGTAATATTTCATTGGAAGACAAGAATACCTTTTTGAAAACTAGCTTTTAAAATCACTGATCTAGTCATGGGCTCCCAACACAAACATCCCCAGGGGCCAGGAAATAATGTAACTAAGTCAAATAGGCAGGTTTTTTTGCATATCAAACACTACAAATAGCCTTCACTCCCACAAGGAACTATGCTCTCATTTTCCTCGAAACACACAGCCCACTTAATATAATAGGCAGTTACTTACTTTGAAGGCATAGCTACAGAAAAATGTTTATCCACAAAAAGAAAATAAAGCAAAAACGAAACAAACATAGCTGGACAAATAAGATTGTAAGTGGTAACTTACATTCATTTTTAGTACCAGGGAGACAATAGAGAGTGGTGGGGACTGTGTGCATCTATCTTAAAGGGGCAGCTTCACTTCAGTTTCAGTCACTTGCTGCCTTGTGGTAATGTGTGTGTGTGTGTGTGTGTGTGTGTGTGTGTGTGTGAGAGAGAGAGAGAGAGAGAGAGAGAGAGAGAGAGAGAGAGAGAGAGAGAGATGGAGTCAGACTCTCATTATTTTTAAATTTTGGTTTACACACATAGTATAGGATAAACAAAAACATATCTGTGGATCAAATAACAGGTATGAAAGTCAAGCCATAACCTCTGAAACTGGTCCAACTTCTCAATATCAAAAATGACAAAGCACAGACCTGGAGAGGTGAAATGACTCGCCCAGTTCTATCAGCTTGTTAGAGAAAGAGGTAAGATAAGGATCCAGGTTTGTAAACTCTCGGTCTAATGCTTCTTCATCTTTCCCACTCACTCTGGTCACTCCCTTGTCTATATGTTGATGTAGAGGACATTTCTGGTGGCCTCCTAGTATCATTCGTACCTTCTCCCATTGTAATGGCACAAAACGTTCAGGTGCTTCTCCCATCCCACCACTCACTGTATATTCCGTGTGTTCACGGGTGTGATGACGGCTTTCCCAGCTCTGTGATAATCCCATGCCCTTCAACAGTGATTGGTTCAGGAATCAGGTGAGTGCCTACACTTAGCCGGCCACGAGGAACGATTCCAAAGTGTGCATGAGATCCAATTTGGGCTGATGAGAGCTGAGTGATGTTTGGGAGATTCTGTGGAAGAAGTCCCCTCACTCCTAAGAGGGAGCCTCTGAGTCAACCTCCAGTTCATCCTCTAGATGTCCTGGCATTCATTCATTTCTTCAGCAGCCATTATGTGTCAAGCACTGTTCTAGACATTGTCAATATAGAACATGGATTTCAAATCATAGCAGGAAAAAACAGAAAATAAAGAACTGAAAAAGTAACTCAGTGTCATTCCAGATGGTGTCAAGTATGATGGAAAATATACAACATAAAAAGAAACAGAGTAGAGATGGGGTGAGTGGGTACACACCTATATAGGGCACGCAGAATATGTTAAGACAGAAACTATTAGAGCCATTCTGCCATCATGAGAGAAGCAGTCTGGTGATGAAGTCATTACACAGAGGAGGACAAGACCAAAGGAACTGCAAAGAAATACAGCCAGAACACCTAGATCAAGCTGGTCCTGAAGCTCGCATTGCTTCCAGACTAGCAGGTACAAGATTTCCCTATGGTTTAAGTTTGTGTGTGTGTGTGTGTGTGTGTGTGTAAATATATACATCACATATTCTTTACACATTCACCTGTTGATGGACACTCAGTTTGCTTCTACATCTTGGCAATTGTAAATAATGCTGCAGTGAACACTAGGGTGAATGTATCTTTTCCATCAGTGCCCCCATACTGTTTTCCATGGTGTCTGCCCCAATTCACATTCCCACCAACAGCAAACAAGAGGGTTCCCTTTTCTCCACATCCTTGCCAACATTTGTTACGTGTGGTCTTTTTGATGATGGCCATTCTGACAGGTATGAGGTGATATCTCACTGTGGTCCTGATTCGCATTTCCCTCGTGACTAGCAATGTTGAGCATCTTCTCATGTGCCTATTGGCCCTTTGTATCTCTTCTTCGGAAAGGAGACCACAGCACCTTAATTATTCCCCCATGGACAGTCTCCCATCCCTCTTTAACCCATTCTGCATTTTGCCATTCAATCAATTCAAACACTTTATAAAGATTTACTGAAGGTCTGGAGGCACACCAGGCAGTGGGGTGGTAGAGCTGAATAAGACAGAGTCGTTGCCCTGAAAGAGTTCACCATCTCCAGTGAGGATGGAGACACACACATTTACCGCACAGGCTCACACACAGGCCTACAGTATGCGAGCACGTGCTGGTTAAGCACGTTACTTCACTTACACCTCAGAAAGCTGCTCTAAAGCTGAGGTCAGCCAACTTTATCTGCAAAAGTCCAGAGAGTAAGTATTTCAAGCTTTGCTGTTCAAGATGTAAAATCAAGCATCCTGTGTAGATACTTGTATTATATATAACAAGAGAGGAAGCAAAGCTGCACAAATTGTTACGGATTCAAGTCAAAATAGAATACAAATTGAGTACAACTTTTTTGTGTAATACAAGTCTACTAAAGAGAAGAATGAAATCTTTTTGGAGGAGGCGGCGTTTTGCTTAATTGGGGTTCAAAATTAGTGTTTGCTGTCGTCCAATCAACTTCAAATGGTCATCTGTAAAAACCACTCTCCAAGGAACAGACTCTTTGGAGAAGTAGCTGATTCCAGGGCTGAGGCAGGACTTATAGAAGATAAGCCTAAAGCATCTTGTCATGCCGGAAAACAAGGAAATACTAACACACACACACAGTTACGGGGAATATCAAAGGGACACAGGAGCCGACTGGAAGAGCTCTCAATGGCCAAAGACAACAATGTGAATGACAAAATAATTAAAGGAGTATTAGATTATGCCCCAAAGTATATAATAAATATCCACGAGGCCATATTGGTATAAATAACTTATTGAATAAATAAATAAATGAGACAGCAATAGACACATCCGTACAGAAACATTCTAAATAATTTCTGTAACGACTCCCTGCTGGAGGACGTGCAGCGTAACTCCCAACTCCTTAAGTGTGCCTGCACACAGTGACCCAAAGGGCACAGGAGGGAGGAAGAAAAGAGTTCCGTGGCAGTGGAGAAGCCTAAGGAACACTATCTCAGCCGGTGATCAAGTCCACATCAGTGGTGCTAAGCCATGCGGAGAGGTCGGTACCATGTGATAAAAACGGCACTTTATCTCCATGGTCTTCATGGTCGCTGAGCCTGCGCGTCCGGAGCCTGTGCTCCGCAATGGGAGAGGCCACAGCACTGAGAGGCCCGCGTTCCGCAAAAACAAAAACAAAAACAAAAAGCAAGCTTTGGACATATTTGGCCTTTGGGCCATAGCATACCAACCCCTACTCTAAATTAGCTACTTTCATTCCTATTTTGTAGTTGAAGACACTGAGGTTGACGAGTAATTCAAATCTTATCAGAGTTCATCGAACCCTGTTATGACCAATTTCAAAGTCTGTGCCCTTTCTATCTGTAGCATAAGAAGATGCTTCTTGCCCTGCTCAAAGCCATTCATGACTCTTCGTGGACTCTAGGAAAATTCTGCACTCTACAGGCTGGTCATCCAGGCCGTCCACACCGGGACGCTCACTGACCTTCCAAGCCCCCTCTCCTCTTTCTTTCCACAGCCCCTGACTCTGATCTCTCCAAAGTATGACTGGTAAAACAATTCATCCAGTATTGCCTTATGACTCATTGTGTTATGAGCACATACACAACACAATTTCAAAAGCAGTTACATTGCTTTTGGCTGCAAGGACTAGAGTTCCCAATTTTAAATGGCTTAAACTGTCCATTAGAACATTCTGTGATGATGAACATAATCACTGATGGGGCCGTCCTACATGGCAGACTCAGTGCATGTGGCCACTGAGCGCTTGCAACGCGGCTAGTGCCAGTGAGGAGCTGAAGTTTTTATGTTACTTAACTCTAATCAAAGTTTAAATTTAATGAACCATATATGGCTAGTGGCGCTGACCACCACAGAAATGCAATGCAAATCAAAACTACAATGAGAAAGCACCTCACAACTCTTAGGATATCTAGTATCAAAAAGACAAGCATAAAAAACGCTGGCAAAGAAATCCTTATACAAGGGAACCCTTGTACACTGTTGGTGGGAATGTAAACTGATACAACCACCGTGGAAAACAGTATGGAGCTTCCTCAAGAAATGAGAAGTAGAACTACCACGTGATCCAGCAATCCCACTTCTGGGTATATTTCCAAAGGAAACAAAATCACTATCTCGAAAAGATTATCTGTACTCCCATGTTCATTGCAGCATAATTCACGATAGCCAAGTTATGGAAACAACCTAAGTGTCCATCAATAGATGAACAAATAAAGAAGATGTGGAATATTATTGTCTAAAATAGAAGAAAATCCTGTCATTTGCAAAAACATGGATGGGTCTGGAGGGGATTATCTTAAGTGGAACAAGCCAGACAGAGAAAAACAAATGCCTCATGGTATTACTTATATGTGGACTCTTACAAAAATCCAAACTCAAAGAAACAGAGAGTAGAAAATTGGCTGCCATGGGCTGGTGGGTGGGGAGATGGGGTGGGAATGGAGAGAGGTTGGTAAAAGGCTGAACAAACTTTCAGCCACAAGATGAATAAGGTCTGAGGATCTAATGTACGACATGGTGACTGTGGTTGATAAGACTGCATTGTATAATTGACATTTGCTAAGAGTAGCACTTAAATGTTCTCACACACACAGAGAAAAAAGGTAAATAGGGATGTGTTAATTAGCTTGACGCAGGGCATCCTTTCACATTGTATACGTGTATCAAATCATCACACTGGACACTAAATATCTTGCAACTGTATTTGTCAATTACACCTCAATAACACTGGGAAAAAAATAAAGTACTATTTTAACCACCCCCCCAAGAAAAAGCTCAATTTCATCACCAGGCACCAGCTCTCTCCCTTCTCCTCTGACAGCCTCAGAATTGCACAGCAGCCCCCACGGATGAGGGAGGTGTGCAGTCATTTCAAGCCTCTGGTCCTTACGTTAAAGCACACAAAAGCAAGAGTAATGGGCAACAAGAAGTCTGTACTCTGTACTCTCTCTCTTATCAGGGAGGAAAGGCGTTTTAGGAAGTCCAAGGAGATTTCCTTGAAGGTCCCACTGAACAACACTGAGCCACACGCTCACCCTAAAAGCAAAGGAAGCTGGGGGAGCAGATACCTGGCATTTCCACCCCACGGTGGGTTGAAAGAGGGGTAGAGAGATGGCAGTTGTGGGTGCATCCACAGTGTCTCCCAGGGTGATTGTGAGTGGTTACTTACAATTTTATAATTATTGAATGCACATCTTTCTTATGGTTTTTCTGTTTGCCCCAAGAAGTAAACTGTAAAGTCCTTTAACAGTAAAACTGTGACTTACTTATTTGCACCTGAAAAGGTTTTCAAGAGTTTTTTTTTTTAAACTGACCAACAACATTGTTTGGAAAGAGAATCGATTCAGACTCCCAGCCACCCTTCAGTTCTTGGAGAAAATCACAGCCAGGCCAAATGGTTCAAAAAATTATAGTCCCATGAAATGAAGCAGCAGAATGCCATTAGCGTAGGGGCACAGCTGGTGATCCAAGGCCAGCCTGACGTTACTAAGTAGAGACCTGGGTACAAATGTCAAAGAAACCGGCTCTTGGAAATTAAATTTAAACCACTTGGAAATGATTTATCCGTGTATGCCATTTCCTTGCAAGAATAAAGAGCTCTGAAGAAAAACCACAAAATGAGCTGGAGACACTGCTGGACCATTTCTAGGGGGCGGGGATCCCTGCTGTTACATACAGTTGCCCTGTCTTGTGAGAACCCTCACAGCAGAACAGGGCAAATTCCAGCTCTGCTAAGTTGTGAGACTATCACCAGTTCCACAAGTCCTGGGTGGTGCTTTACTCTTGCTCATTAAATGCTTTTTTTCACAAAGACAGCAAAGTAACAACTTCAACAAGATGGCGGAGTGTCTGACACATTCGGGGCTGTACTCCAACCTTTCCCGTAACTCCTCCACCATCCTCGGTGCATTGACTGCAGACCACAGATACTAAGCTTATTAACCTCCCTTGCGGTGTGGTCTGTATCTAAAATGAGAACAAAAGCAACAGCAGTAATAGCTAACCTGCTGAATGCTTAATGCATGCTGGAGGTGGGCTAAGTGATTTACATCCATTCTGGTATTTAATTCTCACAATGACCCTCCAAGGGAGGTCCTATCCTTATCCCCATTTTCCAAATGACTGAAGTGTAGGCTCAGAGAGTTCCATGTCCAAAGTTGTTAGCAAGTAAACGGTTGAAGCAAGATTCCGATCCACTCTGCTACGAACAAGCGGCTGGATGGCAATGTTTACCTTTCCTTCACGGGGCTCTTCAAAGTATAATTCTGTACTTGTGTGATTATCAGATGAAGGTCTGGTTCAAAACAAGCTGTGAACCCCGGAACGAGAATCTTTCTGTGAGGTCCTCGTTGCTCACCATCTGCCTAACACAGCACAAGTGCACAGTGAGAGGTATTATTACGAATGTCCAAATGAATAAGCGAAGGTCTTTAAATGGGTCTGGGGTTTGCCTCAGACTGTCAGAAGGCAGATGAGTCAGCTCTCAACCTGAATGAGTGGGTTCCATTAAATTGCTTTAAAAAGACAAATTATAATCGATAAAAGACCAATAAAGGGGTATCACGTCTAATGAATTTAAAAATTTGGAAGACTGAAAATTATTTGAGAGGGTGTGATGGAAGCAGCTTCCAAATGAAGGTCCCGGCACGACTGACATTGCCCTTGGCACGTGGAGGAATCAACAGGAAGATGGAGTTTAACTTTCGCGGCTTCCAGGCCGTCTCTCGTGGAGGGAGGTCTCCGTGCACTGCACAGCCAAGTCTTCCTCCAGAAGACGGAAGGCCCGCATGTGTTCCCACGGATGCTCCACCAGCCCCACTCACATTTTGTTCTTACTTCACTTCCTAACACTTAAACAAACTAAAAACATTACCATAGTGCACCATATCATTTAATAATCAGAGTGTGGCTGTATTGCTATGTTGCTTGTAGGATTGGGGACAGATGTTTCAAGGGAAGAGAAGGAAGGAAAAGCATCTTAAATACTTCTTTTTGCCTAAACCCCTCCCTTGCACCTGGTTTCAGGGCTTCTCTTGGTCTTACCAAACGGTCCCATGTGAAGACAAAGTAGGTTTTTTTAAAAAGACCTGGATGCAAAATGGAATTGAATATAGGGGTGGCTATAAGCTGCCTTCCAGTTTCTAAGGACCTAGGTGCTGTTTGCTAAGGCAATTTCATTTGGCCCCCATAGGAGAACGACGTATATGTTCCTCGAAGCTGTAGGTTCTCTGCACGTCACGTCTAGAAGTGTTTCTCAATTTCAATGCACCTCAATAGTTCTACGGGCTGCATTTCACTGGCAAATTCTGATGCAAGAGTTAAGATGCGAATTCTTGTTATTTCTTCCACCTTTCATGTTTACAAGACAGTATAGCTGGTTCCCTGACAATTGGGAAGCCAGGAGTGCTCCCAGGAGGCACAGGGAATGGCTCCAGCAGCCACCAAAACGTACTCCTTGGAACATATAAAATGGAAAAGACAGTAGGATTGTTTGTTTGATAATCAGTATCAAACCCAAACGTTTTACGTGATTTTAAAAAAAAAAGAGAGAGACAAGTGCATCCTTGACTTGGTAACATTTATTCAGTATTCTTTGAAATTAGCAAGAATAGGAAGAAGCACATATCAATCAAATACAGCCACAAAAATGTCCTGGATATAAATAAAGATGCACTATGAGAAATACTCACTACTGAAGGAACAGGTACGCTCTTACATTTACTACCCCTTAGCAAGGAACAACTATAAAAACCTTGACTTGTAAAGGAAAATACAGATTCAATTTGATCATAATTTGCCTCACTAGGCCCTGTCATCATGTATGTTTTCAAGGCCTAGCCTGACAAATGTTACGAAAATGACAAAAAGAAACTCAAGCGAATGTTTCCAGTTTCCGCAACGTTCAACGAAACAGTGCAGAAATAAGTTACTTACCCATGCACAGAGTAAGGCAAAGGCTAATTTCATAAGGGTTAGGAATAATAAATTTAACTAGGTTCTTTTTCACAGGACAAACACTTCAGACTTCTTTTTAAGTAATGGGTATACTGTATTATGGTTCATACTCTACATGTGTTTCCTAACTCTACTCAAAAAGCCAACACTCACATGTCAAAGACGAACTTGTCCTCGCTTAGACTTATTCTGTAACAACCGCAGAAAACAATCTGGGTTTCGTGATAATATCTACCGTGGAAAGTGCACACACTAGTTGAAGCATATAGTTTAGAGAGCTGCAAGTATGTTAAAATGTAGTCTAATGGATGCCGCAAATTCCGTTTTTAAAATATTTTTTTCAAACCAAAAGCTGCAGAAAATTAGTTCTTAAATATTCTACCGAGAACTCTTGAGCAGCGAACGTTTTAAATTTCTTAAGCTTTTCATTTTCTTAAAAATAGTTAAATGAATGTAGTAGCCCATCTTTTTGAAAAATAATCCCCCAAAAGATTACAAATCTTTTGTTTTAATCAGTGTGACCAAGGGCTTGTCATCGGGGCTGTAATCCTCATAGGCGATGGGGGTCACATCATACATCGCAGGCCGGGATTTCTTTCCAAACCTGAAATCACAGGGAGGGAGGACTCTGGTTAGAGAACTGTTGGCTCTCAAGTCCTGTTAAAGGTAATTGGTGACAATAACTTATCTTCAAGGATCAAATGGAACTATAAAAGTACTCTCAGATATCCTCTCTAGCTAGTACAGAAATTTAAGACTTCTTGATATTAACATTGAATGAGTATAAATATTAGCCTTTGGCGTGGGAGGGCAAAAATTGGATTTCACAGAACGTAGAGTCCAAATTAATAGCGAAGCTTGTCGGTTAAATCTTGGAAGAGCAGTCAGGCGTGACGGCTCTACAATAGGTTTCCAGAAAACATGTATCGATTTGTCTTCTTCTCAGACCCAGAGCGATTTGGAGAGGCAAGTTTATTTGACGTCCACTCTAGTGCCTGGAATGCAGAGTGGCAGGGTGGGCTTCTCTGCACTGTGTACAGCCTCTCCCCTGGGACTTGCAGGAGGGCTGTGAGGGCTCAGAGGCCACCTGAGGTCCCAGGACAGAGAAAGGCAGAGAGAGGAAATGACTTCAAATAACAAGGTGTTAGTCTACAATCTGTGCGGGCACCGCCCATCCCATGGCATCCACCTATCACTCCCCAACGCCCATGTACACACAGGCCATCCTTTCTTCTCTGAGCACAAAGCCATTGTCCCAACAGGCTTGTATATATCAAAAAACCCCTTGACAGCAGGACTGAAGCGCAGAAGCCAGGAGCGTCAAAATCCAATTTCAGGACTTCCCACCAAACCAGTGTTAAAACGGCGATTCTTCAAATAAAGCCAATTCAACTTCTGGGTGGTCTCTTCCCTTTCAAGACCTCACCTTCCCTAAAGGCCCCTGGAGGGCAATAGGATTTAAACAATCTTCCCCACTAGCCCGCCACCCCTCCTCCCTTTTATAAACAACATCTTTTAACTGTTTCAAGTCCAATGGAGCCTATTAAAAAAGAAATTTTAAAAGAATCTCAAATTTTGAAAGGATTGCCAGGATGGGCCCCCAAGGACTTCTCCGGGCTTATTTCCCATGGCTTTAATCCCATCTCCCCACCTTTCTATCTCTTCTTTTTATATCTTGGAAAGTCTGTCTTCTCACATACAGAGATGAGAAGTAGAATCAAGTGGGAAGTGAGAAAACGTTGCCTTCTTCATATGATCTCTTATTTTTAAACATTCATCAATCTTGTATTCCGATTCACTCAAGATTTATTGGCCTTCCGGAGTTGCAAAGGCACAAATCATGCCAGATAGGCACCCAGCAAAGTGCAAAGATAAAGAGTTAAAGCATTCTGCCACCGAGAAGCCACAGCTCCTGAGGCACTATTAAAAAGTCTTCAATGAAATTATGTCTAACATGTTAGCCTCACCGAAGGTCCGGAGTTGTGTGGGCATAAATGTGGATTGGACTCCAGCCTGAGGTCTGTGTATCTAAACTGACTGAGGTCTGCACAATCTGAGAAGAGGAAAAGGGCAACAATATAAAAGCCAACGGGCTCTTAACACTTTCTCCCAAGTCTGAAGATTTCGGAGGTTACTTAAAGGAGGAAGCATTTTGACAACCTATTTCTCATAAAATAGCTAGATACACCGGCAACAATATGCCACCAATAATATTAACTTAATTAATTAAAAAAATCAGGAAATCCCAGTGTAAAGCTCTCTGTATCCAAACATGGTAACCACGGGACGCTTTCCTGCAGGAACTCCAATGGGAGTGTCGTCGCATCCTATGCAGCCTGTGAATCAATCGGTTAGCCAGCAGGAAAAAGCCAAGCAACGTAATAAGTTGAATACAGGCTTACAATACCCATTTTATTTTTTATATGATTCCAGTTTGAAGAATAATCTGTTTCCTCCAAATCTAGAAAGTTGAATGCCTCCATGTTGTGCAATCCGTCCACAAGCTGCAGTTCGAAGGGCCGTGACCTTACATTGCTGTCGTGCAGCTGGACACTGACAAGGCAGGTTGGAGGATGAGCGTTCCAGATCCACGGAGCACAACAAAGCAAGAGCTGAAGGCACTCAAGAGCTGCCACGCGTCCACCGCACACACACACAGTCAACTGAAGGACGACACGCATTGCTTTGTGTCTGCATGGGAAACTCAGCCTGGATCGCAAAGCGTAACACTGGTGCAAGGGTACCTGGTGAAAGTACGACTAACACCCCCAGCACAACTGGAGCTGGATTCCTTGCACTATGACCTAACCAGCTCCTGAGAAGCCTCCAAATTCCTGAGGTGAGACACAGAAATCCCCACCCAAAGTGCAGCATCTGCTATTTGGAAGCTAAGATGTGCAATGAAGTAAGACTCTCCTTCCATCTCCCACACCTATCAGAGTAGTGATCTCAGAGTTAGTGCAAAACAAATGTGCATTCATACTTAAATTTCCAACGCTGACAGCTTTTTATACTTCCTTAGTGTCTCAGAATTGGGTGGATGTTAAGGAATAAGCTAATACCTACAGAATTCCATTTTAAACTCTCAGGCACTAAACCAATGTCAGAGCTTGCCTATGTTACGGCAGGAGTTTTTATGCAACTGTTCTTTTTTTAAACAATGCACTGTTTTTCCTTACCCTAAAGGGACATCTTAATTGCTTAAAAAAAAAAATTGGAAGCTAGGGAAAATGAAAATGTAGACCTTGGATTAGCAAACTATAGTCTGCAAGCTAGTAATAGCCTGTTGCTTGTTTTTTAAATAAAATTTTATTGGAACACAGTTTGTGCCCATTCATAATGCCTCTGGTGCTTTCACACAACAAAGGCAGAGCTGGTCACAAAGACCCAGAGGCCATACGGCCCACAAAGTCTAAAATGTTTCACAGGCCATTGATGAAGACCATTGATAGGGGTCACCCACAGTCTCTCTGCAAAGGATTTAGCATCGTGTCTGGCTGTGTGAACCATCCTAGAAGCACTAACAGCAGTTGTGCAGCCGTGGTATCAATGTCACTGACAGCTCAAACGTCATAGTTGGTGACCAGTCTTGTGCGCCTTATTTTACTAAAGAAACAAAAGAAACTGAAACCAGTTATGAGGGAGGTCAAAGTATGTACACTCTTCTAGCTCATATTCCCCTGGAAGTCAACAGCTAAACAATACCCCCAGGAACGGCAGGTGGATGTGAGCTTTAAAAAGGCCCACATCGGGAGATGCTGTTTGAGAAAAAGCGACTCTGTCCTTTCCCAGCTCTCTTTTTGTTTGTTTGTTTTCTGTGATCGGGCACTTATAGCTGGTAGAGCAGTACGCAATCAGCAGGTAAAGTGTGACCTCAGATGCAGAACTTACAGAGCTGTGGCTTCACTCCTGCCAGTCTGTCACAAAGTCTTTGCAGCCTGAGTGTAAGCAAAGCAGCTGCAGAACATAGGAAAGGAGGGGGCTCCCTTCTCAACCCAGCACCAGCACCAGCTGACTGCTGACGTCAGAATCACCAGACACTTCCCGGGTCACTAGGGAACGTCACAGATGACCCAGTCAGGATTCATCCTGTGTAGCTGCTCGGCTGCAGTCATTCTGATCCAATGTCACCTCCAGGCTAGTGGCAGGGAGACAGGCCATGAAATGCATGTTAGCTACAGGCTGATGCTCAAAACTAGGAAGAGGGGAATTGCAAAAAGGACTCAGTTTTCGTCAATGCCTTTCCAGGGTCTCCAGGAAAAGGGGCAAAAGGGCCAACCAGCCAGAGATCCAGCCAGGGCCTCTGGAGAACCATGCTGTAGAAGCCACAGGTCATAGACGAATAAACTTTTAGACAGGAATGTCCTCAGATATTTGGGAAGGCACTGTATTAACATCAATGGTTTTATCTGCAGTCACTGGTGCATGCAGGAGCTCGCTGGTTAGGAATTCTGCAGTAAATATTTTTGATAAAAATCAGTACCGAATAAGAACCAGGTTTATAAATGCTTTCAAATTTATTCTTTCCTTCCAAGAGTATTCAGTTAAGTATCTTTTCAGTGGGCTATATAAGCAGGAAGCCCAGAAGAACCTATCTTAACTTATTCCAGGGCTGAGATAAAATACTCTTCTTCCTCTTGAATGCAAAAGGACCTTAGTCAGAGATTCCTCCAGGGTAGGGGAGTGTGGAGGGAATCTGATTTCTTGGGGCTCCCAATACATCCCCGTATAGAGCTATGGAGTCTGCTCTTTCCTGGTGAACTAAGCCCCTTCAGGAAGACTTTTGAGAAACAAATGAATTTGTCTACTCTCCTTTTCTTTTTACATCCTCTACCTCTCATCCAATGTTTTCAAGATACTCCAAATACCCCTGGCAGGCTGGTACCACTTACAAAGCTGGTGCCCTGGGATGAATCTACTTCTCAGGCAGGTCAAGACATCCTATCCCAACCCCTCACCGAGATCATCCATTCATTTCAGACCTCAAATTATAGTGACGTCTACCATGTGCCAGGACCCACTGGAGATACAGTAATAAAACTCACTGCTGTCTACTCAAGAGGAAAGAGTCAAATAAGCAATTAAGATGAGATTGCAGGGATTCACCTCAATGTTTCCTGGAAGCTGTGTTGCTGAGTTGTTGACTCTTAAACAAAGGCTCCCACAACGAGGCTCATCTGTAGGGCTTGACCTGGAAGAGGGTTAACTCTCTCTTCTCCCCCAAAGTTACAGAAGTAAGGCTAGTGCAGCTCCCACGAAGAAGCTTCCCTGGGCTTTGGGGCAGATGCTCTATATCTCCCAACTTCTCTCATCCACTGGCTCCTCTCCTTGGAAGCCAGGTTCTGGTTTTTGTTTCCCCTGGACTCACTCTAAGACCTAAGTCTTAGGTTTGCGGGTTTCCTTTGGAAGAAAACTAACTTTCTGAACCTCTGAGCTTCTATGCCACTCAAGCAGAATTCGGATCTGCTTGTGTCTTGAACAATATCAATCACAACGTCCCAACAAAGATGATGCAAGTAATAGTCCCCTGGAGGCTCAATCTTGAGACATCAAGCTCAGTCCCCTTTTTGCTACAGCACACTCACTTTCTGAACTGTGTGCTTCAGATTGTTCTACCAACTGCAGGAAAAGATGATGCTTTTAATACACAATATCACTATTATCTTTTTAGTAAACACTCCTTGCAAAACTCAACAAAATTAGATGAACTGATTTTTTCCGTGTTGTAACAGATTTGGAGAAGTAAATGTGGTGTTATCTGTTTATACAATCTTTAAATATTTGTAATTTAATTTGATTGTCATAACTCTTTAAGGAGGTAGTTCTCCCTTCCCACAGTTGAGGGAACTGTATTTGTGGAAGGTTAAATCATCGGTTTAAAATACAGTCAGGGACTTCCCTGGTGGCGCAGTGGTTAAGAATCCGCCTGCCAATGCAGGGGACACGGGTTTGAGCCCTGGTCCGGGAAGATCCCACATGCCACGGAGCAACTAAGCCCATGCGCCACAACTACTGAGCCTGCGCTCTAGAGCCCGCGAGCCACAACTACTGAGCCCATGGGCCACAACTACTGAAGCCTTTGCGCCTGGAGCCCGTGGTCCGCAACAAGAGAAGCCACCACAATGAGAAGCCTGTGCACCGCAACGAAGAGTAGCCCCTGCTTGCCGCAACTAGAGAAAGCCCACATGCAGCAACTAAGAACCAAAGCAGCCAAAAATAAATAAATCAATAATTTAATTAATTAAAATAAAATACAGTCAGGTAATGGAGCAGTCAGGCTTAACGATGTCGCTCCAACACCCAGACTCACGCTCTTTCTATGATACCACACTAATTCCTGTCTCTACAGGAGCCTTTCCTCCAGGAGAGGACACTATTTTATACAATACGAACTCTAACAGCCGAATGACCATCATTTGACTTTCTTTAAATAAGCCCTTAAATCAAATGGGTAATTTATGCTCACACTGACCGTTAGAAGAGCAACACAGCTAAACATATCCCCCCCAAAAATCATCAAAAAATGTTTCACGACTCCTAGACATTGTTGTCTAGGTAGTAATGTAGTGATAAAGAAGTGAACACGTATAAGAGACCATATCAAGAAGCCAATTATGATGACATGGAGAAATAGAGGGAGTTTGGGTTCTTGAAGGTATTGTTAAGTCATGAAATGAAGCAACTCCAGCAGTATTATATTTTAGACTTCTTATGGGAGATGCAGTCATTTCAGCATAATAAGGCATGAAACAAAAAATAAATTGAGATCATAAACTATAAAAAAAAATGTTTCACACACAGTGATGAAGAGTCAGGTATGTATAACAGAGATAAACACAAAATGAATGAATGCATTCAACGAAAACAGAAAGCCAGCAGCAAAGTAAAGGGGTTTGCTTATGAAACAGCCTAATTGTCCGGTCCCCCAACACTACCTTGAACTTATGTTTTATTCTTTGAAACCCTCCTTGGGGATGTAAAGTCCTGTTCATAATATAACCCTGATACTGAGGATGCACATGTGAGAGCAGCACCTCCCTTCCGCCTCCTCCCGCCGCCCACCTGGCATGCCGGATGGAGGCGATGGCACTGCTGAACTCGCTGTCGATGCTGCGGCAGTTGTAGAACTCCTCGTAGGCCGGCCTGGAAGAGCCCTGGTACTCGATGCGGCTGATGCGGCAAATCCCCACAATCAGGATGACGAGCATCAGGATGAAGGCGACGCAGAGGGCGCCGATGATGATGTAGAGGGAGTGCCGGGGCATGTTGGTGAGGCTCTCCGCCATGTGCCCGGACTTCCACTGGATGTCTGAAGGCGGAAATAAGCAAACGGCTGCGGATGAGTTGAGGCCTTTTGAATGGGAAGGACTTTCTTGTCCTCACATCGGGAACCTAAAATATAAGGGCTGTCCAAGCTGGGAAGAATTGTTTTCTATGGATAATCCAGACCAAAGGCCTTACTGTATACGGACCTCTTACAAATCATTAAGAAAAAACAGGAACATGCCATAGAAAAGTGCACAAAGAATATAAAAATGAATTCACCAAGGAAATACGTAGAAAATTCTTTAGCTTCATAATTATTTTTAAAAATGCAATTCCTATATCAGTTCCCAAATATTATTTTTAAATTTTGATAACCACAGTTGACAGGGGTACAGAAATGGGGACTGTGTGAATGGATACACAGCCCCTGTGCGGACTGCATGGAGTTTCCTTTGACCCAGAAATTTCAATGTTCCGAATATATGCTGAGGAAATGGTCCTATAAATGCATAAAGCCCTGGGTGCAAGGATCTTCATCTCAGCAGCACAATTTTTAAATGTTAGATTATCAACTATCACACATTTAGAAAAAAGTTCAGAAAATAGCACAGACACCCATGTACTCACCACTCAAAGTTAATAAATGTTCCTATTTGACCTTCTTTGCTTTATATTTTTAAAGGTTTTTTTTTTTTTAAGAAATAAAATGTTATAGATATAGCTAGAGTCTCTCAACCCCATAGTCTCTCTCTACCCCACCAACAGACAACACAATTCGTAAAAGTGGAAAAATGGGAAACAACCTAAATATTCAACTCTTAGTGAGACGGAGAGATATTCACCAAATAGCAAAAGAATAAAAAAAAAAAAAAGTGTTACCAAACAGAACCTAGTTGTAGAGTACAATCACATATGAGCTTCCAACGTCTACCTTACTGAAAAGCTCAGGATGGAGTGATACCAATGATGAACATTTGTTGTTTTCTTACTATGCTAAGCTTTTTGAAAACATCTCATTTAATCAGCATAACCCCCGGAAGATACATTATTCCTTCTCCCCACTTTACAGACAATGTCTAGGAAGCTGACGTCACTTCCCGGGTGAGCATGTTGGCAAGTTTGGGTCCAAGTTCTTAGCCTCTGCCTCACACAGCAGTGTGCTAACGACAGTGATCTCTGAAAAGCAGGCCTGCGTGGGATTTTTATTTCCTTCTTTACACATCTCAGTCTTTTCCAACCAAAAAAAAAAAAGAGAGAAGAATGCAGTCCGTTTGTAATAATTAAAAAGTAAGCAATAAGTCATTTGAAGAAAACACCCATGGGATTATCTTCCAGCATAACTAGCAGAAGGGGTGTGAGCCTTGGGACCACACTGACCTTGCTTCCAATCCCAGCTGCAAGGTTTACTTGACCTCCCTGAGCCTCAATTTCTTCCGTTATAAGAAGATAATTGCAACATATACCCTATAAGCTTGCTGTGAGCGTTAAGTTAGAAAACGTGTAAAGAAAAGTAAGAAAGTCCACTGCTGGGCTCATGGTGGGTGGTCCCTAAGGAGGAGCAGCTGCAGTGGTGGAAGAGGGAAGGATGCAGAGGAGGAGGACCCTATCCTCTGAGGCACACACTCTGAGCTGAGGATTGTCGGGCATTGCCCTGTGCCCATTCAAAAAACACCAACCTGGGCTTCCCTGGTGGCGCAGTGGTTGAGAGTCCGCCTGCCGATGCAAGGGACACGGGTTCGTGCCCCGGTCCGGGAAGATCCCACATGCCGCGGAGCGGCTGGGCCCGTGAGCCGTGGCTGCTGAGCCTGCGTGTCCGGAGCCTGTGCTCCGCAACGGGAGAGGCCACAGCAGTGAGAGGCCCGTGTACCGCAAAAAACAAAAAAAAAACAAAAAAACCCACCAACCTGGATGGGCATGAAAAAAGTGGATGGATGGACATAATCGCTGTATCTGGCACAGGTCAAGAGTGTCTAATTATGTCCCGTTTACAGACCTGCATACAAATGGAATGGTTCAGATGATGTGACCAGGATTTGAAAGGAAGCTGTGGAGATTAAAAAGGGCTAGATAAGATCAAAGAGAAACTGAACTTGGCAAAGAGGATGCCTTCTCTACTTCACTCACACCGCCACCTCCACCACCATCACCTCCAGGCCATGATTTCCACCTTAGGACTCTGGGTGCTTGGAAATGGGATTCAGGGGTGGGTGGGAATGGGCCTGTCTTCCTGTGAAATCCTCAGGCCTGTTTCCACTGTCCCACTTTAGGCGAGAGTATTTGTCACCTCTGGGTCCTCACACTCTCATCTTAGCGACATCTTCAGTGACACTGGAGTCTCAGAATCAGCTATTCTTTCCCTTGAAACGTTACGATCTGCACAAGAGCACAGGTAAACACCCAAACAAGGATCCGAGTGTGCAGACCTTTTTCCTAGAAGCCTAATGGAAAACTGACCCATGCCCTGAGCCTGGCTGGTTCCTGAGAGTTTGAGAAGAACGGGATGAATGAAGTGACTTCTGAGTGCGTGTCCAGATCTTCTGGCTCCTGAGTTTTACACCAAGGCCCTCGAAGTCTGGTGTTGCCACTCGAGCCTGCCTCCCTGATGACAAAGCCCGTACAGCCAACGCACACACAGGCAGACGGAACGACATAAATCACTGCAAGTTAACGGCCGCAGCGGAAGAGGGGGAGTGTTTCGTGAAACCAAGACTCAGTCCCAGATTGGCAACCCTTTCATCTGGCAGTAACCTGGTGCACATGGAGAGAGACAAGTCATCTTTCTGGCTGAAAGAGAAGCATGACTCACTCGATTTCCAAGTATTTCAACATTCTCTGAAAAATTCAGTCGTAGGCCAGAGTCCAGCACTCACAGGGTGTGCTGTAACACTCACTGAGCACTGTCACGAGGGCAGCCAATCCTGTTTCTACTCCAGCTCGGGGGAGCGCTCAGATCCGATCGTGCGGCAGCCACACAAGTTCTTGATGAGTTCCTATGGTCAATCACACCTTCGTGTAAATAGCTTACACGTCACACTGATTGTGTATAGACAGCCAGTGCACAATCGCACATGGCCACTGAAGCAGAAAACCAACTGTACTAGGTTACGTGCTCGGCACACCGCCCCAGGCCTCATAGGCTGCCTAAATTGCTTGCATTTCTGACCATCTGCTCTATTTCCCCAAACTCTGAACTCCAAGCTGTTTGGACTTTCGGGAAAACTTTCTCAAAATTTCTCCTGAACCTCTGTTTCTCCTCCCTGCCCCTGCCCTTTGCTTCTTCCACCCTATTGTCATCTGAAAGTTGACTGATAAGTGATGTGGCTGCTTTGCACGCTAGGTGGATTGGGAGGCAAGCTGGATCTGAATAAATCCAACACAGGGTCTGCGAGGCAGCAAATGTATCTGCAGCAGGTGGCTGCAGCTGCCGTCTCCCGGTCCATAAGCCATCGCTCTGCCGCATACAGGGAGTCCCAGTGCCCGGATCATTTACTATAGTGGCTGCGGCAGGGCTCGGAGAAAAATCATGCACCAGAGCGCGCTGGAAGGGATGACCTCACCAGTCTCGGCACGTGCGTGACCAGGAACGCAGGCACACCAACTGTTCAGGGAAAAAATGTCGCACTTCTGGGTCTCAGGGAGCATTTGCATTTCGGTTTAAACTCAATCTGTTTGAGGGTTTGTATCTTCTAAAGTGCTTTCGCCTTTAACATTTCAATCGGTACGAAAATAGGAGCTACGTAGGGGCTGGACTCGGAGCCTTTGCTCAAGGTAAAGCAGGTAGTCAGCGGCCAAGCTGAGGATAAAACGAGACCCACCGACCACCTCCACTCCACCAAAGAGACCTCATTCGATAGACACATTTAATTCTAAAATACATTTCCCACATCTGTTTTTTCATTTACCCACGTGAATCTAGCTAGACTAATTTGTCCACCTACTTTTTAAGTCTTTTTCAGACTTAAAAAGAGTCTGAAAGTAAAGGAATGAAAGTCTGTTTTGAGTAGATGCCACTTAGTGACATCTTAGTTTTGAGTAGATGTCACTTAGCTAGCTAGATAATTTTTGAACCATCTGCGGCCTAGAATAACTGTGAGGCGGGATTTCAAATTTCTTTATGTTTTCTGTAGCTAAAAGTTCGGTGGACAATCAAAACAGTCAACGAGACTGAAAAAAGTTAACACTCTCATTAATCTTCAGAAGATGCAGAAGCGGGGGGAATGGAAGGCACAGCTCGCCTCCCTCCTAGCGATCCCGTCACTGAACCAGTTATCAGTAAGCACCTACTATATGCTGAGCGCGGTGCTGAGTGCCTGGGATAAGAAGCAAGGGGAAACTGAGAGAAAAGTGTGCTAAGCCACGAGGGACCAGAGCGGCACTGCTTCGCGAGGGGACGAGGGATTCGCCATCTAACTGGGGAATCGGGAGAGCTTTTGTGATGGGGGTCCGCAGCAAGTGTGGCTCTAAGGGTGAGTGCATAGTCACCAGGGATGGAGAAGAGCAAAGTGAAGGCTGTCCCAGGCAAAGACCTGGGAGGAGGTGGAAAGCAGAGTGAGGAGCTGGAAGGAGGACAGGGTGGCCGCTCAAGGCAGCAAGGCAGAGACTGTCTGAGTGAAGACGGGGCACCTCCCCACAGTGTAGGGGCAGCCCTCCCAGTCCCATAGGCAAGAGTGTGGCCTTTGCTCTTTAGTCATTGATGTATTTTATTTTATTTATTTTTTTGCGGTACGCGGGCCTCTCACTGTTGGGGTCTCTCCCGTTGCGGAGCACAGGCTCCGGATGCGCAGGCTCAGCAGCCATGGCTCACGGGCCCAGCTGCTCCGCGGCATGTGGGATCTTCCCTGACCGGGGCACGAACCTGTGTCCCCTGCATCAGCAGGTGGACTCCCAACCACTGCGCCACCAGGGAAGCCCCACTGATGTACTTTAATAGCAACTTGGTGTGGGCAAGGATGGAAACAGTGGTTGCAGGGAGGGTCTGAGGGTTCAGATTTGCACTTTGAAAAGATGTCTCTTCCATTTACAACCACATAGATGAACTGGAGGACATTCTGCTGAGTGAAATAGACCAGACACAGAAAGATACATATTGCATGATGTCACTTATATGTGCAACATATAGGAAAAAACCCCCCAGACAGTAGAATGGTGGTTACCAGAGGCTGGGGAGGGGGTCAGGTGATGGAAGGAAGGGAGGAAGGGAGGGAGGGAGGGAGGGAGGGAGGGAGGGAGGGAGGGAGGGAGGTGGCTGGGCGAGATGGGGTGGAAACATGGGCAGTCACTGTTGAATGGGTGTAGAGTTTGTCTTGCAAGATGAAAAGAATTCTGAGGAAAGATGGTGGTGATGGTTGCAATATAAATGTACTTAAATACTGTACACAATATAAACGTACTTACACTTAAAATGGTTAAGATAGTTATGTGTATTTTACCACAATGAAAAAGTTTTTTAAATAATGAAAAGGTAAAATACTTTTGGAAAATTAAAAAGAAAGAAAGGAAGCAAAAAGAAAAGAAAGGTTGCTTCTGGCTGTATATGAAGAAAGGGTTTGAGGGGCTAGGGTAGAAGCCAGGTCAGAGGCTACTGCGGCCTCTGGCGGAGCTGGTGGTGGTTTGGCCTGCGTGAGAGGGGTGGAGACAGAGAGGGGAAGGAATGTGGGTGTGAGTTAGGGGTGGAATTCACCAGACTATGCAGCTTGTAGAGGCCAGTGAGGAGAGACAAAGGTAGTGTCAAATTTCTTGGCCTTTGGCTTGTATCCCTGGATGGATGAAGTACCGGAGGCAAGCAGGGGACATGGCAAGACAACCAGGTTTGAGTGGAAGCTCATGACTTTTGTTTTGTACATGCTGAACTGGAAGTGCCTTTAAGACATCCAAGGGGCGACATCAAATAGACAGTTGTATTATTTTGTTCAGCATTTTGGTTAATAAAAGCAAACGGTTATTGAGAGTTCAATGTGTGCTGAACACTATTCTAAGTGTGTTAGGTCCTTTACTCCTCATACGATGCTCCACAGTGGACATTGTTACTATCTCCCTTTTATACAAGAAGCAGCTGGGACTCCAAAGAAGCCAGGGAAGGAGCAAAGTTGGTTGTCTTGGGTTGCTTCTTCCCAAAATGCATGGAATTTAATAATGCTTGAAGAAACCCATCAAAACAGTTATGTTATATGAGCAGTCCTTATTGTACAAATAGATTTGGTTCTTTGCTTCTCATTCTGGCATAAACTAGGATTTTTAAAAAATAAAACTCATTTGGAATTAACATATACACACTGCTATACATAAAATAGATAACCAACAAGGACCTACTGTATACTACAGGGAACTATACTCAATATTTTTTAATAACCTATAAGGGAAAAGAATCTTGCCCAGGTTTCCACATGTAATAAGTGGCAGAACCTGAATCTGAACCACACACTTTGGCTCTAAACACTTAATAAGTAATGTCTTCCATACTGCACAATGTGGAAACCAATAGGGGCCAGACTGCATTAGAAAAAAAAGTTTAGAAAACCATATAAAAGCGTGTCACACTCATAAAGTAAGAACTACTTCATGTTTTGTGTGTGTGGGAGAGAAACTGTGTGCTATGCGCCGCATCAAAATGCAAAATATATTTCTTACTGTGGGTTGCGGTCAAAAGGCCTGAGAAACACTGCTCTCTGCTATATGCACCCATCCGAACCCTTCAGGAAGGGGGGATGAAGATTCCCCTCATGGGATACCTGTATCTACCTTGCAACAGAAAAGTCAAGGTCTAATTACATCAATAAAACTACACATCTACAGAATGCCTGTTATCCTAAAATAGTATGTTTAGAAAATCAGCAGTTATCTCAAAAACATCTAATTTATCAATATTCCATCAGAGGAGGGGAAATTTCACTTTGAATAGACACCCAGAGGCTGCTCACTGCTCAGAGGGTGACAACTGATGATAGCAATTAAGGCAACCATTTACTGAGCACTTACTGTGAACCAGGCACTGTACTGCACTATGTTATTCACAGGTATTACCCCATTTATCAAGGCCTGTGGCTCAGAGCTCTCGTTTACCAGGAGTAACTACCTGAGCTGGGATTCAAAACCAGGACCGCACAAGTCCACAGTAATGTCCTTCCCGTGATCAGGCTGCTTCCCCACATCTAGCCACGATCGCTTCCCAAGAGGTCAGTGGAGGATGCAGCCTTGGTGTTCAAAGTATTTAGTAAGGTAATTGTGGATTAAGTGGGACTTGCGAGTCAACTTCAACCCCCAACACCATTGCTTCCAAGAGGAAAAGTTTTATTGGCAAAGAGCCAATATATAAATAAATGCTCATGAAAAATTCAAGAACCCCTTAATTTGACTATTCCATTTTCAAGAATTTATCCTACTGATATTCTCACACAAGAATATATAAGAATTTTCACTCTACTGTTGTTTTTAATACCAAAAACCTGAAAATGAGTTATCTATCAATAGGGGTATGATTAAATAAATTATAGAGCATCTAAAAAATGGAAATACTGTCTGGTGTTAAAAAAATTGAGGAAGATCTGCATAAGCCAACATGGATAAACACTCAAGACATATTACTAAGCATAAAAGCAAGATGCTGAACAGTATGTACAGAATAGCCCCATTTGTACGGGAGAAAATGGGACTTTATACAGTGACTGAAAGCATCTGGAAGAATCCACAACAAATGGGTAACAGTTTATAATAAATGGGAAGTGGGGAGTGAAGTGGGGAGTCTCCATGGGGAGGAAGATTAATTAATTTTATTTTGTTTGTTTTCTTTTTTATTGAAGTATAATTGATTTACAATGTTGTGTTAGTTTCACGTATACAGCACAGTGATTCAGTTTTATGTATATATATATGTGTGTGTGTATATATATATATGTACATATATATTCTTTTTCAGATTCTTTTCCCTTATAGCTTATTATAAAATATTGAGTATAGTTCCCTGTGCTATAAAGTAGGTCCTTGTTGGTTATCTATTTTATATACAGAAGTGTGTGTATGTTAATCCCAAATTAGTTTTGTTTTTTAAAAATCCTGGTTTACACAAAAATGAGAACAAAAGATCCGAATCTATTTGTACGATAAGGACTGCTCATATAACATAACTGTTCGATGGGCTTCTTCAAGCATTATTAAATTCCATGCATTTTGGGAAGAAGCAGCCCCAGATATCCAACTTTGCTCCTTCCCTGGGTTCCTGGAGCTACCTGCACGAAGTCTCACAGCAACTCCTGTCACATATGAAGACCCACCCTTGGATGAGGAGAAGGCAAGAGCTGTTTCATTAATCTTTATATCCTGGGCACTATGCTTAACGTCTGACAATAAGAGGGCCTTGGTTATTCATTGAATGCATAAATCTAAGATGCCCTGTTCCCCTATTTCTCAACTGCAGAATGTCATTAATTCAATAGTTTAACCATAGATTCAACTGCTCAGTATATAGAACTAGCCAACTCTCAGTCAGCAGGACTGTCTGTAACCCTAACTGTATAGACCTTAAAGCTCCAACACAAATGATACAAAACATTCCACTATGTAGAGAATTATAAGAATTTTGAATTTTAGACTTCGATTTTAGGAAGGCAGAAGTTTTATTAAAATCCTCCCCAAATTTTTTGATCAGTCCAAAAGTGGTTAAGAACAAGTGTCAGAATTAAAACTTCAGCAGGCTTGTTTTGTTAGTTTCTAGAACTTAGGGTTTGCATTTGTGTCAGAATATGTATAAAACATCATAGCTGGGCTTCCCTGGTGGCGCAGTGGTTGAGAGTCTGCCTGCTGATGCAGAGGACATGGGTTCGTGCCCCGGTCCGGGAAGATCCCACATGCCGCGGAGCGGCTGGGCCCGTGAGCCATGGCCGCCGAGCCTGCGCATCCGGAGCCTGTGCTCCGCAACAGGAGAGACCACAACAGTGAGAGGCCCACATACCGCAAAAAAACAAACAACAAACAAACAAACAAAAAACACATCATAGCTACTCTCATGATCCTTTTAGGATAGTTCTGGATCTATGTTTTTGATGGTTTTGATAAATATGTGTGGTCTGCTAGATTTCTGCTTCTTATTACTGATTGGGGACCAGATAATAACTCTAAAGGGCAAATTTCTAAAAACGATCCATTATTAGGGTAAACGTTAGGAATGCGAGCCATGGAACCACTAAAATGGTGTTAATTTGCATGCAAATCCCATTGAGGTTTCTGAATCTAGTGTTGCCTGATGACAAAGTAGAGTCATTTCCACGTGCAGAGCCCTTCCTTCCCTGGAATCGGCACGAACTCTCAGTGTGTGTTTGCGTGTATCACACACGTAGTCTATGAATTTCTGAATTTCTCTTTTCCACGTGCAATAGGAAACATCCTATGGTGTTTTGTAGGGAAAAGGCAATAGGAAATGCCTGCCTTATTATAACTGTGCTCTCTGGCAGAGTAGGACACTACTTTGAGGGTGAATCCAACAGTGCTAGGGCTGGAAGGAAGAAAACTAACCATTTTATTTAATCCTTCATTTTATGGATGAAGAGACTGAGCTCCAGAGAGATAAAATGACCTTCCTCCTGCCTGGTGATTGGTTGGGTGGCAGGACCAACCCAGATCCCTGTTCTTAAGAGCAGCACCCATTCTATTCACCAAATGCTGCCCCTTTAATCAGTTTAAGTTATGTTTATGCGAATACTTATTACAATGATTGGGATGATGCTGTAACAGAAAAAGAGTAATGCTAAATCATCTCCAAATGTTACAATTTTTAAGAACAAAGGGGAGTCATGGCACACTGCTGATAAGGTGCTATGGTAGGCCAAATAATGGTCTCCCAAAGATGAACACACACTATTCCCCAGCATCTCTGATTATGCTACCTTACACGGCAAAAGGAACTCTGCAGATGCGATTAAGCTGACGGTCTTGAGATGGATAGGTTATCCTAAATGACCTTCATGGGCCCAAAGTAGTCACAGGAGTCCTTATAAGTGCAAGACGGATATGAGAGATCTGGAGAAGGAAATGTGACAATGGAAGCAGGAGTCAGAGAGACGTGATTGTGGCTTTGAAGATGGAGGAAGGGGCCACGAGCCAAGGAAGGTAGGCAGCCTCTAGAAGCTGGAGAAGGCAAAGAAGAAGGTTCTTTAGGAACTCCAGAAGGAAGACAGTCATGTTATGTTTCAAGCCATGAAATCTGTGGTAATTCGTTGCAGCCGCAGTAGGAAACAAATACAGGGGGTCAGGGAAGGCATCTGAGAAGGTGACGTTCAAGCTGAGACCTAAAAGCTGAGAAGGAGACAGCTGTGCTAAGATCGCAAGGAAGAGAGCTCCAGGCATGGGGAACAGCGCAGGCAAAGGCCCTGATGGCAGGAATGAATGGGACCTGCTCAAAGAAGGGAAAGGAGGACAATGTGACTAACGTGTAGTGAACAAGAAAGGAGGGCAGGTGAATGGCCTCAGGAAGCAGAGGTCAGGCTGGTGGGAAGCCCCACCACTGCCTTTGACAACTCGGAGCCTGCCACGCTATGGAGCTGCAGGGGCCACGGTTCTCCCTCTTCTCTGCTTCACCTGAGCTTTCCTGCTGAGACTTACCAACCTGACCTTGTGTCATTCAGGCACCCTTCTCTTGGTTTCTAGCCACTTCAGAAGATCACAGATGCTCAGGGTTAGAAAGAAACCTCAGAGACCATAGGTCCCATGGCTCATACAGGACAGGAGACCTCTTATATCTTCTCTGCCCACTGACAGTCCAAACCCTGCTTCCACTTCTGCTTTGAATCCATTCCATTGATTCAGATCCATTTTACCTGGCACTGGCCACCAGCTCCACCTGTGTGTTATCGCAAACCTTATATGCTTAGTCTCCATTCTTATGCTCAGGTCAAGGATGGAAGCATCCAACATGGGGACCCAGTAGAGCCTAATCTGTGATGACATTTATTCTGACACCTTTGGCTGAATGGAGGGGTGCAAATGAGATCATCAAACGGCAAGTGCTACTCTGGGCGAACAGAGAACCCAGGTGTGTGCTGGGATGTGTGATGGGTCCCATCATACCCAGCTGCTCAGAGCGGCCTGTGCCCTCTGACAAGTGCCAAAGGCTAGTGTTTGCCAGGAGTAGCTCATAGTATAAGGGCTGCAGTGGCGCAGAAGGAAAGAGAAGCAGCAGCTAACACTTATTTAGTGCCTACTGCATAGCACAGATCTGCACAAATTTGCCTCCGTTAAGCCTCACGGCAACTTTTCTATCACCATTTTACAAGTGAGGAAGACAAGGCTGAGGTACATTTGTCCATGACGGAGCTAGACCATGAAGCCAACTTTTGTCCTTATTATTCCATCCTTGTATATCTTTTGCCTATCTTATCCATCACCAGAAGGAAGTAAAGCTAGATTTTTTTATAGTTATAAGATTTTACTTCAAAACTTCTTAAGGGCATCCTTTGTGTTCCTGACTTCTTCACACGGAGGATTTTAAAATTATACATAGATATTCCTCTGCCCCAAGGCGTGAAACTCGTCATTTCACAGAATTATCAAATTTTATAACGAAAACTCGTCCTATTTTATGGATAAGTACACGGAGACTCAGCACACCTAAATGCAGCCACACCGTAAGTGCCACAGCCAGGGCGAGAACCGAGGTCCTGGTGGCCCAAATCTGGGATCCTTCCCACCAACTGATATCACCAACTGGACTTAACATCCTATACCTACTTTAGTCTTAACATCCTGCATCAGTTCACAGCCCTGAGCATCTGTACCACTGGAATCCCTTTCCTTCCCTTTCTTCAACAATAGAGTGTTTCAGTTGGTCCTAAAACCTTTCTGGATAGGGGTATTTGGAAAGGACGAGCGGGAGACCTAAAAGGAATTACTCTCTTCCTCTCTCAAGTCCTGAGCCAAGATGAAAGACAAAGAGTGAGCAGACAGGAGCCCAAACAACACCTTCATTACTGGTCAAGTTGATGCTGAAGAATATGGTCCGTATTTGTGGATAAGAAGGTTTCCTGTTACTGGCCTTGCCCCACTTGAGACACACACCAAGAATTAGACAAGCCCGTGCAGTCACAGGCGGTGCTGGACCACCAGTGAGGGGCCTGTTCTTGAAACATGCACAGCGTGGAGGAGTAGAGGCAGCCCAAGACGCAGACAGACAGGGCTGTGTATACTGAGCTGTCTCCTTCCAAACTCACACAGCAGATGAGCTGTCTTTGCCTGATGAAGAGTAAGAGAGTGGGCGAGAGGGCCCAGGAGGGAGATTTGGTGACACAGCCAAACCCAACGACCCTGACTAATTTAAATGGGAAGAAAACACACTTCAACGCTGAGCTTTTAGCGATTTACAAAACAATGAAAACCCAATTCCAGGGCAGTTCTCATTTTCACCTCAGTCCTAGCAGATACATGATTTTAATATATAAAATTCTGATCCTGACACTGTCAAACTTCTGTGAGTCCATCTGTAGAGAACACCTCGCTCTAAGCAGCTCAAAGTATTTTTCAGAGTTTCTTTCATGCGCTCATCCTCACGGAACTTTTCTCCAGGCAATTGATGGAACCTAATACGTTTGAAGACACTTGAAGACAAAAAATGCAAAGTGAATTTACATTCTGTGTGGTTTTTTTTTAATGCTTTCAACACAAAGACTCTCTTTTCTGATGCGATTCTAATGCTTCTCTGCTAAGCACATTTTTGGCTGTCTTAGCAGCCGCGAACTCTGGATGACATCTGCACATTCTCATCCTGGTGGAAAGGCTGGATTCAGACTCAGGAAGGAGGGAAGCAGCATAACACAGTGAGCCAAGGTCCTCAACTGGGATCCGGGAGGCACGGCGGGGTTCAGGGTACCCCTTGGGCCTCACTGCCTCACCTGTGAGTGCTGTGGGGCTGGCGCATCCTCTTCTCATTGAATGAAAATGTAACGGTAAGTCACAGAGGCTGAGCAGCAGAATACTCACGGATTTCGCAGTTTGCTCCCACCCAGCCACGTGGGCAGTGGCATGTATAACCATTGGGCTGGTCCAGGCAGGTACCGGCGTGATGGCAGGGGTTACTGTCACATTCATTGATGTCGATGTCACACTCTTCACCTAAGGAGATGAAGAAAAGCGGCAGTGAGCCAGGCTAGCTGCCCCAGCGGCTCTGTCCCCCGTCACTTCTCCAGCTCAGCAAAGATCTAAGGCTGGGGTCATGATCTCCTGCAATGCAGCCCAACTGGCTGTTTGTATAAAGTGCAGAACTCTCCCAGAATTCCAGACAAGGGATCCTTTACTTAAGTAAAGTTAAAAAAGAAAAAGAAATGGCACCGGTAAAAAGAATCTCCTTTAATCTTTTGAATTCATTATCTGAAGCTGATTCCCATATCTGAATAAACCTTTTGAAGTCTATCGGAAAAACGAACTTGGGCTCCTGATTTTACTAAAGAAATATATTTTGTTTTGGATTTAGTCAGCTGGATCTTCTTATTTGTTTTTCTGAAACTCCGGAAAGCCAAAGAACTCACAGTTTATGGTTCTTTTCTTTTTGTAGCCAAGTGTTTGATTGTGTAAGCCTGGGCATTTGACTGTTTTCTGGATAGTTCTAGGTCACAGACGTGTGCCTAGCCTGAGTCAATTATGAAAATGTACTCCTCTTTCCAAATCCCTGGAAATGCTTCTGGGAGGGATTGAAATGCTGAGGGAGAACATCAGGGCCCCCTAAGGAATGACAGTTGTGATGTCTGGGGTGAGTCCAGTCCTGAAATAATCTCCCCTGGGAAATGGTCCCCGAGGGAAGCTCACATCTGCTCCAGTCCATCCGTCCTTCCCCCATAATGAAAACCGTGACCTGGGGCTCCTGACGCTGCTACACCCAACATTTGGGGGCATCCTTGACCCCCTCAGAGAAAGCCTAGTTTAAACTAACAAACCAGAACATGGGCTGATATCACTGTGGTCCAAAGACCCACTTACAAGAAATAGCTTTTTAGTAGAAGTTACACAAACAAAGCCATCTTTGTGTGATTTTAAAGCGTGTGTATGAGTCAATACAAAACGGGTACACCTCTTAAAGATATCACATCGAAGCTGAAGAAAGGATACTTCAAATTGAGGCAATCTTTCTTACAAGTGTGAAAATGAGAAAAAGAAAACTTTAAATATATACCTCCATTTGCTTAGATAAATGTAAAAAGTGATATATATATATATATTTTTTTAAAATTCCTAGCATTGCTATAGTCATCGACTAAATCAAAGGAGCAAAATCAAATATTCTGTCCATTTTCAAAGGCAATATTTCAGTGTACACTTGGGTAATTACTTGCAGGCTTACTTAATTAGTATTAAAGAGCTTTTCTGTCTGCCATTGGTTTACCTCGTGTTTATAAAACCACCATATGTCACTCACAGACCATTTTCGAGGCAGAATCTCAAACTAAAATGGTTCACGTCTGTTTCACTTCACACTTTTTTCATACCTGGCAGCGGACTGTTTTATTTTTAAAGTAAAATCTGTCAAATAAAACATTTACTACGTCTAGGTCCTACTAGATTGCTTATAATTCAGTAGTGTCTAAGCGAATTTGTTTCCTGCAATAAATATAGTCATTTCTATCAATACGAAAGACATGAAATTGATTGCCTCTTACTAACCTCTTTCAAAGGTTTTCTGTCTATTAATGGGGCAATCACTCTGACTGGAAAAGGGCATAGACTAAACTATTACAAATGGCATTACATGGTAGACTAGTTGAAGAGACATATAAACAGGAACGTGCTGAGAAGCAATAAAAGGATGAAATCAAAGGCCTTGACAAATATACACATCAGTACTGCTTTCCATCCATTTAGGAAGACAAGCTTAATTGAGGTATTTACTAAACAATAGCTTTCTTTTCCTGGCAATCTGAATACTGCAAATTCTGAAATAAGATGCTCTGTTACCTTTTCAGCAATAGCTACAGAAATGGCCTGACTTCTCCCTACTTCTATAAGCCTAGCAAAACTCAAAGGCCCCACCCTGCTTCAGAAGTTTAATGTCAGTGTCAAACCCTTTTAATTCCCTAAATTTTGGGCAGTTCTAGAGCTGTCAGTCCAGCCCACCCAGTCCTGCTCTGGTCCAGAGCTTCCCCAGGGAGGTAAATGCCAAGTTCAAGTTCAGAGCAGCCCCAATACATGTTTGGCTCTTAGACCTCTAAGTGGCTCTAATATAGTTGAGAGAAGCCTAAGATCCTCAGATTTATCTCTTCTTGGGACTCACTGGATTGGAAGGACTTGGTAGGAATAGAGAAGGGCAGGAGAAAATAGGATGAACTTTTTCTGTAGACATTCATCAAATATCTAAGACCCAGGAACCAAAGAACCATGGCCCAGAGAGAGTCCCAAACCTATCCCAGTCTGGCTTTCATCACCACAGTGTTCTTAGAGCTATACTTGGGATTCAATGACATTAGTTTATGATAAAACTCCGTGCCAGTCAGGAGCCCAAATAGCTAGCAGCTATTTCCACAGCATATGTGCCCTGGAGGAACCGTGGAGCAATGCACAGTTCACAGATACCTTTAGATTGACTCTGTTGGCCCAGTTTACAAACTAACATGCCTACACTTCTGTTTGAATCAGTTACCCCCAAATGGCTTGCAGCTGAGGACTTCACGGTGTCACATGCTGGTGGTGAGCACGTGGGGTGATTCCGATGATGGGGCCACCCAAGGAAATTTCCAACCAGAAGACTTCCAGAGAGGATTGCTCTTCTCTGCCTCACAGTGCTCACGCACTTTGCAAGGTAACTGAAGATTTATTAAGAATTATAGAGACTAATTTTGGTTTCATTTATGCTTCCCTGTATTAGGAGTATTATGTTCTTACATACATTTCAACACCTCACCATTCCATCTCCAAGCAATATGCATTCTAGTTAATTTTAGTAGAAGAGTTCTTAGTACATTATATCACCTTTCTCCACTCATAAATACTTACTATAGTAAATAATAAAAAGTACTTAATAATACTTAATAAATCTTTATGCTTTTGCTGGCTTAAGCCAGATGACTTTTTCGTTGAGATGCTTACTTTTTTATTTGAGTGGGGAAAATCAGTTACTTTTGAATCACCGTTGTGCTTGAATAACATTTGTAAAGAGAATACAAAATGAAATTTCTACTTGACTAAGGCTGGAAATCAAAGTCTGAACTTTAAATCTTTTCCTATTGCTTTTCAATCTACTACTTTCTAAGAGGCAATCTGTATAGTAGGTATCAGCTTTGGTAGTATTTATGCAAATTTACAAGTGTACGGTTTAATTCGGTATGCTTTCCTCAGATAAATTAAAATGAAAAAGATAAGTCAGAAGTCTCTGCTGTCAGTATATCCTTGGGTTAACAGAGCCCACACCAAATGATATCAATGAAAATCATTATAATCATAATACCTAGTATTAAATCTAAGCCTATTATGTGCCACGCACTGGAATGGGTACTGTAAGTATAACTCCTTCATACTTCACAAGCATTTTATTCTAGATGAAATGAATCTAATGACTTACTTGGAAGTTCTGCCACAATGGAGCAACTGGAACCTGTCTTGCCCTCCCACTGTAAATAATTACACATGTGGACAAAATATATATTAAAAAAAACACTTCAAGACATTAGACAACAGGCAGTGCATGGCTGTGATTGCGAAGAGGAGACAAACGAACAGTTGAGTACCATAACCACTCTGGCATTCTAAATTCTGAACCAATTTAGAACACAACAGTTTCACTGAAATGTGGGGAGTAACTGGAATTTGTGGAGGCTGAGGTAGCTGTAATTTGTAGGAGAGGCCACTACAGAAGGTAGAGCCACTCAAAAAAGGAGCATCAGAGATACGATGCATCCCTGAGTTTGTTGCTGAATACTGTGTGCGAGTAAGTTGGAACTCCACAGGCATGGCAAACAAGAGGAAAGATGAACAGTTCCCAAAGCTCACAGAGGACTGGGAAGTATTCAAACTCTCACAGGTTGGAATGCAGACGTTTCATTGGCCACCCAGTGCATTATGGGAGGAAAAGGTCACACCTCAGTAGTAGGACATAACTATCCCTAAAGGCTACTAGAGACTCCAAAATACAAAAACAAACCTTGAAAGGATCAATCAGGTCAGCAAGTAACTTACCTACCTGCCACAGAAAAGGCCAGCACTTTTAAAAGATATCCAATCACTCAACAACTTAACTCACAATGACCAGCATTCAAAAAAAAATATCAGATGTACAAAAAAAAGCAAGAACATGGGACCTATAACCAGAAGGAAAATCAGTCAAAAGACAGAGGTCCAGAAATAACAGATGATGGTGAGTAAACAAGACATTTGTTCAAAAGGTGAAGGAGAACATGGGGAAAATGAGGATACAAATGGAAGATATTAAAAAAGAAAACCAAATGGAATTTCTAGATGTGAAAAATTCAATATTGTCAAAGATAATATTAAAAGAGAGAGAGAGAGAGAAAAAAAACTACAGACGAATATCCCTCATGAATACAGACACAAAAACTCTGAACAAAATATTAGAGGACAGGATTCGGCAATATACAGAAAGAATTATACACTATGACCAAGTAGGTTTTATTCCAGAAAGGCAAGATTAATTCAATATTTGAAAATTGATCAATATAATCCATCATAGTAATAGGTTAAAGAAGAAAAATCATATACTGATATCAACTGACGCAGAAAAAGCACCTGGCAAAATTCAACACCCATTCATAACTAAAGCTATCAGCAAGCAAGGAATAGAGAGTAACTTCCTCAATTTGATTAAAAAAAAAATCTAAAAATCCCCTTAGCTAACATTATACTTAATGGTGAAAGACTGAATGCTTTTCCCCTATGATTGGGAACAAAGCAAGGATGTCTGCTATCACCACTCTTACCCAAACTAGTGTGAGGAGTTCTAGCCAGCGTAATAAGACAATAAAAGGAAATAAAATTTATACATATCAGAAAGGAAGAAATAAAACTGTCCCTAATTTCAGAAGACATACCTACCTATGCATAAAATCACAAGGAATCTACCCACCAGAATCCTAAAACTAGTAAGTTCATCAAAGTCAGAGGATACAAGATAAACATACAAAAATCAGTTGTATATCTCTACACACTAGCATTGAACATGTGCACACCATACTGTAATTCTATTTATAATCACTCAAAAAGAGAGAAATATTTAGTTGTACATGTATAGGAGTTACATGCTGAAAACTAGAAAATGCTGATGAAGAAATCAAAGATCTAAATAAATGGAGTGTCATACTGTGTTCATGGACTGGAAGACTCCAAACAGTAAAGATATCAATTCTTCCCAAATTAATATACAGGTTTAATACAATTCTTATTAATACCTCATCAAAATCTTTTGTAAATATGACAAGATTATTCTAAAATTTATATGAAAACGCAAAGACACTAGTATAGATGAAACAGTGTTGAAAGAAAAAGAGTAATTGAAAGGAATCATTCTGCCTGATTTCAACGGTTATTACATAACTGCAGCAATCAAGACTGAGTAGTACTGACAGAGGAACAGATACATAGATCAATGAAAAACAATACAGAATCCAACCAGACCCACACAAATATGGCCAACTGAGTTTTGACAAAGGTTTAAAAGCAATTCAATGAAGGAAAGATAGCCTTTTCAACAAATGGTGCTTGAGAAACTGTACTTCTATAGGAAAAACAAAAACAAAACCCCTCTAGTTGGAAGGTCCCAGGAAAGAAAGCAGACTGTGAGCCAAAGCAATCTTGAGAAAGAAAAACAGAGCTGGAAGAATCAGGCTCCCTGACTTCAGACTATACTATAAAGCTACAGTAATCAAGACAGTATGGTACCGGCACAAAAACAGAAGATAAACTCATGCACCTATGGTCAACTTATCTATGACAAAGGAGGCAAGGATATACAATGGCGAAAAGCCAGTCTCTTCAATAAGTGGTGCTGGGAAGACTGGACAGCTACATGTTAAAGAATGAAATTAGAACACTCCTTAACACCATACAGAAAAATAAACTCAAAATGGATTAAACACCTAAATGTAAGACCAGACACCATAAAACTCTTAGAGGAAAACACAGGCAGAGGACTCTATGACATAAATCACAGCAGATCCTTTTTGACCCACCTGCTAGAGAAATGGAAATAAAAATAAACAAATGGGACCTAACGAAACTTAAAAGCTTTTGCACAGTAAAGGAAACCATAAACAAGACGAAAAGACAAACCTCACAATGGGAGAAAATATTTGCAAACAAAGCAACTGGCAAAGGATTAATCTCCAAAATATACAAGCAGCTCATGCAGCTCAATATCTAAAAAACAATCAACCCAATCCAAAAATGGGTGGGAGATCTAAATAGACATTTCTCCAAAGAAGACATACAGATTGCCAGCAAACACATGAAAAAATGTTCAACATCACTAATCATTAGAGAAATGCAAATCAAAACCACAATGAGGTATCACCTCACACCAGTCAGAATGGTCATCATCAAAAAATCTAAATGCTGGAGAGGGTGGGGAGAAAAGGGAACCCTCCTGCACCATTGGTGGGAATGTAAATTGATACAGCCACTATGGAGAACAGTATGGAGGTTCCTTAGAAAACTAAAAACAGAACTATCATATGAGCCAGCAATCCCGCTACTGGGCATATACCTTGAGAAAACCATAATTCAAAAAGATACATGTACCACAATGTTCATTGCAGCACTATTTACAATAGCCAGGACATGGAAGCAACCTAAGTGTCCATCGACAGATGAATGGATAAAGAAGATGTGACACATATATACAATGGAATATTACTCAGCCATAAAAAGAAACGAAACTGAGTTATTTGTAATGAGGTGGATGGACCTAGAGCCTGTCATACAGAGTGAAGTAAGTCAGAAAGAGAAAAACAAATACCGTATGCTAACGCATATACAAGGAATCTAAAACAACGGTACTGATGAACCTAGTCACAGGGCAGGAATAAAGATGCAGAGGTAGAGAACGGACTTGAGGACACAGAGGGGGAAGGGGAAGCTGGGACAAAGTGAGAGAGTATCATTGACATATATAACCTACCAAATGTAAAATGGATGGCTAGTGGGAAGCTTGCATAGCACAGGGAGATCAGCTCGGTGCTTTGAGATGACCTAGAGGGGTGGGATAGGGAGGGTGGGAGGGAGGCTCAAGAGGGAGGGGATATGGGGATATATGTGTACATATAGCTGATTAACTTTGTTGTACATCAGGAACTAACACAACAGTGTAAAGCAATTATTCTCCAATAAAGATGTAAAATAAAAGAAAAAATGAATGCAGACTGTAAAAAAGTAATCTAACAGTACTTACAAATGTATGAAACAACCTCACTGCAGGGTTGGGGGCAGTGCTGACTTAAGTGACTTTGGAACGAGCAGAGTTGGTAGGACTGAAGGCAGAAGGATGTGTACACCAGCACTGTAGTCTAGTTTATAAAGTTGCTTCCCATAAGGATACAAGTTATGAATTCTGATACTGCTCTACATGTATATAGGAATTAAGCAAGTAAGTAAAAGGATGTTGGATGGTAGGAGCCAGGAATCTTGTTGTTGGTGTGGGAATTTACAGATGAACAGGAGAGAAGGCTGGAATGATACATGTAATAATGGAACAGAGTTGGAGAAATTAATATAAATTCATGTTTAGCTTTATTTAGATATAGATGGTTACATATGGCAATATTTATAGACACATGGGTTAGTATACACACACATTCCCTTGCTATGTCAGCTGAGAGGATCTAGGAGCAATGACATCCCAGGAATAATGAGCATAGCTAGTGGCCAGATCTTGGTTTCCAGTATCATTCTCCCATAAAAAGAACCAAGGCTCCTTGAAGAGATGGTTGATTCAAGACTGGAGCAGGAAATATACAAGATGAGACTGGAGCTTCTTGCAGTGCCGGAAAGCATGTAAGTGTTCATACACACACACACACACACACACACACTCTCTCTCCACCAACAACAATGGGGTATGTCAAAGGGACACAGAAACCCAAATGAAAGAACTCCCAGTGTCCACAAAATAAATAAAAATATGTTGGATTATAACTCAAAGTATAAAATAAATATCCACCAGTCCACAGTGACATAAATGAATGAGCAAAGAAATGGGGGAAAACAGGCAAATCTCTCCTACAGAAGAATTTCACAGTTTACGTAGCCACCCTACCCTCAAAGAGGGACCGAATAACTCCCGATTCCTTAAGTGTGGTCCACACATAGTAACCTTCTTTCAAAGAGCAAAGAGGGGAAAAGAGTAACATTATAGGGGAACAACTTGACAAACACTTCCTCAGGTGATTAAAGTCAACATCAACGGTCAGAAATCATACTTGATAGTATGTAGCCTTGATATGATGGGGTACGATTAGAAAATGGACAAAGGACATGAAGAGACGTTTCGCCAAAGAGGATGTACAGATGTCAAATAATCACATGAAACGACGTCCAATATCATTTATAATTAGGGAAATTCAAACCAAAACCACAAGATATCACTAAACACATGATCAAAATGGCTAAAATTAAAAATGAAGGCAACACAAAATGCTGGCAAGGATAGAGAGAAACTGGATCACTATACATTGTTGATGGGAAGGGGAAATGGTTAAGCCACTCTGGAAACATTCCGGCATAGTTTGGAAAACTGAACATCAACTACCATATGACCCAGCATTTGAACTCCTGGGCAACTGTTCCAGAAAAAATAAAAACTTCTATTCACACAAAAACCTGTAAATGAAGGTTTACAGCAGCTTTCTTCATAATAGCTCAAAATTGGAAAGAACCCAGATTTCTTTCAACAGGGGGACAGTTAAACAAACTGTGGTATATTCATATCATGGAACGCAGCTCTGCAATAAAAAGGAAGAAACTTGATACACATAATGATCTGGATGAATCTCCAGAGAATTATGCTAAGTGGAAAAAAAACCACAAAAGGTTACATGCTATATGATTCCATTTATAAAACATTCTTGGAATACCAAAATTATAAAGATGCAGAACAGATTAGTGGTTTCCAGGGATTAAGAGGAAAGCTTCCTGTGGTGGAGGAGAAATGGGTGTGGCTATAAAAGGGAAGCATGAGGAATCCTTGTGATGAAAATGTTCTGCATCTTGACTGTATCAATGTTAGTATCCTGGGTGTGATATTGTACTATAGTTGTACAGCGTGTTACCATTGGGGGTAAGTGGTTAAACGGTACACTGGAGCCCTCTGTGTGACTTCTTAAGATGGCTTATGAAGTTTGAAGTTTCAATTATCTCAAAATAAAAAGTTTGATTTTGAAAAAACAGCCAAAGGAAGAAAAAGACATACACACAGTCAATAGTTTCCTTAAAAATGTGCTAATGAATTCCATTAGCTAGGATGTTAGGATAACTGGATACTCATATGGGGAAAAAAGTAAACTTCCATCCTTAAGTCACACCATACACACAAAAAAATTAACTCAAAACCTAAACCTAAAAGCAAAATCTATTTTAAAAAATGCTAGAAGAAAACATTGGATAAAGTGTCATCATCATAAGGTAGGCAAAGAAAGAACAAACTAAAAAAGAAAAAAATTGATAAATCAGACATCACCAAAAATAAAAGCACTTGCTCCCCACAAAAATACCATTAAGAATGCATGGATGTCCTGCTGGGAAAAAAAAAAAAAAAAAAAGAATGAATGGATGAGCAAAATGTTTATCTGACAAAGGATTTATACCTAGAATATGTAAATAATTCTTACACCTCAGTAATATGACAAAAATCCAATTTTTTAAAAAAATGGGCAGAAGATTTGAAAAGATCCTTCTCAAGGTAAGACATATGAATGGTCAATAATTACATGAAAGATGCTCAACATCAAAGAAATGCAAATTAAAAATCTCAGTGAGAATAAAACATTGATGGCATTTGCCCATGAAAATGAGCTGGAAATTGTAGAACACTCTCTTGTGAACTAAAAGACAAATATTGAAAAGTAGTTGAGTTAGAAAACAGAGGGGAAATATAACATTATTTGACTTTTAATAATGCATATAGACTTTCTGCTATGGTGAGAGAGCAATGGGTCACTGATGTCCCGTTTGGACTACTGTTCTAGTGGCCATGGCAACGGGCCTGAAAGAACTTCGGGCTTCCTGTTGGAGTACAGTAATCTCCAGCCTGTGATTTCAGGTAGAAACAAAGCAAGTCCTGGAGAATTCATGTTGTGTGAGGGCATCCTTTCTTTCCCTCTACTAGTCCTGCCTGAGCCAAGTAATTCTAGGTGGCAGAATTACAAAGCCTCAGAGACAAGAGTGGACACAAAATAAGTTAAAAACTGAAAAATGGACAGGATGCAGGCCAGGTCTTAAGGAGACAGCTGTGTAGAAGGCCCGCAGGGGTTGAAGAGAGGGAACCTCTCTGGGTCCAGATGACCGGAGGGAGTGTATTTTCAAGGAGAAGCCTAAATTCATCAAGGAAGGGCAGAGCTCCCCACATACCTCCTCCCAGAGTTAGTCTGCTGGCCTGAGAGTGAAGTGTCTTGAGCCAACTGAAAAAGCCAGTCTCAAAAGGTAAATGTGACACTGGATGGCGTGTCTAATTAGATAACAATGAGTTGCATAATTCGCTCCACTCAGTCAAATTAGGGAGCTTTTGAGCACTTAATAGTTGGCCAAGAGTAAATTTTGCTAAACCTCAGTTATAATGAAAGAGGATTTAGTTCCAAGGTAGCGACTCAAAGAGCAGAGGCACCATGATTCCTTACATGATGATAGCTAACTTTTCATCAGTCCCTCCCCTGGAATGCTAGTTCTCAGAATAGGTTCTTTTTAAGGGGAAAAAAAAAAAGTTATATGATCAAATATATTTGGAAATAAACAAAGGCAAACAAGATTCTTGACTGTAAGTGCCTCTAATACGTGGGCCTTCTTTATGAACCTCCACATGGCAGGTACCAAGTCCCCAATTTTGGGGGGCACAGACATTTTTTCCATGGAGTATCTCATCTGATCAGTGTTCTGCAAAACACATTAATAGTGCAACTCTCCTAACAACTTCAGGAAATAGTCTGTGGTCCCCTGCAGTTTGAAAAATTAACAGGGCTGACTAGAGACAGGCATTTGTTGTTGTCAAAGCCCAGTTAGAGTGACGTTTGAACCTACTTCAACTGGAAGAGTCCTACCGCACCCTGCGATCAGGGTAAGGACCCTGAACAAAAGCGTAGGGGTAGACTTTCCAGCTACAGCATGTGTATGGGGGGCACGGGAGGCACAGGGGATTGCGAGGCAGGAGGTCCGGGGCAAGAACCTCACTGAGAAGAGCCTGACATGGGTATCCAGGGTGCCCAGGAAAAGCCTGGAAAGACCAGATGGGGCCAGACCTCCCAGGTCTTGATGATCAGGTTAAGGGCTTTGCTTTTCTTCTTAAAGACAATGAAATGCCAGTAGGTGATTTTAAGTAGGGAGAGACAAGATTAGATTTTAATTTAAAAGGTCTCTTCAGTGTGGCAAATGTTTAGGGGTGAAGGGGAATGGGTGTGGGGACACCTTGCACTAGTGCAGGTGGAGGTGCAGGCAGCCTGGTGCTGGCTCTAGGAAGAAGTGAGAGGATCTAGAGGTTTCTAGGACTTGGTGGTTGGATGCAGGTAAGGAGGAAGAAGAGGAGGCATCAAAATGATTCCTCAGTTTCCATCCAGAACAGCTCAGGTGGTAGTAATATCATTTAATGAGATGGAAAATATTTAAAGAAAGAAAGGAGAAGAAAATATGAGAGTCTGAGGTGTCTCTGAGGGACATCCAAAAGTGAATGCTGAGTAGGCAGTTGGAGATTTGCTAAATATTCTAGAGAAAAGATTGTATTTTATCTCCCATAAGATGCCAGGATACATTTCAAATGTATTAAATATTTGCATGGCCAAAATTAACTCATACATAATTAGAAAAATATGAGTATATTTATAAAATCTTGATACCTAGGGTCTTTCTAGCATGAAACAAGAAATCAAAAGAAAATATTAAGATGTAATCGTATATAGCTAGTGGGAAGCAGCCACATAGCACAGGGAGATCAGCTTGGTGCTTTGTGACCACCTGGAGGGGTGGGACAGGGAGGGTGGAAGGGAGACGCAAGACGGAGGGGATAAGGGGATATGTGTATACATAAAGCTGATTCACTTTGTTATACAGCAGAAACTAACACAACATTGTAAAGCAATTATACTCCAATAAAGATGTTAAAAAAAAAATGAGATTTGCATTTCTTACTTCAGTGGTTTGGCTAAAGACCATTTTCTTTCCTGTTAAAGGGAATGCATACGTGCAAAATAAAATTAAAATATGATATATAGAATAAAATACTTTATATACATTTAAAAGACAAATGACATTGGAAAAATATTTGCACCCTATTCAGGGCTGAATAGAAATAGGCATTGGGTATTTTCAAAGACCAGGTAGAGTAATGCTTGAACCTAGTTCAGTTGGAAGAGTCCTATGTAATCAAATGTAATATATACTTAACATACAGGACGATTTCAAATCAAGAATAAAGATTAACATGAAGGATCTGGTAGAAAAGCAAGCCCAGGATAGGAATAGGGAGTTCAAGAAGAAACACAAATGACTATAAATATATTTTAGAAGTATTTAATCTCACTAGGAATCAAAGACTTACAAATTAAAACAACACAAATAGCATATAAAGCCACTAGAATGACAGACGATTCTCAGTATGTGTGTGAGAACAAGGAAATAAAAGCTCCTTTGCACTCTGGGTAGGAGTGAATACTGGTGCAAGGTATTTTCTTGGAGAGCAATATGGAAATAAGTATGAATTCTCCTGGACCCTGGGATTCCATTCCTAAGAAATTAGCTCAAAGAAATACTCATACAAGTTCACAAAGATGTACATGCAAGAACATTCATTGCAATGTTGTTTATAATAGGAAAAAGTTCCCAACTCCCCAAAGGTTGAACTGAGGACGGGTTAAAAAAATCCTGATGTATCATGTAACGCAGCAGTCCCCAACCTTTTTGGCACCAGGGACCAGTTTCCTGGAAGACAATTTTTCCATAGCCTGGGGGGATGGGAGGGGATGGGGGTGGGGCAGGGGTGGGGCGGTGGGGGGGGTGATTCAGGCGATGAGGAAAGGCAGGTGAACCTTCGCTTGCTTGCCGTCCCGGGGGTTGGGGACCCCTGATGTAATGGATGACAGGACAGCCAGTAAAAATGATAAAACAGAAGTATATACCTTAATGTGAAAACACGTTTATGAGACACATATATTTTTAAATGAAAAGTAGATTGCAATATAGTATGAACAGTATGATTCCTTTTATGTTCAAATATATGCATTTACACTATACACTATACATTATACACACACAGACCTTCAGGAAAAATCTCTGGATATATGTATCAAAATGTCAACAATGGTTGTCTCCTAGTTGTGCATTTTTAAGTGGTGGGCTTTTTTTCTATAGCACTATATTTTCTCATTTTTCTTCCATGCTTTTCATTATTTGTGGGATATAAACATCTGGGGGGAAAAACCAGGATGCTTCCCTAATATTATTTTTGCACCCATTGATGAGTATAAATGTCTGTGTGTGTTTATAAACCAGTCAGAAAAACAAAACCATCTGCAAATCATTTTCTGGAGTAAGCCCACACTTCTAAGTCCCAGGAAAAGACGAAAGGAAAACACAGGATGTGACACAGCTAAATAGAAGAAACATCAGAGGTTGCTTCTCCCACATCTTGACTGTTGGCATCTTCCCCAGAAGCACAAATAAGGCTCCCTAGGGAGGGACTGGGAGTCCAGGCTCTGTGAAATTCTCCAGGGCTAGGGAGGTGGCCACCAGGCCTTAGGGGGGAGAGGTGAGCACGCAAGGTGCTCTCCAGCCAATGATAACACGTTTTCCAGAAACTTCAGTGCCCACCTTCTTCTATCAGCACTTTATATGTCAACCTTTCCCAACTTGTAAACCAGAGTGACCCTGCTGCTTTTGCTGGTTGCGCAAGTGCTAAAAACAGAGACGTGACCTACGCTCTGCATCTCCGGACTCCTGCATTTGGCTGGCGAAGCCAAGGATGGAACCTTCTCTCCCCAAGTGGTTCATGATACCTTTTGAGAATCTGATGAAAATTTGAGAGCCTCCTCTCAGCATATACATATATATCCAACACTTCACATCTGTTTTCAGGGTTCACAAACTCGCTGAAACCCTTGAGGGGTGACTTCGAAGGAGCCCTTATTAAGCTGGATCCCTTAGTCCAGAAGCGACCACCCAGAGGGTGCCACTGTGGTTCCTCTGGAACCCAGCCCTGTCCTCCCTCGCTGCTTTGCCATCAGCAGCTTTCTTCCCCCATCCACTCTCCCTCCCCACACCTGTACCGGCCTCACCTTCACTAATAATTCAACCATGAACTAAGAGTAGCTCCCCCTGCTGTCCCACCGCTGCCACTACCACCTCTCCGTTATTCGAATTCCAGACACTGCTGTATCCTTCAATAAAAGTAAACGTGGTCGCGTAATGCAATTTCTATAGAAGACACATCTGATCCTTCCTTTCTCCTTCCTGCTTCCACTAGCACGGACACTTTTTCAGGTGTTAGTGTAATGGCTCATTTTTCATGTTTCAAAGCTGCAGGTCTGCAAACGTATGGTAAGGGCAGTCTCAGCAGGTCTCCGAACCAAATGCTGATTTCAGAAGAGCCTTGCTTAATGACAACACAGTAGATTGTTTTAAAATGGTTCTTCATCCATGCAATGCCTACTTACATTTTGCAATTCATATTTTGCAACAATGTATGCATAGAAGTTTCTGGGTTTTTTTTAACAGCTGCCATCTCAGGGATTTTGCGGTAAATCTGGAAACTCAGTTCCTGGCTCACTTGCCTGTAAACCCGGGTGCGCAGACACATGTGCCATTGAGACCTTCACTGTCACAGGTGCCTCCGTTCAGACAGCTGACGTTAGCACAGGGGTCCTTGTAGGATTCACAGTGGATTCCTGCAGAGAAACAGATGCAAAAGGGGTGACTCATTAAGGGGTCTCCAGCTCCCATGGCCTTTAAAAGGAAAGTGTTGGAAAAGCCTTGAACAGTGTGGAGGCTGATTCCCAGAGGGGTGTGTGTGCACATGTGTACGTATTCACATGCCCACCTTTGACTTTAGGTTGTTGTAAAAACACACCTTAGGAGAAAATAACAGATTGAGTACCGGCTCGTAGGTCCCACCGTGAAGTCTTTTACGTACTTTCTCTGACCACACGCCCCAAAGCCTGGGCAACAGAATGTTAAAACTTTGAAAGATAAAATTTATCAGTGATAAATGCTCTCTAAGTCTCCAAAAGAAACAGAACATAGCCAGACAGTCTACATAAAGTGTCAATATAATTGATAAACAGTATCCTGAAGGTAAAGATTTGGAGTCAGATACTTAGACGAGCCCCAGTCATACTTTGGAAAATTGCAGAGGAGAGAAGGAAGTGTTTGTCCTTAGACCTCATTCCCAAAGACCAACCGGTTCACCACAGGCGAAAGGTAACATCTTGTGCACATACTACATTCCAGACCCTTGTGCTGTGCTTTACGTGTAATGGGATCCTCAGACCAGCACCATGAAACAAGGATCCAAATGCAAGGTCACCAGGCTGGCGGGGACGGAGCTGGGACCTGATGATGCTGGCAACTTGAACGTGAGTCTGTGCTCGCTGAGTAGTTCCCCTGAGACGGAGCTCAGCCACGGAAATATACAACATTCTACGGAACTCAGTGCCCATTCAAACAAAATGGAAGCCCTGAAAAAAATCTTTATAGCAAATACAGTTCCCATTGGTGTAAAAAAAATAGTCTACGTGTGCATGTATGTATGCAAGTGCTTGAAGTTGGACTGAGAGGAGAATGAAGTACTTTGAATGTCACTCTGTGCATTTCTATACTGTTGCAATTTTTCACAATGAGTATATAGTATTTTATCATTTTATTTAAAAAAAACCTTTAAAAATCCAACACCATTCGAAAGGTAGAATTTCTGGTGTTGTTTCACGGGAGTGCCAGATGGATGAATAGACTAATCTCTCTCTCTTGACCCCCTACCATTTGGAGAGGAAGATAAATTACATTCTATGTAAGAATGTATATAACGATATACTCACCCTTCCCAACAGCCTCAAGAAAAAATAAGCATAAAGCAAATAATAACAGGATGGTATTAATTTCCTTACTTCACTCATATCTGTACAAAGGCCTGCCACACCCAGTGACTCACATCATCTTGTCACTGAAATTATTCTTGCTGAGATTTTTTTTCTCTCCTTTCCTTTTCAGCTGTCAGCGTCTTAAGAAGGAAGGTTCGAGAATGAGGGGGAGGAATACAAGAGAAAAAGGAAACAGAACTACCTACTTGTAGTCACATTAATGATTTATTTGCGCCTGGTAAAGCATTTTAGAATGGATGGTTTTTCATTTCTTTTTATCCTTTGCCCTCATATCCAACCTATGAACAATAATGGTCTACCAGATATTTTTCTAAAGTGTCTTTCAGATCTCTGCCTGACATTTCTCCCTGAAACCACCACCCCAAGCCCACTGCCTCACGCCAGGTGGGAGACGCTCCCGGCCCCAAGCCATCTCCTGGCTCCCTCTCTGCCTCCAGTGACGTGATGGAACCTCCCTGACGCATCGTCCTTAACAAACCCAGGACTCATGGTAATATTCAAGGTCAAACTGATTTAAAGATTAAAGCATAAAACTGGTAATTGTTCTTCACTTGAGTGTGTATGGCCTCTGCACCCAGAAGTCTCCATTTCCATTTTCCCACTGATTCCCAAATAGCACAGGCTGAATTGAAAGAATAAAATGCAAAAGAGCCTTTTCTGCTTCAAAATGTTCATCAGAAGATAAGGGTTCACATATTCAGAATTTCCCAGGAGGCTGATCAATGGGACCACGTGACAAAAAGGGCTTTCAATTGTAATGGGAAATACAGCCACAGATCAAGGTTCAGAGAGGTCTGAAACCTAACAGATATTTCCATTAGACCTAAAATAAAAGCAATCAAGGATAATTTTTCCCGGGTTTCTACAAATACATTTGCCAATCTAACCTTATAATAGTCGTATAACTAATACATTAGCACACAAATGACCACATTCTTCAAATAGGGCTGAAAAGCACATTCTAGGCTAGATATTTAAGCATCTTAACATTAAACGCCTTCAATAAGATAGATTTGATGAAAATGTCCAAGATAATAAGCAATTTCAATCTTTTGGGTGGGTTTTCTGGGCAATGACTTTATCCTTTGTTATTTCTCTTTTTCAAAAGATAAGATATTCAGTCACTTGAAGGTCATTGAGAGTTTTCTGGCAGCAAGATGGGACAGAAGCTAATCTTCATGGCAACGCGATGACTACAAAGCAAGATGGTCTTAAAGGTCCCCTGAGAGCACTTTGCTGACTCCTGTTTCTAGCCTCTAAGCCTCGCTAAGCCCTGTGTAAGAAATATTTGTCATGCTGCTCAGGTCACTGATCAGAACTGAACAGTTATGAGCTAGAAATCTTAAATGCAGAGCAGGGACAGTCATGAATACCCCTGAGATGTCCAGGGTATGTCCCCTCCAACTCCCCTCCTAAGGCCTCCTGGGCTCCCCTTGTCTGCACCCCCAGGGCCCCTAGGCCCTTGCACAACACTGAGTGTTGGGCATCCCATGTCCTCTGACCATAACACCAGACTTCGCCCTCTGTCCCAAGCTGGTCTTCCCCCGGCACATTCTCAATGCCAAAGCCCAACTCATGGAAAGCTGAAGCTGGCCCTCCCAAGACAGAACTCCATTCTTCTGCCACTGTGTATTGAGAGCACAGTAAGATTCCATCGTTACAGAATTTATGGTCTTAAATCAAAACTTATCTGTCCTCCTGCCTGATCCCCCCAACATCTCTGAGGTCCTTCTGAGCAGAGGCCATATCTTACCTCGCAAAAGAAATTACGGCTATACCACCAGAATCCTGTCCTTTCAGGAGGGGCGAAAGCCTGTGTACTTTGGCCGACACACAGGTAGGATTGCTAGAGGAGTGAGAAGCCATTCCAAATCTGCCTCAAAAATACTCTATTTTGTCAGGGAAAATCAGGTCCACACTTCAAACTAAGCCTGTGGAATGACATATGCATCACCCGTTGGCAAGGGATGGAGCACACACGATTACGAAACTTGTGTTTAGTCTCAAGCAAAAATAAACTGTAATTCAGTCAAAACTAATAAAAATTCATACTTTTCATATTAAGGGATAGAGAGGAAACCTTTCTGAAAAGATCTTTATTCCAACAGGGCTCTTTGTAACGTTAACTTTAGAATGAAAATGAGCAAAAACTCAAAGAGTCATGCTCCAATGATAAATCTCTGGTGTCATCACAATTCAGTCGTGGTTAGTATTTTGAAAACTGAAAAATCTTTATTTGATCTCCAATAAAATTAAGCCAGGTAAAGGAAATTAACTTGAAGTATCCTTTGAACTTCCTATTCACTTGAAGACATCATCTTTTTTTTTTCACTTAAATATTTTAGTTTTATTGTGACAGATACCTTATATACAGAAGCATGCACAAAACATTGGAGTTTACTTGAAGGAATAGTAATAAAGTAAGTACCTGTGTAGCCACCATCCGGGATGAAAAGTAAAACATTTCTCCCCCTGTGCCTTTTCCCAGAGGGAAAAGGCCCACGGGTAACAATCATCCTGACCTTTGAACAATCACTTCTTTGCTTTTCCTTTATACTTTTGCCACCTTTGAATATATCTCTACATGATAGAATGTTTAGTTTTGTCTGTTCTCAAATTTAATATAAATGGAATCATGCTGTTTGTGTTCCTCTATAATTTGCTTCTTTTGTTCAACATTACATCTTTAAGATTCTTCATTGTTGATGGGTGTAGTTTCAGTTCATTCATTTCTACTGCTGTATAATATTTATCTACTCTTTTTATTTTATTTCTTTATATTTTATACAGCAGGTTCTTATTAGTCAACCATTTTATACACATCAGTGTATACATGTCAATCCCAATCGCCCAGTTCATCCCACCACCACCACCCCCCGCTGCTTTCCCCCCTTGGAGTCCATACATTGGTTCTCTACATCTGTGTCTCTATTTCTGCCTTGCAAACCAGTTCACCTGTACCATTTTTCTAGATTCCACACATATGCATTAATATATGATATTTGTTTTCTCTTTCTGACTTACTTCACTCTGTATGACAGTCTCTAGATCCATCCACATCTCTACAGATGACCCAATTTCATTCCTTTTCATGGCTGAGTAATATTCCATTGTATATATGTGCCACATCTTCTTTATCCATTCATCTGTCGACCAGCATTTAGGTTGCTTCCGTGAGTTGGCTATTGTAAATAGTGCTGCAATGAACATTGGGGTGCATGTGTCTTTTTGAATTATGGTTTTCTCTGGCTACATGCCCAGTAGTGGGATCGCTGGGTCATGTGGTAATTCTATTTTTTGTTTTTTAAGGAACCTCCATACTGTTCTCCATAGTGGCTGTATCAATTTACATTCCCACCAACAGTGCAAGAGGGTTCCCTTTTCTCCATACCCTCTCCAGCATTTATTGTTTGTAGATTTTTTGATGATGGCCATTCTGACTGGTGTGAGGTGATACCTCATTGTAGTTTTGATTTGCATTTCTCTAATGATTAGTGATGTTGAGCATTCTTTCATGTGTTTGTTGGCAATCTGTATATCTTCTTCGGAGAAACGTCTATTTAGGTCTTCTGCCCATTTTTGGATTGGGTTCTTTGTTTTTTTTTGATATTGAGCTGCATGGGCTGCTTGTAAATTTTGGAGATTAGTCCTTTGTCAGTTGCTTCATTTGCAAATATTTTCTTCCATTGTGAGGGTTGTCTTTCCGTGTTGTTTATGTTTTCCTTTGCTGTGCAAAAGCTTTTAAATTTCATTAGGTCCCATGTGTTTATTTTTGTTATTATTTCCATTTCTCTAGGAGGTTGGTCTAACTCCATACACAAAAATAAACTCAAAATGGATTAAAGACCTAAATGTAAGGTCAGACACTATAACACTCTTAGAGGAAAACATAGGAAGAACACTCTATGACATAAATCACAGCAAGATCCGTTCTGTAATTGATTTCTAATCTCACAGCATTGTGATCAGAAAAGATGCTTGATATGATTTCAATTTTCTAAAATTTACCGAGGCTTGATTTGTGACCCAAGATGTGATCTATTCTGAAGAATTCTGTGTGCACTTGAGAAGAAAGTGTAACCTGCTGGTTTTGGATGGAATGTCCTATAAATATCAATTAAATCTATCTGGTCTATTGTGTCATTTAAAGCTTGCGTTTCTTTATTAATTTTCTGTCCGTATGATCTGTCCATTTGTGTAAGTGAGGTGTTAAAATCCCCCACTATTATTGTGTTACTGTTAATTTCCTCTTTTATAGCTGTTAGCAGTTGCCTTATGTATTGAGGTGCTCCTATGTTGGGTGCACATACATATATAATTGTTATATCTTCTTGGATTGATCCCTTGATCATTATGTAGTATCCTTCCTTGTCTCTTATAACATTCTTTTTTTTTTTTTTTTTTTTTTTTTTTTGCGGTACGCGGGCCTCTCACTGTTGTGGCCTCTCCCGTTGCGGAGCACAGGCTCCGGACGCGCAGGCTCAGCGGCCATGGCTCACGGGCCCAGCCGCTCCGCGGCATGTGGGATCTTCCCGGACCGGGGCACGAACCCGTGTCCCCTGCATCGGCAGGCGGACTCTCAACCACTGCGCCACCAGGGAAGCCCTCTTATAACATTCTTGATCTTAAAGTCTATTTTACCTGATATGAGTATTGCTAATCCAACTTTCTTTTGATTTCCATTTGCATGGAATATCTTTTTCCATCCCCTCACTTTCAGTCTCTATGTGTCCCTAGGTCTGAAGTGGGTCTCTCGTCGGCAGCATATATATGGGTCTTGTTTTTATATCCATTCAGTGAGCCTGTGTCTTTTGGTTGGAGCACTTAATCCATTCATATTAAAGGTAATTATCGATATGTATGCTCCTATTACCATTTTCTTAATTGTTATGGGTTTGTTTTCGTAGGTCCTTTTCTTCTCTTGTGTTTCCCACTTAGAGAAGTTCCTTTAGCATTTGTTGTAGAGCTGGTTTGGTGGTGCTGAATTATCTTAGCTTTTGCTTGTCTGTAAACCTTTTGATTTCTCCATTGTCTGAATGAGATCCTTGCCGGGTAGAGTAATCTTGGTTGTAGGTTCTTCCCTTTCATCACTTTAAATATATTGTGCCACTCCCTTCTGGCCTGTAGAGTTTCTGCTGAGAAATCAGCTGTTAACCTTATGGGAGTTCCCTTGTATGTTGTCATTTTTCCCTTGCTGCTTTCAATAATTTTTCCTTGTCTTTAATTTTTGTGAATTTGATTACTATGTGTCTTGGTGTGTTTCTCCTTGGGTTTATCCTGCCTGGGACTCTGCGCTTCCTGGGCTTGGGTGCTTATTTCCCTTCCCATGTTAGGGAAGTTTTCGACTATAATCTCTTCAAATATTTTCTCAGGTCCTTTCTCTCTCTCTTTTCCTTCTGGGACCCCTAAAAGGCAAATGTTGGTGCGTTTAATATTGTCCCAGAGGTCTCTTAGTCTGTCTTCATTTCTTTTCATTCTTCTTTTTTTATTCTGTTCCATAGCAGTGAGTTCAACCATTCTGTCTTCCAGGTCACTTAATCGTTCTTCTGCCTCAGTTATTCTGCTATTGATTCCTTCTAGTGTATTTTTCATTTCAGTTATTGTATTGTTCATCTCTGTTTGTTCTTTAATTCTTTTAGTTGTTTGTTTTTTAATTCTTCTAGGTCTTTGTTAAACATTTCTTGCATCTTCTCGATCTTTGCCTCCATTCTGTTTCCGAGGTCCTGGATCATCTTCGTTACCATTATTCTGAATCCTTTCTCTGGAAGGTTGCCTATCTCCACTTCATTTAGTTGTTTTTCTTGGGTTTTATCTTGTTCCTTCATCTGGTACAGAGTCCTCTACCTTTTCATTTTGTCTGTCTTTCTGTGAATGTGGTTTTCATTCCACAGGCTGCCGGATTGTAGCTCTTCTTGCTTCTGCTGTCTGCCCTCTGGTGGATGAGGCTATCTAAGAGGCTTATGCAAGCTTCCTGATGAGAGGGACTGGTGGTGGGTAGAGCTGGGTGTTGCTCTGGTGGGCAGAGCTCAGTAAAACTGTAATCCACTTGTCTGCTAATGGGTGGGGCTGAGTTGCCTCCCTGTTGGTTGGTTGGCCTGAGGTGACCCAGCACTGGAGGCTACAGGCTCTTTGGTGGGGCTAATGGTTGACTCTGGGAGAGACCATACCAAGTAGTACTTCCCAGAACTTCTGATGCCAGTGTCCTTGTCCCCACGGTGAGCCACAGCCACCACCTGCCCCTGCAGGAGACCCTCCAACACTAGCAGGTAGGTCTGGTTCAGTCTCTCCTGGGGTCACTGCTCCTTCCCCTGGGTCCCGATGTGCACAGTACTTTGTGTGTGCCCTCCAGGAGCAGAGTCTCTGTTTTCCCCAGTCCTGTTGAAATCCTACAGTCAAATCCCACTAGCCTTCAGACTCTGATTCTCTAGGAATTCCTCCTCCTGTTGCCAGACCCCCAGGTTGGGAAGCCTGACGCGGGGCTCAGAACCTTCACTCCAGTGGGTGGACTTCTGTGGTATGTGTTCTCCAGTCTGTGAGTCGCCCCCCCAGCAGTTATGGGATTTGATTTTGCTGTGATTGCACCCCTCCTGCCATCTCATTGTGGCTTCTCCTTTGTCTTTGAATGTGGGGTATCTTTTTGGTGAGTTCCAGTGTCTTCCTGTCAATGACTGTTCAGCAGTTAGTTGTGATTCCAGTGCTCTCACAGGAAGGAGTGAGCGCACGTCTTTCTACTCCACCATCTTCAACCAATCTGGACATCATCTTATTTTACTCAAACTGATTCCTTCCATGAAAAGTTTTCCAGTATTTCAACCTCACAGAGCTCAACTTTTCCTAAGCTGTTTCAGATGTTACAATTGAGATCTCGACCTTCACTTCATTATTCCTTGTGTTTGCCAGTCTCAGTCTACTCTTCTGCTTAAATAATAGCCTGATAAAGGAAAAGTCCTGACTTATCCATTTTTCTATCAATCACAATACTTGAGAAGGGACAGGTACAGAAAATACCCAGAAATTCTTGTTCACTGGTTATACAGAGGAAATAATTCTAACCAACAAAGAAAGAGTTCACATCCTTTCAATCATAAATTTCTGTAGACTTTAAAAATAAACAATTCAGTACAATGTGATCAAACTCATAACCCAATGATCTTATTTCTGAGACTCTATCCCCCCAAAATCCAGAAAGTATGAAAATTATATAAATAAAGATGTTCATTCCAGAATTATTTACAGTAGCTTCACTTCAGATATAGCAAGGGAATGGATAAATATCACCCCATGGGAACATCACATCGCCATTGAAAATAGAACTAATAAAACTTGCTAACAATTTCTAAATCAAACATAAATAATGGTAAGTCTGAGAAGGGTAATACCAACTTGTAGGTATAATCGATTATAACTGTAAAAACACAGATATTAAAAAGGATGGAAATAATACAGATGATGATTGCTCTTATGTTCTGCTGTAAAGCTATGAGTTATGAAATTTTCTCAGTTTTCTAAATTGTTATCATTGTTGCTACATTATTTTCGTAATTAAAAACTGAAGTATTTTCTTGCTAACTTCTGTCACCAAAAATTCCAAATGAGTATAGTCTTGACCATTAAATTTGTTCTGCTATAAATAATAATTCAACACAATGCTGGGCTGTAACTTGACTTTTTGGCACTATAATGTGATGAACACTAGCTAAAGTCTTGAAAGTCTCATTGTGAATTAGCTCTGGACTAGTTTTTTTTTTTTTTTTTTGCGGTACGCGGGCCTCTCACTGTTGTGGCCTCTCCCGTTGCGGAGCACAGGCTCCGGACGCGCAGGCTCAGCGGCCATGGCTCACGGGCCCAGCCGCTCCGCGGCATGTGGGATCTCCCCGGACCGGGGCACGAACCCGTGTCCCCTGCATCGGCAGGCGGACTCTCAACGACTGCGCCACCAGGGAAGCCCTGGACTAGTTTTATATAAGTATCAGCATTTCAGTATGTCTGAAGGGAGATCACTAGGAGTCCCTCCATGTATTTTGCTTCTAACAATTTCATGATCCACAGTGGAAACTTACTGGGAAAATGTTCGAGTTGCCTTGCTTTATTTAATTAGTGTATTAAGCAGTAGCTTCCATTCAAGTACAGATAGCTGTGGAGCATGTGCTTTGTGTAAGCTACCATATCAAGAGTTGATGAGCATTAAAAAAAAAAGAACCTGTGTAGTCACTGCCATTCAGGAGATTCTAATTTAGTGTCAGGGAAAGGAAAGTCTGGAGCCAGAAAGTACTGACTACAAGGCTGACCATAACTGTCATAGAAAATATCAAGAAAATGCTTGGAGAGTTCAGGAAAGAGAAATCACACCTGTTTGGAGATCAACATTTCTGACAATGGATGCAGCCATAGGACTGGATAAGGGGAAAGAGGAGGAGAGAAAAAACGGCCAAGAAGAAAAGCCTGGGAACCACTTGCATTCATGGTGTCCAGAGAGCAAGGATTCATTCCAAGAAGGCCAGGAGGGAAGAGTAGGGTTGGGGGGTGAGGGTGGGGGGAGGAACGGAGCTGTGGAAGCTAAAGCAGGGTGAGTTTCAAAAGGGACCCAGTGATCATGAAGCAAAAGGGCAAGAATGTGAAGTTGGAAGCTGGAGAGGCAGGCTTTGGGGTTTCAGTCTTCAATTAGGCCACTGCTAGATCCATTTATCGGAATGGTACTAATGATATCCAAATTAAAGAAGATTAAGAAAAGAAAATTTAAGGAAATAAGAGGCATCATCTATACCAACTCTAAGGAAATTTGGCTGTAAAAGAAAGAGGAAGAAAGGGGCAAGTAAGTATAGGAGGAGGCAAAGTCAAACAAGAGTCAGTTTTCTTCACTTCATATGGAATTTATTTAGAAGTGTGTGTAAGAACATTTCTTTTTTTCTGTTTAGCAACTCAGTTTTTCTAGCACCATTTATTAGAAAAGAATTCCCATCCCATTCGTAGCAATTCCTTGTTAAGAGTTATATATTATTATAGACGATGGTTTCTGGGCCATTATTCAGTTTTGGTTAGCTGTCCATTCTTGCACCCATAACATGGGGATGTAATAATAATTGCAGCGTTACAATGGGTTTCAACATCTGGCAGGAGTTCCCCCTCACTGCTTTCCGTTTTCAAAATGTTCTTAGCTGTCTTGCCTGACTTTCTATTGCATTCATTCTTTTTAGGAAGTTATATTCATTTGTTTAAGTTTTTTTAAAAACAGAAAAGAGTAAAAAATCACCACTTAAAAAAGCACATATGTAAGTAAGAAGTTAAAGTTCCAGTCCTCCCCCCAACACACCACTTATCCAAGTTCTAACTCCAGAGGTAAGTACTAGTTAAGAATTGATGCCCACCCATCTGATAGTTTCCTAAGTTTATACAGACATCTTACATGTAAATATATGTTGGGATAAATGCTTTCAAAGAGGGAAAGAATGTCCATACCCTAAGGAGAGAAAGGCCCAGAATCTTTTGACCTCTCTCCTCCCCTCACTCACTCTTCCTCTGGATTGGACGGCATCAATTACCCACTTCTGCTTCTCTTTAATACCTTCTACCCTATCCCTCAACACCTGCCCATCACTCTTACTTTAGAAGTTCTCTCATTTATTGCTACTTTGCTAGGGTTTACATTCCTGCTTAAACCCAAACTTAAATGTCTCTATAAATATATCAAAATGAAATATCACTTTACCTGCCCATTGAGATGAGATCTTTAACACACTTGTATGCCTTCCAATCCTTCCCAACACCCACCAACTCATGGACTTGGTTAAAATAATATGAAATTTTAGTTTGGTCATTTAAATTTTCCTTAAGAACAGATGTAGTGACACACTCTAGGGTGACCACCCTTATATAACTCCCTCCTCTTGAGTGTGAGCTTCTAATCAATAGCATTTGGCAAAGGTTAAGAGATTCTGAAGATGCTGTTACAGTATCTAATCAGTTGACTTTGAGTTAACCTTAGGTGGGCCTGACCTAACTAGGTGAGACCTTTAAGAGGGTTCAGGCCTCTCCTGGCTTTCAAGAAGCAGAATGTCAAGAATTCTACAGCTGCAAGGATATGAATTCTGCCAACCACTTGAGGGTTGGAAGCTGATCCTTCCCTATTTAAACCTCAGATGAGAGCTCAGCTCAACCAACACCCTGATTCCAGCCTTGGATTCCAGACCTTGAACAGGGAATCCATTAATCCATGCCTGGACCTAGGAAACTGTTAGATAATAAAAGGGTGTTGTTTTAAGCAACTACCTTACGATAATTCACTATGCAGCAATAATAATTAATATAGTAGGCATGTCTATTTTTTCAAGAGACTTTTCTTTACCATTAAATTAGTATTTACAATCATATGAATGTCATCTATTTAGGTTTATCCCCGCATGTAAAGAAGTCTGCTCAACCCTTTTCCTCCTGTTCTCCATCGTCCCCTATCTGGTCATCTTTGCTCTGATTTAGTTCCAATTTGATGAGAATACCTTGGAAAATAATTTTCTTAGAGAGGGTACGTGGTGTTACGTTTTCTGTATCCTTAAGTGTACAAAATGTCTTTCTTTACCCCTCAAATACAAATGAACCTTTAACAACCAGACATTTTCATTGAAAAATCTAAAACACTCTTCACTGTTGTTTAGCTTCATTTTAGAGAAGAGCAGTTCAATGCTGATTTGATTCTTTCTTTTGTGTGTAACTTGTACTCACTATGAAGAATCTTGTAAAAACTATTCTCAGTGTTCTTGGATTTGGAAATTCTACCAGGAAATTGCAAATTACGTATCATCTCCCTCATTAATCCTCTGGCATTTTGTAAGCCCATTCTATTTGAAAATTTCAATTTTCTTCATCTCACAGACTTCTCTCTAGTAGTCGGTTGATTCTGGTTTTATTTCCATGTGTTCTTTCTTCTTCCACAACATCCACCATTCAGATGAAACATATCTCTTCATCTTTTCTCCACATTTCATGTCTTTTCACTCATGGTTTCCATTCCCTCATATTTTTACTTCTATCACGACATACTTCCTCCTTTTGCTTTTCCAGATCTAAATTCAATTTTGAGTGGTATACATTACTTTTTTTTACTTCCCTTCTTGAGTGTTTAGAGTTGTGGGGTTTGTTGCAATTTTGTTTTTACTTCCTAGATTTTTTTCCCCTTGTTGAGTTGCTGGTACAGGCTCCCTGAACTGGCCAGGCTTGAGGTTGGCAACCTAGGCAGAGAGAGATGATACTGGAGATTCTCCTCCAGTGCTGGACAGGCCAGTCAAATTAGCCCTGTCTACATGGCCTCCCAATTTGGGGTTCTCAAGGTTCTCCAGGTGCGAGCAGGAGCTCATTCACACACACACACAAAGGACCAGCTCAGCCCAACTGCAATCCTCTTAGAGGGCAGCCAGGATCCATGAGATCAGGAGAGTCCTTTGCCTCGTAGAGTCAAGTGCAGCACATTATAGCATGTTTTCCCTCTCTATAAGCTGAAGGGTCTTTTGGGCTCAGCTGGTCATTGAGTCCTCCGTTCTCTCCAGAACCCTATCCCCTAACCCTGTGGTACACAAAGGCTCCCAGCACCGCACCCTTTCCTTAAAAACCCACATCCTCAAATGTGTTTGAGATCCCCTCCAGGATCTTGAGTCATCTCGAGTCGACTACCTTCTTGAGTCATCCACAGCAGGGCGTCTGTAACTGATGGAGGAAGGTCACAGAAAGACAGAAGGGGTGGAACAAGGAGCATATATGGAAGGATTAACCTTGAGCAGAATGGGGAGCATGTGATCAGGTAATAAGGAAGGCAATAAAATTTGAGTGGCTGTGATTGCAGATGAGTTTGTAGGACAGGGCTTCTCAAAGGGTGGCACAGGCCCAGCATATCAACATCATCTGACAACTTACCAGAAATTCAAATTCTTGGGCCCTACCCTAGACAGGGGTGGGGCCCAGCAAACTATGTTGTAAGAAGCCCACCAGCAGATTCTAACACATGCTCAAGTTTGAGAACCACTGCTCACTGGAAAACTAGAGAAATCTGAAGATGTTTACAGATTATAGCCTCTCTTTCTTTCCATGAAGATGGACGTGAAATTTGTTCTATCCTATGAGTGAGTGATTTAATATGAGGCTTGAGGAAAGCAGCAAAATTCGGGAATACTCCTTGAGAAAAATGGAAGAAGGAGGTGAACAAAGCTAGGATCACAGTCCATGAATTTGTGGAGTCACTAGTGGGTCATCATATACAGTTTCGTTTTTTATTTCTCGGTCATGACAGCATGAGCAATGCTTCGAAGCCAGGAACATCAGAGGCAAATTCAGAGTGTGCCCAATTAATAACTCTGTCATTCATAAAGATGAAATTTACTCCATAAAACTCTATCATAAACTAAAGAATTGTGGACTTTAAAATTTGGAAGCACATCCACCACTACTCATTCTGTCATTGAAGAATCTCAAAATCTCTCAGTAAGCATTACTGCCCTTTCTTTAAACAGACAAAATAAAGACAAGTCGGTTGAAAAGGTTGATCCAGGGTCATCAGTAATCCAATGGCACAATGAGGATGAGCTACCTAGGTCTCCTAATTCATTGCTCCTTTATTCTTTCCAGACCTGAGCGGACTCCCTATTTCTCAATGCTCTGATCTACCTAGAACTGAAATCCATGTGGATGAAGCCAGCACATCTGTCCTCATGGGAATTGGTGGAGTTTGGCTCTAAGTGGGCATTATAGTCCATGAGGAGCATCAGATGTGCCAAACATAAAGCCAAGACCTGACCCAGCTTCAGCCCCTCCATCCAGGGGCTAGGTCAAGTTCATCCATGTGCCCTACAAACCCTCGAGGCTCACCAGAAAGACCTCTAAATAAAGGTGGGTCCATGCAAAGAGAAGCAAAGTCGGCTACAATGCGAGGTCACTGGCAGATGGATGGTATCAAGTAAGCGGTGGTGGGAGAAAGAGGTTAAGTGAAATGGCTATAAATAGAGCCTCAAAAGCATTACAAAAATCTACACCAGCCCGGGAGTCGTGACTTAGAGAAATGCATGCAAATTAGTTGATGACCCGGCGTCCTGCCACAGCGCCGGCTGAGGGTGTCAGGGCTCCAATAAAGCCACACCTGTGAGCCTGCTGGGGAGGAGATGGAAGGGCTTTCGGGACCATGCTGGCTGGGCTCCTGAGGGCTGACACTACCACGTCTCCGGTTACCTTCAGGCCTTTTTTATGAGTTCATGCACGTAAGGACTTAGAACAGGGTCTGAATGTGATAAACACTCGGTGAATGTCAGCTGTTTATCCAGAGTGACTCTGACACATGTCCACTCAAATGAACTAACATGTGCCTCCTTTTTAATGACTCGTTTAATGAGAATGAACTTTTTTTCGCCAACATGTGAGACTCCACTTGCCTCCTCCACCAAAACGCACGGCATCCTCTCCTCGTCCAGCAAGCACTGCTTTCCTCCCCCCGGATTCCATGGCTGTGTCCTCTGACCTGTGTCTGAAAGTCCACTTAATATCATTTTTTATCGTCAGCTTTTTACACATTCAACAGAGAAGAGAGTGAGGATACAAGAAGAAGGAAAGGGCAGGAGACAGATTTTTCAGTTTATCAAGAGGAAACCAGAGACTTCCAAACTGTTCTTTTCGGCCCCATACATCATCCCACTGCCAGCATCTGATTCTTGTTCTAAACAACTTCACACTCCAATTAGAGGTTTACGCATGTACGTGGAGAAATCCATGACGTCACTGAGAACCTTGCTGGCACTAGTCGGCCACATGATGCTCACCTTTGTACTCTGCCAGGCACACGCACTCATAGCCGTTGACAAGGTCCCTGCAGGTGGCGGCGTTCAGGCACGGGGCAGAGAGGCACTCGTCGTATTCCTCCTCACAGTAGAGGCCATGGTAGCCTGGGGGACAGAGAGAAATGTCTGCAGTCAAACAGGTACCATTTATACGCACACGGGACCAGCCTACAAGGAAGGCGGTGGGTGTTCATTGGAAAGTAAGGCACAAATAGATGCGACTGAAGGAACTGGGTCTCTTGGGGTATGCTGAAATGTGGATTTCCAGAAAGGTTATGAAGAATCTATTCTTATCACCCTTTGTCACGCCCAACTATAAAACAAGTGATCCCACTGATCCACCAGATGGTCCCATTATGATGTCACGTCCAGTGGTACCGGTGAACGGGAGATGTGGGTTACTAAGTGCATCAGCTGTGGTCACAGAAGGTAGCAATAGGGACAGGACTCACAGCCAAACAGCTCCTTTCAAGGATGTGGAGCCCTTTTTCTTCAAATCAATTAGAAAAATATATCTAACTAGGGAGAATTTTATTCAAGAAGAAAAGGATCCACAGATTTCCTTTGTTCTTCAAGCCAGAAAAGAAACTCAGCTAAAAAGGCTTAACTGAACTTCCTGGCAAAATGTGGGCTGTTTTTCTTTTTGTTTGTTTGTTTATTTAAAATGACAATTATCTAAATTATAATATGGTAAGTTGTGCTTAAGTTTTTTAACTGTTAAAAATAGAATAATAGCAATGAAGAAAAAGAAACCAACGATTTCTCAAGAAAGATGGCTTTTACTCTCCTTTTTGCAAAACAGGTGTTTATTCTAAAGGACAAGAAGACAACATTCTTTGAGATTCACTCATGAATGTTAGGCTGTTTTTAACTTTCAAAAACACGTGTTCCTGCCAATTTGCAGTGAATCTGGGCCATTTTTGTCTGGCCCTGTCCAAACAATGAGAAACATGTGAGCACTTTCAGAAATCACCCTGCCTATGTTGGTTCTGAATTCAGATAAGCAGAAAAAATAAACGCTTGCTCAAGTGGGCACTGGAACCGTGAGCTCCTATCCAGCAACTCAGAGCCAGCCCTCGAGCTCAGAAAGTCCTGTTAGCTCAGGCTAATGCGCTGAACTGTTCTGTTTCTGGTTCCTATCACAAAAGTAGGTTAAGATCACATTTGCATTATTTCCGGAGCACTTTTCAAGTACGTTGCCATTTCAGTTGTTTTTGAACTGCTTTCCACATTTAGGCAGTGACAGTGGCCCCTCCGAGGGGAACTTGACCTTCCTGAGGCAAATACACTAGGGATTTCCATTCTTCTATCTCCCCCTACTTCTTGTAGTTTTACGGAAATATTTCCTATCACTCTTCATCAGATTATTTCAATCATCTAGATCAGAGTTTCTCAACCAACAGCAATTCTGTCCCCCAGAAGATATCTGGCAATGTTTGGAGACATTCTGGGTTGTCACAACCGGGGTGGAGGGGAAGGGGCTGTTACTGGCATCTGGCATAAGGATGCTGCAAACCATCAAACAGCCCCCCAACAAAAACCTACCCAGCAAAAATGTTAATAGAGTTAGACGGAGAAACCCTGCTCTATATCAGGGATCAGCAAACTGTGGTCCACAGGCCAAATCTGCCCCAGTCTGTTTTTATAAGTAAAGTTTTATTGGGACACAGCCACACCCATCCAAGTATGTATTATTTATGGCTGCTTTCATACAATGGTAGATTGAGTAGTTGCAACAGAGACCATATGGCTTGAAAAGTCAAAAATCTTTACTCTCTGACCCCTTATAGAATAAGTTTGCTGTCTTGATCTAGATTCACCCAGAAAATCTTTTTTCTTACAAGCGTTTTAGATATTAACCCCTTATCAAAGACATGGTTTGCAAATATTTTCTCCCGTTCTGAAGGTTGCCTGTTGATTGCTACCTTTGCTGCGCAGAAGCTTTTTAGTTTCATATAGTCCCACTTTATTTTTGCTTTTTTTGCCTGTGCTTTTGTTGTCATATCATTGCCAAGACCAATTTTATGAAGGTTTTCCCCTATATTTTCTTTCAGGACTTTTACAGTTTCAGGTGCTAGGTTTAAGTCTTTAATGCACTTCGTGTTGTTTTTTGTCAATTGTGTAAGATAATATAAATGGCCAACAGGTATATAAAAAGGTGCTCAACATCACTAATCATCAGGGAAATGAAAAGCAAACCGCAAGGAGATATCACCTCACAACTGTTAAGATGGCCATAATAAAACGAAACGAAACAAAACAGAAAATAACACGTGTTGTTGAGGATGTGGAAACATGGGAACCTTCATACACTGTTAGTGGGAATGTAAAAGGCTGCAGCTGCTACGTAAAACATAAAAAAAAAGTATAGAGATTCCTCAAAAATTAAAAATAGAATTACCATATGATCTATAATCCCACTTCTGAGTATCTATCCAAAAGAATTGAAAATAAGATCTCACAGAGATATCTGCATTCCCATGTTCATTGTGGCATGACTGACAATAGCCAAGAGGTAGAAACAATCTAAATGTCCCTCAACAGATGAATGGATAGAGAAAATGTGATATGATATATACATACAATGGAATATCATTCAGTCTTTAAAAAGAAGGAAATCCTGTCATATGCTATAACATGGATGAACCTTGAGGTCATGTACTAAGTGAAATAAGCCAGTCACAAAAGGACAAATGCTTCATGATTCCACTCATATGAGGGATCTCAAGTAGTTAAACTCATAGGGGCAGAATGGAATGGTGGTATATATGTGAATATATACACTAATATGTGTAAAATGGATAACTAATAAGAACCTGCTGTATAAAAAACTAAAATTCAAAAATTAAATTAAAAGATAAATAAATAAATAAAAGAAAAAAATAGAATGGTGGTTCCTGGGGTGGAGGAGAGGGGAAATGGGGAGTTGCTGTTGAATGGATATAGAGCTTCAGTTACGCAAAACGAAAACGTTCCACAAATCTGTTGTCCGACAATGCGCATGTAGTTAACAATACTGTACTGTACACTTAAACATGTGTTAACAGGACTGATTTCAGGTTATTTGGGTTTTATCACTATTTTTATTTTTATTTTTTTGGCCGTGCCGCATGGCTTGCGGGATCTTAGTTCTCTGAACAGGGATCGAACCCGTGCCGACAGCAGTGAAAGCATGGAGTCATAACCACTGGAGCGCCACGGAATTCCCCTTATCACAATTTTTAGAATACACACACACACACACACACACACACATAGAGTTAAGTCTCTGTTGCCTTCTTCTCAGTGTGGAACAAGGATCACCAGCAGCATCTTTTTGATCGTTTTGCCCTCCCAGCAGATCTTTCAAAAATCAACTTGGAAGGATAATATATAACCCTACAAGCATCTTCGACCTCTGAATTGTGGTGTTATTTATATAGACAAAAATCAAAAGCAAATTTCTTGAAATCTTCCACAATTGTTTTTATTTTTTGAAAACAGTATCATCATCCTTTTCCATTAGCAACATGAAAAGCAAGTGAGGAAGTTATTTTACAGAGATAATTAAGCTGACGAGGTTTTTCTTCCTTGGGGGAAAAAAAATAAAGGTTTCATATTCTAAAAGTGTTTCTTTAGAGACGGTAACATTTAAATGTCTTTATGGAAATGTCAAGACACCCTTTACACTGCCAAAGAACCTAAATCGGACTGTTTGAAGAAAAAGGAATCTCTTCCCAAACAGAAGGCTTCTGTGAAAATGAGACTGCCACCCCCTGCTGGTAATTAATTCGGACAAACAAATTAGCAGCCCAGGGTCTAGAAAAATTAAGCTAGTCCAAAGAATTATTTTAAAATAAAATCGAAGATCGGAAGGGTGGGGTCAGAGTAGCCCCTTCTGGGGCACTGATGTTTATCACCAGTGTTCCAATCTTTGTAGGACTTGATCCTGTATATTCAGCTCCAGTCACTTCCTTAGACTTGATAGAACAAAACAACCAACTGGATGTCGGGAGTGAGAAAGAGAGGTTAAGACGGCTGTCATGTCTAGAATGTGTGAGTAGATGATGCTGCCGTGAACACAACTATGACCAAAGGAATAACAGGTTTTAGAGGAAGTTGCCCAGTTGGATTTTGGACACGTTTAACTTGGGGCTCACGTAGCCAGGTCCACGTGGCAGTTGGGAAAACGAGCTTGAATAGCATAGAAAGAGCACTTTGGGAGCTAGATGCCTGGAAGTGATGTTGAAGTTTTCATCAAAGAAGAACATGGAGAGGAGAAAAAGAGACCAAGGTCGGATCTACGTGGATGGGCAGATGGACAGCAAGAAGCCCAATCGGGACTCGGAGCAGGGACGGAGGAAGGAGAGGGGGAAACCCCAAGGAGTGTGGTCATAGAAGCCAAGAGAGGACAGGAAGCCAGGGAGGGCTGGTTAACAGTGTCAAAGGCTCTAGGAGCAAGAATGACAACTGGATAGGAGATCCGGAGGTCACTGGAGACCCTCAAAACCCTGGCTCTCAATGGGGGCTGTACTGCCCTTTAGAGGCTGTTTTGGAAATTGGGGAGGAGGACGGATTGCTTATCATAACGACTGGAGGATTCTACTAGAATTTGGTGGGTGGGGGCCAGAGATAGTAAACACCTGGAAACATCTGGGATTCCCTTGCACAAGTGATGGCCTGGCACCCTCCACAACCTTGGACTGTTCCACTGACCATTCGTGTAGGCAAAACCCTGTTGACAACCTTCGAGGCCTAGAACCTAACTGCTTTACACGTACAACAGTTTTTAAGATAAACTGAGTTTTCCTGGAACATATATACGTATATGTATTGATATACTGGGTAAATCAAGAGAAGATTGTACTAAGAGTTGTTCCCCAGTTTGGAATATCACTTCATAAGAGCAATAGCTCTTAAGTCACCAATAAAGCACACCTATATCAGCAAACAAAACAAAATAGAATAAAAATCGCCTCTTCGGGTAATTTTCTAAACACACTACCCAGAGTACCTTGCCCTAACAGTTACTCATTACAATACTCAATTGATTTCCATCACAACACTTATAAGGGTCTGAAATCATATTAACTTTGTTCTTTATCAATTATTATTTCTCTTCCTCCACTAGAATATAAGCTTGAAGGCAGAGGCTACGACTGCAGAGTTCGCAGCTGTACCTGCAGTATTTGGTACAGAAAGCATGCTTAAATGATAGCTCTTGAATTAGCACCCCAAATGCCACTGATTAAATCAATACACATTTAAGATATGCCTATGATGTGCCAGAAGCTTCCAGGTACTGTGATTACAAAACTAAATGGCAAGGTCTCCAACCACAAGGGGTTTATTGTCCGGTAGCACGTGAGTGGTGTCTGCTTCATAACAGGCCCTTTACCTGTGTTAACTTGTTTAACCCTCGTGACAACCCAAAATGATAATCATGGCTAGTCCCAATTTAAAGAGGAGGAATTAAGAGTCAGAGAGGTACATACTGGTCAGAATGGCCATCACTAAAAAGTCTACAAATAACAAACACTGGAGAGGATGTGGAGAAAAGAGAACCCTCCTACACTGTTGGTGGGAATATAAGTTGGTGCAGCCACTGTGGAAAACAGCATGGAAGTTCCTCAAAATAACGGAAAATAGAGTTGCCATATGATCCAGCAATCCCACTCCTGTGCATATATCTGGACAAAACTACAATTCAAAAAGATACACCCACCCCTATGTGTGTAGCAGCACTATTCACAACAGCCAAGACATGGAAGCAACCTAAATATCCATCAACAGATGAATGGATAAAGAAGATGTGAAACATATATACCATGTAATACTACTCAGCCATAAAAAAGAATGAAATAAAGCCATTTGCAGCAACATGGAAGGACTCAGAGATTATCATACTAAGTGAAGTAAGTCAGACAGAGAAAGACAAATATAATATGATATCACTTATATGTGGAATCTAAAATATGACACAGGGGCTTCCCTGGTGGTGCAGTGGTTAAGAATCCGCCTGCCAATGCAGGGGACACGGGTTCAATCCCTGGTCCGGGAAGATCCCACGTGCCGCGGAGCAACTAAGCCCATGAGCCACAACTACTGAGTCTGCACTCTAGAGCCCGCGAGCCACAACTACTGAGCCTGCGTGCCACAACTACTGAAGCCCTCACATCTAGAGACCGTGCTCCACAACAAAAGAAGCCACCCAATGAGAAGCCTGTGCACTGCAACGAAGAGTAGCCCCTACTCGCTACAACTAGAGAAATGCTGTGTGCAGCAATGAAGACTCAACGCAGCCAAAAATAAATTAAATAAATAAATTTAAAAATAAAATAAAATATGACACAAATGAACCTATCTATGAAACAGAAACAGACTCACACAGAGAGCAGACTTGTGGGTGCTAAGAGGGAGGGGGGTGGGGGAGGGATGGATTAGGAGGTTGGGATTAGCAGATGCAAACTAGTATATATAGAATGGGTAGACAACAAGGTCCTACTGTACAGCACAGGGAACTCTACTCAATATCCTGTGATAAACAGTAATGGAAAAGAATACAGGGCTTCTCTGGTGGCGCAGTGGTTGAGAGTCTGCCTGCCGATGCAGGGGACACAGCTTCGTGCCCCGGTCCGGGAAGATCCCACATGCCGCGGAGCGGCTGGGCCCGTGAGCCATGGCCGCTGAGCCTGCGCATCCGGAGCCTGTGCCCCGCAACCGGAGAGGCCACAACAGTGAGAGGCCCGTGTACCGCAAAAAAAAAAAAAAAAAAAAGACAACGTGGGTACTTTAATCCTGAAATAGGTGCCCTGCCTCGAGTATACAGCAAAGGCGCTGAGCAACGTCACCCCAAAGGGCACCATTATCCCGAGTCACTGCTTCACACGGGCAGCGAAGACCACTTCCGGGAAAAACTCAAGGAGCCCCAGCCCTGAACTTCCACGATTGCCCCGCTTTCACCAGTGAGAAGTTCAAATACCTGAATTTTCCTATGTATGAAACAAAAGTCTCTTTACACTGGGCTTCTAAAAAACCTACTCTTCTCCGTTTCCTCAGCCTCATCTCCTGAGACTTACCTCTGTGTTGGATCCGGTTTCCTGCTTGGCAGTGAAATTTTGACTCACTGCTCTGTCTTTGATCCCAAACTGTGTTTTTTTCTTTAACAACTGTCTGTTCTCTTCTCATTTCCTTAGCACACAGGTGGGTGAATTTAGGAGATGCTCAGTCACAGTGGGTGAGGTGAATTTGCTAGGAAAAGTGGAATCATAGGGCAAAATAACCTTTGCATGCATAAATACGGAAAGTGGTTCTTTTCTTTACAAATGTCTGATTTGTACAAATACAAAAAAAAAACAAACGCCTGGAAAAATGTATTCCAAAATTGACAGTGGTTTTTGTTGGGCAATGAAACTGAGGGATTATTTTTTGTATTTTAAATATGCCAGTTCACTTTTTCTAATTTTCCACAATAGAAATATGTTATTTACTTGTGTAACACAAAGGGATAATATAGATACTTTATGGGTATTTTATGTGTAGTATCACAACTCCAAACCAGGTTGCTGATGACCAAGGGAAATGATAACTGTACTCTGTGTCTATCACTTGATGGGACAATAGGAGAACCGGTCAGATTAGGAAAAGTCTGACTTTATTAAGGGTTGTTTTTTTTTTTTAAGTGGAGGGGAAGGAGATGAGGGCATTCCCATAGTGTATAGAGGGAAAAATCCAGTCTCCTTAGAAGAGGACACTTTTTGAGACACGAGGGCTAGCCATCATAACAATATATAAATGGTGACTATATAAATACACTAAATGTATGGTAGAAAAGCAAACAACCACTACTCTGAGTTAGTCCTTACAAATAGTTAGCATTCTCCTGAACAAATGAAAGGATGTATTGTAGATGACACAGCTGAATTGGGACTATGCTCATGAAGGACCTCAGAAGTCCAGAGAACCCAGCAGTGAACCCACTTAAACAGATGCTCTTGCATATCTAAAGGCGTTTTAACCTTAAAATTGCCCGTCATCTTGGGAATGATTGTAACTGTGTAGACCTAAACATTTCTAGAAGTTTCCTCTTGGCTCTGCCTTTAGAACTAGGTCACAAACTAGTCACACGAAAAAATCAATCTCTTCATAATTTTTTAGCCTTGTCTTATGAATGTCGTTTTTGGCCATTCAGGATGCTTTTGGCCACTAGAGGGTGGATTCTACCTATGATCTATATCAGCTAAAGGGAAAAAAAAGTTACTCGGGAGCTTAACGAAAAGGGAAATGTGTTTTACAAAAGGGAAATATATGGCACGAGAGGATGCAAACACTTAAAGAAGAAATATTGTTTCCTTTAAAAAGAAAGCTTAACATTCATCTATTTCTTTATAGTTTACAAATTCACCGATGTGCTCTATAAACATACAGCAGCTATGGTTAAAATTATCCGTGATAAAGTAGCCTGTTTTTCTCACTGACTCGCTATAAAAATTATTTTTAAAAATGTAAATGCTTATAACACCATGGCTAAAGCACTAGGATTCAGATTAAGTGTAACGACAAGATAGTATTTTCAACTTGATTTTAAAGATTATTGCGGTATGTGTGTTTAGTTATAAACAGTAAGTAACTTTTTTTTTTTTTTTTTTTTGCGGTACGCAGGCCTCTCACTGTTGTGGCCTCTCCCGTTGTGGAGCACAGGCTCCGGACGCGCAGGCTCAGCGGCCATGGCTCACGGGCCCAGCCGCTCCGTGGCATGTGGGATCTTCCCGGACCGGGGCACGAACCCATGTCCCCTGCATCGGCAGGCGGACTCTCAACCACTGCGCCACCAGAGAAGTCCTATAAACAGTAAGTAAATTATTTTAATGGCATAATCTTATAACCTCATTGATTATCTAGGATGTTTATAAACACATGTAAAAATGACTTGGCTTGTAGTTGAGATGAGGTAGAGGATGAGGAGATCTGGGAAAGAAAGAGTAGGCATAAAGCCCTCACATTCTAGGGCTTCCCTGGTGGCGTAGTGGTTGAGAGTCCACCTGCCGATGCAGGGGACGCGGGTCCGTGCCCCGGTCCGGGAAGATCCCACATGCCGCGGAGCGGCTGGGCCCGTGAGCCATGGCCGCTGAGCCTGCGCGTCCGGAGCCTGTGCTCCTCAACGGGAGAGGCCACAGCAGTGAGAGACCCGCGTACCGTAAAAGCCCTCACATTCTAGAGGTTTTTAGTATGAAACAAACACACCAAGATGGACACGGGGCCCAGCACAGGCAACGGATGGGTGACAGGGCAAAATCAAAGAGCAGGGTTCTAACAGGAACCTTGGAAAGAAAATAAAACCTAGATGACTATTTTCACACAAGTATGTATGTTAACAAAGAGGAATTTTAAAAGGTTAAAGTACAGGGAAGTTTTTAAAATGTTTTATTCCTTTTAATTTATTTCACAAACTATGGTTAAATTTGATTTTAATTTGCCACTCACCCAGTGATCACAACATATTCTTTTGCGCTGTTTGCCCTCATGAGGGCGTGTGTCTGTGTTCATCACACTAGACGGGTGGTCCACACAGTGTGGTCCCCAGACCAGCAGCATCTGCATCACCTGGGAACTTGTCAGAAATGCAAGTTCGCAGGCCACACCCAAGGGCTATTGAATCAGAAACTCTGCAGGTGGAGTCCAGAGCTCTGAGGTTCAATAAGCCCTCTACCTGATTCTGATCAGCACACTCAAGTTTGAGAATACCTGAGTCATAGAATAGCAATGCACACAACATCTCCCACCCACTTCTGATCCTCAAAATTGCAAGGAAATGGTAGGAGTTACGTATGGCAAGGGCTAGATATGGCATATGGTAATGCTCGGTAACAGCCATGGCCTCCCCTCAGCATATCAGTAAACCAACCATAAAACACACAGTCAGAACGTGCACCAGTCACAGGCATAGAAATAAACCAAGAGTGAAACGTGCAGTCAAATAACCTGCCAGCCACAGACACGGAGACTAAACAAAATTACACGCCTCTTGGGATTTGCTTCAGGGAAGAAAGCGATGCAGAGAAATCCCAAACCAACAGCAGATGGCAGATTTGAAAAGGAAGGCTAAAATGAGGGTCGGTAAGAAGGGAATAGAGGTGGCAAGCATTTATAACTTCTCGTTGTGTGACTGGGAGTCACATATACCTGTTCAGAGGAGGAGAGATAAGTCTAAATTCAGATTAGTGAGCACAATTTTTCCCCACATCCTCTTATGCAGCTTCCTTGACCCATGGGAACAACATTTTAGCTGAAAAGAACACTATCAGAAAATGGCAGACAGAACTCAGAGAAACAGAGTAGAATGATGGTTGCCAGGGGCTGGGGGCGGGGAAAACGGGGAGATGTTGGTCAAAGGTACCGAACTTCCTGTTATAAGATGAATACATTCTGAGGACCTAATGTACAGCATGGCGATTATAGTTAATTATACACTGTACTATATACCTCAAAGTTGCTAAGCGTGTAGACCTTAAAATTTCTCACCACGAAAAAGAAACAGTAATTAGGAAGGTGTACTAACACTCTGGAGGTGATCAGTCTGCAATATACACATGTATCAAATCAACACTCTGTACATCTTAAACTTAAACAAGTTATATGTCAATTAAATTTCAGTCAAGCTGAAAACAATTTTTAATTTAAAAATTTTAAGAAAATGGCAATCTACAAAGATTTTTATGAACCAAAAATTGGGAAACATGATCTGACAAAGTTGTGCTGTTTCTAGTGATAACATGCAGTCTCATGGAGACACAGTTTGGTACCAAGGTGTTTGTGTGACGGAAAACAAAACTTGTGATTGGCATTCTTCCAGAAAATTCTGGTGCATGGACTCTGCGATGCAGACCGTAGATGTTTTTCCCCAGGTATGTTTACTTTCACCCTCATATCACTGGGGACATTCAAAGAGACAATGCAACAGTGCAATCTTCTAACTCTCTATTATTAGTCATGGCTATTCTCAAGTAAACATGCGGAATCTTAAAGATTGTTAAACAATATGGAAATGCGTCATAGTCATTCAAGAGTATTTTTAGGAGCACACACCTCCCACTTGGCCACCATCCCCAAGGGCTGTAAACTCATAAGGGCCCAAGCCGACTCTTAGAGTTAGGACTTTAACTAAAGAACTTCATGGAGAAAATTAACCACCAGAACTGTACCTCGAGGCAACCAGATTACAAAGAAAATTTCAAAATGTAAGTTGGAGTCAGAACTCAATAATTTTAGTCAATCCTCAATTCTATTCCTGTTGCCTCTACTGAATGAATATTAAGGATGCCTAATAATAAGGCATTTATTCATTTAGGAGGTCATAAAGCAGTGGAAAGCCAAAGTTCTGGACATCAGAGCTATCTCGGGCAGAGAACTAAAAACAAAAGTCAAATATGAAGAGGAAAGATTATTACACTTGCCTATTTGACGATTTTTTTTATAGCTAGCAAATTCAATTTTATTCTTTAAAACTCTTTATCTACCACCTGCATATCCTTTGGAACCCAGACTGTGTGTTCTGAACCCTGGCATGTTTCTAGACTGCCTCCCCTTCAGAAATACATAAATATTTGAGACCATTACTATAAAAAGAATAAAGTCAAGAGGCCAAACAGTCCCAAGACAGTGTTACTTTTAAAAATTATTTGAGATTATCTGCACCTCTGTTCCTCTTTGAAGCAAACGTAAAATTTTGTGATTTTTTTTCTATTGGGAAATTTGATATTTTCAAACATATCAAAGCTCTGTGGAAGAGCAGTTTCTTTAATTAGGCGCATCCACCAGACATCAGCTCAAGTGAAATCGTAAGTCTCAGTTACAGGCAGCCCTCAGCATCAGCTGTGAAGCCGCTGAATCTGCAGTGAAACGAGACCAGAAGCGGCTCACCTACCTACGAGCAGTTCGATTTCTTTGGAAGTCAAAGTCGTGCTGCCCTGGGCTGGGAAGTCAGAAACTATTGCTCAAAAGTCACTCGGACCACAATCAAGGCCACTCCTCAAGCATGGCTTTGAGGTGTCCTCTAGGAGCCCTGAAATTCGGTCCTACTCAATTCTAAGCCCAAAGCCCTTTCCCTCACACCTGGTATGAGAGGCAAGGCGTGCCTAATTTTAATTCTCAATTTCCAAATTCCCAGACATTCTCAGCAAGCCAAAAAATGTTAGCAATCGGATCATAATAACTTCCAACCACAACGCAAGAGTCAGTGGCTCAGTTACAAAACAGTTTTAAACAAGTTCCCATCTGACTTCCATGGCCATGGGCTTGATAAGAATTTCCTGAAATTGTGTGCTGGCAGTGCTTCAAACAGAGCCATCCTCAGAAATGCACTGGTTAGTGATGTAAGCTGTTACCAGCTGCCACTTCTGACTTCCATTCCAGGTAAGAAGATGTAAAGTGATTTCCGCTGTCCTCGCTGACCGTGCCAGTTCCTACCGCCGGGAGGTAAATCTCATACCTTTTCAACAAGACTTCAGCCAAGAATGCATTCTGAATGATTTGAATTTGAAGTGCTGCTGTGGGGGCAGAAATCCCTCCTAATTAAAGGCCAGTTCATTAACACTTTCATCCATATGGATTAGGCATTTACAGCGAGGTTAAATAGACTGTGGATCGATTTTTAATGTCAAGAATCTCATCAAAATTCCTTATGCAGCACCAGCAAGTGCCCTTCACTCATTACCCCTGTCCTTCCCGCCCTCGTATTAATCCCTCAGGCCACTAGCCTAAATTAGAAGGCAAATATCACAAAGTCTCCCTGAACACGCCCCGAAATTAGAATCAAAACAAAATGGTGATGAAGAATGGCCACGGGGGTAATTGTGAACACCACGAGGACAGGTCCCTTAGTGTCTGGCCGTCTGGGCAAGCCTGACTCAGCTCCTCGCTCCTGGGCAATGTACTCCCCCCCCCCCCCCCCCCCCCCCGGCCAGTCCTGCCCTCCCAGGAACTTCCATGGCTCAGCCTTGCCCAGAGACCCTCCCAGTCCCAGCGGCCTCCTCTAACGTCTTCTGCTGCTGCCTCTAGCCCCCGCCTCAGTGCAAGAATTCCCTAACACTCTCACCAATCCTTCCCCTTTCGGTTTATACTCTCGCCCCACCTATCTTAATAGTTGACTTTCTCTAGCGCCCACACACCAGGAACTCCATCCTTACCTCCCTGGTGTCATGCTCAGGACCCAATGCCGGTCGCAAATAACGACTATTTACTGGCACATCCACTTGGTTGGCCTGCCATTCCCAAAGGCCTTCTGCACATTTCCCTGTTTCTCTGAGTTACCCAAGTTAAAGCCTCAGCAATACCTTTGACTCTACGCTCACCTCTGGTCCCTAAAGTCACATGACAACCAAACTCAGATGATTCCACTCCTCAGACAGATTTCAGGTCCGTCCTTCCAATTCCCACCGCCGTTAAGTTCAAGACTCACTTCCACTTGCCTGAGCTTTCTGACTGATCTCCTGTCTCATCATCTTTTCTTGACTGTAATATCTAATTCTATCAAAATAATCTTTCTGAAAGTCACCCAATCTTTCTTGAAATCACCCAATTCCGTCAAAATAATCTTTCAAAAACACAGGTCCGTTCACATACACTGCTGATGCAAAATGTTTCCAAGTCTTCATTTTCTGACTCCTTAGCACCTAGATTCACCCCAATCTGCCCCAATCAGCATTTTCAGCCTTACTGCCCATCACTGCATCCAGTGGATCTTATCCTGCAGCCAACTGGATCTCTGAACTTCCCCCCACCCCACCTAGGACTTTTGTTCCATAGCAACCTTCCCCCATGTATAAATCCAAACAACATTTCAGTTTCCAATTCACTGGAAATTCTGACTGAACTATTGTTAATATGAAAATTCAATCAGTATTTTGAACACTCAGTATTTTGAGCATTTTAATCAGTTAAGTCCTGCCAATGCTCTCAAACCAAAGGCCACCAGGGACAAAACTGTAGTTGATGCAGTTGGGTTTCTTACTCATTGCAGCAAGGGGAATCTCGGGGTGTCTCAGTCAGAGGGTGTTAGATGGGGCTTATTATAGGATTTGAACTCTGGTTGGGTGATCTGGGAAGGAGTCACTCTGCATGCTGTCAGGAAGCAGGAGCAATTCTACGCTTGAGTATTGCAATGAGTCTTGTCTATGGGTGGGAGTAGGCTAGAGCAAGGCTAAAGCTATAACTGGCGAACAAGCAGCTGGCCCTCATTTGATTTGCAATCAAAGGGGATGTTTGGTATTTTGTGGGTTGCATGGTGACCTTGTTTTTATCTGTATTTAGACAAAATTATGACACGATCTTGTTTGTCTCACTTTATCATGGCCTATGAGTGACCGTGTCTGAGGTAGGTGTTCAGTGTGGGTGTTTACGTCTTTATGTGCAACAGGAAACACCACGGCCCAGCTGTGGTCACCAGCTCTTAACAACTCCAAGGCCTGCTTGTAAGTGTCCAACAAGCCCCCAGATGCCAGGGGCTGCTCTTCTCTTTCTCAGTTCTTAGTGTCATCATGACATCAAGAGATTTAAACGTTTTCTTAGGTGAAGTACAGATTATGAAGAGCTGCTACTGCCGCAGCGAGGTAGACCGGATTCTATCTGGGTTCCCAATGGGGAGGGCAGTTATCGTATTTCAAAATCTAACAGAGGAAGGGCGTGATAATAGGGTTAGGATGTGGAGAAAGGAGGCAGTATATTCTATAAAAGCAATGATACTCAAGAATAATATGATGTACAGATCGGGACCCTCCTAGAGCATGTTCGACACAAGAACCTCATCTTAGCAAACCTGGTAAGGTTTCCTAGTTAATAAAACACGAAAATTATCCACTGTACTTATCCAGGAAGCTAAATGCAATTAGGTTTTCATTATCAAGCTAAATGTCTTCATACCATCGTAGGTGTACCTTTTCCTTTACTGCTGTTAACTTGCTATTTAAATCCTGACCATTAAGTCTTATCTTAGATTCTGTTTCCAGCAGACACTATCAGAGTGCTGATGTTGCTAAGTCTGAGTCTAACAGAAGGAAGCAATGCCAACTGTGTCTTTTAGGTCATCCCGACCAGAAATGCAGCCATAGGGAAGGATGTCAAAAATAGAAAAAACAGTACCTGAGATTCTTATAGATAGAATTTCCTTTACAAAAATTCATTTGGAAAAAGTCTAAACATCCTTTCTTTTAATCCTCTAATGCCTTATACTATAAACTCCTTAAATAGTAACTTAAGGCACACTCTGTAATGGCAAGGATCATTCAATTCAACAAACAAGGTTGGAGTAATAACTCAAGTGTATCAGGCAGGGGCCAAGACCAGTGAACTCAGGGAAACCACTTCCCTTCTTACCAGAGATTCCTTCCAGGACTGGTCAGCACCCAAATGGCATCTCCAGATGCCACCACTTCTTTGAGAACACATGAGACATCATCTTCTCCTTTCAGGGGCAACAGCAGGTCCCAGGCGACTCCAGGCCCTGCGGCCCTGCTTCCCACAGTGTTTGTTGGACTCCAAGTTCTCTCTTTCTCCAGTCCTTAGGAGATTTTAATTTGTAATCTTTTTAGAGTACATGTGGCCTATCACTTAACACTGTCACTGAAATACTCACTGCTGACATTTTATTATCTAATACTAAAATCCCACCAGAACTCCCTAGCGTGATAAGCTCAAAATGAGGTTTGAAAATAAAGCACCTGGCAAATCTGATTTGCTGTCATCAAATGGCATTTTGTCAGATGGGAGCTAATTATCAACCCGACATGATTTCAGTCTGCTGCCGCTTTATGCAATGGGGCCTGCTTGCTCTCGACACAGAGGATCAGGCTTGCCACTCTGGAGCAAGACACCCCATTTCACCTACACTCGTGAGAGTCTTCTCTTATGCAAACTAGCGGTAAGGCAATTACAAGCTCTGAAAGATTAAGACTAGAAATTTCGCATTCAGAGAATTGTCATTTTCACCTCTGAGAGTGTAAATTCTCGCCAGATGTTAGGAGGCCTTTTTTGTTTCACACAATGTCACCTAATGATCTGAGGAAGCAGCCCCTCTAAGGGCAATCTTACCTCCCAAGTTCGATGAGAGAGCTTTGACAGAGCTTCGGGGCTCTACCGCGGGGGGCTGCCTCCTAAATGCAGGCATCCAGGAACGGAACACACATTCTTCAGGCTTATCAAGGCGCCTTAGAGGCTGGGCACTGGCTTTACCAAGCTAAATGCTCCAAATGGACACGACTGAAGGTTGAGCAGAGAACAGCACAGGGGAAAGGGGAACTTCCACAGGAGGCACGTCACCCGTTCGGCTTAAGGAAAAGTGCTGGAATCTCCATGGATAGAAAGAAACACGCTTACTACTCCATGAGAGGAAATGTGCTGCGTGTCTCTCATCTAACGCTCTTACACACGACAGAAGGTCATGGTCAGCAAGAGGACGTGGTCAGTACCTTGTCCCAGGTCTAGTCTGTGACCTCAACTGCAGCTGAACTCACGAGCATCTAAGACATTATTAGTGAAAGTAAACACCGAGGCCCTGTAAATTCCTACAGTGACAGTCAACGAGTGGGGATCTCATGGGTCCTTTCTCCCACCCTCAGCTACTGCTCCCTGGGTGGACAGAGAGACACTAGGCAGCATGCCCTTGAGAGTTCCAGACCAGGCACAGGACAGTGGAACCAGGGCACCTGGGTTGGAATCTGGACTCAGCCTGAGTGGGTGTGTGGCCGCCAACACGTGGCTGAAGCAGCAATGAGGCATTTCATCCCTCGGGGAGATGTGGCTCAACAATATCCACCTGGCAGAAGGGCACTAAAAGGACCAGAGACGTGAAGCACTCAGCTCAGAACCTAGAAAGATGAAGCTCCCTAAATAGTAGCTTATTGTCATACAGAAGTTACTAACAGAACACACTTCCTCCTACCCCTCAACGGGGAGAGAGACACACACAAGGATAATTAATATAATGTTTTAAAGACCAGGAAAGGGATATTGTTATTGATTGTGGGAACTCGGAGGAAGGAAAGCTGATTCAGCCCCAGAAGGGGAAGTTTGCAGGTGAGATGGGGTGACAGGGCAGCTGGCACCCCGGGTGGAGGGCACTGCCTGGGCAGAACCAGGAGTTAAGCAAACCAGGGGACTGGCCAGCCATACTGATGTGCCAGAGACGGGGGCAGGGGGGATCATTGTGCTGAGAAACGTTCTAAAGAGCCAGCTCCTGCGAGGATGCAGACGCGGGCAGGAGAGAAACCAGAGGAAAGGAGGAGCTGCCCCGTGTGCGTTTTCTCAGACCACACCAGGAGGCTGTGCGGACACAAACTTTAACCAGGAACCACTCTGACTTCTGAGCGTCAAAACTTTCACAATAAACCATCAGCGATACCAATACAGAAGAACATTTGGAAAGTAAATGATGGAACTTTTGAACATTTACACAGGAAGTCACAGGTCCTCTAACACGGACTGTGCCCCGAGTAAGAATTTTAAAAGGTGATAAAATTCTGAATTTACTGCCTTCTGCTTTGCATGCCCATTAAAATGAAAAACGTTCCGTTAACCTCAGAACCCAGTAATAAAAGATACGTAATGCAGTAAAACTCTGGAGTGACCTGTAGTCAATTGTCCAAAATAATTAAGCTGTTATAAGATTGAGCCTGTTTTTAATTTTCTTCGTTTTGCTTACTTGTATTTTCTTCTTTTTCTACAATGACTGTGAAATGTTCATGAAAAGGGGAAAGGGTGCTTTTCAAAGCCTGCCTAGGGGAAGTCTAAAAAGAAAGGGTGTCATACATGAGTGGGGTTCACTTAGACAGACAGGTAAGCCCATACAGCGGGCCAACCTGTGCTCAGATGCAAAAGTTGAAAGCCTTTGAGACTGGGGAAAGAAAGGACTTCCGGTCCATGCGTCGTACCCACCTGGGTCACAGAGGCATTTATAGCTGGTGCCCACGCTGCGGCACGTGCCATGGGCGCAGGGGCTGAGCGCACAGAAGTCCACGAGCTGCGCGCAGGCTGGGCCCGTGAAGCCCGCGCTGCAGCTGCAGCCGAAGTGCAGCCCCTCGGCGTAGCAGGTCCCATTGTTCTGGCAGGGCCCCGAGGCGCAGGGGTCCACCTTCTCCTCGCAGGCAGCACCCAGGTAGCCTGTGGGAAGATGCAGAAGCAGGGAGGGGTAAAAAAATTAAACCGCATTACACTTAATAACCAAGAAACTGGGGCTGCTGTTCTTAACTCTTCTCCACTGTGAACTGATTAATGCGCAACCCAACAAGGTGGGTTTACTTAGCTTTGGTAACCGGGGGTTACATTATGAAGCCCTGTGCTTCCATTTTGGTTGAAATACAACACATATGATTGCTTAGCTGTACAGGGACATACATATATTTATATGTATACATGTGCATGTGTGTATGTATAGACTAGAAAGATGCCAAAAATAAATTAATGGTGATTCAGGAAGGTGGGATTGGGGTCAGTGGAGGGATTTCACCTCTTATTTAATACACATTGCTGGGGGAATTTATTCCTTATTTTGTTTTAATAGATAAAGATATAATCCTGAATTTAAAAATGAAAACCCATATAAAATAGTGAACAATGACAAAATCTTTCTCCCATCTTTCTCCCTTTGTCCCTCACTCCCTTCTCTAGAAGCACCCACTGTTAGCAGTTTCTTTAATACATGCTTTTCAAAAATGTGGTTATTGTAATGAAAAACGAACTGTGGTGTAGTCATGCAATGCAATACTATTTGGCAACAAAAAGGAATTAAGTTCTGACATGTGCTGCAACGTGGATGAACCTAAAAAACATATGCTAAGCGAAAGAAGCCAAATACAAAAGACCATACATTGTATAATTCCATTTATAAGGAATGTCCAGGAAAAGTAAATCTATAGATATAGAGAATAGATAAGTAGATGTCTGGGGCTGACGTGGAAAGAGAAATTGACCAAAAATGGGCATGAAGGGTCTGCTAGGGTTGACGTAATGTCCTAATATTGGATTGTGAATTGTGGTGACGGCTGCACAACGCTGTATATTTACTAAAAAGCACCGAATTGTACTCTTAAAATGCATGAAATTTATGATATGTAAATGGTACCTCAATAAGGGTTTAATTTTTAAAAATTTTAAATGTGCTTCTTGTGCAGCTGATTTATTTTGTTTTGTGTATGCGTGTCAGTGTTCCTCAATTTAAAAAATCATACATACTCTTGCTGTATAGCACAGGGAACCACATTAAGTATCTTGTAATGAACTATGATAGAAAAGAATCTGAAATATATATATATATAACTAAATCATTTTGCTGTACACCAGAAACTAACACAACATTGTAAATCAACTATACTTCAATTAAAAAATTTTTTTAATTGTACAGACATATATACGTGAATCTATAGGTCTGTGTGTCCAAGTAAGTGTTTAACAATACTTTGGTAAAACCTATTCTTTTAATATTTTTAGAGCAGTTTGAAAATTAAATGAAGACTATTCAAGTTTTAGAAACAAATTTAAATAATTTTTCTCATATACAGTTCTTATTCCAATATTCTACTTCGCTTTTCTTATCTAGATTTAAATTTATGTTAACCATCTTCACACAGAACTCTCAGCAATATTGGTAATTTTTGTTGTTCAGGACACAGTGAATATATAAAACAAACAAAAATAGTTCCCAGACTTTATCTAAAGCATCACTCATAAATTGTCATAATCAACTTGATATTTTTCTGTACAGAAATAGAAATTTTTTTTAAAAATCCAATGTTATTCAATATCTTATAAACTTCTCTGTAGCTTTGACATTTTAAATATCATACTAAAAATGTACCACACAATCAGTTTTAATAACACTTGAATTCTCCAAAGAGTCCCTTTGCAGCCAAGAGTGGTATTTAACTCCATCCTTCATGAGATGTATTCCATTTCCCTCTGAATGAAAAGAACATAAACACATTTCACCCTATGACAAACTGAACAACCAAGGCAAGTCCTGACCTCTCTCATCTTCTACTACCTCACCCCAAAAACAGGGCTGAAATTATTTTCTTCGTAAAGTCGTTGTGGGTTCTAAAATGACATATATCAAAATTCCTAGAACAGTTCCCCAGTCCAATGCTGAATGAATGAATGAATGAATGAAAGAAAAATGGTAATAATAAAAGCAACAGCTGACATCCACTAGGGGCTGAGATGCACCAGACAGTTCTAAGCCTTCACGTGCATTATTTCATTTAGCCCTGGGGTAACTGCATGATATTAGTAGCCCCATTTTACAGATGAGAGGATGATGACAGAGAAATGTGAGGTATCCTGTTCAAGTCTACTTAGCTAGTGGGTGGCAGAGCTAGGCTACAAGGCCCAAGCTCTTAATTCTCCACTATACTGCACAGAAGAGAAGTCAGTAACGCCCAATTAAGAAAACGTTATGATGTGTAAACATAACGAGGACTTGTGTTACTATTCTTTTTTTTTTTTTTGGGCTGTGTTGGGTCTTCATTTCTGTGCGAGGGCTTTCTCTCGTTGCAGCAAGCGGGGGCCACTCTTCATCGCGGTGCGCAGGCCTCTCACTGTCGCGGCCTCTCTTGTTGCAGAGCACAGGCTCCAGACGCGCAGGCTCAGTAGTTGTGGCTCACGGGCTTAGTTGCTCCGCGGCATATGGGATCTTTCCGGACCAGGGCTCGTACCCATGTCCCCCGCATTAGCAGGCAGATTCTTAACCACTGCGCCACCAGGGAAGCCCCTGTGTTTCTATTCTGCTTGGATATTGGTGAAAGAAGAAATAAGAGACTTACCAATCAAGTCAAAATAAAGGAAAAATGAATTTTAGGAAAGTAATCACTCTACATTCACATTGATATACTCGGTTATAAATATTAATATGATCCACATAGAATACTCCAAGTTGAAAGAATGGTGGATAAAAAGGTGAGGAGATGTGAAGGATCATGACTCTGGGGAGAGCCAATATTTCAATGAGGCCAAGAGGAGATGGAAAGCAAGCATAAATGAGGGCACTGGTCAGAGGCCACATCATGAACATCTTACATGCCACACTAAGGAGATTGCACTTCATTCTAAGGTCACTGGACATCAACTATTTGCGTGGTTTTGATATGCTTAATTGCAAGCAACGTGGAGAGTGTATTAGTGGACTCTGAGACTGGAAAGAGGAAACCAGGTGTTTACTAGAGTAACTGAAGTGAGAGGTCATAAGGACCAATTTGTAGCAATAGGGATAAAGAATGTGAGGCAGATTGGACAATTATTTTAGAAGTAACATAACATTGTTAGTTCAGGGACCAATTGGATGGTAGAAGAACTGAAGAGAGGGCAGGGCCTAGGGACACAATGTAACAGGAGTCAAAAACTCAAATGCCAGCAGGAGTCCAGCAGACCATGTTGATGAAGGAAGCGGGCCAGCTGTAAGGCAGTAGGGAGTGGCAGGGACTGTGGCAAACTGGAAAACTCATGGCCTTCCAAAGGGGGTGGCCACCACCCCCCTGCAGCCAACTGCTGCCATTTGAATGTGAGGCCAGTTACCAGATCTTCTAAATTTTCAAGAACTATCTGAAATCCATATTCTTGTTTGAACCCTCACTATTTTAAAATGTTGATAAGTCATTTCTCTGGTAAATAAAACATATCTGAGGGCCCTGTTTATGTGGTTTCTCAGTGTGACTTAATGTTAAGCACGGGCTTTGGAGCCAAAAGGAACTGGGTTCAAAAACCATCTCTGCGCACTAAACTGTGGGACCATGGGCAAGTACTCAATCACCCTCATCTGTTTCATGGAGTGGAGATAGTAATGCCTACAACATATGGCTTTTATGAAGCCTAAATGTAAAGATCTATGGCAAACATTTGGTACAGTGACTGGCAAATAGTCACTGTTCAATAAGAAGCAGCAATAATTGCAGTGTGATTCCCAGGTTTTCCAGATTAATGTTGGTGGTGTTGTTACCAATTGCAATGGAAAATACAGGAGGAGATTCCCAGGGGAGGCTTATGATTCCCAGGGGAGGAACAGACAGACAGATGGACAGGTGGATGGATAGATAAATGGATGGACAGATGCATGGGTAAGTTTTAAGAAAGATAAGAGGAAAACCAGGAGAGGAAGGTGTCACTGAAAACAATGGAAAAGAGAACATCAAAAAGGGAGTTGTCAAAAATGTCACCAAACTCTGCCTAGAAGCCAGGTGAGCTGGCCCAAGCTAGCCCGCTAGAAGACAAGAGACCTCATGAATCAAAGCAAGCCAGTCCCGTGAGGCCACCCAAGACCAGATAGCCACCAAGCAATCTGGCCTGTGACCGGCTGAAATACAGCCCACATTGCCAACCCACAACAATCATGAGCTAAATAAATGATTGATGTTTTTACCACGAAGTTTTGAGGTGGTTTGTTATGCAGCAAAAGCTAACTGATACAATGTAATAGGAGACACGGCATTACACCTAAATAGTAATGTGGGCCAGAAGGAAACTTTTGTTTTGCTCTGCTTTATGTAAAAGACTTGAAAGAGGAATATTGATTACGTACTAGAAGAAACTTTAACTAAAGAAGGAATCAATAAATCCTTGTTGAATATCTAAAAGGTTCACTGCTGTTGAATCAGGAATCCTGCATTTTATTACTATTAAAATTTCCCTTTTCTTACCTTTTCAAGAAAATAGAAAAACAAGATGAGATGCAAATAATACTTATATTTTCAGAGAATCCTAATATACCTCAGTATATACTGAAGAGAGAAGACACCTTTGACATATTATCCAGTCTAAAAATATATAATGTAATATAAAATGCCATTCTGTTATAAAGGATGATGACAAAGCAAAAATGAATTCAAGGTGTATCTCAATACACTTTAATGGAGATGCATGTGATATAGGGTGATTATGGGATAATTTTCCTAGCTCACAAGATTATTAATGAACATTAGAAAGGGGATTCACAGATTAAATGCTGAGCCAATTTTCAAAATACTATTTGTTATGGACTAAATGTGTCCCCTCAAAATTAATATGTTGAAGTCCTACCCCAAAATGTGATGGCATTAGGAGGTGGGGTCTTTGGGGGGTAATTAGGATTAGATGAGGGTGGAACCCCCATGATGGAATTAGTGACCTTGTAAGAAGAAGACACACCAGAGCTTCCTCTTTCTGCCACTAAGGACACAGCAAGAAGGCAGCCAACTGCAAGTGAGGAAGAGAGCCCTCACTAGAACCTGACCATGCTGGCATCCTTATCTCAGACTTCCCAGCCTCCATAACTGTGACAAATAAATGTCTGTTGTTCAAGCCACCCAGTCAGTAGTATTTTTTTATGGAAGTTTGAGCTGACCAAGACACTGTTGCTTTGATCAGCAAATTCTCTATTTCCTTCTATCACCTAAGCAATTGTTATCCTCTTACTCATATAACATTGTTTTCTAAGTGACTCACATCTTCTTCAGCCACCTCTTAAATGACCTTCCTAAGAGAGAAAAGAACAAACTTTCATAACCCAAAGAATTCAGGGCCAGGAAACCAAAGCTTGAATCTTCTTACTAGTGTATGACCTTGAGCAAGGTACTTAATCATTTTGTGCTTTAATTTCCTTACCTAAAATATGGGGATGATCCCTGATGTGTAGGATCAAATAAAACTGTATGTGGAACTCAATAAATGTTGGATTCTCCTTCCTTTGAGCAGGGCTTCTGGGGAAATTCCAAGTTGCCTGTGTCCAGAGTTTGTGGTTAGGGAAACTGGAAAGAAGCTGGCCTGTCAGACAATCTCTGGAACACAGTCAAATTTCACATTTGCATGAATCCTTCATGGTGGAGTCCTGAGTACATCTAAGAGCGAGTGTCCTGGAATCAGAGGTGCTCAGGTACCTTTCTCTAAACACACACACAGTTATTGGGCCATCCGGTGAGGCTGATGCGTGGAGGTGGGGTCCTAGAGCAAACAGCTGAGGGAGGAGGGGACGAGCAGAAGCATCTGTGACAGCCTTTCTGTACAGGCTCAAAAGGACAGTCTGTTGAAACTGTTTATTAATGGCTAACACCTGTACATACCAGGCACTGTTCCAAGAGTTTCAACTATATTAACTCATTTAGTCCTGGCATCAGTTCTATGAGCTAAGTACTATCATTTCCTTTTCAGATGGAGAAACAGACACAGAGACAGATCAAGCAACTTGACCAAGGTTACACAGCTAGTAAACGGCAGCAATAGGATTTGAACCCAGGCAGTCTGACTCCCAAATACAAGCTCCAGACCATTACTCTTTGCTGTAATACTTGATATCTGGGCTGTAGTAAACTTAGCAGAATACCAGGATACAAAGTCAATATACAAAAATAAATTATATTTCTACTCTCTAGTAGTAAGTGACCATAAATTTTTGAAAATTTAAACAGCACTTACCATATTATTAAAAAGCATAAAATACTTAGGAATAAATTTAGCAATAGCTATGTAAGTCCTCTACACTGAAAACTACAAAACACTGCTTAGAGAAATTAAAAACACCCAATAAATGAAGAGCTATACCATATTCATGAATTAGAAGGCTCAATATTATTAAGATGCAAATTGATTCACTGCAATACCGATCAGAATCTCAGCTGGCTTCCTTTTGTACAAATTAGGGTGACTCTATAATTTATATCAACATGCAAGGGACCTAGAACACCCAAAACAATATAGAAAAAAAAAAAGGACAGATTTGGAGAATTTACACTAGCTGACTTCAAAACTTAGTATAAGGCTATAGTAATCAAATCATGATTACTGGGGTGTCTACTGTTTGCAATTCAATAAATCAAATTCCGATTAATCAACCATATCAGCACCATCAAGTAACTAGCTCTTGTATGTCTTAGCTTCCTCATTTGTTAAGAATGGAGATTACAGAATAGCTGTATATATCAAGTAGTTATAGTTGTGCTAGCAGAGAGAAAGAGAGGAATTGTGGTGCTAATAGTAACAGTAAATGTTGAATTCTTATTATACCAGATACTACGAGAAGCAATTGGTATCTATCTTTTATTTATCACAACCACTGAATCAATTGGGGTCTACTACTATCCACTTTTACAGAAGAAGGCTTAGAGACTTTATATTAGGGAACTAGTCCCCCAGGGACACTCAGTAAGTGGGAAAAGCAATTTCAAAGTAAGATCTATCTGAAACCACATCTGTGCTCTTAAGCCCCATGTTAGGCTTCCTTGCATAAGAGTTTGCATAAAAGCACTTGAAAAGTTGAAGGTGCTATGCTAGCATAAGAAATTAGGGCCAGAATAGAGCCATTGGTGTCCTGAATTCTTAAATTTAAGGCAGCTTTAGAAAACGGAAATTACTTAGCAATGATGAATTTTGAACGCAATGCATTTGAAATGTCCTGAACCTGACTAGTTCTCAGTATTTCCAATATCACATGGAATATAGTTTTAAAATACAAGGATAAAACTTGAATCCTAAGGAGTAAACATATCGCATACCACCTTACTTACCAACTCCTTATAAAATCAAAAGTCATCTTTAAAATCATCCAAATATAAAAAAAAAATCATCCAAATATCAAATTTAGAGCCATGATGCCGACCCATGCAAGCATGACCTTCCAATGTGTTGATCCAGGCCAGATGTTGACTCGTTTATGGTTCTTGCTACAGTGCATGCTACAGGGGCATTAATGTGTAATTTTTTGAAATTTTTAAAACTAGCTTGTAAACATGATTCTGATCACAGAAAGCTTGAATATTGAGTGAATGTAGTTTCAAAAGTTAAACTGCAGCCCAGATAAGAAACGTTGTATATCCAATATCTAGATATATAAATATAAGTACCTTTGGAAGTGATCCCAAACTCAGATATAGTGGTATATGAATCCGATTTCTCTGCATAAAAATATGGAAGTTGATGACCCAAGGCTACGACAAAGGCTGGTATAAAATGCAGCTGTGCACTGAATTTTCAGGGTGCAGGGCAGTTCTGAGAGTGCTGGTAGAAAGATGTTTTACACCACATGGTAGAAATGGCCTTGGATCATCTATAGCTGAGATTCGGCCAGAACATATTTCATCTTTCCAAGAAACATTCTAAAAATGAACCAAGATTCTCATTCACTCTATTTTCTCCTCTGCCTCTCCCTCCATCCTCTCTCTCTCAACACAGACACACATTACAGATAAACAGCTTTAAACTCCATCTCCAATAGTAGGAACTTTTCTGCATTTTCCTGTTCCCGAATAATGTTACAAGTCTAAAAGCAATTATTTTAGATAGCCTTTGGTAAAGTTTCTCTTTTTATTAGCATAACTCTTTAAGAACTTTGGTCAGTCTTTCAATAATCTCTTAAGGTAAATATTTCTGAAAATTCCTCTTGCAGAATATGCAAACCAAATTAGTTACGGTAGCAAAGGCAAGAGGGGTGAAAAACAAAATTTCACATTCTTGGGATCAGCTATGTTCCTGGATACATTCAAACTCCAAAACATGAAGAACTCTATATAGGAGAACACGTGAAATACAGCTTTGTGGAATATTGTAATATAAGTAATAAAAATAATAATAGTAATGTCTCTGAGCTAAAAGATTAGTAAATTACTGGATGCTAATGGACTAGAATATCTGGATTTACAATCCTACTTGAAGAATAGAAAATGAACAACTATTTGATAACGTTAACCTAAAGGTGCAGAGAGGATGCTGAAGATGGTGAGACTTCTTGTTTGGAATAGTTTATTTCAAACCATACGAACCTCACATGATGGACATCAGGAAATATTGGAAGGAAAACACAGTAGCTCCAGAGAAAACCTCTATTTCAAACACAAGGAAGTAACTTCAAAGAGACTTGGGCTTCCCTGGTGGTGCAGTGGTTGAGAGTCTGCCTGCCTATGCAGGGGACACGGGTTCGTGCCCCGGTCCGGGAAGATCCCACATGCCACGGAGCAGCTGGGCCTGTGAGCCATGGCCGCTGAGCCTGCGCGTCCGCGTCCGGGGCCTGTGCTCCGCAGCGGGAGAGGCCACAACGGTGAGAGGCCCGCGTACCGCAAAAAAAAAAAAAAAAAGAGACTTAAAACAACCCATTGCAACAAGAAGAAAGTTTAGAAAAGGATGAAAGATTTAAGGATTAAATTGGAAAATAAAACAGAACTGCAAAAGAAATCTAAGTAATGAGAGGCTAATGAAAAAACTATGGTTTAGCTAGTTGACTGCTGCTTCAAATTCTGTATCTGAACCAGTATTTATATGAATATGCCTGCTCAACATTTATTATGTAAAGAAAAAAATCAACACCCTTGAAATATACACGTTATGGAAATCAGATATTTAAGACCAAAAGAAAACATTTCCAGAAGATTTTAAATTACAAGACAATAAAGTCACTCTATGTAGAAAGCTACTGAGAGGTCAGAAGTTTCTGCAATATTAATAAGGGAAATACAGAATAAAGCATTCCTTCCATGAACCTGAACATTTCATCTGCACTGCCAAAGTTACAATTCTTTCTCTCCTCACCTATTATAATAGTTTCCTGTGATGAGATTCCCTGTTCTATCTTACCCCTATGACCAATTCTCCAAATAGCAATGAGCATAATTTACTTAAAATGTAAATATTATCATGGCTTCCAATGGCTCTTAGAATAAAATTTGACCTCCCTCCCATAAGTATCAAGTCCTACGGGCTAGGACTCAGCTGACCACTCTGGCCCCTCTCTCTCTAGGAGCCAGCCCACTGGCCTCCATTCAGTTCCCCAGAAGACAAGCTACTCCCCATGCAGAGCCTTGCAACATGGCCTGGACACTGCTGCTCCTAACTGCTTCACAACTGGCTCCTTTCGGTTCTCGGCTTCAACGTTAAGACAGACAGGACTTTTCTGATCACCCTATTCTAGGTATCCCTTTCTTATTGTGTAACACAGTGTCCTGCTCACTACCTTCATAGCACTTCCTTGAATTTGCAGTGACGTAGTTGTGGATTTCCTGTCGTCTGTCTCCCAGCCCACATGACCACGGACTTCCCGGGGAAGGAGCCATGCTAGCTCCTCTCAAACTTGAGCCCCAGCACCCAGCACAGCGGCCACACTGTAAATATTTATGCAATACACGGACAAACGAATGGACACACTCTAACAGATTCATTACACACTAAGGTAATGAGTAAAACAGGATTGATAAATATGTTTTAGGTTTGGGGAGTTACAATGAGGAAATATGAAAAAGATGATTGGTCAACTGTTGTTTTAATGACAGAGGTATAAATGAATCATCACTGAATCAAGATGAAGGTAGACAATATGGTTCATCTAAGGGGCTTGATGAGCTGCAAAGGGAAGCAAAGAAGAGCTTTGACTCTCAAAAAACTCATTCTCTAACTGAAGAGACCAGAAGGGCACATTTAGGACGATGAAGGAACAACTTGAGGCCTTTTTTTTTGCTTTCTGCAAACATTTTACTGAACGATTCCAGTGTGGTGTGAGGTTGGAGGGACCGGCCCAGGCTGTCAACATGGGATCAGTGTGTGCAGCACAGGCTCTAGAGTGGCAGTGATTCCAAAGAAAGATGGCTTATTACCGGGGTGGGGCAGGCCAGGAAAACCTCGTGGGAGAGCTGGGTTTTGTGCTGGGCTTCAAAGAAAAGCCCAAGATTTGGCTGCGCAGAGAAGGACGAGGAATGATATTAGAATCAGAGAAGAGGTTCTGGCTGATGTTTATGGAAAACTTAATTGGAACCACATTTGTTCTGGTTCTAAGAAAGCAGACAGTTATGTAAGATAAGGAGGAAAAAGGGGGAATATCTAGGAAAAGCAGTTACAAAAACATCAGACGTAAAAGGCCCAAGGCGATTACATATAAAATGTGGCTTTTAATTTTTAAGAAAAGCCATTTGAGAGAGTAAAAACCACTTGAAGGACTTTCTCTTTAGGAGAATAGAGAGACAAATTTAGATCTAAGACAGGAAAATGAAAAATAACTAGGAAATAGAGGAATGTTAAATCAACTTTTCCCCAGTTCAGTCTAAATAGAGAGAAGGCAGAAGAGATGAAAATTATTTAAAGTAGATGAATTATATGAGCAAAAATAATTGGCTATTAACAATGGAAATTCAGAGGTTTAGTCAGAAGGTTCCGCGATTTCCTTTGGGCATTCATTCATCTAGCCTGTGCTAATTGAGACCAACCATGTGCCAGGCACTGCTCAAGACCTTATATTCTGGTGAGAAAAACAAAAAGATAAGTAAATATATATCATCAGCTAGTGCTACATGGTACTGAAGCAGGTAAGGGGCAGAGAATAATGGGGGCCATCTTAAATAGTGTAGTTAGGGAGACCTAAATGACCAGAGGGCATGAGCCACATTCAAGCCGGAGGAAGGGTTCCAGCAGGTGCAAATGCCCAAGGAGCAAGTTGTGTCCAGAGGGGAATGGCGCCCCCTGCAGGACAATTCTCAAGTAATTGGTGTGTTTTAAGAACAACAAGCCACCGGCAAAGAGTAGCAAGAAATGATGCTGGAGAGGCAACCAGGGATGTGTGGGCCCTGGACCACATTTTTTTTTTTTTTTTTTTTTTTTTGGCGGTACGCGGGCCTCTCACCGTTGTGGCCTCTCCCGTTGCGGAGCACAGGCTCCGGACGCGCAGGCTCAGCGGCCGTGGCTCACGGGCCCAGCCCCTCCGCGGCATGTGGGATCCTCTCGGACCGGGGCACGAACCCATGTCTCCTGCACCGGCAGGCGGACTTTCAACCACTGCGCCACCAGGGAAGCCCTGGACCACATTTTCGATGGCAGATCACCAAGGTTTGAGAGACGGGGAGTGAAAACATGGGCTTTCCATTTGAGAAGGATTACTTTGGCTATTGTGTGGAGAATAGACTGCGGGAGACAAGAATGAATCAGAAAGAGAAGCCAGGAAGCTTTCAAGGAGTCCAGACAGAGCTGGAACCTGGAAGAACCCAAGAGGCTGGGAATCTTGGGCAAATGATGTAACCATTCTCTCTGACATGAAAAACAGGAACATTTCCCTGTGAGAGAGTCACAGGATTGCCTTCCACATGTAAGAAGGATCTTGAGGTCTCAACTCATGGAAATTCTAAGTCTGGAGAAAAATTAAAAAAGAAAAAAAAAGATAGGAACTAAGAAATGGGACGTGCAAGGGAGACACAGGTCCTGAATACCCACCATATATTACCCAGCAAGTCCATGAGGCAGGAATTATGTTTTATATAGTATGAAACTGAGACCCAGAAGGGTTAAGTAACTTGACCAAAGCCATCTGGTAAGTGACAGAACTGAAATTCAACACAAGTCTGTCCCTCTCCAAGGACTTAACGAATTTTTAGCCTCAGTTTCTTCATCTGCTTTTTTTAAAAATAACACTCATTTTCATGAATTTTAAATGGGCTGATGTGTAGAAACGCCTAGTTTCCACTTCCACACAAAGAAAATCAAAGGGGTGCTAGGTTCTGTTGCTAGGTTTGCCCATGTCGAGACCATACCAGGCATAGGGCCATTATCCCCTTTCTTGTGGCTGTCAAGGCTGCTGTTGGCAAAGAAGGCTTTACAGAAACTTTCTGGGCCGCTCCGAGTAATTAATCCCTGAGGGAACTCTGCAACTCTGCTCTTCAAGCGAGTGGCTCTCAACCCCGGCTGCACTGGAACCACCTGGAGAGTTTTTAAAAATTCAGTGCCTGGTTCCCACCTCTGGAGCTACTACTAACTTAATTGGCCTGAGGTGTGGCCTGCCGTCAGGATTTTTTAAGGAGGATCCACCTTTCCTTTACACAGTTTTTTCCTCTGCTGGTAGCCACAGTGTTTCTTTCTATCTGGTCCTGAAGAGGGAAATGCATACACTATTAAGAAGTTTCATAACTATCTTTTTCCCCCAACCAAGACAGATTTAATCTTTGCATGTGGTATGACAGCACTCTACTGCTACAGTATTTATTTACTGCTTTTAACGCCCCAAATTCCATTATCATTTATTTTGACAACTGTGCACCAATTTTCCTCTTTTCTTAAACCAACACGCCTCTTTCCTCAGTCCTTATACTTCGGATGAAATGGACCCCAAATGCCAGCTCCAAGGGTGACTTTGTGTCTAAAGCCTGGCTCACCAAAGTGTTCCATACCATGGTCGCATTGGTTCAGGGCTGGGCAAATGTCTCAATTCGAAACAATCCAAGTCAGCCTCACGGCTTTTGATTTATTGGGAGAAGACAAACTCTGCTCCAGCCATTCTGACAATGGATCCAACACAGGAAAGGAGAGATAAGATTGTTGGAGAGACAAAAACTCAGGCTTGATGATACTGAGCCCCTGGATCAAGCCATCTTGAGTTCATCCTGCATATTTGTTACATGAGCCAATGCACTCTCTCTTTTTTTTTTTCACCAGCCTATTTGAATTGGATTGTTTGTTACTTTAAAATCAAGATTTTTTAAAGGATACAGAGATGCTCTAAAAATTATCTTGTATGGAAAACAAAAGGCTATCACCTAACCTAGCCAATCCTCCTAATAAACATATAATAATAATTAAAAAACATAAATGTATGATAAGAATAAGAGGAAAATGGCTTCCCTGGTGGCACAGTGGTTGAGAGTCCGCCTGCCGATGCAGGGTACATGGGTTGCTGCCCTGGTCCGGGAAGATCGCAGCTGGGCCCGTGAGCCATGGCCGCTGAGCCTGCGCGTCCGGAGCCTGTGCTCCGCGATGGGAGAGGCCACAACAGTGAGAGGCCCGCGTATCGCAAAAAAAAAAAAGAATAAGGGGAATGAAAGACAGACATAGAGGAACAGCTGTGGTCTGAAGAAATGGGGTAGAACAAGAAAAGCTTTCACAAGCATATTTAGGAGTTAGATATAATTGGATTCTTTTAGAATTCTCAAAGACTGCAAATAAAAGATAAGCATCGTTCAGGTGTTTTCTAATTGATTGGTATTTCTTCAACTGAGTCTCATCTCTGCACCTGGACCACAAGGTTTCTGGCTTTGTAAAAGTTAAATACAACTTTGTAAGCCCTTTAAACAAGTAGTTCTAGTTCTAGTTGTAGAATTTTGTCCCACAGAACTAGATGAACAAATGCATAAAAAACACGTGTATGAAAAGTTCTCTGCGGCAGATAAAAAACAGCAAAAAGCAAAAAATCAAAAATGAATAAATGTCCCTTTGGCAGACTCCACTTCCTCAGTGATTCTTAGAAGCTGACGTTCCTCATTCTGTCCCGGCCCCTCTTCTCTTCCCCTCCGTGTTCTTTCCTGGGGGGTCTCACACATGCCTGTGGCTGGAATTAAGACCTGTAAGTAGAAACCCCCTGAACTGACCTTTCCAGCCTGGTTCTCTCCCCCATGCTCAGGTTCACTTTTCATTTGACAATTTCACCATTCCCTCTGACTCTTCCATGGGCTTCTTGCGCTCATGTCTTATCCTCCCCTCTCAAAGCTGCTCACTACCCAAGAGCACCCCCATACAAGAAGGTGCCTGCACCTTCTGAAAGCTGGCTTGCTCTGCCTGGCCCCACTCCTCCTCTCACAGCCAATCTGCCATGTCCGTCTGTCTCCATGGTACCACTCTAACTCCTTCCACTATGCAGTTCACCTAAATTACAAGAGATTCCTAACAGGTTTCTCTGATTCTCGAACTCCTCTGGTCCCTTCTTCTCACTTCAGCCACAGTAATCCCTCCCGAATGTTAAAGTTCTGCCCTTCCCGGGCTAAGACTATTCCTGAAGTTACTCTCAGGTGACGCCCAATCACGTTATCATGGTATTTAAAGGCCCACCTGAGCTGGCTCCTATGATGTCTCCAGGCTTTACTGTCCTTCCATCATATTCTGTGTCACAGCTCTGCAGAACGTCTTTTTGTTCCTCAAACATGCCACCCTCTCCCCTGCCTCATGCTGTTGGTTCTCTCTTCCCAGGAGGATCTTTCCTCTGCCCGCAGTCCTCACTGATTCACCTTGCTGTTGCTTCTCCTTCGGGTCTTGGTTGAAACATCAGCATCCTTGGAACACTTCCTGACTTTCCTCCCAGGCCCCAGTCTCAGTGAGGCTTCCCTCTTCTCAACCACCCAATCACCCCAACACAGCTCCATCAGAGCCTTGGTCATATCTTCATACCCGCTATTCCATAAGCACCAAGAGCTAAAGCCCTACCTATCTTATTCACTCCCGGAGCCCTTGTGATTAGCTGCCACAAGACAGGTAATCAATAAATGGCATGTGAATGATTAAGTCTTTTAAGTACATAATGCCACATTCGTATGATGGAATAACACAGCCATTAATAACCACCCTTTAGAAAAATAATTAACAATACAAGATTATTTGAAACACAGTGTTCACTTTTAGAAACTCATTACAAAAGAGAATGCACAGCAAGATCCAATTTCAGTTTTCTAAAATGTGCATTAAAAAGATTTCAAAGATGTTCACCTAAAACTTAAAATGATCTCTTTTAAGGATAGAATTGTAGGGGTTTTTTTTCTTTGAGCTTATCTGAGCATAGATTCCTTTGATAATCAAGAAAAAATGATAAATATTATGTAAAAATGTTATATAAAGTCCTGGGCTGTAAAAGAAAAGAAAGTCATAGTCGAACGCAGCGACAGTGACCAGTGGTGAGTAGATCATCCCATGGGAAGGCCCTGGATCATAGTGACCAGAAGTATTGCTAAGTGTAGAATAGTTAGGAGTTGAAAATGACGCAGGGACTCTAAAAATGGCAAATTCTTCATAGAAATTACAATAAAATATAATTGGGTCAATTTAAAAGAACATTTAGGTTGAGTCTGTGACCTGGCTATTGTAATTAGTGCTGCAATGAACGCTGGGGTGCATGTGTCTTTTTGACTTATGGCTTTCTCTGGGTATATGCCCAATAGTGGGATTGCTGGGTCATATGGTAGTTCTATTTTTAGTTTTTTAAGGAAGCTCCACACTGTTCTCAATAGTGGCTGAACTTAAATGTCCATCGACAGATGAATGAATAAAGATGTGGTGTGTGTGTGTGTGTGTGTGTGTGTGTGTGTGTGTGCGCGCGCACAATGGAATATTACTCAGTCATAAAAAGGAATGAAACTGGGTCATTTGTACAGACCTCGATGGACCTAGAAACTGTCATACAGAGTGCAGTAAGTCAGAAAGAGAAAAACAAGTATCGTATATTAATGCATATATGTGGAATCTAGGAAAATGGTACAGATGAACCGGTTTGCAAGGCAGAAATAGAGGCAAAGATGTAGAGAACAAACATATGGACACCACAGGGGGAAGCGGGGGGAGGATGAATTCGGAGATTGACATATATACACTAATACGTAAAAAATAGATAATTAATAAGAACCTGCTGTCTAGCACAGGGAACTCTACTTCACTGTACAGCAGAAACTAACACAACACTGTAAAACAACTACACCCCAACAAAAATAAGAATAAAAAAATAAAAGAAGAACAGTGAGAAAATACCTGCAGAAAGGGGTTATATTAAGGAGAAGCCTAAGTATCTATCTTCAGCTGGCTTTTCTCAATATAATATTAGGTCACATGAAATGAGAACTAGATTGGAAAAACAGAGTCGAAGAAAAGTTTACTGAATCAAAAATAGAATATGATAAAGTCATAAACAAGCATCCTTTTACTTTCCCAGCTTTATTTGTTCAATTTCTCTCAGGCCTCGGTCTCTCTGTCAGTCCCACTTTAATATGCTGTAGGAGTCAGAGCCTAGATCTGAATAGTTCAGAATCAGACCCTGGACTGTATTGTGTGGTATTTTGGTCCAAGTTAGACAAAAATTTCACTCTAGCCTCCTCCGACTATTATGGTGTAGAGTTGGGGAATGTATAAGGAGATAAAATCTGCTGCAAGAAAAAATTAAAATTCCATTTATTTCTAGGGTATTTGTGTTTCTATTGCAAAGCATCTTTGTTGCTTTTAAGAACAATTATATGGACATTCTGCTTCTGATATGGAAAAGTAAGCTTTGAACAAACAGACTGTCCCACAAATAACTCTAACCTCCAGACCAAAAATCCCTACACCTACCTCATGACTCTGAAGGTGAACAAGAGCAGGCAAGTTTTGAAGAGGAGTCCAAATATGGAAGCAGCAAACAGCATGGGCTGAGTTCCATGTCTGGGGAGCCCACCCTGCAGGCATTCTCAGCTGGGACTATGGCCCAGGGAGACCAAGACCCTAGCATCAAACCTGCTCTTTCTGTCCAAAGGAACCCCAGGAAGGAGCCCAGGACAGTCACCCCATGAGGAGTGAGGAGGTCCTGGGGAAGAAGAGAACCAGAGAAGGGGACCCCCAAAGTCTTTATCTGAACTCTTCTCGTGTCTCTGGGTGATCCCTAAACCATACACGAATGGGGCACTGAAAGGATGAGATCCAAACCCTCGCCTCACCGCTGCTATTAGTAAGTTTGCAATGAACCTGGTTACAGTAGTGAACACTGGTTAATCCGTCTTGGCTACAGTTTCCTACCACATAAAATGATACTGCTGCAACTGTTTCCAGCTATGTACTTACTCATGCATTCAACATGGCTCACAGGTACTCTAGTGCTAGGTGCTCCATGGATACAGAAGAAGTTGAGCATCACTGCCTTGAGGGAGTCTACAGTCCCGTGAGAAAATGCAGACATGCACCCAAACAGCTCTCACACAAGGCAGAACCTGATCAGAGAAGGAGCTTGGTGCAGCAGAGAGAACACGGACTCCAGAACCAGACAAAGCAGAGCTTGTGCCTTGGGTCCACCAAGACCTAGAGCCTCGGGATCTGCCCTGTACAGCAGTTGTGGGGATTAAATAGTGGCATTCGTATTAATCACTCTCTGCTAGGCACTTTCTGTGCACTGTATACTCATTTAGTTCTTATAACAGCTCATTGGGTAGATATTAATACCACCCACCCTCTAGAAATGCAGAAAATAAGGTATAGGGAATTTCAGTTTACTTGCCCAAGGTCACCAAGTGCTAAGTGATCAAACAGATTCAAACTCAAGTCTGCTCGAGCCCCAGCTGTGAGCTGCTATGTTTTGTTGAATAATAACTTCAAGGGCCAAACACAGTGCTTAACACAGAGTAGGCACTCAACAAGTGGCCAATGTCATCACAACTGTTATTATTGCTGCTGTGTGATTACAACGATTAGCCACAAGAGAGAAAGAGTTGAAGTTCAAGGCGTTTACCTGAAATAATGCTGAATAATCTTTATGGGCATGTCTAGACACACACCTTAAGAAATCAGAATTTGTGGTGACCTGTTTAGGTATAGCCTACCTCTTTTTAAAAAGAAAAGCACCAAGTTATCATTATTTATTTCTTCATTCACTCATCACACTGTAACTTCCAACCGCCATCTGCCACCACTAAACCGAGCATCAGAACAGTTCCCAGAGGGGAAGCAGAGATAAAAGTGAGGAACAGGACCCATCACTCACTAAAATGAGTACAGCTGGTCCCCACTGCTAATGGGAGAAGCAGACAAACAAAATTCCTTGCAGTGTTTTGAAATGATCTCAGAGAAACTGTGCTATGTGGAAAAAAGAAAAGAAAAAGAACAAAAAGGAAACATGAACTTAGCCATAAATCAAAAATTAATCGGCATGCACCAAACACAGAAATAAAATTTTACTCACACTTCGTAAGTCTTAACACCCTGCTTTGTGTCCAAAAGATGAAACTATATACCACGTGGAACTCCAAGGATCTCAGCTGTTACGATTCCTAAATGAAGTGGTGATTTAGGGATAATGCCAAATTTTAAAAGAATAAGAACAGTATTTTATTTGGGGCTTTTATGAGGACATGTTGCACATTTCTTAAATAAATACACGCAGTTTTATATGATCCTAAGACAGTACTTTTACCAAATCCTACATACCAGGATACTGGAGAAAACAACCAAATCCCAGAACTATAGAACTCCTAAATCCTTACTGGGTAACATGCCAGTTTCTGAACAATACACATTATCTCAGAGATAATTTTTATGACATGTGTGGCTATTGCCTATAAATCCCTTTAAGATGAAAGGTATTACCCTGACATTTGAGTTGGACAAAAGAACTTATATGGCTAGATTTCTCAAGGCTATAAAATGTAGATAAACAAATATAGTTTGGATAAACCCTTGGAGCACGTTGCAATGGGATTTAACCTACAGGGTCTTCAGGCCAACATTAAGTTTTAGACTCAGGCCTTCCTTAGAGATTATGAAACTTTTCTCTACAAACATTGCTTGAAACAACAAGGTGGATTTATTGATTCAGTAAGGGATTAGGAGCAGGGACACTTAAAGGTAATATAGTGAACCCTTTTACAACAAGGAAGCATGGCTGGAAAAGATAAAAAAGACATGGGGCTTCCCTGGTGGCGCAGTGGTTGGGAGTCCGCCTGCCGATGCAGGGGACACGGGTTTGTGCCCCGGTCCGGGAAGATCCCACATGCCGCGGAGTGGCTGGGCCCGTGAGCCTGCACGTCTGGAGCCTGTGCTCCGCAATGGGAAAGGCCACAACAGTGAGGGGTCCGCGTACCGCAAAAAAAAAAAAAAAAAAAGACATGACCCACCCAAGGTGATAGGACTATATTCATCACCACCGTCATCGTCATCGTTATCATCACCATCACCATCATCATCATCATCACACCTAACATTTGTTCAACACTTACTATTTGCCAAGCACAGTGCTAAGGGTTTTTAGGGTTTTTTCTGTTCTTCATATCAACTGATAAAGGGTATGCTACTATCGTTCTCCTTTTCTCAATGAGGAAAATGAGCCTCAGAGAAGCAAAAAGCTGTAAAAGAAGTGGGTCCAGACTTCAAACCCAAGCAGTGTGACCCAAAAAACCCACATTCATAACCACTCCACTCTCCCACTTGTCATCAAGCCCAGACTCAGGTCTCCTGAGCTCCAGGCCACAGAAGGACACCAGCTGTCCACACTTGGCAACGGAGTTTCCAAGTTACAAGATCTGCATGTCTGTACAGATGGCCAACATGCACATGAAAAGATGTTCAACATCTCTAATTATTAGAGAAATGCAAATCAGAACTACAATGAGGTACCATCTCACACCAGTCAGAACGGCCATTGTTAAAAAGTCTACAAATAACAATTCTGGAAAGGGTGCAGAGAAACGGGAACCCTCCTACACTGTTGGTGGGAATGTAAACTAGTGCAGCCACTATGGAAAACAGTATGGAGGTTCCTCAAAAAATTAAAAATAGAGCTACCATATGATTCAGCAATCCCACTCTGGGGCATATATCCGGACAAAGCTATAATTCAAAAAGATACATGCACCCCTATGTTCAATGCAGCACTATTTAGTAGCCAAGACACGGAAACAACCTAAATGTCCATTGACAGATGAATGGGTTAACAAGATGTGGTACATATATACAATGGAATACTGCTCAGCCATAAAAAAAGAATGAAATAATGCCATTTGCAGCAACATGGATGGACCTAGAGATTACCATACTAAGTGAAATAAGTCAGAAAGAGGAAGACAAATAACATATGATATCACTCACATGTGGAATCTAAAATATGATACAAATGAATTTATCTACAAAACAGAAACAGACTCACAGACACAGAGAACAGACTTGTGGTTGCCAAGGGGGAGGGGGGTGGGGAAGGAATGGATTGAGAGTTTGTGATTAGCAGATGCAAACTAGTATATATAGAATGGATAAACAACAAGGTCCTACTGTGTAGCATAGGGAACTATATTTGATATCCTGTTATAAACCATAATGGAAAAGAATATGAAAAAGAATGTATGTGTGTATATATATATATATATGTATATATACATATATGTGTGTATATATATATATGAATAACTGAATCACTTTACTGTACAGCAGAAATTAACCCACTGTAAATCAACTATACTTCATTAAAATTAAAAAAAATTTTTTTTAAAGATCTGCATGTCTGACAGTGGATCCAACACTGCCTTCTAAGAGTGAGAGGATTGAATGTGAGTCCTCTACCCAGTTGCAATACTTGCCGTCATAATTGCAATGCAACAGTAGTTCATCCAAATTATATTTATCTGTAATCCTAGCCAAGGGTGCCACACCAGAAAACGTTTTTACATTCAAGGTTTTTAAGATACATGTGATCCAATGATATTTCCTCAAAATAGTCATGAAGCCCCCTATGCTCCCTTTGTCTCTGGTTACCAGATGCCTTCTCTAATAGGTGGATGCCAGGAAGGTCATTAGATTCTATGAGACGTGCCAGCACAATGCAAAAGGTCACACAGGCAGGGCCGACAGATGTGCTTTACTGCTGAATGTTTTTATCACCACTGTTTTCTTTTTATTCTTTGTTCTACTTTGTTTTTCTAAGGAAAAAATTTTTAAATGAGATGCTGAAGCAAAGACGATGGCTAGACAGTAATACACAGATTTTACTTATTTGTGTATTCAAAAATACTCATATATTTAAATATACATATTTAAATACCAATAAGCGGTGATGGTAAGTATTTATAGTTAGTCCTCCTCAGAGTAAAAATGCATTTAGTTCAAAATTTAAGGATCTCAAAGTTCTAAACCAAACATAAAGACAATATCAATGTAAAGAATATATACAGAAGCAATAAACCCAGATCCCAATTATTTACCTTTGCTGTTTTCAATAAGTTAAAAATAAGAAAACACTCATGACAAGTTTCCTTTTGTTGCTTAAAAACCCCACTCTAACCAGAATCTGAAACTGCACTTTTCAAATATGGACCTAGCTAAAATTAAGTCGAAATTCAAGGAAAAGACAGGGCTCGTTGATGAAGGATAAAAATGTAAGTATAGAAGAGCGAATACCTTCCAGAAGGAGAACTCATGTGATAATTACTGTACAAGTTGTCTCTCAGGCCTCCCCGACCTTGAACTTTTGGAGAGAGGTTAAAAAGAGATGGGTCCTCAGGAAAAAATGTAACCTCTAAGGACTCAGCCCAGATCAGATGGAAAAGGCTCCTTGAAGGAAATAGGATGAAGATTAAAAGGACAGAAGAGAGCAAGGATGTGAATGAGCAGTGTTGAAAGCCCTGTCCAGAGGGAAAACCAGTTTTAATAGCTTTCTGGACTGGGAGAGATTATTGTAAAGGGATTTCACTGCACTTACAAAAAAGAGAAAGGAAAAAAATAATTTTTCTAGCTTTTTCCAGGCTTAAGATTTTTAAGCAGTGACATTTAGAAGTTTTAAAACCCAACAAACTGAATTTATTTTACTCATGACTATGGTTACAAAGACCATCTCTTAAAATAAACAAAATAAAATTTAAAGAATATATTAAGAGATGGTATAGGCCAAGGGTTAAGAATGTTAGTGCTAAGTTACCTGGGTTTCAATTTCTAGCTATGTGATCTCAGGCAAGTTATTTACCCTCTCATGCCTCAGTTTCTCAATCTGGCCAATGGAAATATTAATATAATTTGCTTCATAGTATTGTAACCTTTTAATGAGTTACTAAGCATAGTGTGAGGGACTTCTAAGTGTTGACTTTTAAAATAAATTAATATACAAATATTTATTAACCTCCTACTAACATAAAATATGGAACTAAAAGCTCCATGATAGGATAATGAGAGTTAGTAAGAGAGAGATGAATTAAATACATTTCCCACCCTCAAAGAATATCACAGGGAAACAGGGAAGACAGAATCAACACAAACATGCAAAGGAACAAGTAAAAATGGGGCAGAGAGCAAATAATATTAGGAAATAATTACTTATTTTCTTTGGTGTGGTATTGTAGATATCAAGGAGAATGTTCTTATTCTGATTTATTCTGTTCTTAAACTGATTTATTTTGGGATGAAATGTGATGATGCCTATAATTTACTTTCAAATTACTTTGCAAAAAAACAAACTATAGGGGCTTCCCTGGTGGCGCAGTGGTTGAGAGTCCGCCTGCCGATGCAGGGGACACAGGTTTGTGCCCTGGTCCGGGAAGATCCCACGTGCGGCGGAGCGGCTGGGCCCGTGAGCCATGGCTGCTGAGCCTGCGCGTCTGGAGCCTGTGCTCCGCAATGGGAGAGGCCACAGCAGTGAGAGGCCCGCATACCGCAAAAAAAAAAAAAAAAACAAAAACAAAAAAAACAACTATATATGTAAATACAAAGCAAACATGCCAAAATGTTAATCACTGCGGGGGGAAGAAAAAGAAAGAAAAGGAGGCAGGCAAGGGTCAAGTGCTGGCTCTGAACTTTAGGACACTGTGTGGACTTGAAACGCTTTCAAACTTGTTTTCACAGCGTGGCTGATAAGAGAAAACTCCTGGAGACGCAGGCTTTTTCTAAGTGCAAGGTGCTCTGTAAATATTAGTTTCTACAAAAAGCACCCTAAGAACAGGTCAGTGGGAGGGGCTGCTGTTAAAATGCTGGCTGCTGGGAGCCTTCAAAACATCGCAATGAATCCTTCCGTATTATAACTGAAGCCACTTTCCCTGGTCACTCTCCAGTGAAGGTAAACCTCCGGATGAAAGTCTTCCTATGAAGACTTGCTGGGAAATTCATCTCCATCATTTCAATTCTAGATAATCACATTTTCTCTAGGCTTTATCAAGACAACATGGAGGAACTGATAGGCTACTGGATAAAGGAGAAGGTCTCTAGACAACGCTACTGACAGCCAGGTTTAAATGACTATCTATAGACCAAGGTCTCTGTGTATAGACTTGGCCCAGACATCTCCACTCACTTCCAGACTCACAGCAACTGCCCAGCTGCCATCTCCACTTGAATGTCACACTCAACGTGTCCAAAATAGAACACTTTTCCTCCATGTTTCTTTTTCTCCATGAATGGCACAACCAACCGTAAAGTAAGAGAAGCCGCAGACTTGCCCCGTCACTCTCCCTCCCCCTCCATATCCCACCCATCTCCAGGCCCCTCCATTTTCCCTGCCAAGTTCTCCCAAATGCATCAGCTTCTCTCCTTTTCAAATTCTACCTTCCCTTCCTAGCAGTCAACATCGATTTCCCAGATTTCTACAACAGTCCCACAAACTCTTCTGCTTACTCCCAGTCTTGTCTCTCTCCAACCCACATTCCACACTGCTCCACAGGAAAAATGTCAAATTCCTGTTTACATTTTTCAGTGGTTTAATAGTAATAATCATTATTAGGAAAACAGCCATGATAAGGTGCCTAATACTTACTCAGCACTTCCCCAGGCACTGTGCTAAGCACTTTACCTAAGCATCTTCTCATTCCATCCTCAGGGGCCCCAGGAAGTGGGCGTTATCACTGTCCCAATTTTACAGATTGAAAAACTGAGACACAGAGAAGTATGGAATCGCTTGCCCAGGCACAGAGCTGGTGAGCACGAGGCCAAATGGGCTTCAAACCTAAGCCTCTGGCCTCCCATCTGGGTTGAATGTGACGTGCCCCAACACCACGCACAAAGCCCTGCAAGCCCTGAGGACTCAGCCGTCGCCACCCACTTTCTTCCCCTTTCCCTTTGCTCCTTGGTGATGCCCTCAACTGCGCCAGCCTCCTCCTTCTCGTCATTCAGGGTCTCCACACGTGGGCATCTTTCCCGGGTCCCCAAAGCTAAGCAGATCCTTGTGCGTCTTCAAGGCACCGATTCCTGCTTGTAACTATGGCCTTACCTGTGTCTGCACCATGGGAGGAGCCCTTTCAGCTTTGCCAACTCTAGGGCCCAGAACCCAGCTCAGTGCCTGGCATGTAGGATGTGCTTGGCAAATCTTTATAAACTAGAAAATGGAGCATGAGCGAGCACGGAATTCCTGGGCTCTGGTTCAAGGGTCATCCTTTACTACCAGTGTGACTTTGTGCAAGTCACTACCTCTCAGAGCCTCTGGGCTGGCATCTGAACTTCCTGGCAGCAATCAGAACTATGATAATAAAGCACTTTGGAGCTTTCAAAGACCTCTCCCCAAAGTCCCATTCGGTCCCAAAATGTCCCTGTGAGGGAAGCAGGGTCCTCATCACACACATTCACTAGAAAAGGGAAAGGAGGATTGGATGGGGTTAGGGAATTAATGATTTGTCAGCAATCAGCCGCTGACCCTGAAGCCCGCCCTTGACTCTAAGCACAGCCTACAACGAGAGTTAGATGGCAGACGACTAACCCAGGGTGTGGCAAAGCTGTAAGAAACTGCCCAGCACTCTGTGCATTGGGTGACAATTGGTGCCGCTGACTCAGTCATCCGCCTGCCAACGTTTCCAGCTTTCCCATTTGCTTAAGACACTCAAGTGAAGAGTGGAGATGGTCCAGCACATATAACTCCATCATCATGGTAACCACATCCGTCACAAGCACACACAGCTTGGGGATAACCAAAAGAGCCACAGCCACTCGTTGCTGCCACTGCCCAGGGGAGCAGAAGCTGGGACACAGAATTCACTTCCTTAGCCACTGCACTGTTCAGTGTTCAAAATATGGAAGGGTATGAGGCACTGTCGACAGTGGCTGCCGCCCCTGGCAACCCTGAGCCCTCGGGTTACCCAGGAGGTCGGTGGCCTTTTATCAACACCGATCTGTACCACTGCCCCACTCCAGCTCTCAGCCAGGGGCAGTTCAGGTTATTCTGAGTAAAGAGATGTTTCCTTACACACGCAGACGCTACATTTAATCTCTTCATAGGATGTCAGCCTACTCTATGCAGTTGTCAAGGTCACTTCTGTGGATCAGGAGCTCACATGCTCCTGATTATTTTAGGGGGAAAAAAACACCCCTAATATCATGTTATTCTTACAATATTAAAGGTTTAAAGCAATCCCTTCCATAACATCCCTCCAAGCAGAAATGGGAAGAAAACTTCCTCCAAGTACAAAATCATTCCTTGAACACCAGTTCCATAGCTGGAATTATCTGCCTGCTTCTTCAAGGTGAAACTGAAAACAGTACAACTATTTTTTTATTAAAAGTAGCTCTAAAGATGTGGCTTTCCAGGGGACTAGAAGTCTCCAAGATGTTATAAAGCTGATGTAAAGACAAAAACAGGGGAACTTTATGTTGAAATTTTTTTAATGTAAACCAAATGCATGGTTTAAAAAATAGGAATCTTAACAAGTGAAATTTGCCATTAGAAAGAAATTCCATTTTATTATCATTATTCATTTTCAATGTATAAATGAAAATTGCAGAAATTTTGAGATTATGTCTAATATTCAGACATAATTTCCAAGCTATTCTAGCACAGACCTTAAAAGGAAAGGACCAGCTTATATATTGTTTTATAAATGCAACAAAATAGGAAGTTCTCTTGAGTAGAGATTTTTCAGAAAATGGAAGTACAAGGTCATCAAATTAATGTATGATTTAAAATGGAAAACGTACGTTATTCCTGGGGTAATAATGTTTACCTTCTGGACACTGGCAGGTGAATCCACTGAGATTAGAAATGCAGGTTGCTCCATTTCTGCATGGGTCTAGGATACAATAGTCAATCTTGGATTGGCAAAGCTCTCCAGTATAACCTGAACAAAACAAGACAGACATTTATAAAATATTTTGTCCCAAAACTCTGATGAACCATCCCATGAATTGATGGAGTCAACTGGTACCCATCCAACCAAGGCAGCATCATTAAACTAGTCTCCCAGGCAATCCTTGATCTAATTTGGTTTTACAACAAGAAACAATCAGAGCCATTTAGAATCATAGTTCAAAAGTCATTTGCTTTGCAAAAATCTTTATTGCAGGACTTCCCTGATGGTGCAGTGATTAAGAATCCACCTGCCAATGCAGGGAACACGGGTTCGAGCCCTGGTCCGGGAAGATCCCACATGCCGCAGAGCAAATAAGCCTGTGCGCCACAACTACTGAGCCTGCGCTCTAGAGCCCGCAAGCCACAACTACTGAGCCCACGTGCTGTAACTACTGAAGCCTGCGCGCCTAGAGCCCATGCTCCGCAACAAGAGAAGCCACTGCAATGAGAAGCCCATGCACCACAACGAAGAGTAGCCCCCGCTCGCCACAACTAGAGAAAGCCCACGCAGCAACGAAGACCCAACGCAGCCAAAAAAAAAAAAAAAAACTTTATGCAAAGAGATACTTTTTTCAACGTTAGCTCCGAATTTTATTTTGAAATGTTAGTCGGAACCTTCAGAAACTGAGCCTGAAGACCACTGTCCTTTCCTTCTGACCTAAGGAAAAACAGGCTCTGTAATGTCTTCCTTGACCACTGAGATGACGGCCACTTTCCCAAGGTCATCCCAGTACCTATTTAAAAAAACCACTAGGAAAATTGCCAGGTAGGTATTAAAATTTTTTAACTTTTTATATTTTACAGCTAGAAGACCCTCGGTGTTCAATTCACGCCCTATCCCTTCATTTTAAAGACAAAAAGGTTGAGACACATATAATATTAAGCACATGACTATATGCATCTTAATTCTAATTTGAAGCACAAACCCAACCCAGTAAATTTTCTCGGTGAAGCAAGCAAGCCTCCAGTGGTGATTTTTTTGGGGTAATAACGTAACCACATATGTGTGATGAGAAAATAAGGACTTGTATCTATTGGAATACCCCTGCAGCTGAGAAGCCTCAAATAAATTCCAAATACTTTGTTAACTTTGAAAACAAAGCCCCCCCAAAAGGCAAGTTTAAAAAATAACATGCAATTATGTTTTTTAGTTTAAAGTGGAAAATGATTATAAAAGAAAATTTGGAAAATACAAGATTTAAAATAGAAAGAGAAAAATGTTACCCTTAGTTATGTTATTTGAGTGACAGAATTATTAATACTTTAGAGATAATTCCTGTCAGAAATGTTTATGCACAGATATTTCCTACAAAATTATAATCATACTCTAACATTTTGTGCTTTCCAGGATGTACATAAAGTACATTAAAAACTTGTCTTTCTGAATTATTCGTTTTGAAAGACTGTCATTAGCATTTGTATTTGCAAAAATAAATCAATGTTAGGAGAAAGATGATTGGCCTGAGCTTCAATGACCTGCCAAACTAGTCTAAATTACAGACTGTGATCATGGAGGCCATTGTTTGCAATCCTACTCTTCCTTACAGGCTTTAAAACTGTCTAGGGGGGCTTCCCTGGTGGCGCAGTGGTTGAGAGTCCGCCTGCCGATGCAGGGGACGCGGGTTCGTGCCCAGGAAGATCCCACATGCCGCGGAGCGGCTGGGCCCGTGAGCCATGGCCGCTGAGCCTGCGCATCCAGAGCCTGTGCTCCGCAATGGGAGAGGCCACAACAGTGAGAGGCCCACATACCGCAAAACAAAACAAAACAAAACAAAAAACTGTCTAGGGGACTGTAGCTAATTCATGGGTATGAGAAGAGTAAGATAATCATGTAAACTAAAAATCCAAACACGAGGACAAAAATCTACTCCAAAATTCAGAACAGAATATCTTAATGTAACAATTTTATGTTAATATATTTTCAAATAAAATGTCTAAATTCAGAACTATTCACATTTTGTCCATTTAATTTCATCTAGTCTCCTCATACTTCCATATCATCCCTGTGGGTATCTTAAAGAAAATTTCTTGTCACCCTATAAAGACTTCATTATGCATCCCTAACTAAAAGATATTTATTTTGAAAAGATCACTTTTAAGGGCCTCCTTAATGAATGTCTGGTCCCATTTACAAATTTAGTTAAACACTCTATATTTATTAATATCAACAATTTCTTTTTAAGAACCACATTGTCTGATAATACACAAATCGTCCCATGCCTTTAATTTGCTCTTATCTAATAGATCTAAATTGTCTTTTTGGCCTCTCTGCACGGATTGCAGGATCTTTGTTCCCTGACCAGGGACTGGATCCAGGCCCCCTGCAGTGGAAGGGCAAAGTCCTAACCACTAGACAGCCAGGGAATTCCCTAACAGATCTAATATTAAATTAAAACTGTAAGCAAGGTGAATCTTCAGTGCTGTTAAATGCTCCAATATTGGACTCAAGTTTAGGAAGATATCAATCCAAGAGGATAACCCACGTTTGCGATGTGGGGATGTTAGGGACTGTCATAATGGTTAGAGGGTCACACCGGCATTCCATGGTGGAGATGCTGAAGCCCTGCACTGCCTAAAATGGTCCAGAATAACACAGTTTGCTCACTCAAATGCCAGGAGTCCCCTCCAGTGAAGAGCACTGCTCAAGATCAGTCACTGTACCATTGCTTTCTGTTCCCAAGCTTTAAAAGCATTATATATTTGGGGTTTTTTTCATGTGACTTTTTTTTTTAACACCTTTAATGGAGTATAATTGCTTTACATTGTTGTGTTAGTTTCTGCTGTATAACAACGTGAATCAGCTATACGTATACATATATCCCCACATCCCCTCCCTCTTGCGTTTCCCTCCCACCCCAGGGCAAGGAGCCATGAGCACCCTGCATCTGACTCAAAGGGCTCTTAAACACCAGTGAGTCATTTCTTAGACCCTCAGAGAGCAGAGACTTACCTGCAGTTGTCAGACAAATCATTGACATTGAGCTATATGTGATACTCTGAGCTGGATACCTAAGCCTTGTAGATCTCCCTTCCTGTGTCTTTTGTTTTTTAATTTGATGTCATAACCACAGAGTCAAAACTAAATGAGGGATTGGTAGGACTTTAAATGAACAAAGACCATTAAAGCTTTGCCTGGGTTCTTCCTTCCACCCTGCAGAAAGCTAGTCCCTTTCTGGGGAATGAAGTAACTATGCCAATCGTGAATAACGTCTCTTTATCCTACCAGAGCAGTGACAGGCACCCAGATGACCTGGTAGAAGATGGTCAAGCCAGACGGTGATGGCGTCAACACAGTGGGTGGGGGAGGTAGTAAGTGGTGACCATTGGTGTGTGTCAGGGAGAATTCGTTCCAGCACACATACGAATGTATGTATTTCAGGCATTTCAGGCCTTGAAGATCTACATTGTAAGTTCCCAAGGGGAAGGTTGACAAAACACAGAGAAAGGCCTGTGTAAAGACACAGAAGGATGCAGAAAAGATGTGACTGTCATTTACACTTCCCTAAAAATACACAGCAGTGACAAGCTTCCTTCATTTTGGCTCCCAAATGACAGAAGTCCATACCTAACTATGGAGGCCAATACCAGTAAACATCCCCATTCCTGTCCTTCCAGCTAGCAATACGGTGCTTCCTCATAACCAAACCATAAGCACTCATGGACCGCCTTCCAAATTATCATCACAACCATATGACACCATTCATATTGTCTAGTTCCAGTCATCGCTGCCTCCCACCAGGACTCAAACAATGGTCCCCTAACTCATCTCTTGATGAGTACACTTGATTTCTTAAAATCAATTCTACATGGGAGCAGCCAGAGAGATGTTTTTAAGACATAATTTGTATCCTATTACTTTTATATTTAAAACCCTCCAGTGGTTTCCCCAAGAGCTTGGAATAAAACCCAAACACTTTACCCCATGGCTAAAAAGCACACCTGACCTGGCCCCTGCCTCCTCATCTTCACTCTCCCCATCGACCACAATGCTGCAGCCTCCTGGGGCCCTGTTCTGTTCCCAAACATGCCCAGCTCCTTTTCAGTCTTTAGCACTGTTTTCATGCTGTGGTCTCAGGACCACACAAGGACATGAGAGGGACACTGGATACAACACAAGCAGTTATGATCCTGCCCTAGAAAGAGATGTATGGTGCAAATTTTAAACTGTCATGTAATACAGAAATTACTAAGAAGAAAGTTAGCAACTAACTTTAGGAGGGGAGGGGGATAAGATGGAGATGCAGCAGAATTTCATCTGGAATATCAGGAGATAAAGACAAGAGCAGTTAGTGGATTTGGTTGAAGATGGCGAAGTAGAAGGACGTGCACTCACTCCCTCTTGTGAGAGCACAGGAATCACAATTAACTTCTAAACAATCATCGACAGGAAGACACTGGAACTCACCAAAAAATGATACCCCACATCCAAAGAGAGAAGACACAATGAGATGGTAGGAGGGGCACAATCATAATAAAATCAAATCCCATAATCGTTGGGTGGGTGACTCACAAACTGGAGAACAATTATACCACAGAAGTCCACTCATTGGAGTGAAGGTTCTGAGCCCCACATCAGGCTTCCCAACCTGGGGGTCTGGCAACAGAAGGAGGAATTCCTAGAGGATCAGACTTTGAAGCCTAGCAGGATTTGACTGCAGGACTTCAACAGGACTGGGGGAAACAGAGACTCCACTCTTCGAGGGCACACACAAAGTAGTGTGCGTGTCACGACCCAGGGGGTAGGAGCAGTGACCCCAAAGGAGACTGAATCAGACCTACCTGCTAGTGTTGGAGGGTCTCCTGCACAGGTGGGGGGTTTCTGTGGCTCACTGTGGGGAAAAGGACACTGGCATCAGAAGTTCTGGGAAGTGCTACTTGGTATGGTCCCTCCCAGAGTCAACCATTAGCCCCAGCAAAGAGCCTGTAGCCTCCAGTGCTGGGTCGCCTAAGGCCAAACAACCAACAGGGAGGCAACTTAGCCCCAACCATCAGCAGACAAGTAGATTACAGTTTTCCTGAGCTCTGCCCACCAGAACAACACCCAGCTCTACCCACCACCAGTCCCTCCCATCAGGAAGCTTGCACAAGCCTCTTAGATAGCCTCATCTGCCAGAGGGCAGACAGCAGAGGCAAGAGGAACAACATTCCTGCAGTCTGTGAAACGAAAACCACGTTCACAGAAAGATAGACAAAATGAAAAGGCAGGGGACTATGTACCAGATGAATGAACAAGATAAAACCCCAGAAAAACAACTTAATGAAGTGGAGACAGGCAACCTTCCAGAGAAAGAATTCAGAATAATGATAGTGAAGACTATCAGGACCTCGGAAAAACAATGGAGGCAAAGATCGAGAAGATGCAAGAAATGTTTAACAAAGACCTAGAAGAATTAAAGAACAAACAAACAGAGATGAACAATACAATAACTGAAATGAAAACTACACTAGAAGGAATCAATAGCAGAATAACTGAGGCAGAAGAACGGATAAGTGACCTGGAAGACAGAATGGTGGAATTCACTGAGATGGAACAGAATAAAGAAAAAACAATGAAAAGAAATGAAGACATTCTAAAAGATCTCTGGGACAATATTAAACACACCAACATTCGCCTTATAGGGGTCCCAGAGGGAGAAGAGAGAGAGAAAGGACCCAAGAATATATTTGAAGAGATTATAGTCGAAAACTTCCCTAACATAGGAAAGGAAATAGCCACCCAAGTCAAGGAACAACAGAGAGTCCCAGGCAAGATAAATCCAAGGAGAAACATGCCAAGACACACAGTAATCAAACTGACAAAAATTAAAGACAAAGAAAAATTATTGACAGCAGCAAGGGAAAAATGACAAATAACATACAAGGGAACTCCCATAAGGTTAACAGCTGATTTCTCAGCAGAAACTCTACAAGCCAGAAGGGAGTGGCACAATATATTTAAAGTGATGAAAGGGAAGAACCTACATCCAAGATTACTCTACCCAGCAAGGATCTCATTCAGATTTGATAGAGGAATCAAAAGGTTTACAGACAAGGCAAAGCTAAGAGAATTCAGCACCACCAAACCAGCTCTACAACAAATGCTAAAGGAACTTCTCTAAGTGGGAAAAACAAGAGAAGAAAAGGACCTACAAAAACAAACCCATAACAATTTAAAAAATGGTAACAGCAACATCCATATCGTAATTACCTTAAATGTGAATGGATTATGCTCCAACCAAAAGACACAGGCTCACTGAATGGATACAAAAACAAGACCCATATATATGCTGTCGACAAGAGACCCACTTCAGACCTAGGGACACATACAGACTGAAAGTGAGGGGATGGAAAAAGATATTCCATGCAAATGGAAATCAAAATAGAGCTGGAAGAGCAATACTCACATCAAATAAAATAGACTTTAAAATAAAGAATGTTACAAGAGACAAGGAAGGACACTACATAATGATCTAGGGATCAATCCAAGAAGAAGATATAACAATTATAAATATGTATGCACCCAACATAGAAGCACCTCAATACATAAGGCAACTGCTAGCAGCTCTAAAAGAGGAAATCCACAGTAACACAATAGTGGGGGACTTTAACACCTCACTTACGCCAAGGGACAGACCATCCAGACAGAAAATTAATAAAGAAAGACAAGCTTTAAATGACACAATAGACCAGATAGATTTAACTGATATTTATATGACATGACATCCAAAAACAGCAGATTACACTTTCTTCTCAAGTGCACATGGAACATTCTCCAGGATAGATCATACCCTGGGTCACAAGTAAAGCCAGGGCAAATTTAAGAAAATTGAAATCATATCAAGCATGTTTTCCCACCACAATACTATGAGATTGGAAATAAATTAGAGAAAAAAACGTTAGAAACACAAGCACATGGAGTTTAAACAATACGTTACTAAATAACCAAGAGATCACTGGAGAAATCAAAGAGGAAATCAAAAAATGTCTAGAGACAAATGACAATGAAAACATGATGATCCAAAACCTATGGGATGCAGCAAAAGCAGTTCTAAGGGGGAAGTGTATAGCAATACAAGCCTACCTCAAGAAACAAGAAAAATCTCAAATAAACAATCTAACCTTACACCTAAAGGAACTAGAGAAAGAAGAACAAACAAAACCCGAAGTTAGCAGAAGGAAAGAAATCATAAAGATCAGAGCAAAAATAAATGAAATAGAAACAAAGAAAACATTAGCAAAGATCAATAAAACTAAAAGGTGGTTCTTTGAGAAGATAAACAAAATTGATAAACATTTACCCAGTCATCAAGAAAAAGAGGGAGAGGACTCAATAAAATTAGAAATGAAAAAGGAGAAGTTACAACGGACACCACAGAAATAAAAAGCATCATGAGAGACTATTACAAGCAACTCTATGCCAATAAAATGGACAACCTGGAAGAAATGGACAAATTCTTAGAAAGGTATAACCTTCCAAGACTGAACCAGGAAGAAATAGAAAATATGAACAGATCAATCACAAGTAATGAAATTGAAACTGTGATTAAAAATTTTCCAACAAACAAAAGTCCATGACCAGATGGCTTCACGGGTGAATTCTATCAAACATTTAGAGCAGAGCTAACACCCATCCTTCTCAAACTCTTCCAAAAAATTGCAGAGGAAGGAAAACTCCCAAACACATTCTACAAGGCCACCATCACCCTGATACCAAAACCAGACAAAGATATCATGAAAAAAGAAAATTTCAGACCAATAGCACTGATGAATATAGATGCAAAAATCCTCAACAAAACACTAGCAAACAGAATCCAACAACACATTAAAAGGATCCTACACCATGATCAAATCGGTTTTATCCCAGGGACACAAGCATTCTTCAATATACGCAAATCAATCAATGTGATATACCATATTAACAAATTGAAGAAGAAAAACTATATGATCATCTCAACAGATGCAGAAAAAGCTTTTGACAAAATTCAACAACCACTTATGATTAAAAACTCTCTATGGGGGCTTCCCTGGTGGCGCAGTGGTTGAGTGTCTGCCTGCCGATGCAGGGGACACGGGTTCATGCCCCAGACTGGGAAGATCCCACATGCTGCAGAGCGGCTGGGCCCGTGAGCCATGGCTGCTGAGTCTGCGCGTCTGGAGCCTGTGCTCTGCAACGGGAGAGGCCACAACAGTGAGAGGCCCGCGTACCTCAAAAAAAAAAAAAAAATAATAACTCTCCAGAAAATGGGCATAGAGAAAACCTACCTCAACATAATAAAGGCCATATACAACAAACCCATGGCAAACATCATTCTCAATGGTGAAGAACTGAAAGCATTTCCTCTAAGATCAGGAATAAGACAAGGATGTCCACTCTCGCCATTATTATTCAACATAGTTTTGCAAGTCCTAGCCACGGCAATCAGAGAAGAAAAAGAAAGGAATAAAAATTGGAAGAGAAAAACTGTCACTGTTTGCCGATGATATGAAACTATACATAGAGTTTCCTAAAGATGCCATCAGAAAACTACTACAGCTCAACAGTGAATTTGGTAAAGTTGCAGGATACAAAATTAATGCAAAGAAATCTCTTGCATTCCTATATACCAACAATGAAAAATCAGAAAGAGAAATAAGGAAACAATCTCATTCACCACTGCAACAGAAAGAATAAAATATCTAGGAATAAACCTACCTAAGGAGGTAAAAGACCTGTACTCAGAAAACTATAAGACACTGATGAAAGAAATCAAGATAACACAAACAGATAGAGAGATATACTATGTTCTTGTATTGGAAGAATCAATATTGTGAAAATGACTATACTACCCAAAGCAATCTACAGTTTCAATGCAATTCCTATCAAATTACCAATGGCATTTTTTACAGAGCTAGACAAAAAATCTTAAAATCTTATGGAGACACAAAAGACCCCGAACAGCCAAAGCAATCTTGAGGGAAAAAAAGGAGTTGGGGGAATCAGACTCCCTGACTTCAGACTATACTACAAAGCTACAGTAATCAAGACAATATGGTACTGGCATAAAAACAGAAATATAGATCAATGGAACAGGACAGAAAGCCCAGAAATAAACCCACGCACCTATGGTCAACTAATCTATGGCAAAGGAGGCAAGGATACACAATGGAGAAAAGACAGTCTCTTCAGCTACATGTAAAACATGTACATGGACAGCTACATGGACAGCTACATGTAAAACAATGAAATTAGAACACTCCCTAACACCATACACAAAAATGAACTCAACATGGATTAAAGACCTAAATGTAAGACCAGACACTATAAAACTCTTAGAGGAAAACATAGGAAGAACACTCTTTGACATAAATCACAAGATCTTTTTTGACCCACCTCCTAGAGTAATGAAAATAAAAACAAAAGTAAACAAATGGGACCTAATGAAACTTAAAAGCTTTTGCACAGCAAAGAAACTATAAACAAGACGAGAAGACAACCCTCAGAATGGGAGAAAATATCTGCAAACGAATCAATGGACAAAGGATTACTCTCCAAAATATATAAATAGCTCATGCAGCCCAATTTTAAAAAAACAAACAATCCAATCAAAAAATGGGCAGAAGACCTAAATAGACATTTCTCCAAAGAGGACATACAGATGGCCAAGAAGCACATGAAAAGCTGCTCAGCATCACTAATTATTAGAAAATGCAAATCAAAACTACAATGAGCATCGGATGAATGGATAAAGAAGATGTGGCACATATATACAATGGAATATTACTCAGCCATAAAAAGAAATGAAATTGCACTATTTGTAATGAGTTGGATGGACCTAGAGTCTGTCATACAGAGTGAAGTAAGTCAGAAAGAGAAAGACAAATACCGTATGCTAACACATGTATATGGAATTTAAGAAAAAAAAAATGTCATGAAGAACCTAGGGGTAAGACAGGAATAAAGACACAGACCTACTAGAGAATGGACTTGAGGATATGGGGAGGGGGAAGGGTAAGCTGTGACAGAGTGACAGAGTGGCATGAACATGTATACACTACCAAACGTAAAACAGATAGCTAGTGGGAAGCAGCTGCATAGCACAGGGAGATCAGCTCGGTGCTCTGTGACCACCTAGAGGGGTGGGATAGGGAGGGTGGGAGCGAGGGAGACGCAAGAGGCAAGAGATATGGGAACATATGTATATGTATAACTGATTCACTTGGTTATAAAGCAGAAACTAACACACCATTGTAAAGCAATTATACTCCAATAAAGATGTTAAAAAAAAAAAACTACAATGAGGTATCACCTCACACCAGTTAGAATGGGCATCATCAGAAAATCTACAAACAACAAATGCTGGAGAGGGTGTGGAGAAAAGGGGACCCTCTTGCACTGTTGATGGGAATGTAAATTGATACAGCCACTATGGAGAACAGTATGGAGGTTCCTTAAAAAACTACAAATAGAACTACCATAGGACCCAGCAATCCCACTACTGGGCAAATACTCAGAGAAAACCATAATTCAAAAAGACACACGCACCCCAATGTTCACTGCAGCACTATTTACAATAGCCAGCTCATGGAAGCAACCCAAATGCCCACCGACAGATAAATGATAAAGAAGATGTGGTACATATATACAATGGAACATTACTCAGCCATAAAAAGGAATGAAATATGGGTCATTTGTGGAGACACGGGTGGACTTAAGAGACTGTCATACAGAGTGAAGTAAGTCAGAAAGAGAAAAACAAATATCGTATATTAACGCATATGTGTGGAATCTAGAAAAATAGTACAGATCAACTGGTTTGCAGGGCAGAAATAGAGACACAGACGTAGAGAACAAAAGTATGGACACCGAGGGGGGAAAGCAGGGTGGGGGTGGGGTGGTGGGATGAATTGGGAGATTGGGATTGACATGTATACACTAATATGTATAAAATAGATAACTAATAAGAAACTGCTGTATAAATAAAATAAAATTTTTTTTAAAAAGCAGTTAAAACTGAATTACATAAAGGAGAGGAGGACCTAACAGAATAGCATTAAAGTCACCTAACAGAATAGCATTTAAGTCATGCCTGCTGATTCAGGGAACACAGGTTCGTGCCCTGGTCTGGGAAGATCCCACATGCCGCGGACCGGCCGGGCCCGTGAGCCATGGCCGCTGAGCCTGCGCGTCCGGCTCCGCAACGGGAGAGGCCACAAGAGTGAGAGGCCCACGTTCCGGGAAAAAAAAAAAAAAAAAAAAAAAGTCACCCATAGAACCAATTAGGGAGATAAACAAATGTCTTAGGGGAGCTAAAGAAATGTAAAATCCAGCTAAGCAGAGAAGGAGTTAGCTACAATCTTAGTGGGGGTTACAAACAAAATCGGAACAGTTAGGTCAAGATGTCTCTTGAACCCAAAGGCTGTGCATTGTGAAATCAGCCCCATTTGGAGAGTCCAGACCAGAGCTGACCGTAGGGAGACAGTAAGGAAAAGGATGGCCCCTGTGTGTTCATCACTGGTATGAGAATTGCCCTGGATGCCCAGGTCTTGTAAGACAGCCGAAAATCTCTCTCGCAGAAACAACCTTGGTCCTCTGAGCACCAGATCTAATTCATTTGGGTCAAGAACTGCAATTAGCTAGAGATAATAGAGCTCTTCCCTTAGTGGGATGAGTCTTGTAACCCAGAAAGAGATGGAGCCAGATAAGGAGACGATGCTACAATGACAGAGATCTGAGCCCTGGGACTGTCACTTGGCATCTGGGTTAGGCTGATTTGAGTGTGTTTGTGTGCAAAGAAGGTGCCACGATGGAGAAAGTGTGGTGCATGAGAGCAATTATCAGACTTAGGATTCCAATTAAAACGTTTAGTTGAGAATTTTATTTTTTTGATGAATTTTAGTTGAAAGACAGGGCTAAGGCAACACACATTGAGATGTTTGACAGGGCTTGAGAATCACTATAATTTCTTATTCTTATAAGGAAACAAACACAAAGGATAATTTCAGATAGCCCTCCCTGTGTGTAACAGCCACTCTAGGATATCAAAATGTACGTACACTACTGCACTGTACACTTAAAAATGGTTACAATGGTAAGTTTTATGTTATGTTTCTTTTACCACAATTTAAAAATAGTTAAAATTGTAAATTTTATGCATTGTATATTTTACCACAATTTAAAAATATATTAAAACTTCTGGAAGAACTCTAATAATAGAAACAAAACAAAACAAAACCTCAGCCCTAATGGCCCACCATCACTTTGCATCGGCTGTTCCCTCTGACCCTGTGCCCTTCCGTGGCCACCCCGTGCCATTAGTCAGGTCTCCACTCAGAAGTCACCTGCTCAGACCTTGTGCCTCTCTCCCTCCCTTATTCTTCATCTTATCACTTACCTCTACTCAACAACACACACATCTACTGGTTACCTCCCCACCTAGAAGGTGATGCCATGGGATCAAGGCTTCAGTCCCTGGAGCCTCCTGTGGTCCCCCCAGGGTTCCTGCATGCTCCGTTACAACACATTTATCATTACCTGAAATGATATTCTTTCTTGGTTCCCTTTGGAGACCATAAACTCCCTGAGAATCAGGACTTTGTCTTGTTAATCGCTGAATCCTCGGCACTTACACATTTCCTGGCACAAGTGAACTAACTTGCTTAAAGCTTTTCCCCTAACATCAATTATATCTTTCAAGTTAGATTTAGCTTCTCCCTAAGCAATAATACCCAGAACAGCATGGGCGAAATGTGCCAGTTACTCTTCTTCCTAATGCCCGTTAAAGTAAATGCATAGCTATTAAAATAAAAAAAAATTATCTCAAAAATGTGCTATCGAAAATCACCTTGCGCTCTGCAGTGGCCTGAATTCCAATCTGGGAAAACACAATGGAGCAGTTGCCCTGCTGAAGGGCCCCTCCTTCCCCTGCTTCCTCAGCCAGACTGCCATGGGTGGAACTAGGCTGACCCTCTTCTGAATTTCAGCCTTGCTTCTCCAACTAGCATTCAGCACCTTTGACAGTTCCCTGCAATAGGCATCAACAGATCTGAAACAGAACTCCGTTCTCCTGCCAAAGCCCCTATCCAAGTTTAATTCCTTAGGTCAGTGGTTCTGCACCAGGTGACTCTCTCCCCAGGGAACATCTGACAACGTCTGGAGACATTGTTTATTGTCACACCCCTTGGGATGCTTCTAGCATCTAGTGCATAGAAGTCAGGGATGCTGCTGAACACCCTACAATACACAAGACAGTTCCCTACAGCAAAGAGTTATCCAGCCCCAAATATCCCTAATGCAGAGCTGAGAAACCCCAGTTTACGTCAATGAGACCTTGGTCCTTCAGACTAAAAACCCTTGCTTTTATCCCAATGCCTCTTATCTGCCCTTAAACAGATGCTGATCCTTTATAAAACAGGGAAACAACACCTTCAGAACATTTTGAAAAATCAGAATCCTTAGAAACATTTATAACTCCTAGCAAGTTAAAGACCATTTTAAAATAAATTATTTGACTCTAAAAACTTTAACATACTGAAGAATTTATAATTTTGATATTCGATTCATAAGTAAAATAACTGCTTCAAAAACAGATGTCATGGGACTTGCTGATCTCTTAGGGAATCACAGAGGTTTTATTGTCTCTTTGGAGAACATTCTCGTATAACAAAAAAGATATAAGTAAAATTGTGCCTCGGGATACATATGTCTTTCAAAGACATATGGGACAATTGAGAAAGCTCTAGACTGAGGCTCAGTGCTTTTAAAGCAGTCTGACCATGAGAAATGGTGTCAGATGAAATAAAGTGCATGTGCTAGTGAGTGAAGCCTGCTAGATGGAGAAGATGACTTGACACCTCTAAGGAAATGCATTGAACCAAATCATTCATTCAATGGGTACATTACCGGATTATCTTTGGTCTAATGTAGCCTGGGAGTATTTAATTTTACACTATTTTGTATTTAAGTATAAAATATGATTAAAATTTACCAGTGTATATAAAGAGAAAAAATAGCTATGTTTTCCTGTGAATATCAGAACGGTTTGGAGAAAACCACATCCTAGTGGTGTCTCTTGATTGATAGCAATATAACAAAAAGCTATATCCCTCAGCACCCCCAAATCACTAGGGACTGGCTGTACTCTTCAAATGAAGGTAAACCTTGCAGAGTTCAATGGCAAATTACGTGAAGTGTAAACAAAGTTGGCTAAATGAGTCAAGGCAATCGATCAGTTGTTTTTCTAAACATTCTCTGAAACAACGGTTTTTGTGTATGATCTTTACTTTATGATTTCTCTCCTGAAACAAAAAGTCACTTTAACTCTGTGAGGCAGAATCTAATTGTTTCTTTGCAGAGCTGTCCTGAAAGCTTCCAAGATGGGAACTGTGGTGAGAGCTATTTTTCATATTCCTGGGCTTTTAATAGCCTGGCCTGTGCAGTGAGGAGAAGCGCTGGATTTGTACTGAAAGCCTGATGCCACCGACAAAGCCCACCAGCCTCGGCTCTCACCCTGGGGGGATCAGAGCAGACGGCGGGGGCCTCAGCTGCTGCTGTAGAGATGAAGTGCCTAATATTAGCACAATGAAGCAAGCAGTAACTGGCCAGAATCTGCGCTCCATCAAGACATTCAGTCTCAGAGGAATCCAGTTCCAGAGCAAGGAAGGCAGAAATTATTTAACAGACAAAAAAAAAAAAAACTAGTAAGATCTGCTGGCAGGGGCAAAACAAACACATCTGAGCAAATGCAAACATCATTTTAAAACCAAAGGCAAAAAAAGGAAGACATAGGAGGCCCATCTGCAGAAGGCAATCAATAAAATATAATTAAAATGGGAATATGCGATAGAAAAGCATGAAAGAAAGCTGACGTTCAGCAGCATTAGAAAAATTAACCTCGAGGTTAGGAGAAAAAAAAAAAAGTAACCACATCTAATAAGCACAGAGGCAAGAGGCACAGTGGAAAGGACAGTGGTTTGGAGAGTCAGAGGTCTGGGATGGTGAAGCAACGATCAGCTGAGTGACAGCATCAATGCATTGACTTTGACCTTCATTCCCCTCATGGGTGAAATGGGGATAAAGATCACACCTGGCTCCCAAGAGCACTGTAATGAATGAGATCAACCCCAAGTAGCAGGAGCCATTTCTTTCAAGTGCGCCCTTGAATCCATAATAGCTTGCACCATGCCTGGCACATGGTAGGTGGCTTGATATTTTTGAATGAATGAATAACTTAGGATTTTAACACTGCCGAGCATTATGCCAATATTGTTTGATCTCTCAGTTTTTAACAGGAGTTGAGAGCAGTGGTTCTCCAAGTGTGGTCCCCAGAGCATCACCTGGGAACTCACCATAAATGCAAATTTACCAGCATCATCCCAGACCTACAGAATCAGAGACTCTGGGGGTGGGCCCAGCAATTTGAGTTTTAAGAAGCCCTCCAGGTGATTCTGACACAAGGTCCGTGCTACAGTTTGAGAACCACCGATCTGGAAAAGCAGCAGCAAACATTTTCTTTTAACATTAATATTATTCATTTAAGAGTTACACATCTCATGCAGATAACAAAGGAAAAAGATCAGAGCGTGAAAGTCAAATACTGTGTCACATCAAAAAGCCTTTATTGGCTGCATGTTGACACATGTTTTTCTTTTCATGAGTGGGAGAGCCCCTAGGCTCAATTACTGTACCTGTCACTGCATAGCTTCCAGATCTACTTTCTTATTCTTTAAGAGCATGTGTTGGTGATTTCTGTCCCCAGCCCCAAGCACAGAGCCAGGGACACTGTGGGTACTCGTTACAAAGTAATTAATGACTGCATAAGCACCATGCATTGCTATTTTTAAATAGTCTCTTTCATTCCATTTCCCTAGAACCCAAATAAGAAGTATTAATTGAGATATTAATATAGGCCAGACTATATATGACACCTGTGTCTCCTAATCTAGTGATTACAATGGGGGAGAGATTTCAAGAAAGATCCTTTCAGTAAGTATGTTCTGAGAAATTGAAATCAGAAGGGAGAAGACATTAAATTAATCAAAAACTTATACCATGGGGCAGACAAGGTAAGGAATTGCCTTAAAGATATTTATCGGTTGAATTCTAAGCTTGTGTAATAACCCAAACTATAGAGGAGGTGTTCATTCATTTTTTCAGAAAGAAATTTTGTGGGGTGAACATTCACAAACGGAGAATCTAAAAGATGTTTAGAAACAGTTCCTGCCTGCAGGGAGCTTACTCCAGATGAGGAGAGAAGACACATTCACAGGAAACAATTAGACACAGTGGGAGCAAAAGCCAGGAAGTAGTACCGAGTCAGGCACATTCAGTGTCACGCGAGGCTGGATTGCCTGGAGTGGGCGGGGGGGAAGGCTGGGGCTGAGGCAAGCCATGACAGCCTCAGATCCACGTGCTGAGGAGCTGGGGTCCCCAGCATGGTGCCTTTGAAGGTTTCTGAACAGAGCGCAGCCATGCCGAAGCAGGGTTGTAGCATGGTCCCTTCTTGTTCGCTTTAACTTAGGGGCAGAGCTTAAGACTCTCCCCGCTTCTCCTTGGAAACAGGGGCCTCTGGTCTGGACAGAATGAGGGCCAAAGGGGCAGGCAAAACAGGGCGTAGGAGGATGGGTACAGCCTCTGGGAGAGATAGAGAACTGAAGCTCAGATCCTTCTCATCGGCTTCCTCTTACTTGTGTTTAGAAGCTACAAACCGGTGCCCTTTATGCATCACCTATTCTGAGCCAGGCGTATGTACGTGTGGATGCAGACGTGTGCTTGTGTGTTTAAGTGTGAGTGTGTGCATGTGTATACATACATGTTTGCATGTGTGTGTGTATGTTTGCATATGCACGTGTACGTGTGTGCATGTTCTCTTCAACCGCTACAAGGGCGATACCATTATTCCATTTTACAGACAAGAAAACTTGGGCTCAGAGAAACTTAATCGGTGAGTGACTCTGCCTGGAGTTAAACCCAGGACCGCAGACCCCAAACCCCACACTCGTTCCTCCTCACATGTCTTTTCTCGCCTCTTCATGAGGCTTGTTGGGAAAGACTGTGAGAGCCAGGCCAGCCTTGAGGCAGGGAGCGTGGCAGGGAGCCGCTCAGGCCCAGCTCTCCTGGGTCTTAGGAGGGAAGGAAAGGATGTCCTAAGGGTCCCACGTGATCCAAGTTGGCTTCCCAGAGAGGGACCCCACAGCTGGGACCGAGGCCACATCTCCGGCCACAGGAAGTAGTGGAAGTGCTCCGTGCAGGGCATCTGACTCTTGGCTTCACCAAAACAACAACAATAAGAGCCACTGACATTCACTGAGCACTCACTGCACACCAGGGACCCTTCTGAGCGCACCGCATGCATCACTTAACCACTGCATTGTGGGGCTGCGGACTCTGTCACCCACCCCGATTTACAGAGAGAAAGCTGAGACCCAGTGACGTTAGTTTCCCCAGAGTCACACAGAGGATGAGTAGTGAGAGGAGGCTTTGCCCTTGGCTTGGCTGGGCTCCAGTCCTGGGCTTCTGGAATACTGCACTGCAGTCGTAAGCGAGGCAGCGTGGATGGTGGTGAGGGTGACCGGCTCACCACAGTCATTCAGGCAGCAGATGACAAGGCTTGAATCAGGGCACTGGCGATGGAAGAGGAAGCAGCGTGCAGGGGCAGATGGGGAATCATCGTAAACAGAGCAAACCTGGAGACGGTCCAGAAATAAACAAGACGGGGGAGTCAACAGGCAGGACTGAGCCTCCAGCCTGAGAGATGAGGGCAGTGACGGCACAGCTGATAGAAACAGGAGCCAGTCGAAGAGAGCCAGGCTTGAAAGCATGTGTGGGAGGCAGAGGGAGGGGAGTCTGGGGGTGAGTCTCAGGAGGGGCTGAGGGTCAGCAGAGCATCACGCTGAGCCCAGTGAAAGTGCTGGGGCTGAAGGGACCCCGGAGGCTGAAAGGAAGGGTCTGGAAGCCATTCACTTAGAGGTGACAGCTCAGAATGAGTGACTGCTGGCCCAGGCAGGGAAAGGCAGCTGAAGGGGGTAAGGACTGAGCTCTAGAGATGGAACCGGGCACAGAAGGTGGGAGGAGGGCTGGAGAGGTCCAAGGAGAACGGACACAGGGCAGTGCTCTGTAAGCCAGGCGAGAAGGGCTGCTAGAGAGACACAAGGACTAAGAAAAACCCTGGAAATCAGTGAGAAGCACATCACCAATGACACTGGAGAAGCAGATTCATGATACGAAGAGAAAGAAAGTTTAAATAAATGGGTAGAAAATTACTGATTGGACAAAGAGCCGTGATGAAGAGGAGGAGGAAGCTGAGCAGACAGAGCAGCCGCAAAGGCCTTACAAAATCATTGCTTGTTTGAGGGACCGGTTTTTTTTTTTTAGATTTTTTTTTTGATGTGGACTTTTTTTTTTTTTTTGCGGTACGCGGGCCTTTCACTGTTGTGGCCTCTCCCGTTGCGGAGCACAGGCTCCGGACGCACAGGCTCAGCGGCCATGGCTCACGGGTCCAGCTGTTCCGCGGCATGTGGGATCTTCCCGGACCGGGGCATGAACCCGTGACCCCTGCATTGGCAAGCGGACTCTCAACCACTGCGCCACCAGGGAAGCCCAGTGTGGACCATTTTAAAGTCTTTATTGAATTGGTTACCATATTGTTTCTGTTTTACGTCTAGGTTTTTTGGCCACGAGATATGTGGGATCCCAGCTCCCCAACCAGGGATAGAACATGAACCCCCTGCGTGGGAAGGCAAAGTCCCAACCACTGGGCCGCCAGGGAAGCCCATGAGGGACTGGTTTTAACTGAGACCTCCAGAGGCTGGGAAGGAAATGGGGGACAGGGAGGGGGGGATGGCAGGGAGAGGAAGACTGAAAAGTTTGGAAGCATGGACGAGCATAGAGAAGGACGAGCATAAGCGGGTGGGTTCCCAGCAGAAGGAGAAGGACGAGCATAAGAGGGTGGGTTCCCAGCAGCGTTATTCACAGCAGCCAAAAGGCGGAAACAACCGACATTCTGTCAGTGGATAAAGGATAAACACAATGTGGTGTCTCCATGCAACGGAATATTACTCCGGCATCAAAAGGAGTGAAATACCAACACATGCTCGACATGGATGAACCTGAAAACATGATGCTGCGGCAAAGCAGCCAGTCACAAAGGGCCACATATCATATTTTTCGACTTATATGAAATGTCCAGCATAGGCAAATCTATAGAGACAGAAAGTAGATCAGTGGTTACCTAGGCTGCAGAGTGTGTGTGTGTGTGTGTGTGTGGCAGGTTCAGAGTGCCAGCTCAAGGGGAAAGGGCTGCTGTTAGGGTGATGAACATGTTCTAAAATTGACTGTGGTGACAGTTAACACAACTCTGTGAATATATTTTAAAGACCATTGACTTGTCCGTTTCGATGGTATGTGGATTATATCTCAATAAAACTGCTATTTTAAAAAAAGCTTTGGCATCATCCACAACTACCCACTGCCACTCACACCTCACATTCAGTCCACCAGAAGTGTCATCAGCAATCCCTTCAAATACACCCTGAATCCCAAACTCCCCATTTCCAGTACCATGGTGATCCAGCCGGTACTCTCTCTTTGCCGGAGAGTAAATGGCCTCCTGACTGGTTTCCCAATTTTCCTTCCCTATGTGTATTCTCCTTCAAGAGGAAAATCAGAGGGCCCACCCCAGTTCACACCCTCCAATGGCTTCGTGTCACTCTCGGGATAAAATCCCTGTCCTGCCCACATGGTCTGGTCCCAGCCAAGCGTCATCACTGGTTCTCTTAGGCTCTGTGCCCTTCACACACTCCTGGCATATTCCGGCCTCAGGACCTCTGCATGTGCTATTCCGTCTGCCATTCACATTGTTCACAAGCTCATTTTATTCATTTTGGTCAGGTCTCTACACAAGCATTTCCCCTTCAAATAGGCCTCACCTAATCCCCCTGTCTACAATCATACTCCCAGTTCTTTATCTCTTTCCTGTATTTTATTTCTCTTCCTAGCATCTATCACCATGATGCGTTCCCTTGGCCACACACACACACACACACACACACACACACACCCCCCAAAGAACACACACGTGCATACTGTTGACTCATCCCCTCACTAACACACCACCTCTATGAACACAGGGTCTTTGCTATTTCACAGCGGGGTTCTTAGCACTTAGAAAATACCCAGCACATAGCGGACACTTGACAAATGACTGCTGAATGAATCAGTGATCCTCACAACAAGCCCTTATTTTAAAGATAAGGAAACCCAAGAGAGGTGCGGAGGGCAATTCAAGATCGCACAGTTAGTAAGTAGAAGAGACTGGATCCAAGGCTGGCCACACTACAGTTCTGTGTTGCCCCCTGGACTCAACTGGCACTCTCTCTGCATCATGGTCCATGCAGTCATAGCCCGCCAGAGATGCCCATACCTCCCGCTCTACTCATAACTAGTGGAAAATTCACAGATCATGAGAATGTTGCAGTAAACATACTTTGACCCAAAGATGGACACAGCGTGAAGAAGCCTGACTTTCCCCGTGAGCTTACAGACCTTGGTCCCATCCTCCACCCTCATGGAGTCATTACCGCCCCTGCCACTTCACGTACAGAGGCAGTTCCGAGGTTCCTTCCATTCTGAAACTGAACTAACCCACTTCTTCAAACCTGCACTCATCTGCCATTGGACTCACCCTTCGAGCTGAGTGAGACTGGGTGTAGGGATTCTGCAAATTCTACTCGGATTCACCTCCAGGAGGAGCTGACCCATTTCTAACTCATGCTCCAAGGCACCTTGATGCCGATTTGAGCCACACCCAGTGTTTAAAAGAGTAAAGCTGGGATGGGAACACATGCTGCACTCCCCTCACCTCGGAAATGATGAGTTTTAAAAACAGGCTGAAATCAACAATTAGTTGGAACAATGAAGTGCTCTGAAGCTGAGAAGTGCTTAGTATGATACATAATATTTTGGCAGTGGTGGTTCTGAACATGCATCACAGCTATTCTTTTCAGAAAAAGTAATAGCTCCTTGGAGGAAAAATTACACTCTTGAAATTAGAAGGCTTTTATAAAATAAATCCTGATTAAAGAAGTTAAATTCCACGTCTACTGTGAGCAAAGCACAAGGCGTGGCACTGACAGGGGATGGAGAAATAAAGAGTCATGTAACACAGCAGTGCCGCCCTCAGGCCAGCCCCAATCTGATGTGGAAAGGAAAAAAAATGCATGTGCTACAGGGAGAAGCCTGGGCAGAGAAGGCAGAGAGGGGAGTTAAGGGAATCCAGTCCTCGATATACATCTGGATGCCTCGGATGGAATTTCATCTTATTCTATTCATTCATTTATTCAACAAATCTTTATTGAGCACCTACTAGGTGCCATGGCTAAGTACTGGAGACACGTGTCAACAGAATTGGAGCTTGTTTTCTCATTTAATACTCATAACCAGCCGTGACGAGGGCTGTTGCCAAGTCCCTGCAAAGTCAAAGAAGCAGGCCCAGAGAGGTTGTGGAACTTGCCTAAGGAGCCCAGCTAGAAAACGGTAAGGATGGAAGCAGGACTGAGACTGCTGGCTCCAGAGGCTGTGGTCAGGTGGGACGGGTAGTGGTCTAGACGGGACCAGGTCTTCTGACTCTGGCACCTGGGGTTCGTGTAACCTCAGGCAGCAAGCAGAGTCTCCAGGAAGTTCATTCTGAACCGGACAGTCTGATAGTGGGGTGATGGGAAACAGCCCACATTTAAGTTCTCACTGTGTGAGATTTATCCTTGTGATCAGGGCATTCTGACTCCAGAGCCTGTGCTATTAAATTGTGTGTTATAATTTTTAAAAGTAATATAAAAGAGACCTTTCTAATTCTGTTCTGCACACTAACTGTGTCACTAACATTATCTTTAGAGCAGTCTGTATTTGCCACCCACTGATTCTCACATCCTGCCCATCCGTATCCGGTCACCTGGTCACTGCCAACCAGTGTCGCTTGGGAAGCTTCTAGGCCACGTGAAAACCGAGCGGCTATGACTATCTCCATATATGGTGTTGCCCTTCAGTGTGTCTGGTAACTCCCAGCCACCTCCCCTTGCTTCTGTCCCCGTACGAAGTCTTTTAGGGAGACCTCAGAGCTTTTGAGGCACCCTTATCACATCAGTGTAAACAGGAGGCCACCAATGGTTTGGACAAACCTGTTGCCAAAGTCAATAGCCTCCTCTTAGATTCTCCCGCGGTATTTGGTGCTATTGACAACCCCCTTCTTTTTGAAAGTATTGCCAAAATTTTCAAGAAAACTATCAATCACCCTTGATAAAAATTTCCTCCCAAAACAGAAATTGGATTGACCATAATCTATAATTCGTCTTATATTGTGCAACACATGTAGATGACACATCAGTGTTTTACTATTTAAAAAAAAAAGTCACCTCCTGCTTCCAAGAAATTGTAGTAAAAATCAAAACGGAAACTACAGCAGAGAGTTTATTACTTAATTCACTCAACACCCAACACACCACATTCATACATTTCTGGATTACCGATGACTCAACAATCCTCTTTGTAGTGGCATTTGATGTAGAAATTAAAGCAAAACATCAACATATTAGCAAATCTGGAGCAGAAGCTTCTTTGCTGAAAATAATAGTTTTCCTTTCCAAGAAACATTCTCTTCTCGAGAGAAATGAGTGTTGCATCAAGACAACGTCTCTGTGAAGACTTGTGGAAGTTTTGTTCTCTGGTGACAAGAACCTGGCTTGAATTCATTCATTCATCAAACAAGATCATGTCTCATGATCAGACTTGCAAACGTGAAAGCACAGTGGTAAATTTTCAACAGGAAGCACACTTCCCACTGCTAGAGAGTTCTTATGCACATATCTGGAGCTTCAGAGGTCAATTAATTGATGTTAATTAACCTGGAAACAGTTCTTCCCACAAAGGAAATGTAGTTTTCCTCTGGAAACATAAGCTTTTCAAGGACATTCAGAACTCAACTAAATAGAAAACGCCTCTTTTCAAGCATCCAGTCCCCGCTTTGGGGCAAAATGGCCTAGTATTTCTCCTCTTAAGGAGAGTCCTGTTTGATATGAGAAAGTTGAAAGCATGACATGGTTTTGAATCACATGTTTGTACCAGGAGAGTCCCCAGCTCGCAGTGCGGCTACACACACAGGGAAAGAGTGTAATAAAATGACCAAGAACATGGGCTTGGGAGCCCAGCGGAGGACCTGGGTTCAAACCTCAGCCCCAACAGTTATGGGCATGTGCACCTGGCACGGCGGAGACCATGAGAATGTTCGCCACACCGACTCCTCTTCCCAGGCAAAACCTCTAGGGACCGAGGGACCAAATTCTGGCAAAAGGCATGTGGCGGAAGTGACATAACGACACGTCCAGGCACTCATCTCAGAGCATCACACAAGACCCTCCAGATCCCTGAGTTACCACCTGGAGGCCAAGTGCCTTCATCCAACTACGACACAGCAGAAACTTAACCTCTGCTTGGAAGCCACTGAGATTTGGGGATTGGTGGGTGGCTACAGCCGAGCGCCCCTCTACTATTCTTGGCCAAGTTACAAAATCCCCTGTGCCCCAGATTTCTCATCTACGAAAATGGTATAATTAAGAGTGTTTAACTAGGAGACTGTTCTAAAGCGCAGCCTTGGAAAGCACTTAGCACAGCCCCGGCACGTGGTTACACTGAATAAACACTAGCTGTTAGCGTGTGCACGCGTCTGTGTGTACGTGTGCAGGTGTGTGTGTACTACAGTAAAAAGCAGGTGGAGAGGGACTTCCCTGACGGTCCAGTGGTTTAGGACCCCGGGCTTCCACTGCAGGGGGTGCGGGTTCGACCCCTGGTCTGGGAACTAAGATCCCACATGCTGTGGAGTGCAGCCAAAGGAAAAAAACGTTAAGAAGAAAAAAAAAGCAGATGGAGAGATAGCGCTAGATGCTCTATAAAAGGGGAAAAAAGGGCTGTTCCCACAGGACGTGGGAACTGATAAAGTAGAAACCGGCCTAAGAGAACTGCAGGAACAAGTCAGGAGGTAGCTGAGCAAAGAGACAGTTAGGTACCAGATTTCCTAGATCTCTTCTACCTCTGCTTGGGATGTCCTAGAGCATGAGGAAAAATGGAGCCTATGGGGGAAGGAATCCCACAGCCCCAGTTCCAGGAAAGGCCAGTGAAGTTGCGACTGGAAGTCAGAGAGACCCTGATAGAAACAGGATGGCTGAGAGACCCCAGCCGATGTGAGGTCACCTTTGGATAAAGTAGAAGGTGAGAGAGATGAAGACAGAGCTACAGATTCAAGGAGAGCAGAAAAGATTTTAAATAGCTGCTGTGGTTCTCTAGCTGCTTTACATTTCTATTAAACAAGAAAGAATTTCTTTTATGTGCTAGGGTTTTCTCACAGATGCACAACTGTATGCAAACTCTACGCCATTCAGGAACCAGAAAACAGCATGATGTAAATGTCAGCGGAGATGATGTAAAGTTGTTTAAACTGTGACCAGTATACAAAGGTATGTATCTCTAAAATGAAACTGTATGTTATTTCATGAAAACTGGATAGATTTAAACCTGTAATATTCAGGAAATTGAAGAACAACTGTTAGAAAGTCGTTTATTAAAACAATAGCAACTTACAAATGTGGTGTTATAGTTTTGTTGTTTTAACAGAAGAAATAAAAGATGATCACTTTGTAAATCAAGATCTGTTTGCCGTATCTCAGCTTCCAGCACCATTCTAATGAACTTACTGGAAATCACCAAACTGTCCCTGAGTCTAGTTATCAAAATCCAATTCTTAGAGTGCAACTCTCTGTTCCTGAAGCTAACTGAAAGCCAAAGTACTATTTTTATTGTTACTGTTGTTATTAGAAGAACCAAGGAGAATGCTGTATGTCTGTATGTGCCACCTGGAGACACCCAGAAAAAGCCAGGAGGTGCTATCCACGTGGAGGATACTAAATCATCTTAGATGACAGAGGTGAAATTCTTCTCCCCACTAATAAGCAAAAAATAATTTACAGTGCTTCTGGAAATTTCAAATCAACGGTTAAACACTGACAGTGCAGAAATGCCCAAAATGAGAGTAAGCACAGTTAAAAATGTATAAAGTATCCAGTCATTCCAAATTCTAGCAGCAGCTTTCTAGGGAAGGGGGCACAGTGTAACGGTTTCATATACTACGTACTTATAGAAATGGAGTATCTCTGAAGAAGAAAAATAAAGTTAGAGTAAAAGATAAAATATCCCAATTTCAAACCATAGATACAAAAATCAAATTCATATTAATTAAATACTTTGCTGAAAATCAAAAATTTTAAATGCCTGGTAGAAAATATACTTGAATATCTTTCAGATCTTTAGGAAGGAAAATATTTTCTTAAAGAGGACATAAAAGGGGGCTTCCCTGGTGGCGCAGTGGTTGAGAGTCCGCCTGCCGATGCAGGGGACACGGGTTCGTGCCCCGGTCCGGGAGGATCCCACATGCTGCGGAGCGGCTGGGCCCGAGAGCCATGGCCGCTGAGCCTGCGCGTCCGGAGCCTGTGCTCCGCGACGGGAGAGGCCACAACAGTGAGAGGCCCGCGTACCGCAAAAAAACAAAACAAACAAACAAAAAACATGTAAATACTAAGATCATATAAAGAGGAAAACAAAGGACGGATCAACTCAAGATTCAGGGTGACCGTTGGCTCTGGATGGGGAAGGGACACCGAGGGATGGGCTGATGAGGAGACTATACGGTTAGTCATCAGGTTGAACTTCTGGTTTTGGTGGTGTCTCCACCAGTGATTACCGCATATTAAAATAGCTAAGTGAATATAGAAAAGCATGCTACGGACAAGATGAGAGAGTATCACGAACCAAGCATTATGGTCATTCCAATTCTATGCACCTGAGTTCCTTTAAAAATAGAGAAATCTCCTCTGAGAACAGACCTGAATAAAATATCAAACAAATCATTTCAGTCCTAACAGTGACGAGCTCCACTACCAGCCCTGATTGAGGCTATTTATAGGAGGATCTTTATTCGTCCTAGCATCACTTATAAGAGAGAAATAAAACTGAAACTCTTAAAGACCCATCCATAGAGGAGTGGTTTAAAACATCAGGCCACGTTCATACTCGTTCATTAATCCATCTCATCAGCACATTGTCTGAGCGTCCCGGGTTCATCAGACACGGTGCGACACAATGGTGAACGGAACTGATTCAGGTCCTGCTCTCACAGGGTTGACTCTGGGGGGGAAGACAGGCAGGAATCAAAGAATCACACGTGTAAACATCCACTGCAAACAGATGAGGGCTGAGAAGGAAAGGAATGCCCAGCTATGAAAGAGGAAAAGGGAAGGAGACCTAGACTGAAGCATTCAGCTGAGACTTCCCAAGGAAAGGGGGCATTTAACAAGGTCCAAAATAGAAACCAGGCAAAAGGGAGGCAGCAGAGAGAGCTGTCCGGGCACACAGACGGGGAGGTGGTCCTGCAGCAGCTCATGCAGGCAGGGAGATGAAAGGCCAAGGTAGCTGGTCCCAGAGCAAGGTGAGCAGTGGGGTGAGATGGGGCTGGAAAGGCGAGTGAGCGACAGATCACGGAGGAGAAAGAGGATGAGGATTCTGGTCTTTATCTCAAGAGCGATGGGAAGAAGGGGATTAAATGGGAAAGCAACTACATCAGATCAGCACTGGAAAATAATCACCGAGGAGAATGGACAGTCTGGGGGCATTGACATAACGAAAGCCAGGGCTCACTTCGGCGTGATCACTCTGGTTCCAGGGCACAGCACAGTCAAGAGGAGACAGAGAAAGAGTGAGAGGTTATCTCAGTTACACAGACAAGGGGCAAAGGCAGCTAGCCTGGGAGCAGTGGCAGTGGGGCTGCAGAGAAGGGGGGGGATTTGCAAAGTCTTTTGGTGGTAAGATGGAGAACACTTGGAGGCAGAAAGGACAGAGGGTGGGGGTCACTTAGGGTGACCTGTAGATGTCTGGCTTGTAGAAATAGATGGAACACCAGAAGCTGAGCTGTGTGGAGCGGGGGATGTGAGGAACTCAGTTTTGGAATGACTGGGCTTAAGGTGGCCTGGAACATCTGAATGGAGATGGCAAGTAGGCAGTAGTCTCACCTGGAGATACAAATTTAGGAGATGTGCTACGAAATCGTTAAAATGAATAAGGTAGCCCCATATGTACTGACACGGAAAGATATGTATGATCTACTGGTAAATATACACTGAAAAAAGTAAGTTGTAGAGCCATGTGTATACTATAATCACTTTTTTTAAATATATAGAAAAATACTTAATCATCTGATCTGCAAGGGAAATACACACACACAGGCATACACACACTGGTCTGGAAAAACTATATCAAACTATTAACCTACCCTTATTATAGAGTTTGGGCTGGGACAAATGAGTGAAGGACATTCACTTTTTTGTTTATGAATTTCTGCATGGATGGGCCTTGCTTCTTACAATGAGCACTTAATCACCCCAACTCCCACTTCACTCCATCCCCAGCTCCTACATCACCCTGAATCCCTGCCCAGTGGCACATGTTGGCAACAGGCTGAGATGGAAAAAGAAAGATGATGCCAGTTTTCCGATATTGATAATAAAAAAGGAGTAATTTGGTGTTTGCTTTTAAGCTGCATCAAAACAGCTGTATCAAAATGTTCCCCAATAAAACGCCACTCCTGCTCCTTGAGGGTTTATAACCGAGTTGGCTGAGCAGTAAGTCAGTAAGATGACTGCCAGAGAAGAGAAGTCTGTTGTCCTCTGCCCTCTCCTAAGAGGCACTCTTTGTGCTCTGAGGATCTGAAAGTCTCATGTAAGATCAATGAATCCCCCATACTAACCAAGGAATATTAACGACTTGCCCCATTGTGCAGGATGGTGTTCCAAGAACTTGGAATAATGAACACACATGAACACAAGGAAATGAACACAAATGAGAGGATTGGGTGGCATCACCTAACACCCTGCATAGTTTAGCCTAAATTCTTCTTAAGTTACTTAGCATAATCACTCAGCACAGCGCCAGCCCACACACAGTACATATTTGCAGAATTGTCTTTGAAACATCCAGGCCTCTATTTGACCAGGAATATCATTAGTCCAGAACAAAAATGGTGGAATGCGAAGACAGAAGCATCCTAACATCAGAAAGCCAGCCAAAGAACATGATGTTTATCCCCATAGGAACTTCCTTCCTCCATTCCCATCAGCATGGGCTGATGGAACCAAATGAGACCTTAAAGTCACCTGTCCAACGATGTATGCTTAACCCTCCTTAATTAATAAGTGTCTATTCTACAGAGAGACACATAGCAACTATTAACTATGGAAACCTTACCAGCAAGGCAAACACAGGTAAAGTTGCCCCCATCTTGCTTTTCAATCGCATCAACACAGCTTGCATTGTTCTGGCAGGGTTTCCTCTGGCAGGCGTCAAATTCTTCACAGAAAGTACCCGTGTACTGATCATCACAGTTACACGAAAAAGTTGCCTAAAACACAAACATATGGTGTATGTTACTTGAGTCCCCTAAAATGTGTGCGTTGACTGTGAAACTCAAAGTTCAAACGTACCACGTATTTTTATAATTATACCAAGTATTTTAATCGTATCACATATCACGATCTGATTAAAATCATAGCTTTAAAAAATAGTCTATTTCTTTACAGTTTAATTTCAAACATGTTTTTTATTGATATGCATCGCAATGGTTTTCAACCTTCCTAAACCATAAATGGAAAGAATAATTATTTTCAGCAAAAAATAGAGTTTTGTTGACCTGACATGGAAATGAGAATTATGCCAGAGCAGATATATTGAGCTACAGTCATTAAATTAGATGTCACTCCAAATGAAATCCTTCAGCATAGATAGTGCCTGCGACAAAAGCATCATGAAATGTGGCATGGGGCCCACCCTTCCAGATCACTGAGAGAATTTACCAAACCACTCTGTAAATGAGGCTCAGTGTGCAGCCACGCAGATGACCTGAGTGTAAGGGAAAATAAAAAGGACCGTTTTGTTTGGTTTGTTATACTAGTAAAAGACCATAACTCAGACCCAGAGAACTGCATTTGACTGGAAGCTTCATTTCTGAGGCAGTTGTAAAATCCAAATAAAACTGAGCCTTCCTGCTCTCTTCCTAATGCTGGCCTGAGGGTGGTGATGCATCTAAAAACAACACAGATCTGGGTCCAAAGCCTTGTGTAGATGTGACTGCAGATTCTCATGAAGAATGGAGAGGAGGAAGCAAAGGAGAATGGCATAAATAAAACTTACTGCATAAAAAAAATAAAAACAAAACAGACCAAAGCACCCTTGCCAGCTCTCCCCAAGCCCCACCCATCAGGCAGGTGTTTCAAAGCCCCGCCCACAGCCTCTCCCAGCCCTGCCTACCTCCCTCCCTCTGGAGGCGGTGGGGGACCCAGCCCCCTGCGCTTGATCTTACAGAGACTCTCTGGGCTCCTCCAGGTATTGTTAGCTCAGGATCCCACCCTGTACTCACCCGCCCCCACCAAGCACTACATAACATCTTTTCTCTTAAAAAACAAAAGGGTTGTCTTCTTCTCTTTAATTTTTTTTGTCTCTTAATCAAGTTTTATACTTCTTGTCCATTTCTTGATTAATTTACTCCTGAATATTTAGATTTCTTTGTAGCTATTGCTAATGAGATCCTTTCCTCGCCTCTTTCTTGGAATACCCATGATACTTGCTAGCGATTATTACTGACATGTAAAGTGATAACGTTGTGTTACCTGTCATCACCCTGGGCTCTCATTACAGGTCAGAGGTTGTAGTTGATTCTCTTGAGTTATTCGGATAAAACGAGCCCCCCCGCAAAAAACAAAGGGAACATCAATTGCAAATCATGATAATGTCACCTTCTCTTCTCTAGTCCTCATGGTTACACTGGTGGCACATCCAGAATAATTTTGATTTCAAAGGGAGGTTTGTAGAATTGATCACTAAGTAGAATGCTTGGAACAATGATCAAATTTTATCAAATGCCATTTTAGCTTCTATTTTTAAAAATTATCTTTTTTATCTCTAACCTATCAGTATGTGAATTGAATGTTTAAATTCCCTACTATTGACTCCTTACATTCCTGGAAGGAAAACCCACAGAGGTCATTAGGTAAAATTGTTTTATGGCTGCATTCTATTTGTAGTTATATTTCTATGGCTTCCATCTAACTTGCCCTAACCCACAGACTCCTTTTCTAAGAAAAGCTGTCCCTTGCATGGTGAGATCATAGTTTACACCATAAGAGGATGCCCCTTGTCACAAGCGACTAAACCAGGAGTGGATGGAACTCTGACCTCAGCAACCAACCAAGAAGCCAGACAGTCAAACATGATATTTAGCTCAACCAAAAGAGCCAGATTTTATGTAGGTGTCTTTCTTTTGTTAGTTGAAGTTGTAGCTGTTGTTAAGGGAATAGGACACATCCTTATAAACTGCATAATCAAGTCCTCTTTGGTTTAAGGACACACTCATCAATTATATCTTAGAAACTAGAACAACTGGAATAAAAGCAATGGCTTTTTCTACTTAAGTTAGAGGTAAATTTTCTGCCTTCTGTTTCTATCATCTCATACCTCCTTGTGGCAAACGGAAGTTCCCTCTGCATTCTAGCAATTGTTGACTTCTTATCTGTTTTTTTCTTGATGCTGTGAGTTTTTTCCCCTTTTGTGTGTTTGTATAGACTTTGTAGTTGAAAGCTGGGAAAAGCTCATTAAGGCCTATTAGAAAGGCAGCCTTGTAATTAGGAAACTCCTTTTCTGTCTTCTACCTAAATAGATGCTTCTCCAAAGAAGACATACAGATGGCCAATAGGCAAATGAAAAAGATGTTCAACATCGCTAATTATTAGAGAAATGCAAATCAAAGTTACAGTGAGGTATTATATTGCTCTGGTCAGAATGGCCATCATTAAAAAGTCTACAAATAACAAATGCTGGAGAGGATGTGGAGAAAAGGAAACCCTCCTACACTGTTGGTGGGAATGTACATTGGTGCAGCCACTATGGAAAACAGTATGGAGGTTCCTCAAAAAACTAAAAATAGAGTTGTCATAGGATACAGCAATCCCATTCCTGGGCATATATCCGTAGAAAACTCTAATTTTAAAAGATAATGCACCCCAATGTTCAGGGCAGCACTATTTACAATAGCCAAGACGTGGAAGCAACTTAAATGTCCATCAACAGATGAATAAAGAAGATGTGGTACATGTATACAATGGAAAATTACTCAGCCATAAAAAAGAACAAAATAATGTCATTGCAGCAACACGGATGGACCTAGAGATTGTCATCCTGAGTGAAGTAAGTCAGAAGAAGAAAGACAACTACCATATGATATCACTTATATGTGAAATCTAAAATACGATACAAGCAAACTTATTTACCAAACAGAAACAGACTCACAGACACAGAAAACAAACTTATGGTCACCAAAGGGAAAAGGGGGTGGGGAAGGGATAAATTAAGAGTTTGAGATTAGCAGATACAAACTACTATATATAAACAAGGGCCTACTGTATAGCACAGGGAAGTATATTCAATGTCTTATAATAAACCATAATGGAAAAGAATATGAAAAAAAATATTCATATACATGTATGTTTAACTGAATCACTGCTGTACACCAGAACACAACATTGTAACTCAACTATACTTCAATGAATAAATACAAATTAAAAAATAGATCTCTCTTCTAAGGAAAATCTTGTCCTTGCTCAAATGGACAACAGTGCACAACGCTGATATTTGCAAGAGGCTGTCTGGAGCCCCTTGTGCATCTGCAGTTGTGATCGCCTTTGAATGTAAAAGCTGTGCATACCCAGCAGGCACAATTCCAAACCGGGCCTCAGCGTCATAGTAAATTACTCCATGTGACTATTTCTGGCAGCTGTCCACTAAAAATCACTTGGTTTGTATCCAGTCATTCCATTTTTCAGATAAATTTCTCTGGTCATTTGGGGGATACATTTTGCATATAATTCATCTGGCAAGTTCCATGGAAAATATGTTACTTGTGAAAATAAATTATTAAACGCCCCAAATCAAATGTCTTTCAGTTAGCACTGATTGAATTTATATATATATATATATACTTTCTTTTTAAATTGAAGTGTAGTTGAATGAATTGAAAGATAAAACGAAAGCCGCACATTTTGTTTTAAGAAGGAAGCTTGAAAGAAACCTTAAGAAAATGTTGCAACAATTGCTTTTGACCAAGCAAAGAACTGAATTGATTCTAAAACTCTGATGAATGAGGAAGAAGATTAACAAATGTTTACATACTCTTGACCATAAAATTTTAGTTAAATCTTTGCGTATTATGTGTCATGCTGTCCATAGAGTTAGATTTCTTCCAAAGTCTACTTTCTAAGAATGAAGAGCTTTCCTATAATATTAAAAGGATTTTTAAATAGCTTCAAGACTTTGACTTGTAAGGGGCCATAAATATTTATTAGGAAACTATGTTTTTAGCGTATTTATTGTAAAAACAAAAAAAACCTGTGTTTGATCACTGATGTATAAACTATTCTATCAACCTTGAGTTTAACCCACTGACTATGATAGCAGTAACCTATGCCCAACTGAGTTAACTGGCTTAAGAGACAAAATGGACTTAGTTAAAATTAGTAGCATAGCTAAGTTACAAAGAGGGACTTCCTTGCAAAATTATTATATATTTATAGGTAAAAATATTTTTTCAAGTAAAATGAAAAATGACCCTCAGAGATTAATTTTAAAAACCAATGCAGAATCTGTTTTTCTCAATAGCTTGAAGTCAAATATTCCATTCGCACAGTAATGAAACTTTCTCACACAGCGGTAGGAAGCTTACTTTGAAAAGTTCTAGCTTAAAAAAATTGCAGTCATACCTGCGTTCACTTATTCACCCATATATATTGAGCACTTAGGAAGAGCCAGGCACTGTTCTGGGGACGCAAAAGTGAACAAGACTCTCTCGTGGAGATTATATTCTAGTGGGAGTGACTGACAAACAAAATGATTAATAATAAATTCGGTGATAAATGCTGTGGGGAAAATTAAGCAGGGAAGGGGAAGAGAAGGGTCCTATAAGAAACATCCCTTTAAAATCTACTACTGCGTTTACCATGAGGACGTTGGCAAGAGCGCATATGCCATACATCATTTTCTACCTCATTTATAAATTCCTTCCCAAGAAAATCCACTCATTTAAAAGTGTTACTAGTCATAAGAACTGACGTTTTGTCCTCATGAATGATGGAGATTACGTGACTGCTCATTTTTTTTTTTTCCTTTTTGATGTGGCTGCCATACACTCAGAGTCTACTAGAAGTTCAGTTTTAACAACACTCTAGGGCTCTGTGACCTACATGACTGTTTCCGCTTTCCAACTAGGATATCACTTTTTAATTTATATTTTAATTTATAAATTTATAAATTTATTTTAATTTATAATTAAATATATATATAATAAATATATATATATATAAATATATATATATAATATATAAATATATATATTATATATATATATTTATATATATTTATATATATATATAAATATATATATAAATATATATATATAAAATATATATATAATAAATTAAATTAATTTATAAATTTTAATTTATAAATTTTAATTTATATTTTTTAATTTATATTTTCTCTGACTCTAACTTATTTTCTTGTATTTTTATATTTCAATACTTTACAAAATAAAGAGCCAAATTTCTGAACAAATAAATCTAAATTCCCCCGCATGGCACACAGGGCATTGGCAACCTGGTCCCAGCTTACTTTTTCTGTCTCATCCTCTGCAATTTTCACCTCTCAGTAAAGCCTACTTGTCATGAACAAGTCATCCCAGAGACAGAAGGGTTTTTTGCTGTTGTTGTTTTTTGGCTGTGCTGGGTCTTCGCTGCTGTGCGCGGGCTTTACTCTAGTTGCGGCGAGTGAGGGCTACTCTTCGTTGCAGTGTGCGAGCTTCTCACTGCAGTGGCTTCTCTCGTTGCAGAGCCCAGGCTCTACGCACGCAGGCTTCAGTAGTTGTGGCACACGGGCTCAGTAGTTGTGGCTTGCAGGCTCTAGAGCACAGGCTCAGTAGTTGTGGCACGTGGGCTTAGTTGCTCCGCAGCATGTGGGATCTTCCTGGACCAGGGATTGAACCCGTGTCCCCTGCATTGGCAGGAGGACTCTTAACCGCTGAGCCACCAGGGAAGACCAGAGAGAAAAGCTTTTTGAGGAGCTTTATTTTTCTCTTTCAGAGTCAGAATTTAGCAATCCTTGTTTACTTTCTCCCTTAAACAAAGTATACAGAAAATATACATCTCTTTTTGGTGTCCCAGTGACATCAGTGAACATAAAAAACTCAGCCAACTAGACACTGAAGCTCATTGTTTATAGAGCCTGCTCACACTGAATTATCTCTTTAATCTTCACCACATCTGTCAGGTGGGTATTCCCAGATCCATTTTAGGAGTTGAGAACAGACTCAACAGAGAGGTCAGATAAATTGTTTAAGGTGTCCCAGTTGGCAAGTGTAAGGTCAAGGCTTAAAACAAGGCTTAAAACAATATCATCCAATTCCAAGTCCTTTTCCACTCACAGCTGCATATCATCCTATCATCACCGTGATGATCTATGGGTACCATAGACCCATGTGGGGACGTCCTTCACCCTTACTCTAAAATGACCCCCAATGATAGTAGTATTTTATTTCCAGCTCCAGATATCTGTAGTTTTTCCACCTCCTCCCTTGCTGTCTGGCTGTCTTCCCTACCAGCCTCTTGACTGTTCTTTGGGTTCACTGATCCTAATTTCCTTCAGCCTTAAGAAAAATACCAACTCTATTCAAATAATGTGTCAAAATAGAGTAAAAACCTCCTTCCTGGGGGTTGAATGCATCTCTTGTACATAAAGTGCCTAATCACTCATGGACAGACTTGGAAACTTTGGGCGAGTCTTCACCAGAATTGGAGGTCCTTGATGTCTGCATACATAATAGACATTTGAGTGTTTGCTGAATAAAGCTGACTTTACAGTCTGCTCCTTAAAGGTAGACCTGCATGAGAGTTCTGTGCAGGGTAAGGGTCCTCTTCTCCTACCTCCCTGTCTATCTCTGATGATCTTGTGATTTATTAGAATCAGAGCCACTTATACATTCTTCATCCACGTCTTCATGCTAAAGGGAATGCTGGAACAAGGATTAGGAGGACAATTCCAAACCAAAACCTCTGAAAATGGAAAGGAGATGACTTAAGCCACTCCCACCTAACAGACCCGCAAAGCCAACTTCAACTTCCGTCACGGATCAGCCTGATTCCAAACAACATCTGGGCGATTCATAGTTAAATGTCTGAACATCTGCAAGGTCAAAACTCTAGCTAATGAGTCGATAATTGCTGAAACTAGGCGATGCAGACATGGTAGTTTGCCAAATGACTCTCTCTACTTTTATGCATGTAGAAATTTCCCATAATAAAAAATTCGCTGTTTTTATTTTAAGAGTCTGGCTAAATCCCAGGAAAGGAAAGATAAAACTTTGAAACATTAGAATCACATTTCAGCATCCTGTGTCCAGCTCCTCCCTGCGGGATGTGCTATTGCATTTACTGCAGGGACGTTGTGGAGAACACTGTGTGCACATCACCGCGTCCCCGTACATGAAGTCCCACTCCAGAAATTCATTTCACATCCAAGTGCCAGGAAAAGCTCTGCTTGCCCTAAGGGACTGACGTGTCTTCTGCTGTGGACAATACGAATCACATAACTGAGCATATTCCCCTCTGAACAGTCCAGTTTTCTTGAAGAGAAGGCTCCACCATTCCTAGGCCAAAGGAAGGCGTGGCCACCTCTCCGCTTGCCCAGCATGCCAGGGTCATGAGCAGGGCACAGCCAGCCCAGGCCACAGCCGGGAGAGAATTCCTGCTTACAGAGCCTACGGGGAAACATTCGGAAGACCTCTCTAAACTAGGAGTCCACACACGGCAGGGTCAAGAAGTAGAGTCTGTTTCCTAATGTTGCAAAGCTCTGGAATCTTTTTGCTCCCAGTTAACGGAGCGGCAATTGTCCGTGAAGATGATCCCCCCAGTAAGGGCTTTCTGTAGCCCCCTGACAGAGTGCTTATACTGCTCTAAGAGGACTTCAGGGAAGGAAGGCAATGAATCCTGTCTAACTCATGAAACAATGAAGCATTAGTCAGATTCTAACCTGAGCTGTCCCATCATGCCAACTGCATTGACCTTGAATCTGTGGAGATGGAGGCCACAGAGGCCTCATCCTCGTCGTTCTAAGCCGAGAGCTTATGATTCCAGCTCTAGGGACCACAGCAGGTGGTCATTCAGGTCTGAAATTACATAGTTGACAAACACTAAAACCTTGATAAAAAGCAGTGACCATAGCGCACATTTTTATTTCCTTAAACACAGGTGGCCTGTAACTAAAGGGTCAGAAGATCAGTCCAGCAAGTTCTCTCAGACACGTAGAAGTCAGCCTTTTACTAAGTCCAGATTTAGTATTTCAAGAGACAGAAAGCATTATTTTAACATAAAACTTAAGAGACTATCTGGGAAGTCTATTTATGATGTAAAAGTCCTTATAAAAGCCTTTTCCTGAGCCCAGGCCACACAAGAACACCTGGAGCCCAGCCACAGAGACACACTGTTGCCTCTTGCTGGGAACACAGTGAGCCGTCTCAAAGGAAAGCTCGTTATGAATTACATTTTTAAGATTCTTGTCCACTGGCTGGGTCTCCCTGTTCTATTATTCACATTTAATTTAAACAACATACTCTCATTGCTTATAGCTCATAATCTTATTTTCCCATTAGTCTTAGATATGCTATTGCTCTTCTATTTGGGCTCATTAATTTCAAATGTAGTAGCTTATTTTTTTCAAGTAAGCTTAGAAACATGCAGATCATCTAAACATTGAATGCAAGACGTGACATTCATGAATTCCTAGAAATCGTTTCTTTGGCTTAAACATTAAATTCTAAATGATAGAAACAATAATGAATGAGACAGCCATACTCTTTCCTTCCAAAAGACTTTGCAGTTTACGTGATTGCTCAAGGGCGAAGAAAGTAAATGTCTTTCAGGAAATTTTATAAAAACTTTCTTTCTAAAATTGGATGTATGGATTGGAGGAATGAAGATGTTCACAAGCAGTTTCCAACCTCATCCATGCAACTTAACAACTTATGTGTTCTCAGCACTCTGGGTGTGGCTGGAATTAGGCATAAGATTTCCATGCAATCAGCCTCGATCTCCAGTTCACTCACATTTCTGTATTTATTTGCTGCAACATCCTAATCCACTAACAAAAGTAATATTTGACTTTAAAAAAAATGGATGTTGGGCTTCCCTGGTGGCGCAGTGGTTGAGAGTCCACCTGCCGATGCAGGGGACACGGGTTCGTGCCCTCGTCCGGGAAGATCCCACATGCCGCAGAGCGGCTGGGCCTGTGAGCCATGGCCGCTGGGCCTGTGCGTCTGGAGCCTGTGCTCCGTAATGGGAGAGGCCACAACAGTGAGAGGCCCACGTACCGCAAAAAAAAAAAAAGGATGTCACTAAAAACTCATCTTTTATTGCACTTCCCTGAAAAAAAATTAGCCTGATCCCACAAGTAAATGATATACCATTCTACTTTCTTATTTTAAAAATCAATTTAGCCTTCTAGTTATTTCCTTTGCTACATCAAAAGAAAATGACAAAGAAAAAGCTTTAATGAAATGGACATTTTGATGTATAAATTATTGATGAGAAGGATTCTTTGAAGAATAGAGATCCTTCCCAACGTCTTCTTCAAGTTCCCTCAGAAGGAAAACTCACTACGAATTATATTTTGAAATGTAAAGCTAAGATGATAAACCACTGATAGCTTTCTCCGAAGATGGAAAGCCAGTGGGGACATGGCAGGGGTCAAAACCATCATTTACTGAAGAAAGCCCCCGCCATATGCCAAGTACCGCGTAAGGATTCACTTAATCCTCCCAACAGTCTTGCAAGATCGGTATAATTTTTCTATTTCACCAATGAGGAAAGAGATTGGAGAATTTAAGCAGTTTGCTCAATGTCACACTGCTAGTCAGAGGCAGAGGGAGGCAGATTTGGTATCACTGTAAAGACATTTTTACAATTTAACATATTGAGAAATGCGAGAAATTAAATTACAAAGAACGAGGGGCAGAGTTCAAATGACATTCTGAGAAAGGGGATGAGGGCAGCGTTTACGCACCGAGTGGGAATCTGAAGGGGCTGACCTCCAAAGGCCTCTTCCGCTCTTAGATCTGATGGACCTGGGTTTCAGTCCCAAATAAGCCATAAATCCCCACTGTCCTCCACCAAGTGATTCCATGCCACACTGAGGTGCTAACAACCTCTTAGTGGGTTTCTTTCCTGTTCTCCCTATTAGGTTGCCAGGGGTACCATAACAAAGTATTGAATACTACAGGCTGGGTGGCTTAACCAACAGAAATTTGGGGCTTCCCTGGTGGCGCAGTGGTTGAGAGTCCGCCTGCTGATGCAGGGGACACGGGTTCGTGCCCCGGTCCGGGAAGATCCCCCATGCCGCAGAGCGGCTGGGCCCGTGAGCCATGGCCGCTGAGCCTGTGCGTCTGGAGCCTGTGCTCCGCGACGGAAGAGGCCACCGCAGTGAGAGGCCTGCGTACCGTCGGAAAAAAAAAAAAAAAAGTGAACCCAGGAAATCTGATTCCAGGATCTCCCCTTTATGTAAAAGAAACTACGGTCAAAGTGAACCACGGACGACCATGTAGCTTAGTAAGAAAAAAATACTACATTGCCTGTTGAGATCCTATTCCTAGCTCTTCCATCTCTTTGACCTTGGGCAAGAAATTTACATTATTTATGACTTTGTTTCCTATTGGACCTCAGGTAATAATAGGAGAAAATGAAAGGAGATGTGCTATAACCAGAGATTCTTTTATTTATGTTGTTGGCTTTAAAATTTTAACTGTTGTAAGATCTACAATGATACAACAGATATTCAAGAACACCTATCCAATAACAAAGGGGTTCAGCACAGTCACTTACAGATAAAATGACTGCATCAGTGACACAGGAGGACTAAGTGGTTGACTGGTCCCTCTTCCCAGTTCCTGTTTGAGTCAGGTGATGAAAATCAGCAAATTAAATCACAAGCTAGATTCAGGGACCAGGATATATAAGTGGAGATTAGAAATTAGGCTTGGGTAAGATCATCAAAACCCTCAACCTCTTTTTTCCCATTCAGATTGCACTGGCCCTTTACAAATCCTGGAGACAGGGAAGGTGAGGTGCTCAAATGGATGTGGAGACCAGGCAGGAGGTGCACTTGCACCTACCTGGTCCAGGTAAAAGGTACAGCACCTGATCCCTATAGAGAACCCCCAGCTTCCCGCCCTGACTGTTCAAACATTCTGATTGCTCTGGGTCTATCCATAGATCATTCCTGAGTGACAGTTTTTGTTCTTTTGGGGATAACCCATAGAGTTCTCAAGACCTCTGTCACCATGTGACACTCTAGACCCCAAAATGGGGAGACAAACCTGAAGAACTCCACCTCATGGACACTCATTCAATGGCTTCTCTCCCAGAACATCTCTCTCGTGTGTGGCTTCTCTTTCTTCTTTCTTCCCTCCATCTTCCATCCCCGTTTCCTGTTTATCCTCATTCCCTTTGGGCTCCTTCACATATATGGTCTATTACATTCATGGGCCACGGCTAACCCAACATGCATCCCCAATTCCTATCTTTAGCCAGTACGTGAGCCTTCCTCTGCACATTTATAACTTTAACCTATGTTTACTTTCCTCTTGGACCTAGAATTCTCCTTTGCCTTGGTCTTCAGATCTATTTTCCTCTTAATAGGTTATTTTACAGTTTATGTACTTTTGTGGATAGTCACAAAGCCAACCCAAAGAGAGAGACTGCAAATAGACAAAAAAGTAAACCACAGCAGAGTTGGTATAAAGGATCAGTTCAGCCTTCCTTATGGAGGGTGAATGCAATTCTTCAGCCCCTTGCTCTCCTACTGAAATGAGAATATACACATGAATCAAGATTCCTCTTCTTATTGTTATTGGTATCATAGCCTAAATTCCAAGAGGTCTGTCTTGATTATATGATCCCTGACACCACACCGTGGCATTTAACTAAAACTATTTCTTCAGTATTGAATGGGAAAAAACTCTCTTTCCATCTTATTGCGAATGATTTCCTTTATATAGAGTCCCTGATCTGAGGGATGTTTTTCTTTATTGAATTTACACTCACACAAATTGAAGTAACACCAGCAGATGTGGGAAGGTCCTATCATTCATTTTAATTAAATCTTATCTCACTAAATGTTTGCTGCTTTCATGTTTTTAACATTGAACAAAAGGCAGGTTATATCTAAGAGATGTGTTTCTCCAGGATAATTGGAAAAGAATCATTCTAACAACTTCCAAAAGAAACTCAACAAATGTTCTAACTCAGGGATGGCAAAAGAATTAGCTAAGTTCACAGGCAAGGTGAATCTTGCTTGCTTTCAAACTGTTTTTATTAATCTATAATATTCTCAAGAAGCGATTTCTTTTAGGTGATAATTTAATCCTCCAATTCTGAATGAGAGAAAATCTGCATACAAATTTTGAATGTAAGAACACTAACACTGCTCATATCATCCTTCCAACAATTTCTTGGTTAGTACATTATATTTGAACCATTTTGATACTTGAAGTTTCTTTTCTAATTCATTTATGACTCAGAATAGGATATCAGGTTTAGGTTCTTTATTGGAAAAAGAAAGGTATCACATGCTTAATTCCCTAGAGCCTCAGGACTGCCGTCATCAGAGGGTGGTAATGAAATGTCCATGTCACAGAAAATCCTTGGGCTAAGCATAGATTCATGTAAGTGCTGGAAAGAACCTTAATCTCACTTCCTGGTTCATGTGCACAGGCTTGATGAAGGCTGGTACACCTAGCAGTGCTGTCATACAGGACAGTGCCCAGTGGAGAAGCCAATCTCAAATAATTTTCTCTAATTATAATTTTTAAATGCTTGTGTTGGAAAGGAAAAAAATTCCATGAGCTAGCCCAAATTCCTGCCTTCTCTGAGAGCGGCATATATAGGCGTTAGCTACAGAATGGGGCTCAAGGTCATTTATGGCATCGGATGAGCACTTCTAAGGCTTCTCAGACTCCTCTAAAATAAAACTAGTTTTGTTTATTTGGCATAACATCTGTCTTAGAAGTATGGCTCAAATGCCACCAGCCTCCCCTGTTTCTAAACTTAGGAAGAATTGAAAACCAAACACAAGACTCTGATTTGCTGACCAATCTGACCTCCCCAAACCCAGGTCCCCCTCAGACCCAACACCTCCAGCTGGATTCTAGAATTACCTACTCTTCTCTCTCCTACAAAAATCAGCCCCTGACTAAGCTAAGTTATTCCAGTTTTAATGACAGATAATACCTTAATGTGATACCATTTCAGGGACATTTGCATTTAAACAGGAAATCATGCCTTTATCACAAGGAATTAAGCTCACACACCAGTATTCTGGCCATCCCCGCCAGGCTGGTGTGTCAAGGAAATTTGGGATGAAGGGACCTCCCTAGATATCCTTGAATCTTACACTAAGTCTACACTCCTAGCCCACCGTATTCTGTCCACCAGAATAGGCAACTAAATTGTACCAAAGTCTAGCTATACTTTTATTTTTTAAAGTATTTTTTAAAAATTTCAGTTCAGAAGTTAAAAACCCTCATAATTAAAAAAAAAAAAAAAAGTATCTCCTACTACTACTGCTGGCTGGTAACGATGGTTTCGCTGTTTTTTAGAAGACCCTCTTATCAGGGCTCCTCTTGGGCAACAATTATACACTCATGAGTATTTCTGGCTAAAATTGGTATTTGCCAACAAATTTGTTTTTTAACCGCAAAATTAAAAATACATTTAGCTAAGCAGCGCTTGGAAACAATGGGTAAGAAGTAAAACAAACAGCTGATTGCCCATTTCTGTGGCCAACTGCACCCCTCTTGTCACAGCACAGATCTTAAAGACAAAATAAAACAGAAAACACTAGTATGTAGAGCATATGCTGGTGACTTGGATTCAAAAACTCAAGTATCAACTTTCTCCCAACAATTATCCTTTAAAATGAGAACTCTGAGAAGGAAATTAAACGTGAGTCTAGCCCCAAATGATTACCACTGAAGTCAGTTAAAATCTGTTGTATAGGCCAGAAGCATCCCTGGGTAGTTCAAAAGAGGATGAGGGGAAGCAGAGACGTCCAAGGATAACAGGGTTGAAATGCCAAGTGCAACAAGGGCCACAGGAAGGTGGCTCTCGATGGGGGCAACAGATGCCACTTTTATGGCCTGTGTACCATGTCACCTTTTATTTACGAAGCACTTTACAAAATGCTTGCACATATAGGATCCCATGTTAAATTCCATTAGGATTTTCTCCAGCACCTCTACAGGCCTGTACTCCCAAGGTCTCCCATGCGCCACGGCCCTGTGATATGGACATTTCATGTTTCCCAATATCGGACAGGGATACTGAGGCTCTAGGGAATTAAGTGATGTCATTTCAGTAAATGCCAGAGTCAGAGCTTGACTCCTGAACTGCCCCCGTGTCCACTGGCCTCCACCGGGCCACAAAGCCTCCCACTTCATCAGAATGGTCTCTACAGACGCAGAAGCCCACACTGACATCGCCTGGACCGAGTACAGACACCATGTGCTCTCTTTAAGCACACAGATATGTGGTGCAGCCTTGAATTCTCTCTCCAGCTAGACAAAAATAAGGCTCCACAGGCTTCTCGATGATCTAAACAAAACTAAAATGCTGGTACCTTTGGAAGCACTACAGAATTGTAAAACTTCAACCCTTACTAAAATTAAGTCATCCCAAGAGCCTCAATATCCCCATGCAAAAATTCCAGCGAGGAAAATGTCATGTCACAGGACATGATGAATGGAAGATCCTTTCCACCAGGAAACAGCAGTGGAACTGATGTCTCATGAGCATCTGGTGAATTTCAGCCAAGCTAAATGGAAAGCGGTATTTTTGATTAATTTGCAAAAGGAATTGTTCTTGTGATAGAAATGGAAGAATAATATTATACTAATCTAAATAAGGAAGTTGCTAAAATAAATTCGAATGTATTATTTATTTTAGCAACTTGAAATAGCCCTCAGGCAAAAGTCAAATTAGGGTGCTGCGTCTGATTTTAGGCATCGCAATAGGATATCTTTTTTTTTTTATCCCCCAAATCTTCCATGTGTGGAGAAATCCTTAAAATAGAAGATCAGACTTTGGTTTAAAAATCAATGAAAACAATTCAAGCTAAAAGAAGGGTGACCAGATTCCAGTACAAGTTCGCACAGTCTGTGACCCTGGCCTGTGGAGCAGCCCTTCCTTAACCTAATCCAAGTCCTAACTAACCCCACGCATCTTCCATTCCAGACCCCTACAAAACTTCTGCAGCAGACTGTCCTTTCATCACTTCAGCAGGTGCTTTCATGACATATAACCCATTCCTTCAATATGTTAGTTTCCACTAACCATTAATGCCTCTTGCATCAATGTTTAATTTTCTTGACTTTTAGGACTTTGTTAAATTCTCTGCTACTGACACCACTTGATGGTGATTACCTGATATACTTCGCTTGCCAGCACTGAAACATATACTAAAACAAACTGAGACCAGATAATAACGAAGAAAAGGATAGAGGTAAAATGTAACGAAGAAAGCATATAAAGAAATGGAAAAGGTTAATAGGAAAGACAAACCAAAAACACACCAGCGAATCTGGGAAAACACTTATTGAATTACAATGCGGAGATAGAAGGGAGAAAAGTGAAATGCTTTAACTTTTTCTACAGCTATAGACCTAAACACGTGCATGATTATTTTGAGAAAATATAAATAATATTGTATAAGCTGCTGTGGGTATTTCTGTTCATGTGCTTCGTATTCCCCAGTCTCCTGCCAAAGCGTTGTGACCATGTGAAAACAAGATGTGTAAATGACAGCTCTGATGTCCTGCATAATAATGACCTTTGAATTCTGAACAGCTCTGGAACTGTCCACATTTGCCAGGGCCTCTGCTGACTCCTGGAAGGTGATCACACTAGCATCCTCTGCACCTCTCCCTCCACACTGGAGCCCTAAATGTCCCTGCACATAACACACAGTCACCTCTGTCTGAGGCTAAGACACAGCTCAAATCTTCTGCCCGGAACCGTGTGGAAACCAACCACAGGCATATAGAAGACTGTCGATTGCATGCGCAGCGACGACGCCAAGGGGACTGCAGTAAACTTGTTCTGCTTCTCCATACAGAGCAGCTGTTGTATTCCAGGGAGAGCTCTCTCATTCCCTTCCAAGCCAGTTTCTCCAGCCTCTATTGACTTGGAAATAGCCTGTTTGTAACTGCAGAATTATCACTGATCTAGAAATTCTCCTCCAGTGTGAACCTGGAAGGGACACATGCTTGTGGCTCAATTAAATGCTGATCTTAGCCTCCAAAAGCCCATATGTGAAAGGAAGTTGAGCACAGAATGAGTTCCCCATTGCTGATGAGTAAAAGACACACAGGTTTGGGCCAGGTTTCTTGGGACTATTCTTGGAGTACAAGGAAAAGGCAGTCTGAGGGAAGAAAGCCCTACGATGGCTCATGACAGCCTGACAGGTGTTAGGGTAATGCCTGTCCTACCCCTTCCCCATGGAGATGGTGGGCTCCTGGTCAGTTTCCAGTCGAGGCAAGATTAGGGTACCCTCTTCTCTGAATCTGCTTTATCTCACATTCCCTAGAAATAAACCAAGCTTCTAAATGGTTTTCATGCCAGTGATAAGCTGGGATTGAGCAGATATGCCAGCACTGACCTGGCCTAGACCAGTATTCAAGGTGGCCCAGGCAAGCAGAATCACCTGCCTCCAATCTAGAGGCAGAACAATCTGGAATCCCCAGGGGCCACTGCTCCTGAACTCGGCCACATGATGTCTGCAATTATTTCTTCTGCTGTAACCAAGGCTGTGCCCCTTATAATCTCCTGCACAAAGGGATGTAACTGGAATTCGGCTTTGATGGGAAAAATCAAAAATGTATTTCAAAGACGTAAAGCACGTAATACGATTTTTTAAAAAAACTCTATCGACAGCATTAGTTATTAGGAAAATGCAAATCAAAAACACAGTGAGCTACCACTTCACACACACTAGGATGGCAAGGATTAATTTTTAAAAAAACCCAGAAAATAGCAAGTGTTGGTGAGTATGTGGAAAACTTTAAGCCCTCGTGTATCGCTGGTAAGAATGTAAAGGGGCTTGGCCACTGCGGAAAATAGTTTGGCGGTTCCTCCGAAAGTTAAACACAGGATTACCATATGACCCAACAATTCCACTCCTTAGATGAACACCCAAAAGAACTGAAAACAGGTACTCAAACAAATCCCTGTACATGCGCGTTCACAGCGGCACCAATCACAACAGCCAAAAGCCAGGAGCGTTCCAAATGTCCATCAATGGTAGATGGATAAACTGTGGTATATCTGTACAATGTAATATTATGCAGTCATAAAAAGGAATGAAGTACTGATACATGCTACAACATGGATGAACTGGAAAACATGATGCTCAGTGAAAGAAGCCACAAACAGTCACATGTTGTATGATTCCATTTATATGAAATCTAGAACAGGTAAATCCGTAGAGAGAAAATGCAGATTGCCAGGGAGTGGGGGAAGGAATGGAGAGTGACCGCTTCATGAGAACAGCATTCCTTTCGGGGTGATAAAAATGTTCTGGAACTAGATAAAAGTCCTGGTTGCAAAAACATTGTGAATGTACTGAATGCCACTCAATTGCTCACATTAAAATGGTTAATTTTATATTATATGAATTTCACATCAATTAAATAAAACCTTGTTTTAAAACCTCTGTCAAGCCTGCACCTGACATCACTTGACTCACTTTTCTGAAGCCCTCCACACCTCTCCTGATTCCATCTCCTCCAGGACCTTCACCCATTAATTACACCCCACCTACCTACTCTCACATCTGTCCGTTTCTTGCCTTCAGCTTATGCCAGTTCAATGCATCCACCACTCTATAAGCAAAATCTCTTCTTTGGACCCAATTTCCCACTGAGGATACCATCCCACTCTCTCCCCCGCCATTCAATGCCAAGCTTGTCAAAAAGGCAAGGCTCCGGGCTTCCCTGGTGGCGCAGTGGTTGAGAGTCCGCCTGCTGATGCGGGGGACACGGGTTCGTGCCCCGGTCCGGGAAGATCCCACATGCCGCGGAGCGGCTGGGCCCGAGAGCCATGGCCGCTGAGCCTGCGCGTCCGGAGCCTGTGCTCCGCAACGGGAGAGGCCACAGCAGTGAGAGGCCCGCGTACCGCAAAAAAAAAAAAAAAAAAAAAAAAAAAAAAAAAGGCAAGGCTCGCCGCTTCTCCAAGCTCTTCCTTGCTCCCTGTTACCCAGCCGCCCCACCCCCCACCCCGACCACCACTGTCCTCCCAACCGCAAGATTAGGCATGAATTCTGCAGCCTCTCCTCTCCAGGCGAGCAGGTCAATTTTCAGAAAGACAATTGCTCCATTTCCTTGATCCCCTTTACTATCTGTAAAGCTTGCCACAGTGTTTAACAGGAAGGTTGGTTTCAGCCGCTTTAGAAGATTTCTGTTAATTTAATTAGCCAGCTTTCACTTTATGCTTTTAACAGGATTTTAGGGACTGTTCAATTGGTTTTTGATGTGGCTCTTTGCCGGCTGCTGGCAGAGAAGGAAGAAGAGAGAAGGAGGGAAGAGAAGAGCCTCTGCCTTGGGGACCCGGGGGACAGTGGGCTGCTGATCCCAGGGTGGGCATTGGGGGGAGGGACGTCAAGGAGCAGACGAAGACGGAGAACTCGTCAAACTGGCTCTGAGCCAACTGAACCAGTGTTGTCACGAAGAAGCCATCTGCACGGAGGAGGGACAAAAGTTACAAAGTGCTATTCAAGGTCAAAGAGAAAAACCAGAATTGTCCCAAACTAAACTGGAGTGTTCAGAAAAATAAGTTAAAGGTGCAGAAAGCAGGGCTTCCCTGGTGGCACAGTGGTTGAGAGTCCGCCTGCCGATGCAGGGGACACGGGTTCGTGCTCCGGTCTGGGAGGATCCCACATGCCGCGAAGCGGCTGGGCCCGTGAGCCGTGGCCGCTGAGCCTGCGCGTCGCGTCCGGAGCCTGTGCTCCGCAACGGGAGAGGCCATAACAGTGAGAGGCCCGCGTACCGCAAAAAAAAAAAAAAAAGTGCAGAAAGCAAATAAGGAGGTCCAGAGAAAAAAGTCAGCGGGAAAGCTTGGACCAGACAAGGGTTCTCAAACGGTGGCTTCCAGACCTCAGGAGGAGGGGCCCGAGACCCTATCAGGGGGTTGCCAACTAAAACTTGTCACTCACCATCTGGCACTAGAAGGATGGAGTCACTAACCACTGCTGCCACTGACCTTCAACACCCTCTGAGAGGAGTTTGGGATAGAGACCAGGAAGGAGGCACTTGGTGCTCTGGGAAGAACTGGCACAACAAGGCTTCATAGTTAGATATTTTCAGGGGAAGATTCTATGAGCCCAATTTTTCTCTAGAAAAGCACTAAAATCATTAACGGAGACGTGTGGTCCTCGTGAGTAGCATCAACCTTCTGCCAAAATGTGTTCTTGATTGCACGGGTCCCCCTTCACCAAAAGCACATATTTACTGACCTCTCCCCTACCTCTTCGGAGCACTTCCTCAGAGCTCTCTGAGAGGCTGTCTCCCAGGCCACAGTCCTCATTTTGCCCCCAGTAAAACTTAACTCACAACTCTCACGTTGTGCATTTTTTTTTCAGTCGACAGAGTTCACAAGGTCAAAACTATCTCATAATAATAGGAAAACACAGTGTGCCTTTTTCACTACTGATACCTCCCCACATGTCAAAGCCGTGTCTTTGCAGCAATGAATGATCTCTGAATCTTCAGCATCTTCAGGCGTTTTGCAGGGAGGCGGGGGGGGGGGGGGGGGGGGGTGGGGGGGGGTGGGAAGCCAGTCTCACTTAGAATGTCCTGGATGAGGCAATCAAAATTAAAATTTGATGAAACTTCAACGGTGAATGCACGTCTTTTTTTAACATTCCCTGTCATGAAATGGAAGGTCTGCAAGCAGCACGCCTGCTGCCCAGCAGCTGCCTCGGGAAACACACTCCTGGGATTGTTAGAGCCATGACCTAACTATCTCTTTTTTTCATGGAAAACCTTTTATCCTTGAAACAATGACTAACAGACAAAGTATTGTTATTCAGACTTGGCCCTCTGGCAGATATTTCCTCTCCAGTGAACACAGCGAGCCTGTCGCTTTAAGGAAAACAACCAATGGTTTTTGGTATCAGAGATAACATTTGAACTTTTAAGGAAAAATTAGAATTTTGGAAAACATTTATCTTCCATTATAAGCTTGACAGATTACCAATTCTTAAAGACTCTTCTGATGAGATTGGTGGCGATATCAATCACGGATGTGATTTCTTGTTATTGTATTATGAAATGTGTCAATATTTAGAAGCTCTGTATAACTCCAATATTTTCCAAATGACCAACGTGTGATGTTATAAAAATCACTCATGGTTAGAAGATCCAAACAGCAAGACATACCAATGGATTTTAATGTGACAGACAGCAAGAGCATTAATATGGTCCAGATCCCACATACAATTAACCTCTAAGAATCTGTCACTTGTCTAGTTTTGAAGTATTTTCAAGCAAAATATCCACAGGGCTTCCCTGGTGGCGCAGTGGTTAAGAATCTGCCTGCCAATGGAGCGGACAAAGGTTCGAGCCCTGGTCAGGGAAGATCTCACATGCTGCGGAGCAACTAAGCCTGTGCGCCACAACTACTGAGCCCATGTGCCTAGAGCCCGTGCTCCGCAACAAAAGAAGCCACCGCACTGAGAAGCCCACGCACCGCAATGAAGAGTAGCCCCCGCTCGCCGCAACTAGAGAGAGCCCGCATGCAGCAACAAAGACCCAATGCAGCCAAAAAAATAAATAAATTTATTTTTTAAAAAAGAAAAATATCCACAATTATCTGAAAAGGCTATTAAAACACTTCTCCTTTATCCAACTAAACATCTGTGTGAGACTGAATTTTCTTCCTATACTTCAACCAAAACAACACATTGCAATAGACTGAATGTAAAAGCAAATGGAAAAATCCAGCTTTTTTCTTCTTTTAAGCCAGATGTTAAAGAGATTTGTAAAAACAATGCCTCGCTTCTCACTAAATTTTTTTGCTTTGGAGAACGGTTACTTTTCATTAAACAGGTGTTATTTTTGTTAACATGTGACGGGTCTATTAATTAAATGAAATAATAAATATTTTAATTCCTCAGTTTTAACTTAATGCAGTAAATGTCAACAGAAACAGCCCAGTAAACAAAAGGTGTTTGGGTTCCTCAGTAATTTCTAAGAATGGAAAGGAGTGCCGAGACCAAAAAGTCAGAAAACCACTGGATGAGTTTGGTACATAAAACTACAAACGTTGCATCCAGTGGACAAATCCTCAAGTGAGTCTGTAACTCGGCAGGTAGAAAAATGGGCCAAGATCTAAAGAAAAAGGACAAGGGAAGCCAGTGGGGAGCTATTTTGGGCAAGGAGGGCCAGGAGATTTCAAATAATACCATGTCGAAACCCCTAACGCTGCGTGCCATTAAGACATGTTAGTAACATACACCCAGAGTTCTCTGGTGTCTCTGTCTGGTTTGGGAAAAATTATGCTGCACTAACCCCTAACACATGACTTTCACTCCCAACCACCTAACGCTCCACAACTGGGAAGGATAAACTGCAGAGCCATTCACCAACCCCGCTCACTGATTCTTGAAACGCAAGAGGATGTCGCAGAAGGAATCGGGCAAACACCAGAATCAAACCGAAGCTCTAATTTCCTCGACTTCAGGGAAACAGATGAGTCCATTTATACTTTAAAGCCATACTAAGAACATGGTGGGGAACATTCAAAGGGTTTTTTCCTCCTCAAAGTCTGAAAGCAGTACCAAATTGCCGCAGATGGTCACTGGCTAGATATTTAATTAGAGGCTGAGGAAGTTGATGTTTCAGAGGAGATTTGGGCATCAGGGGAAGGTCAAGTGACCTTTGATTTCCAAAGCCAGTTTTCTGACTTTTGACATCAAGAGAGCAGAGACCCTGGTGGTTTTCCTCGCCCTGTTTTGCTGGGGTGAAGCTCCGTGCCTGACACTTAGAGGTGCTCACAGAACATTGGATGAGGGATGGAAATGGGGAGAAATAAATGACTCTCCAAGATGGTAAGTGGAATGAACTTGTTTTCTGTGAGCAAGTGTGGCTGACAGTTTTCAGATTCCTAAAGAAGAACGTGGTGTGCAGCCCCACCAGACGCCAGCGGCAAAGCCGCTTAGCTGCGTTATTCCCAGGGGCTTCCACTCAGCTCACTGACTTGTGGACTGAAAACTAGGACAAAAGGATAAGCATCTCAGGGAGAGGAAAGACAAGGAAAGCAAGCTCACCAAGTTCCAAAGAGATGGCTTTCTCCTCTCTGGAATAAAAGTCTAGTCAGAACCTTATTTCTGTATTCTAAAAGCTAGCCATTAAAATCTGAGAATAATAGTTACCTGTCTCCAATACAGAGTTATAGAATGAGTATCTCTCCTCTTTGTAAAGACTGAGAGTGTAAACAACAGATTGTAAAATCAGGGGCTGCAAAAAACAGTCCTGGAACTTTTTTGTCTTCCAACTGGAACTTTTATAAGTCCTGGGGATGTAATGTACAGCATGGCGACTATAGTTAACAATACTGTGTTTTATATCTCAAAGTTCTGAGACAGTAGACCTTTAAAGTTCTCATCACAAGAAAAAAAACTGTAACTATGTGGTGATGGATGGTAACTAAACTTATTATGGTTTCACAATATATACATATATCGGATCATTTTGTTGTATACCTGAAACTAATGCAATCATATGTCAATTACATCTCTGTAAACCTGGAGGTGGGGGGTTGTAATCTAAAAGAACAGGTTTGGGGCTACTTGTAAAAGGCTGCCTGCCACACCTGTAGGGATTTTCTCTTTCCCTGCGTTCCTCATCTCACCCATACAGGGATTTTCTCAAACTTTGCTCTAGAATAAGAGTCCCAGAGAGCTTACTCCCCTATTGTATTTTATGCCAAAGAAAACCATGGGACCCAGGTTGCTGAATCTTCTAAGTCTCTTTGGAAGGTCTTGAGTGACCTCTAATGTTTTGATTGATTTCCATGGCATTTCACAAGGTTAGCAGCATCTCATCTCAGCCTCCACCCCCAGACCCACTGGTCCAGATCTGCACTTTTAACAAGATTCCCACATGTGCACATTAAACTTGGAGAAGTGCTGAACCAACAGGTCACGAGGTCAAATCATCTTAACCCGATGATGCCTGATTCTTCCCTGCGGTAAACGGTAAAACTTTACGTGAAGATGCTAAACAGCCACCAAGGCTCACACTGAAATGCTGAAGGTCCCGCTAGAGGCCACACTGCCCAGCAGGGGGAGCCCTGGAGCAAAAGTCCAGAAATCTCCCTTCATTCTCCTCCTGCCTCTACTATGAATTAGCTGTTGGGCTTTGGGCACATAGCTTAAATCTCCCTTAGACCTCGGTTTCCTGGTGTTTAAAACAAAATAGGTGAAGAGTCCTCTAAAATCACCCTCCACTCTAAATGTTATGACCCTAGAAACGTCACCAGTGATATAATCCTCACCCTAACATATTTGGAATGCCACCAGCCAATAATGCCTCTACAACTGTCTGTCAGCATGGGGAGATACATTTCAACGTTCTGGGAAATGCTGATGCCAAACAGAAACTTGACAAGACATCTATCTTTTGGGACATAATTCATAATTTTTTTTAATAATTTATAATAAGTGACTCAAAATGTTGTCATATTTTTGTGGCAGGCAAAGATATGATCATCCTTCGGTCTGTAACATAAAAGGCAGCAATGGCTCTTTAATTACATTAGCACCAAGAATTATAATTTAGACACAAGTCCATGAAATTCTAGACGAGCTGATCCTTGACCATTGAAACAGCAACAACTGGGCTGAACTTTTTTTTTTTTTCTGTTTGCCCATTTCCAAGTTTTAGATAATTTTTATTTTTTTAACATCTTTATTGGAGTATAATTGCTTTACAATGATGTGTTAGTTTCTGCTTTATAACAAAGTGAATCAGCTATATGTATACATATATCCCCATATCCCCTCCCTCTTGCGTCTCCCTCCCACCCTCCCTATCCCACCCCTCTAGGTGGTCACAAAGCACCGAGCTGATCTCCCTGTGCTATGTGACTGCTTCCCACTAGCTATCTACCTTACGTTTGGTAGTGTATATGTGTCCATGCTACTCTTTCACTTCATCCCAGCTTACCCTTCCCCCTCCCCGTGTCCTCAAGTCCATTCTCTACGTCTGTGTCTTTATTCCTGTCCTGCCGCTAGTGAACTTACTTTTATGATCTCTGTATTTAGTCTGTTTCTAATATTTATTATTCTATTTTTGTTATCCATAAAAGTATTTTCTCTCTCAAAGGCCCACAAAGTGGTTTCTGCAAGTATAATCTGTGGGAGAAATCACCCATCTTTTATTAGCAAATAAATGTATCTCAAGACACCTTCATTTTGGCATTAAGCCTCTACACTCTGGCTCAGATGCTTTTAATGGGCGTTGTCCATAAGCTATTTGTTCAGTCAAGAGAAGGGTCCCCCCTTCCCTTAGAAGAATAAATTAGTCTTTTTTTCTGTCACGTCACTAACCACTGGCTCATCAAGTATTTTCCCATCCACTAGTGTGCTACTCTGACCCTCTCTTGCTGTGTTTTGTTCCCTACTTAAAGGAGAAATTCCTCTCCAGTGCTGGCAGAACCATGGGGGACCTAACCCCACTATATACCAAACAGAACTTTTAAAAGCAACTCCACACTCTGTCAGCTGCTATTTTAGTGCTCAAAAGGATACAGTGAATGCCTTTCCTTTGATGCTTTGATGGGCTTTCTCATCTATGCTGTCACCCCATTTCTTTCTCACAACCCTACCAGGTCTCGGGCCCTTTTCAAGGTCTCATGAGGGCCTTTTTATTCACACTGATGATGGTAGAAGAATTAGCTCTCAGAGAAGTGATGGACGAAAGAATATGACATCTATTTCTGCCCCCCGGCACGTTGCTACTTCCTAACCTAAAGAGGAGTTCGCCAATGGTTTCAAACCAAGAAAAGAATGGCATCAAAGATTCCATTTGTTCAAATTATTCTGACCTATTTCTTTTTTAAGTGATAGGGAAAGGATTGGCAATACTGCTTAAAATGTGCCTAAGGGGTTCCAGCAACATTCTGGATCACACAATCTGTGAGAAGGCCTTAGATCAGAAAATATAATCTGATTCATGAGTTTATAAAACAAATACACCACGTCCTTTTCATGTTCCCATATTTACCAAACATATAACCCAAATTACATATCTAACTGAAAACCTAGAGAACTGGTTTCCCATCACATCTTTGTTCTTTTATTTATTCTGTTTGTTTAGTTCATAGGCAGTTTTTGAGCATCTCCCATGCAGAAAGCACCTTGCTAGTTGTTAGAATGGATACCAAGGGGACCAGATGTGACTCCTAATGTCAAGGAACTCACCATCTGAGACGTCCCTGGGAAACTCCCAATGATCCCACGTCTGAGCTGGATGTTTCTCTGGGCTCCCAGAACACACCTACAAGACTCTCCCAAAGCACACATTCCCACTGCTCTAATCCATGACTTACTGTCCAGCTCCCAGCTCCTGAACCTCCCAGCTCCTTCCCAAAGGGCATGTCTTATATGAGCAAACGTGCATCCCCCAGAGCCTAGGGCAGTACCAGGCCCATGACAAGCAGTGACTCTGCCCAGGAAGTGGCACGTGAACTAAAGTGAACACAAATAATAATGCGTGTATGAAATAGAAGCATAAACCAAATGTCATGTGTCTCATAAGAAAAATAAAATGTACAGGGCTTGAGAGGAGGGAGTTTGCACTGGGGGATGAGGGACAGCTTCCAGAAGCAAAAAGATTTTGAGCTGAGCCTGAAATATATTTGGGCAGGTGGAAGGGCAGGGGGCAGAGGGCAGCTGAGCTTCCAGATGGAGGAAACAGCATGAGCAAAGCCAGGGAGATGCGAGAGAGGCATCGGGCGGGGAGGGCGGGGCGTGCAGGGGTTGAGAGGGGCCGAGGCTGGAAGCTGGCCAGGCGCCCAACTCACGGCTGGCTCGTTGCTCTGCTCTGTGAGCCAGAGCTGAAGGAAACAAACCTCAGAAACGGGAATTCACTGGGAGCCCTGCCAAAGGGGCAAAAGCTTTTGAAAAAGGGCAAAAGATGGAGAGGCATGCTGATAGGAGACAGACAGGCTCCTGGAAGGATAGTGGCCCTTACCTAGACCACATGGGGTGTCGAGCAAGGACAGCAGGTGTTATCAAGCAATAGATAAAGCAACCGGTTCAGGCCAATGACTTATTTCTAAACCCAACCTAACCGGACACACTCATCTGTAGGAAGACCAGGACTTCCTAGGGCTTGAGCCTTTGCCTTCCAAGAGGAGGGAGGGAGGTCACAGAAGGTCAGGAATCTCCGGAAGCCAACACTCCAGCGCTCTGCTCACGCATGGGCCCACACCTCCAGACAGAACTAAGCCACCAGCTCTAGAAGGGATTAAGAATGCCTCCTTGCCATGAGGCCGGCTCAATTCTTTCTCAAAACAAAGTCTGAGTAGGCAGCTCTAGTTTCCCATCGAAACAGCCTAAGGATGATGGACTCAGAAGGCAAGCACTAGACAGGTTTCTAAGGAATCTTCTAAGAATGGAGGCCTGACCCCATTCACCTATCAATATAGACCAGGGCCAACGAATAGGAAAGCTTTGTGATATGGACTGAACCATTATATCACTTAACAGCATTTATCTTTTTGACTGGCTTCGTGTGACCTTGAAATTATTAACAATGAAATCTTGGAATACAAATATGGTGCATATTTGCTTTAGGGAATCAGCAAGAATAGGAAGACGGTAAGCATGGCTCTTGAGACCTCTATTTCCAGAATTATGATCCACTGTCAACTTTTGCATCAGAATTGCCTGGCTGCCCAACAAAAGGCATCATGATCTGAGTGGTGGGACTGGAATAGGACTTTTGTCAAGGGCCTCAGGTAAATCTTAGGCAAAGTAAAATTTAAAACCAATCCTTTAACTTTGTTGGGCAAAAGGTGCAATTGGATAGAAAGGGAGCAATAATGAATCAGAGAAAAAAAGTGGAGAGAATCTTGTGATGGTTAATTTTATGTGTCAACTTGGATGGGCCATGGTGTCTAAATAACTAATCAAACATTATTCTGGATGTTTCTGTGCAGGTATGTTTGGATGAGATTTACATTTAAACCGGTGGATTTAGAGTAAAGCAGATTGCCCTCCACAATAAGGGTGGGCCTCGTCCAATCAGTTGAGGTCTGAATGGAACAAAAGGCTGACCTCCCCCAGCAAGAGGAATTCTGCCTTCAGACTTCTCCTGCAACATCAGCTCTTCCTGGTTCACCAGCAGACTGTCTCTGTACTAGAACTGCAACTCTTGCCTAAGTCTCCAGCCCAGCAGCCTCCCTCATCAGATTTTGGATTCCCCAAGACGCCATAATGGTAGAGCCACAATGAACCAATTCCTCAAAATAAATCTCCTTAATTGATTGATTTATATATATATGTGTGTGTGTGCGTGTGTGTGTGTGTGTGTGTGCATGTACATATATATAATAAACATTAAAATTACATACATAAATTTTAAATCTATATATATACATAGATATCATATATATACGTACAGAGAGAGAGATAGAGATATATCCTCTTGGATATATATATATCCTATTTCTCTGGAGAATCCTGATTAATACACATCTCATGCTCTTGAGAGACAGGGTCATGGAACCCAAATGGATCTAAAGAAGGCTGAAGGCCCACACCAGCAAAGAGCCCTGACAGTCACCTATAAGGTAATTAAGGAATCATTGAAATAGGCAGCAGCCAACCTTGGTGACAAAGTTCAAGAAGAAGTAGTGGTCAACAGTCAAATTGTTTTTCATAAAGAGAAGATAAGAATCAACCCTTGTAACAAAAGCAGTTTTCAAATACTACAGTGTTACAGTAAACATTTTTTTTTTTTTTTTTGCGGTACGCGGGCCTCTCACTGTTGTGGCCTCTCCCGTTGCGGAGCACAGGCTCCGGACGTGCAGGCTCAGCAGCCATGGCTCACGGGCTCAGCTGCTCTGCGGCATGTGAGATCTTCCCGGACTGGAGCATGAACCCCTGTCCCCTGCATCGGCAGGCGGACTCTCAACCACTGCACCACCAGGGAAGCCCTATAGTAAACATTTTAAAAGACCTTCCCAGGTTGGTGGGATATCTAAGAACAGCAAGCAAAAGCTTTATCACAAACCACCCATCACTCAAAACTGTGAAATATCCTCCAGCCAAAGCACATCTAACAAAAGAGAAATGAGTCCCATTACAAAATGAGAGTAGTGTGGAAGTAACAGAATTGCTTTTATCTTGATGAATGATCTAACAAAAAGATATAAAAATGATGAGAAACAATAAAATTAAACCACCAAATACAGTTCTTTTCGTTTGGTACGACAGATTCTTGCATTAGGTGGAAGGCTGGGCTACGTAACTCCTAATTTTGAGAAACAGTAAAAAGAAAGAAACTTGAGAACAACAATCTTTTATTGCTAGCAACAGCGTAAGCTGCTACAACAGCCAAAACAACAATCACAGAAAACCACGGGACTCGAGTGGACACAGAAGAGGTGCCCCGCCTTCCCATTCCCACTGCTGCCATGGCTCTTCAACCCCCCAGCGTCTTTTGGGGAACAGTAAGACTGGCCTCCAGATGTTTCTCATCAAGATAACAATGTGGTAGGTCTGTAAATGGACATGGTAATTCCGGCCTGATCATTTGCTTAGAGTCACCAGGGGTAATTATCATGTCTCAGACAGGATGACTGGCCAGTTTCCTTAAATTCACTGAAGGTAAATGCAGGCTTTGACAGAATCAACAACAGCAGAGTTCTATACTTTAGAAGCACCTGGTGTGGAACTGGGAGGTAGGGGCAGGGGGCAGAGGGGTTATCTCGGGAAGGGGCACTCGGGAGCTGGTACCCATAACGGAGCTGTGCTGATATTAGCATGGATTCCAAGGCTTTTGAGTCATTTTCTCACCAAAAAACAAAGCACTCTGGCAATGTTTGCCAAGTTACGTGCCACGTGCTTAATACTGCTACTGCCTTTGCAATGAGTCCATTCTAAGCCACCAGGCAGAGCCTCTTAGCTAGAGCTTCACACAGATGAGACTCCCGGGCAGGCTACACACCACCAACACGCATGTGTTAAGATAACAGGGTGACTGCTTTTCGGATGAAAAGTTTCCCCGGAAGCGTCATCCATTAGTAGAAAAAGTGCACAAGGTGTCTCAACCACTGTGTCAGCCCAGGATTCTAAAGACAGCCCTCGGTCCCTCGTTGAAGACGTTTCTCTTTCACCAATATGATCTTTTCAAGGGCTAATGGGGCCGCAGAATTGTTCCCTGGGAATATTAAGAATGAATTTGAGCAAGACCCGTGTGCCTCCGCTTTGCAGCCTCACTTGGAGGCTCTGACCTCTTCCACCTCGAGCAGTCGCATTCCTCAGCCTCTCACGTTCACCTCTTCTAGAACCTCCTTATCAGATAAGCTCCCCACTCCTTCCATCTGACATAGCTTGAATCTCCTCATCAGATAAGTTCCCCACTGCTTCCACGTTTCTGTACCCCTCCCTAGCCTTGATGGTCATAGAAGAACACTCAATACCCTTTGCTTTGTTTATTTTTGCATAGAAGGAGTTGCTAAATAAAGCTTCCCCTCAGGACAGAAACGAGGCAAGCCCAAGTTGGCCGAGACAGAAGAAAACGGGATCTACAGGGCAGGCTCGGCTTGTGAAAGGAGTCTCACGCTTCACCTCCTGGCTTCGCGCCAGTCACTCTCCCTTCCCCCAGGGATCTGGCTGTGGCTTTGGTTTACCCTCGTGCCCCTTTTCAAAGATTTATCAGAAATTATTATCCCTGCTACCTTCTTGGGTTCCTAACCACATTCTGCCTCCTACAGGGGACATCTTACGAGAAAATGGTATATATAAGCCCCTGCAATGTTACATCGAAGACATAGGTTTCCCAAGACAACATGAGCAGTACTCGAAAGTGTCTTCAACAGCCCTTTAGTCCATTAGCCCCAGACCTCTCACGTCTAAGTTCACACCACTGTTACTGCACATGCTGACATTACCACAAGGAGGTGTCACCAAAGAAAATTTACCTGTGTTACCCTTCCCATTGGTCTAAAATAAACCATGCTCTTTGGGGATTTGGGGAACCCACTTTCACGTAGCGTGAACCTCAATATAAATCTGTGTAGAACTGGGGAGAGGGGAATGAAGAAAAAGATGCAGGAGTTGGACGTAGCAAGTGGTGAGACAGATGGGAGTCCCTTAATGGAACAGGGCCCCTGGTAAGGTGCAGAGTCTCCCCGTCTCACCCTGATCGGGTGGAGCCTGGATTCCACCTGCCGAGATTATTCTAAGGGAGCCCTTTAGTGACGGAGACTAGCTTCCGGGATGGCTGGTCCTTTCCTGGTCTGACTCTTGGTCCCCGTCACTTGGGACATGTCCTCAGCCCCTGCCCCCTGCCCACGTGACCTCAGCTGCTAAAAAGAAGAGGGGACGGGGCTCAGGTCTTCCAGAGTTGATGGCGCTGGTCCACGAAGGCCAAACACAGTGAGTCAGCCTTCTAGCCCCTACCTCCTCCCCGTTCCTCCTCTTACTTTTCCTTTACTTCTGTAACTCTGCTGTCGGCCCTGGAGACGTGCAAAGTCTAAGGAGGGAATTGGGTCGCATCTGGGAAGGAGATGACTCTGTCTTAGCTTTTCTTTCTTCCACTTCTCAATTCTGCTACCAGATATGATAATACTTCTCACAAAATCCTTACGTGATACCAAAATGAGGAGGTCCAGCACTGCACAACTTTTTTAGTACTTCGTTTAAAAATTATATGGAAATTTATATATCTGTATGTTGCATACAAATAATTAAAACCAGAAATTCGGGGAGACTTTCAGCAAATGCACTTGCTCTCTCCTCCTTCCTCCTTTATATATATATACACATACACACATACGTATATGTATGTGTGTGTGTGTAGGTGTGTGTATATGTGTGTGTATATGTGTCTGTGTTCGTATATACGTGCGTGTATATATATATGTGTGCATGTGTTTATATGTAAATATAGCCTTATGTAAATATACATTTTTGAAGCTCCCAGGTGTCCCCTCACCTCTGATGGCTTCGTGGTGCACCTTCCTCTTCCCGAGCACTCCAGGTCGTTTGCGTGGCTCTCTGCTGGTGCACAGGTGCTGGCCTTCACCACCAGAGTCAAGCGCAAAGCCACGATAGATTTAGTAACAGAATCATTCACAAAACCTAAAAGAAAATGGGACAATAGTAAATGTAAAGCCAACCAGCATTCTTCTGACAAGGCTATGACTACAGTTTACACAACATTCAAGTATGGCAAACAAAACAAAATGCAGTAAGTTAAGCCACGGCATAAAAGCGCGTGGCTAGTGGCCATTCAGACCTCGGGCCTTTAAGGTAGGCTACTCTTCCCAAGCATCATGAGGGATGCCGGTCGCCAAGGAAAAGGAGCGCCAGGCACTCCGTCATCACCTTAGCTGCTTTGCTTTGCTCCTGTTCCTGCCCTCTGTGGGCCACCCTGTCTCTGAATTCCATCCCTGCATTAGCACCTTAGAATTCTCTCTGCTTTTGAACTCGTCTTTTCCCTGGCAAGCCACGTGCTTGCATCTCCCTACTCTCTGTCTTCCTGGCTGCTCTGAAGAGCCGCAAGCCCTAAATCTCCCCTACCCACCCTGCTCTGTGGGTCTGCCCGAGCAGCCCAGTGCCCTCAAGAGTGGGCATGCAACATGGGTCACATTCTATGTTGGGTTTTCTCATAAATATCTACTTGGTCACCAATCTGACTGTGCTGTATCAATTTCAGTTATGTGGTTTTAACCATCTAATAAAACAGGACCAATCATAGTTGAATACTGATCACAAAAGCATTAATGTGTCCTATTTATCACTGAATGATCTTTATGTCAAGTGCAGCTATTTGTACATGGTTGGTAGCAATAAATATGGAATAAATAATAGTCTCCAACTGGCATGAGGAAATAATACTGTAAGTATTGTGCACCAGTGATATAATTATTTCATTAAGAGAGTGTACCTTTTTCTAATAAGAATATTCATTTATTTAGGAATGATTTTTAACTTCAAAATGAACAACTTATAATTAACACCTGCATCACCCAGGAGAAAGACTCCTGCATTACCCAGAAAAGGTGCTTAAGACAAGGGGATGGAGATGATTCTAGACAGCCATGCCTCTCTAAGCCCCAATTTTCTTTTTTTCTGGGACTCTTTTCACATCAAAAAAGAATGCTTTTTATGATGACAGCTGGACACAGGCAGGAAGTGAGGCTGTCTGGGCAACGGGGCAACATGACCACCCTGCTCCTTGGACCCTAAGGAACATGCAGGGACAAATCTGCAAAGGGCAAAGCACTACCTTAGTGCAAGGGATGTTTTTAACAGGCAGAAGTTGGGTTCAAAACAGCAGCAGAGGATTTAATCCTGTTCACAAGCATCAAGGTTATGTTGGGAAATTTGTGCAAGTCAGAGTGGAGTGGAGACACACCTCAACTTCAAGTTTGGAATTAGGAGCCAAGTATCTCTTAGTGTCTCAGTAAAGACAGGCACTGCTGGCCTGACACGGAGTAGTATTTTACATCCACAGAGAACTAGTTGCTTTCTTCCTAAGATTTCCTATTGAAAACTTTATGGTAAATTGGCTTTGGGACAGAATGAAAAGGACGGTTTAGGCAAACACACCTCCTTTGTAGAGCTTTCTACTTCTTGGTCACGGTCCCACATCACACAGACACCTCAAACCTCCTCCCAGTGCCTGCAAACGCCCTGCTCATTCCAACTCTGTAAACGTTCCCATGGTGCCTCTTTGCCTGGAATACACTGTGAGCCTTCTCCAGTGATCATAGCTCAGTTCTCATCCTAGTCACAAGTCTTTCCCCAATACCCCAGCCCCCTCCCAGCTCGACCATGTCCACCTGCACTCAAGTACATACTGTTCCTACAGGTCCCTGATTATTTTATGTCTTGGATGGTTACTTGTCAAAACACCTTTACTGAAACTTCCTTGAGGGCAAGGGACAAGTCTCAGAGAAGTGGCAAGTAGGAAGTCAGGATACAGGCGCACATAGGACCAGAGCAGTAAAGACAAGTCCCAAAGAGGAGTTTCCAGAATGTGTTATCATCCAACAAGTCCACTTGGAAGAAGAGCCATCATTAGAATACGTAAATTCCAGTTTACTAAAAAAACTGCTTATCAACTTTGATAGAGAAATAGAGCCTGGTACAATGTAGGAGTGCTACCAGAATTCTTATTTTAAAAGACATTTTTACACATAAAGTAGTGGAGGTAAAAATCAGGTAGTAATTATAAAGGTATTTTTCATCTCTTTGCTCTGTTCTCTAGCTTCACATTAAATTATTTGAAAAATCTATACCATCTGTCTCCTTACTAAGCATTTAGATCGCAGAATGCTCTATAATTCTCTAGAAGAGGCCTCTCTCCAAAGGTTATTTTAAAAATTCTTTTCAACTGTTAAATTTACTGAGCCAGTAGAAATTCAACTGAGGTGGCCCTGAACCAAGATGGCAGAGTATAAGGACGTGCTCTCACTCCCTCTTGTGAGAACACCAGAATCACAACTAACTGCTGGACAATCATCAACAGGAAGCCACTGGAACTCACCAAAAAAGGTACCCCACATCCAAAGACAAAGGAGAAGCCGCAATGAGACGGTAGGAGGGGGGCAATCACAATAAAATCAAATCCCATAACTGCTGGGGGGGCGACTCACAGACTGGAGAACATTTATACCACAGAAGTCCACCCACTGGAGTGAAGGTTCTGAGCCCCACGTCAGGCTTCCCAACCTGGGGGTCTGGCAACGGGAGGAGGAATTCCTAGAGAATCAGACTTTGAAGGCTAGTGGGATTTGATTGCAGGACTTCAACAGCACTGGGGGAAACAGAGACTCCACTCTTGGAGGGCACACACAAAGTACTGTGCACATTGGGACCCACGGGAAGGAGCAGTGACCCCTGGGGAGACTGAACCAGACCTACCTGCTAGTGTTGGAGGGTCTCCTGCAGAGGCAGGCGGTGGCTGTGGCTCACCGTGGGGACAAGGACACTAGCAGCAGAAGTTCTGCGTAGTACTCCTTGGTGTGAGCCCTCCAAGAGGCTGCCATTAGCCCCACCAAAGAGCCCAGGTAGGCTCCAGTGTTGGGTTGCCTCAGGTCAAACAACCAACAGGGAGGGAACCCTGCCCCACCCATCAGTAGTCAAGGGGATTAAAGTGTTACTGAGCTCTACCCACCAGAGCAACAGCCAGCTCTACCCACCACCAGTCCCTCCCATCAGGAAACTTGCACAAGCCTCTTAGAGAGCCTCATCCACCAGAGGGCAGACAGCAGAAGCAAGAAGACTACAATCCTGCAGCCTGTGGAACAAAAACCACATTCACAGAAAGATAGACAAGGTGAAAAGGCAGAGGGCTATGCACCAGATGAAGGAACAAGATAAAACCCCAGAAAAACAACTAAATGAAGTGGAGATAGGCAACCTCCCAGAAAAAGAATTCAGAATAATGATAGTGAAGATGATCCAGGACCTCAGGAAAAGAATGGAGGCAAAGACCGAGAAAATGCAAGACATGTTTAACAAACACCTAGAAGAATTAAAGAACAAACAGAGATGAACGATACAATAACTGAAATGAAAACTACACTAGAAGGAATGAATAGCAGAATAACTGTGGCAGAAGAACAGATAAGTGACCTGGAAGACAGAATAGTGGAAATCACTGCTATGGAACAGAATAAAGAAAAAAGAATGAAAAGAAATGAAGACAGCCTAAGAGACCTCTGGGACAACATTAAATGCAACAACATTCGCATTATAGGGGTCCCAGAAGGAGAAGAGAGAGAGAAAGGACCCGAGAAAAGATATGAAGAGATTATAGTCGAAAACTTCCCTAACATGGGAAAGGAAATAGCCACCCAAGTCCAGGAAGTGCAGCGAGTCCCATACAGGATAAACCCAAGCAGAAACAAGCCGAGACACATAGTAATCAAATTGGCAAAAATTAAAGACAAAGAAAAATTATTGAAAGCAGCAAGGGAAAAATGACAAATAACTCCCATAAGGAGTTATAAGGGAACTCCCATAAGGTTAACAGCTGATTTCTCAGCAGAAACTCTACAAGCCAGAAGGGAGTGGCACGATATACTTAAAGTGATGAAAGGGAAGAACCTACATCCAAGATTACTCTACCGGCAAGGATCTCATTCAGATTCCATGGAGAAATCAAAAGCTTTACAGACAAGCAAAAGCTAAGAGAATTCAGCATCACCAAACCAGCTCTATAACAAGTGCTAAAGGAACTTCTCTAAGTGGGAAACACAAGAGAAGAAAAGGACCTACAAAAATAGACCCAAAACAATTAAGAAAATGGTAATAGGAACATACATATCAATAATTACCTCAAATGTAAATGGATTAAATGCTCCAACCAAATGTCACAGACTGAATGAATGGATACAAAAACAAGACCCATATATATGCTATCTACAAGAGACCCACTTCAGACCTAGGGACACATACAGACTTAAAGTGAGGGGATGGAAAAAGATATTCCATGCAAATGGAAATCAAAAGAAAGCTGGAGTAGCAATACTCATATCAGATAAAATAGACTTTAAAATAAAGAATGTTACAAGAGACAAGGAAGAACACTACGTAATGATCAAGGGATCAATCCAAGAAGAAGATATAACAATTATAAATATATATGCACTCAACATAGGAGCACCTCAATACATAAGGCAACTGCTAACAGCTATAAAAGAGGAAATCAACAGTAACACAATAACAGTGGGGGACTTTAACACCTCACTTACACCAATGGACAAATGAAAACAAATAAGGAAACAGAAGCTTTAAATGACACAATAGACCAGATAGATTTAATTGATGTTTATAGGACATTCCATCCAAAAACAGCAGATTACACTTTCTTCTCAAGTGCACATGGAACATTCTCCAGGATAGATCATACCTTGGGTCACAAACCAAGCCTTGGTAAATTTAAGAAAATTGAAATCATATCAAGCATCTTTTCTGACCACAACACTATGAGATTAGAAATCAATTACAGGGAAAAAAATGTAAAAAACACAAACACATGGAGGCTAAACAATACGTTACTAAATAACCAAGAGATCACTGAAGAAATCAAAGAGGAAATCAAAAAATACCTAGAGACAAATGACAATAAAAACACGATGATCCAAAACCTATGGGATGTAGCAAAAGCAGTTCTGAGAGGGAAGTTTATAGCTATACAGGCCTACCGCAAGAAACAAGAAAAATCTCAAATAAACAATCTAAACTTACACCTAAAGGAACTAGAGAAAGAAGAACAAACAAAACCCAACTTAGCAGAAGGAAAGAAATCATAAAGATCAGAGCAAAAATAAATGAAATAGAAACAAAGAAAACAATAGCAAAGATCAATAAAACTAAAGCTGGTGTTTTGAGAAGATAAACAAAATTGATAAACCATTAGCCAGACTCATCAAGAAAAAGAGGGAGAGGACTCAAATCAATAAAATTAGAAATGAAAAAGGAGAAGTTACAACAGACACTGCAGAAATACAAAGCATACTAAGAGACTACTACAATCAGCTCTAGGCCAATAAAATGGACAACCTGGAAGAAATGGACAAATTATTAAAAAGGTATAACCTTCCAAGACTGAACCAGGAAGAAATAGAAAATATGAACAGACCAATCACAAGTAATGAAATTGAAACTGTGATTAAAAATCTTCCAGCAGGGGCTTCCCTGGTGGCACGGTGGTTGAGAGTCTGCCTGCTGATGCAGAGGACATGGGTTCGTGCCCCGGTCCAGGAAGATGCCGCGGAGTGGCTGGGCCCGTGAGCCATGGCCACTGAGCCTGTGCATCCGGAGCCTGTGCTCTGCAACAGAAGAGGCCACAACAGTGAGAGGCCTGCGTATTGGAAAAAAAAAAAAAAATTCTTCCAACAAACAAAAATCCAGGACCAGATGGTTTCCAGGTGAATTCTATCAAACATTTAGAGAAAAGCTAACACCCATCCTTCTCAAACTCTTCCAAAAACTTGTGGAGGAAGGAACACTCCCAAACTCATTCTATGAGGCCACCATCACCCTGATACCTAAACCAGACAAAGATACTACAAAAAAAGAAAATTACAGACCAATATCACTAAAGAATATAGACACAAAAATCCTCAACAAAATACTAGCAAACAGAATCCAACAACACATTAAAAGGATCATACACCATGATCAAGTGGGATTTATCCCAGGGATGCAAGGATTCTTCAATATACACAAATCAGTCAATGTGATATACCATATTAACAAACTGAAGAATAAAAAATACATGATCATCTCAATAGATGCAGAAAAAGCTTTTGACAAAATTCAACACCAATTTATGATAAAAAGTCTCCAGAAAGTGGGCATAGAGGGAACCTACCAGAACATAATAAAGGCCATATATGCAAACCCACAGCAAACATCATTCTCAATGGTGAAAAACTGAAAGCATTTCCTCTAAGATCAGGAACAAGACAAGGAGGTCCACTCTCACCACTGTTATTCAACATTGTTTTGGAAGTCCTAGCCACGGCATCAGAGAAGAAAAAGAAATAAAAGGAATCCAAATTGGAAAAGAAGTAGTAAAACTGTTTGCAGATGACATGATACTCTACATAAAGAATCCTAAAGAGGCCACCAGAAAACTGCTAGAGCTAATCAACGAATTTGGTAAAGTTGCAGGATACAAAATTAATGCATAGAAATCTTTTGCATTCCTATACACTAATGATGAAAAATCTGAAAGAGAAATTAAGGAAACACTCCCATTTACTACTGCAACAAAAAGAATAAAATACCTAGGTATAAACCTACCTAGGGAGACAAAAGACTTGTATGTAGAAAACTATAAGACACTGATGAAAGAAATTAAAGATGATATCAACAGATGGAGAGATATACCATGTTCTTGGATTGGAAGAATCAATATTGTGAAAATGACTATACTACCCAAAGCAACCTACAGATTCAATGAAATCCCTACCAAATTACCAATGGCATTTTTTACAGAACTAGAACAAAAAATCTTAAAATTTGAATGGAGACACAAAAGAGACCGAATAGCCAAAGCAGTATTGAGGGAAGAAAACGGAGCTGGAGGAATCAGACTCCCTGACTTCAGACTATACTACAAAACTACAGTGATCAAGACAATATGGTACTGGCACAAAAACAGAAACATAGATCAATGGAACAAGATAGAAAGCCCAGAGATAAACCCACGCACCTATGGTCAACTAATCTATGACAAAGGAGGCAAGGATATACAATGGAGAAAAGACAGTCTCTTCAGTAAGTGGTGCTGGGAAAACTGGACAGCTACATGTAAAAGAATGAAATTAGAACACTCCCTAACACCATACACAGAAATAAACTCAATGGAATAGAGACCTAAATGTAAGACCAGACACTATAAAACTCTCAGATGAAAACATAGGAAGAACACTCTTTAACATAAATCACAGCAAGATCTTTTTTGATCCACCTCCTAGAGAAATGGAAATAAAAACAAAAATAAACAAATGGGACCTAATAAAACTTCAAAGCTTTTGCACAGCAAAGGAAACCATAAACAAGACGAAAAGACAACCCTCAGAATGGGAGAAAATATTTGCAAACGAATCAACGGACAAAGGATTAATCTCCAAAATATATAAACAGCTCATGCAGCTCAATATTAAAAAAAGAAACAACCCAATCCAAAAATGGGCAGAAGACCTAAATAGACATTTCTCCAAAGAAGACATACAGATGGCCAAGAAGCACATGAAAAGCTGTTCAACATCACTAATTATTAGAGAAATGCAAATCAAAACTACAGTGAGGTATCACCTCACACCAGTCAGAATGGGCATCATCAGAAAATCTATGAACAACAAATGCTGGAGAGGGTGTGGAGAAAAGGGAACCCTTTTGCACTGTTGGTGGGAATGTAAATTGATACATTCACTATGGAAAACAGTATGGAGGGTCCTTAAAAAACTAAAAATAGAATTACCATGTGATCCAGCAATCCCACTACTGGGCATATACCCAGAGAAAACCATAATTCAAAAAGACACATGCACCCCAATGTTCATTGCAGCACTATTTACAATAGCCAGGTCATGGAAGCAACCTAAATGCCCATCGACAGATAAATGGATAAAGAAGATGTGGCACATATATACAGTGGAATATTAGTCACAAAAAGGAATGAATCTAGGTCATTTGTAGAGACGTGGATGGACCTAGGGACTGTCATACAGAGTGAAGTAAGTCAGAAAGAGAAAAACAAATATCGTATATTAACGCATATATGTGGAACCTAGAAAAACTGTACAGATGAACCGGTTTGCAGGGCAGAAATAGAGACACAGATGTAGAGAACAAACGTATGGACACCAAATGGGGAAAGCGGCGGGGGGTGGGGGTGGGGGTGTGATGAACTGGGCGATTGGGATTGACATGTATACACTGATGTGTATAAAATTGATGACCAATAAGAAGCTGCTGTATAAAAAAATAAATAAAATAAAATTTAAAAATAAAAAAAATGCTGCTTAAAACTATAAATTAAAGCCTTCTCCTGATTCAGTCAAAAAAAGAAATTCAATTGAATGAGCAGTTTAAAATATGCACAATATAGTTTTCTAAATAGTTTGCTTCCATTTCTTGAAAGAACATTTCCTGCACTCAGTTCTCCAAACCCAGCACTGTATTAGATTCTAAGGTTAGAGAGAGAAGTCACCTTTGGTTTGTGTCACTCCACACTTTGGTCAAGAGCCGTGGTCCTTAACTAGTTTAGAAACCAGAAGCTTTATACTTTTGCAGGTGCTTTTTCCAAGTACATATTTCCAGGTTCCAACATAAGTGATTCAGTGTCAATGGTCTTGGCTGGGCCCCTGTAAGCATGTTATTTATTTTTTTTAATTTTTGTAAATAAGGTTTTATTAGAATATAGTCTATTCATTTATGTACATATTGTCTGGACTTCTTTTGCACTGTGACTGAGTTGAGTAGTTGTAACAGAGACTGGATGGTCCACAAAGTCTAAAATATTTACTACCTGGAGCCACACTGAAAAGATCTGTGACCACCACGGTAGGCACTGGGCATACATGGATAAAAGATGGATGTCATACATGTCCTCGTGGAATTTACAGTCCAGCAGGGAAACCCAGAAGATAAAGTGAGCGATATAGTTATCTGGGTCAGGAGCATCTGACCTAGCCTAAGGGGAGCAAGAAAGGCTTTCTAGGGAAAGTGTGGTGAAGCTGAGTTTCAAAGGATATGTGGAAACTCATCAGGCGAAGGAAAAGGGAGAAGAGTGTCAGGATCAGAGGAAATAACTTTACATATGTATGTATGTATGTATGTGTGTGTGTGTGTCTGTGCCCATGTATGTATGTAACATAATTTCTCTCAGTGTTTGGTGTTGTCCTCAGTACGTTCTGGTTTTCAATGTAGTTGACTATCCAATAATTATTGCTTAAAAGCCCTTGACTCTGAATCTTTAGGGTAGAAACCTTCAGCTCACTCCCTTCCAGGGGTCCCCCATTGCACAGTGATCCCTAGTTCTAGAAGTGATTCGAGATGCCTCAGGGCAGCAGTGGGAACACTTCGTTTGAGCACGTGAAACACTCCATATTAAGAGAGTAAACAGGTGACTTCCCTGGTGGTCCAGTGGTAAGGAAACTGCCTTCTAATGTAGGGGACACGGGTTCGATCCCTGGTCGGGGAACTGAGATCCCACATACCGCAGGGCAATTAAGCCTGTGGGCCACAACTAGAGAGAGAAAAAAACTCACACGCCACAACTAGAGACAAGCCCGCGCACGATAAGGAAAGATCCCACGTGCCTCAACAAAGACCCCGAGCGCCGCAACTAAGATCTGATGCAGCCAAAAAAAAAAAAAAAAAAAAAAGACACTCAACAAATTTCTTCCTGAAAGCCCAATATACACTCTGGGAGTTTAGGCATATTATTTTTATTTATTTATTTTTCTTTTGCGGTACACGGGCCTACTCACTGTTGTAGCCTCTCCCGTCACGGAGCACAGGATCCAGACGTGCAGGCTCAGTGGCCATGGCTCACGGGCCCAGCCACTCCGCAGTATGTGCGATCTTCCCGGACCGGGGCACAGAACACGTGTCCCCTACATCGGCAGGCGGACTCTCAAGCACTGCGCCACCAGGGAAGCCCTAGGCATATTATCTTAAAAGACTCCTTAAGTAATTCGGACATGTGCTTCCACTTAAGAACCACTGGTCTGATAGCAAAACAAATCTAAGCCACAGAAGTAATGTTCCTGTTAAGGTAATGATCACCTTGACTTAGAGGCATGTGAGCCTCTGAACGCACACTGTGCCCGTCTGTTTTTGAAAGTCTAGGCAACTCTGTGATATTTCGGTGATATTCATATTCCCTCACTCATCATAAGTCTCTGAAGTTCTTGGAGACAACTTTGATAAAAGTTTCTACATTAGCTTTATTTGCTTAACAAGACTGAGTATTTGGGTCCTAAAATCCCTTAGTAAACTCTTAAAGAAATCAATCTTTACAGCAGTGTATCACACATTACTACATTTCTGATGATGTCACCTAATCCCCCCAAAGGAGTCAACAGCATAATAAGCATGTTATCTTCAGCAGTACTCTGTGCACGTGAGGAGAACGGTGCATGGCGGCTCCTTCCAGGTAGGTGTAATTTCAGTGAGCTGTTTGCACCTCCCTTTGATCATGTCTAAGGGAAAAATGCTTGGCGTTCCTCCTAATGAAAAGTAATCCTGTCCATTTTAACTCTCCTCAAACTGCAGCTGGGTTAGAGCAAAGTAGCCCTCAGGAAAGCCCTCGTGCCAAGCGCAGGAACTGGGCTCTTTACAAAGCAGCAGCAGGAGGAATCTGAAATAAAATAGAATTCATTTTTTTTTTAAAAAAGAAGTTCTTTGGGGCTTTATGGGTGATCATTTGAGGGTTGTTGAAAAGCCAGTGTGAGTTCTTTGACTCAGCTCTCAAAACGGTGCCACTTCTAACACGCTTATAACAAATGCCAAGGAAACGATCACAGTTTTTTTTCTCTTCCTTAATGGTATGAAATCAATATATGTAACATAATTCCTGAGACAGGCCTGAATAAAAAGCCTTGTCCTCATTCAGAATTCCAAGAACCATAGGGCAACTGACTAACTAAAGACAAAAACCGGTAAAGTCAGAGTGAGGGTGACACCCCAGTTCTGTCCACAGAGCTGTTAGAGGATGAGCTTTTGTTAACACCTGCACTTTCTATGGCCTTTTCCAAAACGAAAGAACTGATGCCACATAGAAGGCTATGAAGTTGCTCCAGCAAAAGCATGGTTTAAATTATAAGCAAGAAAGGGGAACAGATAGAGGAGAGATATAAAAGGGAAAGGGAAATAGAAAGAAGGAAGGAGGGAGGGATGGAGGAAGGAAGATTGAAAAAGAAAGCCAAAGCATGAGATAGAAACTGCATGAGACAGAAGAAAAGGAGACACTAATACAGAAAGACAAGGAAAGCAGAAATGGAGAAAAGAAAATGAAGGCTGTCCAGCAAAAGTTTCAGGGGTTCTCCCACTGTTTTTTTATGGAAGGACATCTCATCATCTTCTCATGTTCGTGCCTTAGATTCCTCATTCCAACCACAACACGTGTGAAATGAGAGTTCTCTGAAACAGTTCATGGATAAACATTTGTTTGAATAACTGTGTTCAGTCCAACTCTATGATTCTGATTATGAGGCCAAAATACTGAGTCCCTCTAAGTGGAGAGATCGTGCATTCTAGGTGCATCACCCAGCTGTGGGGGGATGGGGCGGGATGGAGGGCCACCCAGGACAGAAGGAGAGCTGAGCTCACTCAGCAGGCGATGACTGAGCTCCAGGTAGCAGGCAGCGTTCAGGTTGCATCCTGAAGGCTGCAAAAGAACCAGTGAAGAGAGCTGAGGACATCAGCGTGTCAGATGGCTGAGGTCAGTGTGTCAGATAGATGAGAAGGTCAGTGTGTCAAGGGCCAGCGCCCAGATGAGGACAGAGAGGCAGGACGGGCCAGATTAGAGGGGGTCTCGTGACCCTTAGGGCAACGGGAATCCACCGAAGAGTGTGGAAAACACAGGATTTATGCTTTTTCAAAGATCACATTTTGGAGGAAGAGCCAAGAAGACTTTCGTAAGGATTGGATGAGGGAAAAGAAGGAATCATACGTAGTGTGGCAACGGCGTGTGCAGTGGTGCTGGAAAGTGACCAGGACGTCCGCCATGGGCAGGTTAAGTCAGAGGTTCAGATGAGACGCGCCCCTCCACACACACGCAGATGGAGCGGCCAAGCTGGTGGTTCAACATAGGACACGGGTAGTTTGGAACATCAGGGCTGAAGATTTAAATCTGGGCCTCATCTGAATCTGGGGGGTTCTACACCCCCAGACAAAGGTGCACTCTCAGAGAAGAGAGAGAAAGACCAGAGCCCAGAACCAAGCTTTACAGACCAATATTCACAGAATAAACTTAGTGTTATATCGATAAATAGAGATTAGACCAGACCAGAATCATATTAGAAAATTTAACTAAAAACAAATATGACTTTTCCTTAGTCGGCTTGATTAAGAAAAGATTTCTGGGCTTCCCTGGTGGCTCAGTGGTTGAGAATCTGCCTGCTAATGCAGGGGACACGGGTTCGAGCCCCGGTCTGGGAAGATCCCACATGCCGCGGAGCAACTAGGCCCGTGCGCCACAACTACTGAGCCTGCGCGTCTGGAGCCTGTGCTCCGCAACAAGAGAGGCCGCGATAGTGAGAGGCCCGCACATCGCGATGAAGAGTGACCCCTGCTTGCCACAACTAGAGAAAGCCCTCGCACAGAAATGAAGATGCAACACAGCAAAAATAAATAAGTAAATTAATAAACTCCTACCCCCAACATCTTCTTTAAAAAAAAAGAAAAGAAAAGATTTCTGCACCATGAAGGAGAAGAACCACAAGGAGGAGACTGCGGTCCATGACAAAGAAAAATGTCTCAAGGTCACCATTCAGCTCAAGGGTTCAGAGGCTGGGAAAGGAAGGGAAAGGGGAGGGAGGGAGGGAGGGGGAAAAGATAACACTGCACTTGAAACGTCCACTTCTACTCACTGCACAACTGAGTGATTTCCCTAACGAGTTTTAAAACAATAACGAAGGAAAACTCTCTCCAAAGATTATCCTGGGATCTCTTAACACCCTCAGGTAACTAGTTACGATGACAAATAAAGTCTGGGTTTCCTTCTCTGCACGTCCCCATCTGCACGTCCCCGCTGCCCCTAACTCTTGCACAGACACACACACACACTCTGTCCCGCCCTCGGGCCCACACTGTGCTCATTAACACGGTAATAAAATGTTCTGCCATCATTACAGTCCTTTTAGAACAGCGACTTCGCCAAACTCACTCCCTTGGTGCCAATGAGAAGTAGGGAACAACCGAAAGGGGACCCTGTCATTACCTTTGGGATGGACTGGTCCAGTATCCATTAGAGAGCGCGAGAGGGCTGGCTCCTGGCCATTAACTGCTCATCTTACCACTTGGCTTCTTCAATATTAAGACCAAAGAGTCTTAAATGGACTTAGTAGTTGAGGTCTCACTGGGATTAAGAACAAGCGAGATTTGCATTTCTTACTTCAGTGGTTTGGCTAAAGACCGTTTTCTTTCCTGTTAAAGGGAATGCATACGTCCAAAATAAAATCTCTGACCGTTGGAAACAGCCTGCTGAGTTTTCCTTGTAAGACTCGGCGAGTCATTTGGCACAAAACTATAACCTATAAAAACTGTTCACTGTCCAGGAAGTTCCATGGCTGGCACCAGCTAGGCATGAAAGCTTTAAAATATCACAGATCCAGCTCCAGCTGGAGACCTTTTGCATTAACTTGGGCATAGGGAAGGCAAACACCTCCAATTCCCACAATTCGATTCGCAGAAGCAGGGATAAGATGGCGTCTCTGCGCCAATGCTTTAGGAAGGTGGGATGGAGGTTAGTGCAAAGCTTAACAAGCCAGTCAGGATCCCCATGGATTTGTGACTCGATACCTGGGGGCTGGGAAGCAAAACCTGAGAAATAAATCATCTTTTGACAGTATCTGGCCAAAGGCAAAAAGAGAGCTTGATGCAGGGTACAAACTTGAACCTAGACCAAATCCAGGGCAGCATGATGCTAAAACAAGCCTTACTAATACACCTCCTGCTACAGAAACACAGCTGTCCTTCCACTGCACGTATGCGGATTGCAGTTAGACCACAAGTTAAGGGGGGAAAGTGAAGGAACACTAAAGAGCTGTCACTACACCCAGGTACAATTACACTGACGCTTCATTCGCTGGAGAACCTGCCTGGCCACACCCACCATCTTAGACCTCACCCAAGCTCTTGCTACCTTTTCTCAACAAAGCTCTCTTTGGACTTCCTTGTGAAAGTCTGCATTCTCTTGTTGTTCATTTGCTTGTTTGCTTGCTTTGAAGCTTTGTTGCTTGCAGCAGTAAATTGCTTTTTGGAAAATTCACCTGTCCAGAAACTCTCATTTTCTGTGGGTTCCTAAGTAAGGTATGGCCAGAAATGCTTTCAGAATTCGAGACACAATGGCACATAACAGCAACGATCCAACTGTAATACTTTTACCATTGCCACGCATTTAAATCATCAGGTAGACTGCACCTAGCCAGATGACTAGGAGAAGTATATATTAAGTAATATCATTTGCTCTAAAGGGAAAAAGAAATTGTAAAGATAATGGGAACATGCTATAGAAAAAAATACATACAATCAGCTTGCTATTCCCTGAAGAGAGATTGGTTTATGCTCCACAATCTGTCAGACAGAGCAGCCCTCAACAACTACTTCCCAACTTTGCCAATATCTCAGCAGCCCCCTCTCTCTATTCATCCTGCAGAGAAAACTGAAAATTCAATATGAAACACAGGCTGAAAAAATGAACACAAAGGTTTAGGTTAAGAGTTCTTAGGTTGACATTCTACACTTTTCCAAAACAAGTATCTATTCCCACAGTAAAGGGTTACTAGCCCGGAGTGCTATATTTTTGTTTAATTTTTTCAAGATAGTCACCCTACCACACTCCTTTTCCACTAAAATTAAACTAAATTATTTGTCCTGAGTAAGACCTGAGTATTTGAACCGTGGGAGGTTGCCCACTGTTATCCATTCTCCCCATATTCCTTTGATAACAGAATTGGGAGTTTTTGCTGGGAACAACTGGGTCACCCAGCCTCTCCTCAGTGACTTGGGGAGAGGATGCGCGGCACTTCTGTGTTATACATTTAAGAAGACAAAGCAAGTGCTCTTTTTAGCCTTTCCCCCTTCCCAGTGGCTGATATGCCACTGGGGCAGCCAGGGCAGCCGGTTTGAATCCAGAGATGGGATCTGTGTGCTGCCCTCCATCCTGGACCAGCTACCTCTAGATTGAAACACTGAAACGGAGCAAGACCCTATGGTCCTTCCCCACCATGTCCCCCACCTGCATTTTGTCTGTAGAAAAACTTTAGCCAAAAAACAAGTTTATTCAGAGAAGTGAGAAAATGCATAAGCAAAGGAAAACCGTCAAATAAGACCAAATAACAATAGTTTAGTCATTAAACAAAGTCAAGGACCTTAAGTTCCTCTTCAAGGGCTACAGATAATATTCTGAGCCGTATCCTCTGAGCTGTCTTATAGATACTGAAAGCCCCACTAGGTGGAAGAAGTTAACTACGTGATGATCAGGATATAGCCACGACATAAGCTGCCACAATTCCGAGAACTGGCTTCAAAGAAATGGGAACAAACCGACTCCAGAACTGAAGATGAACTGTCCTTAAAGCAATCAAGATGACGCCGATCAGACCACCGCATGACCAATTTCAAGATGACGGTCAGAGCTGACTGTGCGGTTTCTACATGTTAGCCCTCTCTCTCCCTCTGCCTATACACCCCTGAAACTCCCCTTTAAAAGCTCTTGCCCCTGACTGTCAGTGGGGAGTCCACCACCACCACCCACCACCCCTGCTGTGGCCGGCCACCAAAATAATGTAAACTTTCCTTTCCACCAACCTTGCCTTTCTATTGGCTTTAGAGCAGCAAGCAACCTGACCCCACTTTCTGTAACAACATGACCGAGAAATTAACATGTAACTCGCTTAAGCCACTGTATTCGCGCGGTCTCTCCATTACAACAGCTTAGACTGCACCTTGACCAACACAGGCCTGCAAAGGAACCACATCAAACTCCTTCCCCTGTGCTGCATCCCCCCACCCCTACCACTTGACTCAGAAGGAATCACCATTTAGCTACGACTTAGTGTTCCAAACTGACAACATACTAACTCCACCACTTCCCCCCTCCCTCCTCTTCCTTAACATTTACGAGGCAGGGTTGGCCGTCAAAGCGGCTCAGCTTATATCAGACACAGGAAGAGTAGGAGGGAATTGAGCACCAGTTTAGGAAAAAATACTTAATATTATTCCTTTAATCACACAGGGATATTATAAATATATATATTAACAGATGAGATATTCTAGAATTGGATTTTAACATTTTCTGTACTCTGTATATAGTATATGTTTCACATTACAGAAGTGGGTAACTGTCCACCATATCTATCCATTAATTCCAAGTGAATGCGTCCTGATTAGCGGCTTCACAGTATATACTAAAACGAGTAACCACGTGCTGACGTGAGGGTAATGGGAGATTATACCAGGCTCTACCACCAGGTGGTCTGAGTTCTTACCAGCTCTGTGACTTTGGGAGAGATATTTACATCCTTCATGCCTTGGATTCCTTCTCCCTGAAATAGAGATAATAACACTACCTATTTTTTACCGTGGTTGTTACGATTAAAGATCTTAACATGGGCAAAGGTTTTAATACAGTGAAGCCTATGATAAGGACTCTATAAATCGTTATAATTATCATCGTCCCCACCATTGTGTCAGTTAGCTTGGGCTGCTATAGCAGAATACCATAAGCTGGGTGACTTAAACAATAAATATTTATTTCTTACAGCTCTGGAGGCTACAAGTCTGAGATCAGGGTGCCCGCATGGTCAGGTTCTTGGGGAAGACACCTCTTCCTGGTTTACAGATAGCTGCCTTTTCTCTGTACCCTCACATGGTGGAGAGAAAGCGCTGGTCCCTTCATCTCCTTATCAAGGCACTAATCTTACAATGACGGCTCCATCATCATGCCTCAATCTAACTCTAATCACCTCCCAAAGGCGCCACTTCCAAATACCACTTACTGGGGGTGAGGGTTTCAACATGGGAGAAGAGGGACACAAACATTCAGTCCCTAGCAATCAACATCACCATCATCACTGCCATTATCACCATCATCATCGTTATCATCACCTCCGTCATCGCCATCACCACCAACAACGTCACTATCATCATCGACACCATCATCACTATCATCACCATCACCACCAACAACATCATTATCATTATTACCACCATCATCACTATCATCCACAGCAATACCGACAAACAACATCGATTTAAAGTTGGGTCCTGAATGAAACTTAGACTTGTGTAGGTCTGAAAAAAAGGCTCTGGGAAAGTACGTCCCCTGAGAAAACAGCAGAGCCAAGATGCAAGCAAGAAGGTCCTTTAGAGAGTCGGAACTTTGAAATAAATTTTTATTTAATTATTGCTACTTTTAAAAATTATACCTAGGATTTTAAGATAATGTCCAAATAAAAGTACCTTCATAATAATGTGACTGAGGTTATCTGTCACATTTTGAATAATTCATGCCTAGGTTCTATTTTAAAAAGCTAAGCTCTAGGCTTTACTTAAAGTTGTAATATATATATATATATTTTTATATATACACACACATATATATGGGTGAATAAATGAGGTATGGCTACAATTTATAGGATTAAAAGACATTTTTTTTAAAAAAAAGTATAACCAGCAATAACACAAGAGACACTGGCCAATACAATGGCATAATGTTATAAAATATTCAAATTATAAAATCCTCTTTTGAAGCAAAATTTTCAACTAAGCCTGTCAAATCTCTCTATGTGCCTATTTTGGGCGTTAAGTAATCTCCATTTAGAAAAAAAAATTCTCATTGCATACGAAAACCACTTCCTAATTGGACACATTTTTTTAATGCCAGTTCCTGAATACCCATTGGTAGAACATGAAAAGTAATTTGTGTTTTCCTTTGAAATTTTGTTGGCTCACACAGAATATACAACTGAAATTCCTCATTTATTTAATCTCTTTTTCAATGTCTATCTGATCACCCTTTCATAATCAGTTAGAATTACATGACTTAATCTTCCATTAGTACACTTTCAACTCATCAACTACTAGTAAATCAATTGCTAAATTACTGTAGAATTCATATACAATGAACGTCCATCACGTCCAGTCATTAATACCCAGTGAATGAATCCTGATTAATGACATTATCATGAACGCCAAAATAATTAATCACTTCTCTGTGCTGATGCGAGGGTAATGGGAGATTATAAATGCACAGCTAATCGGGGCTGCAGATGACTTTATAACATTAGGAAGCCAGGGGATCGGGTCTTCAGAGGAGCTAACGTGAAAAGCTGTTGATTGACATGTTTACCTTCTTGGCTGCTGTGAACACGATCTTGTGATTACCTTTGTTCTGTTACATCTCTTTGTTCCGCTTTGATTCAAAACCCCACATTTAAGTGGCCACCGACAAGACTACCTGGTAACTTCAAGGTCATATGGAAGATGTGACCTGAATTTACAAGTGTTTGGTGAGATTTCTAACTTGAGATGCATTTGCTTCTTGAATTATGCACAACTTTATGTTTCTGTGCAGATATTTATTGCACTAAAAATAGAATGAGCCAGTGTATTTCAATAATGCCCCAATGTGTGCCATGATTTGAGGGAAAAAAACAAATTGGGAGGTATGGAGAGGTTGACTCCAATTCAGCCTGTGTGGCTGGGCTATTTCTAGCTCCTATTAGCATTTTCATCACAAGAAGAGTCACGCGGTCTGTCCTCAAGATGCTCAGAGGCAGCCTTCCCTACCTGCTTCATTTTCAGGAGCTCCAAGAAGGTCTCCATGACTAGGGCCCTCTCCTATCTGGCTCACAAACCCCTGGAATCAGAATTACCCACAGAGTTTATTTAATAAACTGTCATTTCTGCTCCACCCTGACCCAGTGAAGCAGAATCTCTGGGGATGTGGCCACAGATGCCTGTGGGTTTACCCACTCCCCCAGATGTCTGACTGCCAGGTATGGAAGCTGCTGTCTTAAGAATGACTTCTTTTCTGCCAAGTTAAAATACACGTATTTCAGGAGGGACCTTACACGGGACGAATGTGTTTAACAGCTCCTTCCCTTCAACAGCTCCTCACGGCCACTAGGATCTTCACGCCGTCTCCAGAGCCCAGCGTGTGAGGACATTTGACCCAGCCTCCATCTCCACCACATCTCCCCCTCTCTCCCCCTTGCTCTCCGAGCTCCAGCTTTGTGGCCTTACTGCAGTTCCCCTGAGGCTATGCATTCTCTCCAGCCACAGGGCCTTCACACATGCAGTTCCAGCTTTCTGCCTGGAAAGGTTTTCTCACTGCCTCATTAACAGCTCAGCCAAGTCATTTTCCTTCAAGGTAGCGATCCGCACTGCCCCAAGGTTAGGTCAGATTTTTATTATCTACTACACTCACAGCACGTGTGCTATCACAGTTGTCATTTCCTATTTATTTGTAGAATTATTTCCTTATTACCTGTCACCCCATTAACACATAAAATTCACGAGGGCCGAGATTTTTGTTTGTTCTGTTCATTGCTCTATTGCCAGTGCCAAGCAGGTAGCTAACTCAGTAGGTACTCAATAAATATTCTGGGGAGGAAAGAAAGGGGGGAAAGGAGGACAAGCAAGCTGAGTGTGCTGCCAGCTAATACTGGATACAAGAGGGACAAAGGAGTGAAGAGGAACAAAGAAAAGAAAGCTGGTAGCGATGGAGACCAACTTCCCTGATCTCCTGCTCTATGGCTCACAGCCTCCGTGGATGCAGTGATCAATAACAGCACTCAACAGGAGCTGAGTGGCTTTAATCTCAGCCAGTAGCTGCATGAACACAGAGCCCCAAACCAATTTAGGAGGCAAGCCTCATGCTAAACCATGCCCTACTCCAGACTACAAACAATACCACCAATCACCCTGCTTCGGGGGCTTTACCAAGAAAGAATGAATTACAGATTGTCCCAGTTCCCAATCAACTCTCTTCCGAAATTAAATTCTTTAGTTCAATGTTACCGTCAGCTCAGTGGGTTGAAAAGGGTTTCCTCAATCTGTCCCAGAACAGATTTTATTTACGCTTCAGTCTTTAAGAAAGTCCTGGGAATACTATCCGATCATCGATTCTTTCTGTAGCAGTCAATGTAGCAAATTAGAAATTCTCTCCGTCTCCCTTAGAACCTTTACTGTTCGAAATCCCAATCTAACTGTGTTTGGACAGGCTGCCTTCACTACTGGAAAATCTAACAGGAATCGCAGTATGTAAGGCAGAGATCCAACACAAAACAAAACAAAACGGACCTTTGTTCATCTGGTCCCATCCGAAACAAAGAAAGAATGATTGGACAGATCACGTGGGCCTCCGTATTCTCGAGATGCCATTTCTAACGCCGAGTGTAGGCCCGCCCTGGTTGAGGGGCTGCCTGCCACCACAGGAGGAGACTCAGCCCCCCAGGGTGAAATTCAAGCTTTTGCAATCAGGCTTGTTTGCAGAAGCCAATCACACTTTCATATTCTAAAAGAAATCTTCTTAAAATAAAAACTTAATACAAAATTAATTCATTAATTTGCTGATTGTTTTGCATTCATGAATGTTATGTACTATATTCTCCATGTAACTACTAGCGTTATCTCCAATTCTAAAAACTCTGCTTCTTTCCAAACTAATTGCTCAGTCTTATGGGTCCCCACGTGCTCCCTCCCACCTGCTCCAAGCTGTGTACCTTTGTATAGTTATCCACCCGTCAAGTCCTTTAAACCACATGTGTGCATATACACATCTTTGCATCTCTGTATGGGTGAATCTATGTACAAGTGTGCATCTGTATATGTGTATATACACAAATGAGCAAACGTGTGTGTGCACATGCAACCACGTGTGTCTTATACGTACCTATGTGCACCTGTGTACATATGTATGATGGATGGACGTAGGGGTCTGTGCATCTACATAGCTCAACAATGTATTCTTTTTTTTTAATATGCATTTATTTATTTATTTATTTACTTTGGCTGCACTGGGTCTTAGTTGAGACATGCAGGCTTCTTAGTTGAGGCATTCATGCGGGATCTAGCTCCCCGACCAGGGATCGAACCCGGGCTCCCTGCATTGGGAACACGGAGTCTTACTCACTGGACCACCAGGGAAGTCCCTCAACAACATAGTCTATAAAGTAAGATCACGTGCACAAAAACTAAAGCAAGCCCAAACCAAATGTTTCCGAGGGCCGTTATTCCCTTGCAGGAGGTCTGTCTGATTAAATCTCCAGGACAGCTGATTTTGACCCTTCATCTTCACCACCAAAAGTTACTCCACAGTTTTCACCATATTATCCCACCACCACTGTCACAACCTGCACTTCTCCTGCTGAAAAACTTGTTCACCACTGCCTACAAGCTAAATACAAACCCCTTAGCACAGTATGCAACCTCCTTCACTGTCTAGCTTATGCATCCTATCCGTTTCCTAATTTTCCATGCTTTATTTATTGAAATCTGCTGCTCCAGCCAAATTGATCTGTTATTTTGAAACACATGCATCCTCCCTTGCACATCATCGTTCACACCACTTTTCTTATCCTGAATGTCTTTCCCTCTCAAACTGACTCCGGAGTTCAAGGCCAAGCTCAAGATATACCTCAAGTCTAAAGCTGAACTTTCCCCTTAGTGATGACTCTGCCATTCTGCATTCATGTAGCCCTACATTGACTGTATAATTCACCTGATAAATTTAATATACACTCCTTTATCTCCTCATTTGTCACTTTATGTGGAAGATCATCTCAAAATCATTAATATCTAGCAGGAGAAACAATGACTTAGTACATGGATATTGACAATCTTTCTCTTACTTCCATTTCTCATGGGGAAGGACTCTTACTTCTTGGGTCAGTTCCCAGGCAAGTTCTTTGTAGTGAGAACCTAGGTAATGGGCAAGACAGAGAGAAGAAGTAAAAACAAACAAGCAGAGAAGCTACACTGATACACAAAATAAAGAGATGCAATAACAGGAAGAGAAAGGAGGAAAAGCCTCAAAGGCTGGGTGTTGGGCTGAGATTCTGGGGAGCAGACGTTCAGAGTGGGAGAGAGAATTTCACAAAGCAAGTGGCAAACACAGAGACTATTAAGAGAGCAGTGAGGAGGAGATAAGATTGATAAGATTTTTGCTGCACAACAGAAATGCATTTTCCCCACTCCTATTCATATTGCCTCAAAAAGATGAATGAAGATTTAAAGTGTTTTTAATTCATTTTTTGGCTACTGGATTTTGTTTATTCCAATGTAACTCTATGAACAAGATTGAGCCACAGGATGACAAAACGTATCTGGGTTACGTAATGAGTATGGAGTATGTCCTGCTTGCCTGCAGGCTAAAACCCCTCAAAGTCAGGAGTTGGGATCTTCTATGTCTTTGTATTCACTGTCCTGAACACTGTGTCCTACACATGGTAATTAATCAACAAATAGTTGTTGATGATAAACAGGGCTGTGGATAAATGCACAGATGGTGCAGATGCTGTTTTTTCACATGGTCATGTTCCAGAGGCTGTCATCTGTTATTAGTGACGTAGCCAAACACTATTTGTCAGTGTATTTATTTAAGGAGATTTTCCATTTGCCTACCAAGCAAATATAACTTTTGTAGGTCAAACTTACAATTACAGCATTAAAACAGGACAGTCAAGAGAGCATTGTACTTGTTAAGGATGCGTGTGAATACCAAAAATATCATGGCATTCAATACCCAAATGTCAAGAGACAGCACTAAAGAGGAGAAAAGAGGAGAAAGCAAGAGCGTCTTTTTGAAATTCAATCCTAATTATTTATATTCCTCACCAACTAGATAACCTTCTCCAGCTGACATGCCCTATTTTAGCCCATTTACTTGCTACTCTCAGTTTGATACCAAGATCTTTGTGAAAAACAATTACAACTACCATGATTTTGTGTCAAAATCAAATGATCATCTCTAAAGCATCCCTGGTAGTTTTTCCAAATGTATGTCTTTTCTGGAAAACCCTCTGCCCCATTCTCATGGAAGAATTCTGACCTCATAAGAAGTCCATGATAAAAGAAACTTAACCATCTATCTCCAGGATATTGAAGTGGGAAAGCAAAATAATTTAAGAGAAGGAGGTGGAAATGGAATCAGGGGTTGTAGTCTTATGGAATATATTAGTAGATGTTTTTTGCTTAGCATTAAATGGGAGAAACATCACTAGAACCGGACGATGTGGTAGGAACCGTGAGAGCAGCAACCCCGTGTTCATTCCCCATCCTCCTGTCCCCATTTTACTTTTACTCTGATGTGCAAACTCAATGCTATAATGAAACCATTACATTTACCATACTTTGAGGTGTAAATGCAATATTGTAATGAAACCACTTTGAATATCTTCCGCATAAAGAGATTTGTACTGTCCTTTTTCTGGAAACTGATAATGACCACTTTTCTCCTCGAGGAGATCCCTAAATGTTTCAGACTGTTAAGGATGCTGCTAAGAGGTATATGTAAATTTCCAGCTGGATCTAGTTAAAAGCATCTGGTCAAAATTGATGGAAGGGGGACAAGGCACAATTCCAAAGATAAACTGGCTATCCTGAGGGAAAACTGGAAGAAGGATGAATTGATAATATATTTTAATTTGTCATTAAAATGTGCATTGATCCAGTAAATTCCATACCTGGGAATGTAACCCAAATAGATCACCAGAAAAGATACAAAGATGAGGTTATCATGATGTTTGAAATTCTGTCTAAAGAGGCAAAAGAAAGGAGGAAACGAAGGAGATAATTGCTTAACAATAGCATATTGATTAAATCATAGTGCATTGATTCAGTGGAACTCTATACGATCATTAAGAAGAATACTAAGTTTATATCGATTAACACAAAAGAATGTCAAAGATGCATTAAGTGAAAAAAAGCAAGTAACCAGACAGCACATGAATGTGTTCTGTTTCCAAAAAAAAAAGCATGTATGTACATGCACACACTGTCATATAAAGAAAGTATCTGGAAGGAAATACCACAAAATGTAAACACTGGTTGTCAGTGGCGGATGGGGAATTACAGAAAGTACATTTCAGTTTTTCTTATTCTTGTATGCATTACTTTTATGATAAGAAATAGACACTAGAGCCTTCTTTTATTTTCCAAAGGAGAGTAAATTGGAAAATTACATTCTGGCGAGAAAAAAACATACTCCCTTATGTTTATATATTCAGCCTTGATAATCAATCTCTCTCTTTCTCTCTCTCCCCCCACTCCCATTCTTCTCCCACCTCTCTTCTTCACGTTCCCTCCCTTTCTCCCTCCCCTCCCCCTTGGAAAGAAGAAACAGAAGAGATCTTACGGAGAAGCAGAAAGTGGACTGTAAAAAAGGCAATGAAAGAATTTACTTTCTCATTTGAAATGTGCACTGACAGAAACTTAGAAAAACTTTTAACAGTAAACTGGCAAAGCCCTGAGAAGGTTTGTCTTTAAGTTAAAAGAAGCGGGGAAAAAATTTTTTTTAATATTTTAATCAAATTCTGTGGATAAGATTTGGGTTAAAATTCACGTTATCGATTAAGTAAAAAGGTACTAGTTAACAAGAAGTTCTTAAAAATATAAAAATAATTTTATTTATTATTTAATGTTTCCAAATTAATCTATAAGTAAAAAGCACTATCTTTATTTTTAAATAAAGGGCTGAGAGAAGGTGAGAAAAAGAATGGGAAGGCAGAATGGGAAGGGGGAGAGAGGGAGAGTTTATGGTTATAAAGACATACCTTGAGTTTGCTTCTGAAAACCACTTAATGCATTAGGCCCACATTTTAGGAGAATTACCTGCAGCCTCTTTGCTCTCCTTATTTATCTATTTCTTATTGAAATATAATTGACATATAACATTATGTCAGTTTCAGGGGTACAACAAAGTGATCTGGTATTTGTATATACTGCAGAATGATCACCACAATAAGTCTAGTTAATATCCATCACCATACAGAGTTACACATTTTTTTTCTTAAAATGAGAAATTTTAAGATCTACCCTCTTAGCAACTTTCAAACATGCGATACGGTATTATTAACTATAGTCGTCATGCTGTGCTTTACATCGCCAGGGCTTACTTATCTTCTAACTGCAGGTTTGTCCCTTTTGACCCCCTTCACCCATTTCACCCACCCCACACCCCATTCACTGCCTCTGGCAAAACCACCAACCTATGTTCTGTAGGCCAGCAATCTGCCTTTCTACGAAGCCTGATTCCAGGGGCTGTCTTGAAGGGCAGGAGAAATGTCTCATTTATCTTCACTCACCTGCCCCAATTCCACCACAGCTTGACCAACCAATGCTCAACAGGGCCCAGTGAATATTAGACTGTCAACTCTAAGGACCATGTGTGTTTCTAATAGATTTTTTTAAAAACAATGCCTGGTTTATCACCACAATCAAGAGGTACCAATAAATAATGCTGACCATGACAATATTTAGGAAGATAGCAGAGCACTGAAGTTCAAAGCCAACTAACAACCAAAAATCCTAATATTCATCACCAATAATAAAAAGATCATGGGCCTCCCTGGTGGCGCAGTGGTTGGGAGTCCGCCTGCCGATGCATGGGACGCGGGTTCGTGCCCCGGTCCGGGAGGATCCCGCGTGCCGCAGAGCGGCTGGGCCCGTGAGCCGTGGTCACTGGGCCTGTGCGTCTGGAGCCTGTGCTCCGCAACGGGAGGGGCCGCAACAGTGAGAGGCCCACGTACCGCAAAAAAAAAAAAAAGATCAAAAAGAATAATCTTGATTGCTAATAATATTGAAATGTGGATTCAATTTAAGTAAAACTTAAATGTAACAGAAAACTCCCAACTAGACAAATGTGAGCTATAACAATTGCATCTAAATTATGCTGTTCAGGACAGACTTATACTTCTGCTTCTGTTCTCTTCCAACTATTGCCTTTATTTGAACATTGCCAAGTTTTTTTTTCCCCCTGTTTCAGGGAGTTCAATAGACCATATTCAACTGTGGCTTTAAGATGACCAATAAAAGGTGAAATATTTGCATTTTCTTTGCTAATCTTAAGCATTAAGCAAAAGCTGTATGTTAATGCTTCTATAGCTGGCATCCTTTCCAAACTTCCTTTGACTATTTTACCCTGGCCTCCAGAGCAAGATATCTTAAAGGACAAAGTGCAAAATGTAGCTTTCCCAAAAGAACGATGAAAAGTTCCTTTCTTTCCCTTTTTTCTTCATTTGATCCTCTACTTTTAATGTAATAAAGGGGGGTAAAGTTTAAGTGTCACGGAGATGGGTTGTGAAAACTTACAAAGAATTCTTCAGGTTAACATTTGCAACTGGAATTTTTCTTCACATGGCATTTACTGAGCAGAATAACTGTTACATATGAACAAACTGTAATCACTCAGGTGACCATGTGACCATCATAGTGCAAGGAGCTATGACATGGTTCCTTCTCTCTAGAAGTTTACAGTCTAATTAAAGATATAAAATCAACATACAAAAGGATCAAAGAGGAAAGGAATATTCAGATGCTGAGTTGTATGATGCTGGCTGCAGACGTGATTATCAAAGGGGTTGGTGAGACTTAAGTGGCTGGAAAAGTGAGGATTCTATAAAGGAGTTGGAAGAAGGGAAAGGAGGCAGGGCTGGGAAAAATGATGCCAGCTACATACAGAGAGAAATAAGTGGGAAACTTGCAGGATTGGGGTTAGATGAACATCTGGAAAGGGTGACCAGCAAGCCAAACCACACGATTCAGAAGGGGGAAAAGACAGCTCCACTCCGGGCTGGCGTCAATGTGCAAGAGCTGGGGGTGGTCCAGGCAGGACTGCTGCAGTTTAAGGAAGACAGGGTCCAGACCACAGAGACGAGGGCCTACCATGGGCAGAGAAGCCGGACAGGGTGATAGCCCTGAAGGGGAACTAGAGACACTGCGGCCTTACGCCTGCAGGAAATTAGATTTCACAGCTGAAAGCTGGAGGAGGTTCAATACTTCTGGGCTTAGAGAGGAAGATTCCAGCTCAATGTACAGCCAAGGGGCCAGGGACCTCAGAGCCCCAGATTTGGATGGTAAGATGTATACTCCATCCACCTCCACCAATAAGAGCTCATAAAATACTGCAGGTTTGTTGGAGAATGACCTGGAGACTGAAGGCTTCACGTAACTAAGCAGGTCTAGAGAAGGCAGGTTCAGACACTACGAGAATGAAAGGGGTGATTTCAGAAAATAGTCGGGCAACAACCTGTGTACAAGAAAGATGAGTTAAGACATGTCAGAGAATCAACCCTGCTTTACTGGTTCAGAGCTATGATGCAAATACCCATCCCTATACTAATGGGTCTAAAAAATACCATACTCAATGAAGATATCATCAAGGTCTAGTAAAGAGTATTCAGAAATTTTAAGTGCCCCAATTAATACCTTATTTCCTTATATCCTAATTCATTCTAGAAGGTCTGAGGGACTTACAGAAAATGAATACCATTAAATAGTGAAATACAAATTAAAATGGACATCAGAGCCAGGAAAAATATAACTTGAGTGCATGCAAGAGAGCTAGGTAGGCCATAAAGTCTTCACAGTTGCAAGAGTTGAATTATCAGTCTGGCTCCGCATCTCCCAGTGGCCTTTTCCAACAAGTAAGAGGAAAACTTATACTTATATAAGCAGCTTTTACTCCACATGGGAATTCTTTCTTCTGACATGTCCTGGTCTACACCTGGCCCTCTTCCCACCCCTTTTCCTACCACCCTGAGACTTCCACAGACAGTCAGGTCCTGGGGGCTCCACATGACCCTCATGGCCAGGGACTGGCCACAGGAAGCTTGGAGGTGGAGAAGCACAGCAGGTGGGGAGGGGCAGTGTCTGGCCTATTTACCTCCTGATTCCTTTTAACTCCTGAGCAAGAAACACAAGAATTCATCAAAAAATGGCTGAGATAAAGTAAGACCCATCCAGAGAGCTGATGCCTAAATTGCTAAGAAATAGGCACAGGCAAAAAAATTAATATTGGTCATTATGCATGGCTTCAGGGAGCTCTCCAGCCAAACTACGATGTTTAAAAAAATCTCCTGGGGCTTCCCTGGTGGCGCAGTGGTTGGGAGTCCGCCTGCCGATGCAGGGGACGTGGGTTCGTGCCCCGGTCCGGGAAGATCCCACATGCCGCGGAGCGGCTGGGCCCGTGAGCCATGGCCGCTGAGCCTGCGCGTCCGGAGCCTGTGCTCCGCAGCAGGAGAGGCCACAGCAGTGAGAGGCCCACGCATCGCAAGAAAAAAAAAAAATCTCCTGTCGCTACTTTACTATTGGAACATTTTCCCCTTTGAATACTGCCTACCACCCTTAACCCAACTAGGGAGGTCCTCATGGTGTCCCCTGGCTTTTGGGAGCACTTTTGCCCAAATCCCTCTTTTCATCAAGTTTACAGGATGAGACACTCCAACTCCAGCTAAACTACTTTTGAAACTTACATTTTAAAGGACAAGGTTCACAGGAATAGTTTACCCAGAAGGGATGGGACAGAGAGAGGTCAACAGTAAGAAACTAGAGCTTTATTAAAAGATTCTGAAAGACTACCTGAAAAATCACATCAAAGTCTAGACTTCCTTTACCTGTTGAGGATAAACAGAGAACCCAGGAAATAAAACTCACACCTTGCGCACTTAACTTCAAAGGTATTTTTAAGATAAGAGGCAGCTGGAGGAGTGGGTGGGATTTTCCAAGGTTCTGTTATGTGCCTGTTGAAATCAAAGTCTATTTCCAGTTGTGATGGCCATTAGATGATTTTTAGCACTATTATTAAACTCTCTTAATGACACACACTCTTGGGCCATCAAATTGTCATGCATTGCCCTTTGTACAGCCAAGAAGAATCCTTTGCCTGCCCTGTCATCCCCCCGCCCCACCCACACCTGCTCCACCCCCAGCAAAGTTACCTGCTCCTTCCTCTTTGACACACCACTTGTCTCCACTTTGTTGCCCCTGCACTCAGGGACCACACCTAAATCACCTTGGCATTTCCAGGTGAGCACAGTGCCTGAGAAACAAGGCATGCAATGCAGATTTTCTAAAATAATAAGGACCTGAGTATTTCCCACAGCCCTGCTGCCTAAAAATGTAAATAAATAAAACTAGGTTAAGTTCCCTGATTTGGAGATTTGGGAAGCAGGTAAATCAGTCAAAAGAAATGTCACTGAATGAGCAGAGAATGTTGAAAATGTACACATTGTCACATGATCACACACAGCTTAAAGAGTTGGTTCTAAAATTTTTAGAGACACAGATGTCTCTGAGAATCCACTGGAGTTTGGGCTTTCTCCAAAGAAAGATGCACAAACACATAAAGGTCTACAGTGCATTTTCAGGAGATTCATGGGATCCGTGAAGTGACCTTTGACCTCCAAAACTATTGCAAAACCAGGAGCCAACTGAGCCCAAATGAGGAACTTCTGCCTAAGAATAACAGCATCTGTTGGTTGTGTATTGAAAATTCTATTTTTTTAAACATGCCATCATTATAAACAGACTACAAAAGACTATGTCTCCAAGGAAGCATCATGATGCCAGTGAAAACAAATGTAACAGGTAAGTCCCTAAAGATTTAAACCACTGGGGCTGTGAAAGTCCATTGCACCAGAGCCATCTTATTACCTCAATCAAAGTCTTAACCCTCATTGTACTTGCTCAAGTACTGGGTAATTTCTCCTTATTTCTCAAGAGAAGAAAATCAACAGAATGCACTGCTTTACAAATAATTTTGCAAGACAAGAATCTTTTTCAACTGGATATTTAGAATCAAGGAAATTTAAAGCACTCTACAGGTGTCACAAAAGGGTCATGGGCAGACTGGGAACATTTCTAATCCAGTTAAGATGGCAGTTACAAAGACCTTGAAGTCACTGATTTCCAGAGCTCTGTGGCTATTCTACTAGCTATAATCTTGAAGATGTGATCCCAGCTCCAAGGACACCACTGTTCATTCCTCTGTGAAGTTAAAGTGGATCTAAAGTTACAAGAGCAGCTTTTTAGTAGATCATAAATGATATACCATTGGTCTATATTTAACATACAATGTACTTCTTTTTACAATATGAATTAGACATAAAAATGTACTAAAAACTGTAAGAAAAAATGGTACAAATGTGGTAAAAGTGATCGAAAAAGTAGTGGCTTATGAGCAGGAGAAGGGAATGAGGAAAGCAAAAAAAGACAAACATAAGCAGCTCGACTACCAGAAAGAAAAGACTGGAGAGAGGATGAGCTGGATGGAAAGGAAAATAAATTCAAGGAAGAGGAAAGAGGCAAAATACCAGATTGAGGTAGCAACAAACACAGACCACAGAAGTGAAAAGTAGGGGAGGGGGGCAGCAGCATTCCTCTGAGCAAGCGATCGACAAGAAGTATCAGTAAAGTACACGTGCCCTGCTGGGTTTTCTGATCAGAAGGAGAGTTAACTATGAGGATATTCCGGGACCGTCTGTGTGTTTGTAGGAAGTTGTAAGAATTTAAGGAGATTTGGGAATCCATGTACAGCAGAATCTTTTGCTGGCTGTTTTCATCCTATACCACTCCAAGTGAGGAGAGTTTAAATGAGGTCTTGAAGCAGAGGAATGGATAAAGAAGATGTGGTACATATCAACAATGGAATACTACTCAGTCATAAAAAAGAATGAAGTAATGCCATTTGCAGCAACATGGTTGGACCTAGAGATTATCATACTAAGTGAAGTAAGTCAGACGGAGAAAGAAAAATATCATATGATATCATTTATATGTGGAATCTAAAAAGATGATACAAATGAACTTATTTACAAAACAGAAACAGATTCACAGTCTTCAAAAACAAATTTATGGTTACTGAAGGGGAAAGCTGGGGGTGGTGGGGAGGAGGGATAAATTAGGAGTTTGGGATTAACATATACACACTACTATATATAAAATAAATAATCAACAAGGACCTACTGTATAGCACAAGGAACTCTACTCAATATTCTGTAATAACCTATATGGGAAAAGAATCTGAAAAAGAATAGATGTATATGTATGTATAACTGAATTGCTTTGCTGTACACCTGAAACTAACATAACATTGTAAATCAACTATACCTCAATATAAAATAAAAATTAAATTAAAAAAATAAATAAATGAGGTCTTGAGAGATAGATTTGGCCGTCTGAGGCATGGAGAGCACGGGAGGACAGGGAAGGTACAGGTGGGGATGGGACAAGTTGCAGGTGGCTGGAGCAGAGGTCCACCGTGTAGAATTGAGGGGAAATATGCCTAAGGGCGAGGGACGAGAAGAAATAACAGCCTAGAGGAGGAGTCCAATGCAGCTTTTACCCTAAGGAAATGGAGACCTCCAGCAGCTTTCCAACACAGAGGCAACACACCAGAGGGCCGGTTTGGACCCCACCCCTGAGATGGTCCATCATGGCAGTGTCTCCAAGCAACCACAAGTAAAACAAAAGCAAAAAATGACCCACTTCAGACAGGGAAGCCTCAGCTGCATTTCATGAAAATGCAACTGGAACAATGAACCTCCTACTTGGGAATCGAGAGCACTGGGTGAATGGATCCTCACAGAGCTGATGAGCACCTTGGGTACCTCCAGTGGAGCAGAAGATGCTAAACAAAGGTCGATTTAGTTCTTTGCCCCAAAAACATTGCATAAAGCAAAAAAGTATTTGGAAGAGACATATTTAGGGAAAACAGAAGAGATAATTAAGAAGAGGGCGGAAGAGTTGAAGTTGGGTGACAGCACAGGAGGAAAGGGGCTGGTACACTGAGGTCCAGAGGGAAGAGCCACATGTTGTGTACAATGTTACATGACCTCTTTCTTCCCGTGAAAGAGGATAAATATTCATAAGGCCATGGTAATGAAGGAAAACTGGAAAAAATTAAATGGACTAGCAATGGAAAAGGTCAAAGATCAATACATTCTCATCACCTGCAATGTGCAGAATATTAATGTGAGGCTCTCAGCAATAAATTCTAAAAAAGAACATTTATATGACATAGTATTATATTCTTCAACTTATTTTTTAAATTTAAAACTAAATCTTTGATTTTTTTCCTCCATCAAACATAATATACTGACTTTTAAAATTGCTGCATGGTATCCCATTGTATACTACAGCTTAACTTTTTAATCATTCACTGCTCTATTGTTAGAGATATAGAACATCTGTAACTTTTAAAAAAAATTTTATTGGAGTATAGTTGCTTTACTATAATGTAAATATGTGTATTTGAAAATACTTGTATGTAATACAAAACTCAAAATTATTAATATTGGTTACTCAGAAAAGAAAGATGGAGTTTGACTGGGAATAATGATATTTGTATTTTTAAAATAGCACTTTTAAATTTTTTGAATTGCTTATAACTAATCCTAGTAGTGTTTAAATAAAAGTATATAAAATAAAATTTTATTTTATTTAAAATAAAATAAAATTTTAAATAAAAGTATATAAAATTTTAAAACATTTATGGAAAGCTGGTAATGGCAACCAAGTTTGCCTCTCAAAGACACAAAAGGGATTCCTTTGCTCTGTTGCAGAGAAATATTAAAACTCCTTAGGACCTTAGTTATGTAAGGGAATCTACGGAGAGTGAGGGAAAGAGAGGAGACAGTTCCTGAAAGGGCCTCAAGTTTCTTTCTAGAAAGGAGCAGCAGTGACTAAACACAGCAGCACAACTCTGGAACTTTCCTCTCCCTTCAGCATGGAAGTTTTCTCCCACCTGTACTGGCATCACTTTGTTCATCCGTTGAATGAATGCCATTGTAATCTTCAAAATAGTCTTTTGGTTCTTAGCTAAAAATGTATTCATGTCTATAGAGCCCAGTATTGTAAAAAAAAAAAAAAAAAAAAAGTAATTATTATAAGAAGCTGCTTTAAAAAAATTAAACTCTCAAAAAGAGAGTTCAACACGTGTCAATGTAGTAAGCATAAGGCTTCCACAATGATTACAAAAGATAAATCTTGTTTCTTTACGATAAAAAAATTTTGTAAAAAGAAGTAGCTGGCCATGAGTAGGTGTTGCCAATTTATCATTGTGAGGAAGACAGCCATTCTCTCGGAAGGAGCTTGTGAAACAAGACTGCTATTTTTAAAAAGAATAACACTAAAAGAGGGTGAGCTCCATTACAAAGCCACATAAAACAGGAGGCTCGGGGCTTCCCTGGTGGCGCAGTGGTTGAGAGTCCGCCTGTCGATGCAGGGGACACGGGTTCGTGCCCCGGTCCAGAAAGATCCCACATGCCGCGGAGCGGCTGGGCCCGTGAGCCATGGCCGCTGAGCCTGCGCGTCCGGAGCCTGTGCTCCGCAACGGGAGAGGCCACAACAGTGAGAGGCCCGCGTACCGCAAAAAAAAAAAAAAAAAAAACAGGAGGCTCTAGTTAGGAAACTTAAAAAGATATCAGATCACAAATTTTCAAAGTGGAAAATAATGGTTTAGAGAAATAAAGGATCAAAATCATTGTCTCCTCATCATAACCCAAGGTATAAGCTTTGAGAAAGAATTCCTTAATTTAGTTATTAACATATCAAATTTATTTTTGGAAATTATTCCTCTAAGGAACATTTCAAACCAAAGACATGTTTTTCCATGAAATTTTCTATTAGCAAAATGAACACAAGTTATGCTGGAGTTCATAAAATTTCTTGTACCTCAAAAGAATAAATAAATATTAACACTGGAAAATCTTTCTTATTAATTTTCATCCCTGATATTCTGATATACTCCCAATATATATACTGCCAATATCAGTCTAAATCATGGTTTTGTTAAAACCCAAAGTAGTATAAAATGTAAGGTAACATTTCGAATGTATATATTTTGGTAAAATTAATGACATTTTAAAGAGTAGTGATAACTCATACATTTCCTTGAAATGTTAGCTCCATGTCACAGAACAGGCTAATCTACTAAAAAGAAAAACTTGAAGGATTAATATAAAATAAAATTGAAACTATGGATCAAAATATACAAACTATTTCCTTTTAAATAAATTGTTACAACAGATATGGAAGCAAATAACAGTTACTTGTACTGGAGAGTAAAATTTAGATTTGACTGTTGACAACACTTCATCACAATTTCTAACTAATAATCTAGTACTGTATCCATCTTAATAGCCAAAAACTGGTCCAAAGTTGAATACCGTCCCCTCTTTTACGAGCATGTCCATTCCCCAAGCTGATTTCTTTTTACCTTCTCTCTGCCCAATAAAATCCCTGCCCCCCACCCCCTGCTGGATTTCCGAAGATTGGGAAATGACCTTATCACCAGAGAAGGATCAAATATAAAATACAATATAAATTATACAGAGCTGAGCATTTCATTTTCCCAGTTTGTCATCATTATAGTTGCATCAAACACATATCTTGGAGAATACACCTTAATGCTTCCATTTAATTTAGCAAAATATTTAGTGTACCTCAGAAAAAAAATTGTGAAAACAACCAAAAGCATCCCTAACATTTGTGATTTACATTTTCACATCCATTTTCATTAAACCCTTTCAACACCCCTGAGAGACAGGTGCTGCCTCTACCCGCTAGTTCCCTCATCCTCCAGGTGAGGACTGTTAGAATATATGATTGAACAGGACAAGACATTAACAGCAGGATGCAGAGGGCCACTTGGGTGCACTGGACTGGAATGAATAGAGTCTGAACTTGAGCTTGTATCTTTGAGTTGAGGCTGCAGGACGGAACAAGTCTGAATAAAGTCAGGAAGTTATCAGCATGGTAAGCGGCTAGAGTTGCAAGTCCCAACCCCTGAATGAAGAAAACTGGCAGAATACCATCAGAATGCTAAACCAGGGGAAAGTACTCTGGAAACTGCCCAAGCTTAGCCCTTGAGGGGAGCCGGAGGAGGGGGTGGGGGGGTGAGGGGAAGGGTCAGGAGGAATCATACTTTCTGAAGGTCATCTTCCTCCAGGGCAGAGGAAACTAAAAACAGCTAATTGGACATGTGGTAGTTCAGAGAGAGGTAAATGACAGATTTAACCATGTTAGAGAAAACGTGAAAACTCAGAAGTGACCCATGGGGGAAGGTGGTGTGGGCAAGAGGGACCCCAAAGAGAGTTGTGATCCCCCCAAGTTATTCTGAGTCAGAGGTTCAGAAGTGATAAATTGTTTGCTCAGGTGCCGAGCCCAGGGCCCTGGGTCAGGCCAACATCAAGTGGAAACCAAGCTTCTTCTGAGACACCAACATTCAATGCCTCAAGTTGCCCACAGTTCTGGGAGAAAGAAGATTAAAGAGTCAAAAATGAAGCCGAGGACTTCCCTGGCGGCGCAGTGGTTAAGAATCCGCCTGCCAATGCAGGGGACACGGGTTCGAGCCCTGGTCTGGGAAGATCCCACATGCCACAGAGCAACTAAGCCTGTGTGCCACAACTACTGAGCCTGCGCTCTAGAGCCCGCGAGCCACAACTACTGAGCCCACGTGCCGCAACTACTGAAGCCCGTGCGCCTAGAGCCCGTGCTCCGCAACGAGAGAAGCCACTGCAATGAGAAACTTGCGCACCGCAATGAAGAGTAGCCCCCGCTCACCGCAACTAGAGAAAGCCCATGTGCAGCAACAAAGACCCAACACAACAAAAATAAATTAATTTAAAAAAAAAATGAAGCCGAGATTCACAGCATTAAATGCCAAAGACCACACATCTAGGACTCTGTGGCCAGAACTGGGATACAGTCTCTGGATTTCAAAGCCCACAATTTTTCAATTTTGAGCCACACTGGAAATATTATCTTAGAAGCCAATTTTGATTATTAGAAAAACCTCATCTAAAATGGAGGAAATTATGCTGATGGCTAGAATTCAGATTATCTGGGCAAAATTCCCTATATACTATCTCTAAACACCAAACCGAGGTTGGGTTGAACCAGATGCGGTTCTGGATACAAGATTTCCATAACTCACCAATGAAGTGATTGTGCCCCAAGGCAAGCATCTCCTCCAAGAGGACGAGGCCCCCGGGAGTCTGGAGGAGGGTCACGCTCCGTCCATCTATGAGGGAGCACTGTTGAAATCCCGTGGCCGTGACCTTCCACAGCAAAATCAGTGAGGCAGTGGCATCTTGACGAATTCTGAAAATGAGAACGATGTCAATGGAAAGTCCCTTGCAAAAAAATTCATCTTAAAATCAGTTCATCAAATTCAAAACAAAAATAAAGACGGCACATACATCCATAAAAGTATTGGGAAATGGAGGAAATGATCTTCTAAACAGGCGCGCACTTCATGCGGACTCACGGCCGTCATTTCCCACACCGTTAGACACGTCTGTCTCCCGCTTGATCAAAAATATACCACAAAATCGCTAATAGATAACTCACCTTTGGGTAACAATTTTCATCAATAATAAAAGGGTATATTGAGTTTAGAGACAACTCCTTCCGTAACCACACAATATAAAGAGTCCTGCTAAACTTTATTATAAATGTGTAATACATCCCCAAACCACCTGAGTAGTGCTGCTAAAGTAAGTGAAAGTGGGGCTTCCCTGGTGGCGCAGTGGTTGAGAGTCCGCCTGCCGATGCAGGGGACACGGGTTCGTGCCCCGGTCTGGGAAGATCCCACGTGCCGCGGAGCGGCTGGGCCCGTGAGCCATGGCTGCTGAGCCTGCGCGTCTGGAGCCTGTGCTCCGCAATGGGAGAGGCCACGACAGTGAGAGGCCCGTGTACCGCAATAAAATAAAAAATAAATAAGTGAAAGTGTGTCACCTCCCATGCTTCTGGCCTCCCCTGGTTTCTTCTTGCTTTCAGGATAAAATCCAAAGAATGAGATGCCCTAGACGACCAACACACCCCGGCCTCAGTTCCCTCTCAGCCTCTGATCCTGCAGTTCTATCCTTGCCACCTGGTGCAATGGCCACAAGGAGGTACTGTCTCTTCCCCGGGCAGGTGCTGTCCCGGGTCCCAGCCTTTGCCTCCTCCACCTGGGAGCTGTGTCATTCTTCAAGGCTTAGCCCACTAGCACCACCCCCCCCGAGACCTTCTGCACCCATCTTCCTGGCAACCAGCAGCTGCCTGTCCTTCCTCTGTGCTGCCGGGGAAGCAGGGTCGTGGTCCACAGAGCTGCTCCCCCCAGGGCAGAGCTCCTGGCTTGCAGCAGGGGGCCCAATAAAGAGTTAATAAATGATCAAATTCATGAATAAATGAAAGTTTAAGGAGCTAGTAAGCCTCCCACGTGAATTCAGCACCCAGAGATCATTCAGTACTCCCATCTTACTCAGTCTGGGTCAGACTCTGCTCTTTCTGTCCAGATCTGCAGCCTCAGAGAGTCTTGGGGAATTTCAGATTTTTTGGGGGGGCGAGGGAAGAAAGAAGGTATTTAAAAGGATAGATCAGAACTATTCAGGAAGGCTTATGAAAGTAAAACAATATGACCTAGACAAGAAAGAACTGGATTCATAAATATAAAGGCAACTAAATGATACTGATTTCCCTGAAACCGGCTCTGGACGGTGGAGTTTCATCTTTGGTACGAGCAACAGAACACTTAGGACGGGGGTCCCCCTACTGGCAGAACTCAGAGCTGCCTCAGATGCCACACCCTTCTCCCTACAGGGATTTCTTCCCTGTGCCCGGAGTTCACTGCCCATCCTGGCTTTTCCTATCAGAAGATGGGCAGGGCATGCAGGGGCAGTGGAACAAAGCCCCTCTTCCAGGGACTCCGTTGTTTAGAAGGGAAGGTGGGCAAAAATGACCCTGTGTAAGTGAAGAGTGGGTCTCCAGTACCCACTGCCCTCTTAAAATGGAGCGATGCAGCACACTGGTTAACCAGGACGGGGGCCATATGTCCCCCTGTCTTCTGAAGTCCCTGAAGGCTAGAGAGCAAATGTCCGTTTCAGTGCATGAGGGGTAGAATGGGGAGTGCCAGTTAATATCAACAGAGGACGGGCGGTGGGAGCTGTCAGACAGGTGCGGGGGTGGGGGGGGGGGGCAGTGCTCCAGGCGGTGTGACTCGCCAGCAAAGCAGAGCACCTGGCACCCTGCCAGGGGCTGTCATCACTGCTTCCCTTTGCCTCCTCTCCATCCCCACCAGTGACAACCAGCCGCGTGTAATTTGAAGGAGCTTAAATTTAAAACACAACAGAACACTCCTCTCACCTGCTTGTTTTTAAAGAGACAATTGTAATGTTTGGGTCTTAAATTTGGGGTAAATTATGCAAACGAATTTAACTAATGGTCCACTAAAATCAGAAGAAGCCAAAGAATTTGGGGAGCAAAAGTCATTTGAGAAGAGAAGGGTCTGGCTCTAGATCTTAGCTCAGGCACCTGGGTTTCTTATCTCCCACCTAACTCATCCCATCCAGCCTCCCTGGAATCGTCTCCTCTGAAATCGCTCCCTCTAGTTTTTGAGTGACAGAGGCCACACCTTCTTCACAGGGAACCGTTCATGATTCTCACTGGACTGACCAGTTATGGACCAGTTATGTGAACAGACACCACCCAGCAGACAGTCACAAACATGATCATTTTTAACTGGGCGTTTATTCTTACTTGACTGAAGTGTTCTGTGGCACCTCGAAGGACACCAGACGGCCACCCGCAGAGCTGTTAGAACTGGCATTCCCACAGGCAATATCTGGAATCGCCTGGAGGAACAAAGAACAACAGAGAAGACAAGTTACGGGGGTTAATCATGGTGCAAGATAACGTGAGGAAGCAAAATTCCATGAGCTGCCTCCACTCCATTCCTTTGGGTGATGCTGGGGACGACCACCTGACAGGCCAAGTGAAATATTATAAACTCTAACCAAAACGAAAGCTTTGCCATTTGAGTTTCTGAAACGCAAAAGCTTTGTTGAGAGGCATCTACACATTCCCGGGATGACTACAGCTGCTAACAGGATGGTGCGCGGAAGGGCGGAAGATCTGCTCCCCTCTCTCTTTCATCCTGCAAGCAGTCACGGCCTCTGTTCTCTGCTCAGTCTGGGGGTAACGAGGGACTAAATGCTTAGAGAACAAGGAGGTGGCCTTAAAGGACTAGCTTCCGTGCCACGGGCAGAAATCTCAATGACTAGGAGAATGAGCTTTCCAGAGAGCAATAGACACGTCTGGTCTGAATGACCGTGCTCTGTGCAGAGGTGTACGTAGGAGCACATGCTAGGCCAGGTAGCTGGGAGCTGCCCTTTTTTTCTCCTGTGGACCAGACCTTCATTTTTAGGTAACGTGTTCCAGAAAGCATTATACTGATGTGTGCAAAAAAGGGAGCTCAAGGGGGGAAACTGCTCATCAAGAAGCATATTGCTAATACTTGAGCTGTGTCCAGTGAGGTGCCTCTGACCTGTTTATTCATTCATTCCTCATACTGTGATCACTGTGCTCAGCCCAAGAATCAAAACAAAAGGGTATTAAAAGTGTTCACCATCACTGAATTAACTGAGAACAATACAGAAATTCTCAGCACTTTCACCCCACTCCCAACATGTAGAATTTATTGTCCAGAAATATATTCACGTGTTCCTCTGGCACTTTTAACCTGCTTCTTGAACAGCCTATGAAATAACCACATGACACGAATATGAGGCAATTCATTTTTACATTTACCTGCTGTAGGATAGCATGCCTTTGAATAACTAGGTTGAAACGGTTGGCTGGGGAGAAATTTTCTTTAAAGGACACTTCCTTGATAAACATGGGACCAAATCTAATTCACATTCAAGAAGTGAGTCATCCAGCAAAGAGATATTAAAATCCTAACTTCAAAACATCCATTACAAATCTGAAATCAGAACAAGTTCACAGTTTTTTAGACAGGATAAAAACACTGCCCTGTGGTCTGGACGGGGTCTTCACAAATTGTGTGGCAATGAAAAAAAAAAAGTGGGTCAACTGGTTAAAATCACCCAGAAACATCAAACAAGAAATGCTGCCTTACCTCTTTTATAACAATAATCGAAATTTCTAGACATATTTTTCGGCTCTAAAAATGCTACAAAAAGATCTATGTAGGTTTTTTTTTTTCATTTAAGCTACAAAACCTGTAATAATATACAAGCACAGGTCTATATGGAAGTCATATAATGGACAAGATATGGAGTGGAATGACACTTTATCAATGTTACCGCAAACTCAGGTTTTGTATTTGTTCTTCTATTCTTCTAGCTAGCAAACTTATACTTTATGTCATCTTTTAAAGGTCTGCTGGAAAATCCTCAGAATGGGACTTTTGATGAGCTTGAAAATCCAATAAGCCAAACCCAGACTGGACAAGATTCAATGAACAGAATTTGCTGTTGCCAAAATGAACAAAATTTGGAAATCTCATTCTCGAATGCACTGCCAAAATATTTTTAAAAATCAGCGATGGCATTTTTTTTTTCTAAATCCCACTGAAGTGCTGCAACTTACCACCGACAGAACCTAAACAATAACAGACAACCAAAAACTGGAGCATAAAATTCCATGAAGGAAAATTAGGTCAATAATGGAGGATCTGTAATATGTTCATTTATAATATTCTTCATTGAGCTGCCTGTCCCCAAATCTAAGATTATCTCACAGAAATGTATGTGGTTATCATTCCAGGAAACAACTTCATTCATTTGCTTCTCTTGCTTACTCTTTCTATGCTCACAAAACAATCATAACCGAAACGTCCCATTTACGCAACCAAGAGAGATTTCCTACACACAAGGGCAGAAAGGAAAAACAGTTAGGCATATCTTTTGTTCAATATGTAACTTCAAGGTCCTGCATTTTTATAGCTGATATCAGAAACACTGGCATTATTTTAACTGTACTGGTTTCTTCCATAAAAGCACATGCACTAAAATGTTCTCACCTCCACTTGATCCCATTTCATTTCTACAACTTTCTGCCCAGTTTTCGGCTGCCACGTTGGCAGGGTGATGGTGGCCTGAGAGCGGGGCAGGATTATGTCAGGCTCCTGGGTGGTGGGGACAGGCTGAAGCTGTCTGGGTGCCATGGACTCCGTCCAGCCAGAGACGGGGACACTGGGAAGTGCCTGTTCACAGACTGGACCTTCATAGCCTTCATTGCAAATGCAGAGGTAGCCGTCGCTGCTGTTGCTGCTGCTGTTGCTACTGCTGCAGTTGCCATGGTGACACGGGTTGCTGGCGCAAGGATCCGCAACAAGCTGAAACGAGACCATAAATGGGTCAATTATTCCCTCATAAGGAAAGTGGCGCGGTCTCTGGGAAATGAGCTCCGTGGCTCAGAGATGCTGCTCGAACAGAAACGCAGTTCCTGTGGAATGTGCATTTTTAACTACTTGTGCTGTTTGGGGCAGGGGGGCCTCCCAAGGTCATCCCAACATTAACCCTTCCATAGATAACAGGCATCCAACAAGGAAGTATGTAGTTAGTGGGGAAGAGCCTCCCCCACCCCAAGGCCCTAAATAATGTTGATTTCAGGAACACTTACTTAGAGGAATTTTCTAAGGCAAAAATAGTTAAAACTGAGGCTCATTAGGAATATACCAACTTTGATATTTCTAGCTGCCAGTTAACTGATTACTAGGGACCTAAATTGAAAATCTCCTCCTTCACATCCTGGACCATTCATAGCAAGGTTCCCTCATGAGAAATGACTGCCTAGTTTATCCCCCCTACAGACGCACTTACCTACGTCTTCCAAGTTCCGACCTGATGAACAATTCTCTTTAAGGTGATGTTATTTAATTAAAAGCTTCCAAAAGGATCAGCCTGCGTGACAATTGCATGCTAGAAGGGAGCACGGTGGTGACTTATATTAAGCAGAGTTCTATGAGAGTTTCTACCTGATTATTTTGGAAGGTGATTACAGAGAAATGTTACCCTGCTGGATGTGGAAGATAAAATTTCAGTTGCGTATCTGTAAATTGTGCTCATGTTCTAAGGAAAGCGTTTATCGCTGAGTCCTTTGCTGACCTCTGACTTGCCATTTGTTATTACCTGGAGATGCTACAAAAACAACGTGAAATGAAGCAGCGTAACAATGCTTCTCTCCAGACAGCCCAAGGGTTCAGGCATGTTCACAGAGCTTATTCAGTTATCATTTGCTTCTGTGATAACAGAAAATTAGACCCTGGTTTCTCAGGGCTGGTAATAGAATTGAGTGAATAATAGACAACAGAGAAATGGGACCTTCAATTTCTCTTGTTGAAGTGAGTTCGTACTTAAACACACATGGATAGAATTCTGCCTGGAAAACCAGCTACTCGTTCTGCTAATGATCCTTGTCACACAATTTCCAGCAAACTCCTTTAGGAAGATCAAGGGATTTGGGATTGAATAAAATGAAGCTCCAAAAACACCACATTGTTAATTCTATGCTGTCACAAAACCGTCACAAAATCTCAGCTAAGAGTAGATGGATTGGTATCTGAAGAAAATACTTCAAGCCTAAATAATTTAAAATATTTACAATCTTTATCAACTCAAAGTAAAATCCAAACCCCTTCCACGGCAGACAAAGCCCTCCCTGATCTGGCCCCTTCCTATCCCTGAGGTCCTCTCTCCCCACACTTTATCCTCTTCCCTTACATTCAACCCCCTTCACCTTCTTTATGTCCCTGTCCCCCAAGGTCATTCCCACCCCAGGGCCTTTGCACCTGCTGGGCCCTCTGCCTGGAATGCTTTTCTCTCAGACTTTGCATGGCTCTCTACCTCATTTCACAAAGCTCTCTACTCAAATGTCATCTCCTCCGAGAAGCCTTCCCTCACCGTGAAATCTAAAATAAATCCCTTTTTTGTTTCCCAAAGACACGTGAGCCCCGTCAGTGCATGGACTTATCTGCCATGTTCACAGCTCTATTCCCAGCATGTTGAGGAACACAGAAAACATGGTAGAGTTTCTTTAAAAAAGCACTGGAAAAATAAAGACAGACAGATCAATCAACATCTGAAAAGCAATGTGTGATGAAGGACAGATTGAATTGCTCCTTTAGTCCTGATACTGTTCCCGTGCTTTGGATTTATTTCTAGGAAGGCTTTGTGGAATGGGTATCACCTCAAGAAGGAGGAAGAATTTAATTAGCTAGGATAAAGGGGACATATAAACCAGGTTTCTGATATCAGCTCATCTGAAGGTTGACCTAGTCACAAATTAAGACTTTTAACACATGCCTGAAAACAAAGAAATACATTTAAATCATTTTTAAAAATTGGAGAGATCATTACAAAAATCAATTCTGGAAGTGCAGACCTCCATGGTGCAGCTTAGGGAATGAAAAGGCAAAGACCACAAGGCAAAGACCACCAATCTGATGGCCAAAGATGCCCCAGGGCTTCTGTCCCATCGCCACAGCCTACTGCTGGAGACTGCCAGTCTCGGAGACCATCAAGGTGAGTCACTGTGTGAAGTCCGTCCCTTCGTGGGCAGTGTCGGGGTGGGTGCTGGTGGAGACAGCTGGGTGGGAAGGGTAGGCCCCCAGGGAAAGGCCCAATTCATCAGGCCCAGGAGTCAGCTCCACCAAGTGAGGGAATAAATAGCCAGAAGAAAAATAGGCTGAGGATAAACAATACCATCTAAGTGCTGCTGTCTAGGCTTGACAGATGAGAGGAAAGCAGGAAGAGCATGGGATTCAATAAGGAATGACTAACGTCAAAGGCCAGGAGAAACGCTCTGGGTAGAGAAAAGAAGACAGAAGCTAAAAATTAAACTATCAGTTGTATAGATTTCTAAAGGGACTCAAAACAGTGAATGCTGTGATGGTGCACACACGTACACACATGTACACACACATGCACTGAATACAAAGCAGGGTGTTAAATGCATTGCGAGATCATTGATCTCTTCTTTAAAGTAATCATGTCATATTCATGCTACTTCCTTGGGTTTTCGCCTAGTTGCTTCACTAACAATGACAATTACCTTCCTTTCTATCCTCTAACACTTCAGACTAGTTTCATTAAAAAAAAACAACAATCTTTTCAGTTGCCTAACAGCAAATACAAGATAAAATACCATCGTTAATCTTTAAGCGAAATCTTGGCATTGTGAATATTTATTGTAAGTCCTGTTTTTCTGTGCACAGCTTACTGAGTTGCTTTTTTAAGGCTGTGCGTGTATTTTATCTCACAGGGAAAAAGTCCTGTTACAGAGGGCACTACTGCCCTTGAATCCCATTACATTTGAACTATAAGCAGAAAATGAGCAAACTGCCAAAATGAATAATGAGGCAAAATATCCTAGTTGATAGACCTGACTTCGGGGACGCTCGAAATTCAAGGGGTACCTTCTTGGCTATAATTTCTAGCTTCTAATGGTGGGGGGGCAAGGGATGAAGACTTTGTAATACCAGCAGAAAGAGCAAAGACAAAGCCTATGTGTTAATGGTTTTCTGCTTACAGTAACCAACAAGCTCACTTATTAAATGCTGTATGTTCATTGCATCAGATTAATTCATCTATTTAAACCAAATTTTTTCACATCATAGAGTTAAGCTAAAACTATTCTTTTCACATTTTATTTTCAACTTTTCACCTATGTCAAATAATTTATACTACAATCAAGAGCGCTTATGGGGGTGCATAGAGGGTGAGGTCAGAGCGAAGGTGCCTGCCAGCCCCGGGACTCATGATTTGAAGGCAGTCTCATGTGACACTTTAGCCGTGACCTGTTTTCCTTCCCTAAACTGAGTGCTGCCCATGTTTTTGGCAATTCCAGTGCCCTCTGCAGCATACAAACAGAAGGATGAAAAGGTCAAACTTCAAACAGGTATAAAAGAGGCCCACTTACAGGGTCATTAAGATACAACACGTCAAAGCTACCAGGGTCGCTGCAAAGTGCTGCACGTGAACACCTTCGTCTGCCTTACCTGGTGATGATGGGCCTGGGAGAAACATCACCACCTTCCTCGTGATCCTTCCATGCTAGTTTAGACACCTGGTGGACTTCGTTCCAACTTCTCCTGTACTTTTACAGAAAACTCAACATGGCTGATCGGTAATTCATGTGCCATTTATCCGGCATGTATGACGTGCCAGGCAGGACGCCTAGAAGAGGGGTCAGGAGGGTAAAGAAAGCCCAGTCCCAGCCCTCAAAGGACTCTCAGTCCAACAAAAGGGTAAGACACATGAACTTGGACGTGCCCTGAGCCATCTAACTGTCAGCTAATACCCTGCACGTATGCGTGTCAACCATTACAATCGTGTGTTTGATTGAGTTGAAGTTCTTAACACTGAAAAAGAGAATGGGCTTGATGATTGCAGCTATGAAATGAGCAGCTTACGAGCAGGTCTCAGAAACCATCTCTTAGGTGGCAGTGGCAGCTCTCACAAAGGAAGCAGCAGAAAAGAATTTCCTAGGCAAAAATGGAGGCAGGTGAGAAGCCAGCATCCTGGTGACGGCCCTGGTGTGCAGGTGGCTGAGCGGCTTGGGCGAGTTACTTGCCTGCACTGGATACACATTCCTCGCACATCCAGGGGCTGGGGTGGAACATGTCAAGTTCTGCTCCAGCTCTGCGGTTTAGGTTCCTATTGACATGACTGTTTGCAGAGGGTCCAGAGGAGCACAGAGCAAACCTGGGGTCACCTCCCTCCCTCATTTATACCCACGTTCAGTGGGCAGAGTCATCCAAGCAACGGGAAGAGTGTCTGAGGAAACGGATGCAAAGAAGCCTAGGAGGAGAGCCTACAAACGCTGATGGAACACGCCACTTGGCCCAGGCCACGCAGGTCACCTGCGGGGAGGGAGGGACACGGTGGCCTCGGGGCACTGAGAGAGGAGTGTAGACACAGAAGGGAAATAACCGAGGGGGAGTTTGTGTGTGGCACTAAGAAATAAGTAGAATGGGCCGGAGTTTTAGTAAACTGTCTGAGCAGCAGAATCAATTAAGGAACTTTTTTTTTTTTTTTTTGCGTTTTTTTTTTTGCGCTTCCCTGCGCCACCAGGGAAGCCCTAAGGAACTTTTAATACAGATTTTGATACAGATATTAGTATTATAGGAAGAAGAGGTGACTTATTAAGTAAGGAACAAAAACAAAAGCCTGAAAGCAGGATTTTTCAACTTGTACACTACTCTTTGGGCTGGGTATTCTTTGGTGTAGGGGTTGCCCTGTACATTGTAGGATGTTGAACAGCATCCCTCATCTCCACTTACTGGATGCCAAGAGAACCCTCCCACCAACAATGGCAGCTGTGACAACCAAAAATGTCTCCAGACATTGCCAGTGTCCCCTGGGGAAAAGCCACCCCCAGCTGAGAACCACTGTCTCAAAGGAACAGATTGAAGCATTTTATTCCATCAAAGTGTTTTGAAAATCCATAAGACTCCATAAATAAAGTCAAGAGGCAACAATATGGTGGAGGAAAATATGTACCACCTATTACAAAAGACTAAGTCCTTTACAATATAGATTCCTAGATATCAATAAAAGAGAAACACCTCGGTAAAAAGGACAAAGAAACTGGCAACATGCAGAATGATTTGTACAGAATCATGCCATTTTTATACTACTTTTAAACACAATGTTACATATTCACTTGTACGTGTATAAGTACAAATACAAATTTTTTAAAGTAGAATGGACCATCATTTTAGTAATTTGTCTGAGCAGCAGAATCCTTTAAGGAACCTTTTAAAATACAGATTCCCGGGCTTCCCTGGTGGCGCAGTGGTTGAGAGTCCGCCTGCCGATGCAGGGACATGGGTTCGTGCCCCGGTCCGGGAGGATCCCACATGCCGCGGAGCGGCTGGGCCCATGAGCCATGGCCGCTGAGCCTGCACGTCCGGAGCCTGTGCTCCGCAACGGGAGAGGCCACAATAGTGAGAGGCCCGCATACCACACACACACACACAAAAAAAACAGATTCCCCCACCCCAAGCTGCTAATCAAAAACTCTGAGGGTGTGGCGCTATCAAAGGAATAACTTATCTGGATAATCCCCGATGAAGAAAGACAACAATAAAGGGTCATACTCCACCTCCCCTGCACTGGAAGAAATGTGGAAATTCTCCCCCTCCCCTCCCACCCAACTGAACTATATGGAGGTGAATGATGGACAGCCCACTGCAGAGGCTAAACAGAGAACAGGTGGAACCCTGGAGGACGGTGGGTGGGGAGGAACCACCCACCCCAGGGGCCTTGAGATAGCAGGAGAGTGTCTGCATCTGCCAGCTGGGGGAGAGGGACCAGGACAAAGAAGACCCCAGAACTTGGAGTTTGGGGTTTCTGGAAAAATGATAATAATCAATTGCTCATGAAGCACTGGGATACAGCACAGAAAGCCTGGGCTTCTACTCCCATTTGTGGGTGATCTTGGACCAGGCAAGGAAGGTTCCTGGGGCTCAAGCTCCTCAGTTGTTAAAGGAAGGGATGGGACCAGAGAACCCTAATGTCCTTTCAGTTCTTCCTATCATGTTTCTTGTCCAAAACAAGAACTGCACTGGTTAGAAATGTCATCTTCATGCTTAAAGACAAATGCACACTGTTGGGGTCCAACTGTCACAGTATTTTTGTCTTAAAAAGGAATTTTTCCCACTTTCTTCAATAAAGATCTCAACTATATTGCAACACCAACTGCTTACCCACTAGGAGTAAAAATGTGCGAAAAAAAAAAAATCACTACAGTGCTTATGCCAGTAGTAGTCTTGGCCAAGAAATGCATCCCATGAATTTTTTTTCCCCAAACCCAAATAATAGAAGTGCTCATTCACTTTACTGGAACAAGAACTATGTATCTTAGTGAAATACACTAAATAAGCTTAATTCCCACGTGTTTTGGTATTTCTTTACTTCTCTATTAGGGACTCTAAATTACTTGAAAAATTATTCCAGGACTAATCTGGGCAGTCCAGTTTTCCCTTCAATTCTGAGTCACTTTCTTGAAATCAGCCTGTCCTGGTTTTTGCATGTGGGTTGAGTCACATCTGAAAGTAGGCTAAAAGGAAATTACAAGCAGAATTCAAACTTTTGACATGAAATGAATCCATTAAAAATAAACCACTGCTTGGCCAGTTATTTTCCAACTTTTCCATGGTATCTCTTTAAAACCTGATACTTTTGGGGCTTCCCTGGTAGCCCAGTGGTTGAGAGTCCGCCTGCTGATGCAGGGGACACGGGTTCGTGCCCCGGTCCGGGAGGATCCCACATGCCGCGGAGCGGCTGGGCCCGTGAGCCATGGCCGCTGAGCCTGCGCGTCCGGAGCCTGTGCTCCGCAACGGGAGAGGCCACAATAGTGAGAGGCCCGCGTACCGCAAAAAAAAAAAAAACCCTGATACTTTTAGAAATTATCTTGAAATTGCACTCCCTTTGCTGTAGTCCAGCTAACACACACAGTCAATACTCATACTGATGAATCTTTAATCCCTGCTCGTTGCAGATATATCAAAATTAAATAACTGTTCTTCAGAAACTTGGCAAACCCTTTGTCGCTTGCTCTCCATATTCAACTAAATTCTAAGAGATAACATTCAACTGCATTTACTGGCATGGGCACACCAGCCTCAATGAAATGCTTTTTTTTTTTTTCTTTTTTCTTTTAATCGTTCAAAAACCAGTTCCTTGAATCAGAAACTTACAGAAAAATTCCAGTGCATATATTCTTGTCCCATCTCTCATCACAGACACTCATACATCCCATCAAACTTTTTTTACAAAACAACAATGTCATGAATACAGGGAATATGTCAACTTTTACCTCCTGCCTATTCACGGAAAGAAGCCTGCAGCAAAATGGGAATGAAACCTCCTATGAAGATCATATGATCATCTCAACTGATGCAAGAAAAGCATTTTATTAAATTCAACATCCATTTAAAATGAAGATGTTCAGAAAACTAGGAAGAGAAGAGAACTTCTTTATTCTGACAAAGAGTATCTACAGAAAAACCTTCAGAATGTAATACTTACCGGTGAAATGTTGAAAAAGTTCTCTCTGAAATCGAGAACAAAGGAAGGATTTTGCTATCACCACTTCCACTGAACACTACACTAAAGGTCCTAGCCAGTGCAAGGAGGCAAACGTAAAAAGAAGTTACAAGGATTGATAGGAACAAAACTGTCATGATTCACAGACTATGTGATGATGCATGCAGGTAAGTTAGAATATGGAACTTCAGCAGGTTTGCTAGATGCAAGGTCAAAAGGTTTTTTAAAAAAGAAAAAGAACAATTGCATCTCCATGTAGCAGAAACAAAAAATAAAATCTTTTGAAAGGTGTCGTTTACAATATTTTAAAAATCCCTAGGAATAAATCAAACCAAAGAAGTACATGGCCTCAACAAAGAGCTATAAAATAGTATTGAAAGAAATTAAAGAAGACATACACAGATGGAAGGAGAGTCTAGTTAGAGATTAGAACACTTATTTTTTACGAAGAAGATTCAAATTTTCCCCAGTGACCTACAGATTCAATGCAACTACAACGAAAATCACAACAGTGTTTTTTGTTCTTGTGTGAAATGTCCCCAAGTAGCCCAGACACTCCTAAATAAGACGAACAATGTGGGAAAGCTTGCTCTATAAAAAATAAGGAACTTTAAAGCTGCAGTAATTAGGACAATGGAATAAAATGTCAAGAAATAGAATATATATGGACAATTCATTTCTGGAATAGTGTGATAAATATAGTCTTTTCAATAAATCGATAACCATATGGGGAAAAAAGTTAAGCTTGACTCCCCCCACACACACCAGACACAAAGATTAAATTGCAAATTGCAGTTGAAACTAATATAAATCAATTATTATTTTTTTAATTAAAAAATAAGTTTCTAAAATATTTCTAAATAAATAAATAAATGCATACAATGGAATAGATAGATAGATAGATAGATAGATGGCAAGTGGATTGTAGGTCTAAGAATGAAAGCCTACAGGGTGCTATGAAAAACAAAGAGTGGGGCAGTGAACTCACTAAAGGACTCCAGGAGGTCTTTCTATGTGAAGTTAAGTGTCAAGGGTTAAAGATGAGCTACCCAAGGAAAGAAGAGCAGGAAAGGGGGCTCCTGCCAGGAAGAACAACTGCAAAGGCCCTGAGACATAAAATGGGTGGCGTAAGAGGAGAACTACAAATAGTTGTATTTAACTGGAGAACACGCGAAGTGTCTGCCAGCGAGTTTTAAAAGGAGGGCTGCTGGAAACAATGAAGACCAGTTGGTAGTATACTGGACTTCGGCTCTGAAGGCAAATCCATAATGAATTCTAAGGAGAACTATGACAGATGAAGCATTTTAGAAAACTCCCTCTAGCAAGAACGGGATGATGCATTTGAGGGGGTCAATCTGGAGACACAGGAGTGTGGGAAGAAGCCACTGCCATCAGCGGGGTGAGGAGGGCTGCAGGCCATGCGTAGGGCTGGGTCAGCATAGATTGAAACGTGAAGGTGGGCTGGAGAGTCGGTAGGGCTGGAGACTAACTGATTAGGTATGGGGGTAAGACAGGAAAGGGACTGTGCGTGGGAACTCCTGGGATTCTGGCCTGAACAAGCAGGTGAAGGGTAAGGTCACTCACTGAAACGTGGGATTCAGAAAGAAGAGAAGTTTTGAAAGGAGCAGGAAGTCATGGTTTTGGTTTGGGGAAGGAAGGTATTTGGGTGCCTAAGGGACACTGAGCAGGGGATGCCCTTAAGAGACTGTCAGTACAGATCTGGTGCTGGGGGGGGAAGCAATGAGCCAGTTACCAGCATGTTGCAGGTGGGAGAGGGGTGGCACTGCAAACACACAAAATCACTGAGGGTGAGGCCTCACAGAGGCTGGGAAGGGTGGGCTGGAAGAGGCAGGAAACCATTCTCACAGAGGGGAAAAAGGAGTTACAGGCAAGAGTTAAAATGTGTTGAGGGCCCACAGGACCAGGTCCCTTATATGCCTCAACTCATTTGCTCTCAACAATCCAATGAAATAGATATCATCCTCACTTTATCCTGGGAGCTAAGGCTCAGAAAAGTTAAGCAGCTGGTCCAAAGTCACACACAGTAGGTGTCAGAGCTGAGAGGTGAACCGAAGACTGAGTGATTCCAAATTGTAACCTCTTCCCATATTCCAAAGTGTCTTATTTTACCTCGTTAGGTCAAGGAGTGGGTTTGCGAAGGAGAGTGTGGCTAACAGCCAGAGGCCACTAGAGGAAGATAACTCGATTACTGGAAAGGGGACCCTGCGTTTGGCACTGACAAGGGCAGTTTGGGTAGCCAGAGGGGTCAGAGGCCACCTTCCAGTGGGTCAGGAAGAGGAGGGCAGGACACACAGGACTAGAGGGGACCCTGGCTCCAGTCAGCTGTGAAGGGCTTCAGGCTAAACAGACCCCAAACTCAGCTTATCAGACCTTTGAAAGAACATGAAGTGAGTGCCCTCAGCTCAGAGAGGGAGAAGACGCCTGCCCAGAGGCCCTGGTTCATGGTTCTGTTCAACGATCCAGTTCTGCATACACAGAATGCGAGATGCCTGAAGGCATGCCCAGGAGCATGGAGCCTGTACAAATACACCGCCCTAGAGGGGGTCTGGGCAGGGTGAAGAGCTGGGAAAGGTCAGAGTTTCTTCTGCACTCATTCAAACAGCCCCAGGAAAACTTGTAGGCGCAAGTGTCTGCCGGATGAACAGCTGACCAAGTTTCAGGGATGTGCAAAAGAGCAAAGTCTGAGCCCCAAGAATACAGACAAATGGGGCTGCTCTACCCAGATAAAGTCAGAGAGAGCAGAGTACAGCGTGTAACACGCCCACAGCAATGAGAGCCAAGGTGAGGGGTCTCAGGGATTCGACCCAGACAAGCCACACTGGCCGTGAGAGAAGACACAGGGGGAGGTGGCTTCTGTCCTGAGAAGAGCTAGTTCATTAAAGTCTGGGGTGGAATCGTCCACACGTGTGCAGGATTACACCTTTCTGGGTGACGTTCCCCACCAAACGAAAGAAGCGTATTTTGTTTACGTCTTTTATTTTTCCCTAGGAAATGTCTTTGTCATCTGCCAACTCTGTAACCTGTGTCACAACCTGAGACACACACCCTCAGTGTCACCTGAGATGGACAGGTAGCTGCCCTCGGCAGGAGGCCCTGGTAAAGATCACACCATCAAGAGCAGTGTCAACTGTACCCCTAATTTTTTGCCTTTTCCATCTTTTTTATTGAAGTGAGTTGATTTACAACATTATATGAGTTTCAGGAGCTGCATCCCTATTTTGAGAGTTTCCTGCACCCAGAGTTCCCATTCCTGAAATATCCCTGAAGCTTCTGGCAAAGATGATGACACCAGCTTGCCTTTGCCCAAAAGTAACCTCAAGGTTCCTTCCTGACGTTCCTCCCAGATGGTGGAGCAGCACGAGGATTCCACAGAGACCCTCCAGCAACAGAAGCCACGCGAGGCCACGGGAGCCAGGGAAGAGGCCCAAATACAGTAGCCTCTGTGTTATTCTAATGGGTTTGGTTGCCATCCTGGAAGCTTTGGGAAGCCAGTGAAATACATCATACCAGAGTGGGGACTGGAGTCAGTCTCCCACTTTCAAAAGAACCTTTTGTGCTTCTTAGGGGCCCCAAAGGTAGTCTCCAAATATTAAAATGTGTTGATTTCTTTGTTACTTAAAATAGTTGTAAATGACAAATGCTACCCTACTTCTGTAGGGTAGCAGGGAGCTGCAAAACCAGGAACGTAGTAGGCACTCAATAACTATTTATTGTCTGAAACAGAGAGGGCATTGCTTTCTTTTAGACCATTCTTCACTCGGAGCCCATACCTGCTAGGCTTGACAGCCCGGATCCTTAAGAAAAGTTGGGGGAGAATTCTAGGATACTGTGAAACCAGGGCACAAAACCTTATTTGGTGGGCTTCCCTGGTGGCGCAGTGGTTGAGGGTCTGCCTGCCGATGCAGGGGACAAGGGTTCGTGCCCCGGTCTGGAAAGATCCCACATGCCGCAGAGTGGCTGGGCCCGTGAGCCATGGCCGCTGAGCCTGCGCGTCCGGAGCCTGTGCTCTGCAACGGGAGAGACCGCAACAGTGAGGCCCGCGTACCGCAAAAAAAAAAAAAAAAAAAAAACACCTTATTTGGGAAAGGCTTTTGCTCTAAGCTGTAAAGTGTTCTGTATGCTTGTGTACCTGCCTGGCCTCTTGACCACTTTGATGTGTGCTTTTCTCTCTGCAGGCACAAAAATTCTCTTTGCCCTCTTTTCAGCTTTCCTAAACTTAAGTGGAAACAGCTGCTCTAATTTTAATAGCCATCTGCTCTGGAGATGGGGACAAGAATCAGTGGCCCTGCGGATAAATCTCAAGTCTTCCTCTTGTCCAACTTCATGTGCCTGGAGGTAAGCCTTCTAGAACCAGCAAGCTTCAAGTAGGGATCTTCACTAAGAAGAAAAGCTAGAAAGAAAAAAAAATGAAATTCAAACCATCAAAAGAGCAGGGCCTGGATACCCATTAGCAATTGTTTTTAAATCCACAAAAGCCAAAGACCCCCAAAGAGCATGCACACTCATATTAGTCATCTCGGGGCATAGTTGCAAAGAAGCTCTCTGATTGGCTAACATCTACTAAAAGAAGCTCTCTGATTGGCTAACATCTACTAAAAGCTCTCTGATTGGCTAACATCTCCTAAAGGCCAAGTGTTTTTCCAAGAGGAAGCTGAGAGGACCTTTAACGTTATGAAAGACAAAAGAAGCTAAAGAAAAACTAATAAAGGAATAGAACAGGGCTGAGAGTGGAAGAGGTCATCCATGAAAGCCCTGCCAACTAGAAACAGCCATGGGTTGTGAAGCACAGAAAAGAGGAAGGTCACAGAGACTGGAGTGTCTGCAGCCCGGGAGTTAAGGCAGGGAGGGGAGGCACAAGGACAGAAAACCACCACCACCTTAACTGTGCAGCCCTACAGACGGGGGAATGCTTTACGGGGAAGCAGAAGAGAGAACATTCAAAGTGCCTTCAATGCATTGTCTTTAAGACACAGACCGGTTTCCTCGACCGTGACGAGCTAAACCTTAAATCAGCAGAGAGCTGGTGCCTGTATAGTTATGTCTACAGAAGTGGTACAGCAGAGGCACTGTGGCTCTGAAGACACTCAATACTGATCATACAAATGATCTCTTTAAATACACAAATATTTAGCGTTTCCAATTTAGGCATGAAATTAGAAGGGTAGAAAACCACACTGGAAAAACAGTCAGTAAGACATAACCATGCAGACTTAAGGGTTTTTCAGCAAACTAATTTTTGAGCACAGAGCATCCTCTGAATTGTTTTAGTATATTGATGAAACCAATCACATTTAATAATGCTTGCCAACTTGGACTATGTGAATTAAGTTGCTGCATAAAGATTATAGACTGCCACTTTTCTTGCATATGTAAATACTATAGGCACACAGAAAATAAAAGCTTAATTGATGGGAAATTTCATTATTCACGACTTTTATTATAACAGATTGAACTGATGGGCAGACCCTTCTCCAGCTAAAACCATTTAACAATTTTAGTTAACATAGAAAATGCTTTAATTCAAGGGTGAGCTTTAAAAGAGGGTGGGGGAGAAGAGAAATCCTCAAGTTTCAGAAATGAAAAGAGAAGAGGACTCAAAACCAGAGCCATTAGCTCTTCATTAACCACAGGGATTATGGACCTGGAATAATACCTAAGGACTGGGCGGGAGCTGATTTCTATAAATCACACAGGGCTGGGAAATGTGGCCTTGAGCCCAAGAGAAGTAGGGGAGCTATACCTGAGTCCATACATAAAGCCTCTTAGAGCCACCCTGTTTATAAAAAGGCAAGTGGTCTGGAGATATATCTACCTGCAGGCCTGGAGAAACCTCTGAAAAACTGGCATAGCTCCAGGGTCTTTGGATGAAAAAAAGAGTTGCCGGGGAGTAGTCAAAACCTTCCATATAAATAGCCCATGAAATTAACAACATCCCCTTGATGTGGAAATCCTAAACCAAGAAATGCACATAAAAACTTGACCAGAATCAGCAGAGTGATGGAGTGACACTTTCACAACACAGAGCACATGAGATTCACACACACAAGTGCACACGTAAACATTTACTATAATGAGCTCACAATAAAAAATTACAAACTGCACAAGGAAACACACCACCATCAGCATGTAGAACTGCAGGTAAAGACTCAACAGAACCCTTTCCCCTACTACATCTTAAGATAAAATAAGATGCTTACGGTATATCTGAAACATTTTTAGGATTCCCCACTTAATTTCCTTGCTTATTTTAATTGGCCTGATTAATTGTCCTGATACTTTTGATAAGACGGTTTCTACCAAAGAATACTAATAGTTTATATAGCTAAGATTTCTGAGGGCTTACACTATGCATTGCACAGTTCCCAGCATTTTCCATGTTTTAACTCATTTCATTTTCACTATAAACCTACCCAGGTAAGTAGAATTATCTGTATGTAATTATATACAGAAAGTATATAAGGCTCAGAGAATGAGTACCCGTCCACGGTCATTAGCTAGCATGTAATAAGAATACTAATCCAGGGAATTTCCTGGTGGTGCTGTGGTTAGGACTCCGTGCTTTCACTGCCGTGGGCCCCAGGTTCAATCCCTGGGGAACTAAGACCCTGCAAGTCGCATGGCATGGACAAAAACAAAAACAGAATACTAATCCAGACAGAGAGATACAATTCCAACCAAAACCCCATGTTCTTTTTTCTCCTAATTTGTCAAATTGATCCAAAAACTTAAACAGGAGATGAAAGGGGCAAGTATTTCCAAGATAATTTGAAGAAAAATAAAGATATATTTTCCTGAACAGATATAAAAATTTACTAGAAGTCTATAATCATTGTAACAGTATATAGTATTGGTACAGGTATAGACAAATTAAACAATGTGTCAGAAAAGAGCACAGAGATTTAGCATATAAAGGAACTTGTTATATAACAGGGAAGGCATTAAAAATTAATGCAAAAGGATAAACTATTTAGTAAGTGGTATTTGAATAATTGCTGATCCCTGTAGCTAAAGTAAGTATGTAATCCATGCCATATACACCCACACACACAAAAAAAATGAATTCCAGGGCTTCCCTGGTGGCACAGTGGTTGAGAGTCCGCCTGCCGATGCTGGGGACACGGGTTCGTGCCCCGGTCCAAGAAGATCCCACATGCCGCGGAGCAGCTGGGCCCATGAGCCATGGCCGCTGAGCCTGCGTGTCTGGAGCCTGTGCTCCACGACGGGAGACGCCACAACAGTGAGAGGCCCGTGTACCGCCAAAAAAAAATATATATATATATAAATGTATATAAATATATATATAAAATATAATGTTATATATGTTATATATAACATATATATAGTTATATATAATATATATAATATATATATAATGTTATATATATATAATAATCATATATATATATATATATATATATATATAAAACCTCAAAACTTTTATATGGTCAGTAAACTACAGTTCACAGACCAAATCTGGCCCATCACCTGATTTTGTAAATAAAGTTTTATTGGGACACAGTCACACCCATTAGTTTACATATTGCCTGTGGCTGCTTTCACAGAGTTGAGTAGTTGCAAGAGAAAATTGGCCAGCAAAGCCTAAAATATTTACTTGCTGACTCTCTGAAGAAAAAGTTTGCTGATTCCTGCTCTAGATGAAAATATAGGAGACTATCTTTATGATATCAAAGCTGGAAAGAATCTCTTGAGTAAGACTTATAAAAGATGAATATATTGAACTGCATGAAAATTTAAATGAATGAACTAGGGTTACATCTGACAGCCAGAGAAAAAAACACAGTAATGAGTGGAAAAAAAAAAAATCAAGCTGCAGAAGGATAGGTGCAGTATGACTCTCCTATAGACATTTTATATCTATGTTGTAAAAATATAAAAACACAGACAGAAAGCTTATATATCAACTCAGAATAACAATAGTTTCTGGATAGAGGGGAAGGGAAATGGGGTCAGGGAGGAGTTTGCAGGATACAAAATTAATACACAGAAATCTGGTACATTTCTATACACTAACAACAAAAGATCAGAAAGAGAAATTAAGGAAACAATTCATTCACCTTCGAATCAAAAATAATAAAATACCCAGGAATAAACCTACCTAAGGAGACAAAATACCTGTACTCCGAAAACTATAAGACACTGATGAAAGAAATCAAAGATGACACAAACAGATGGAGAGACATACCATGTTCTTGGATTGGAAGAATCAATATTATCGAATGACTATACTACCCAAGGCAATCCACAGATTCAATGCAATCCCTGTCAAATTACCAATGGCATTTTTCATAGAAGCAGAACAAAAAAAATTTTAATTTGTATGGAAACACAAAAGGCCCCGAATAGCCAAAGCTATCAGTTTTTTTTCTTTTTTTTTTTTTTGGCCGCACCGTGAGGCATGTGAGAACTTAGTTCTCCAACCAGGGATTGAACCCGTGCCCTCTGCAGTGGAAGCGCAGAGTCTTATCCACTGGACCGCCAGGGAAGTCTGCCAAAGCAATCTTGAGAAAGAAAAATGGAGCTGGAGGAATCAGGCTCCCTGACTTCAGACTGTACTACAAAGCTATAGTAATCAATCATATCCAAACTTTACTGAATTCGTTGATGAGCTCTATTAGTTTTCTCGTAGCACTTTTAGGATTTTCTATGTATAGTATCACGTCATCTGCAAGCAGACCGGGGCTCGGGGTGGTGGGCTTTATATCTGGCTATTTTATAAAAAAATAAAAAATCTGAAGCAAATATGACAGAATGATGTCTGCTGAATCTCAGTAGCAGATGCTAATTATATTATTCTCTGTGCTTTTCTGTGTGTTTGAAATATTTCATAATAAAAATTCAGTTTAATCTGTGATCTTCATCACTAACAAATACTTATTGAGCACCTTCTGTGTGCCAGGCATTGCTCTACCCCAGAGCTCAGAACACTTTGGCCCACAGGCCAAGTCCAGCCCACCATCTATATTTATCCAGCCTGTAAAGTAAGAATGATTTTTCCATTTTTAAAAGGTTGGAAAAAATCCAAAGAAAGTGACTATTTCACATCATGTGGAAAATCACATGAGATTCAAAATTCAGCGTCCATCAATAAAGTTTCACTGGAACACAAAACTTATTATTGGTTGCTTATACCCTACATCAGCAGAGTTGCGTAGCTGCCACGGAGACCATGTGATTCACAAAGCCAAAAATATCTACTACCCAGCCCTTTGCAGAAAAAGTTTGCTGATCCCTGCACTAGACCCTGGGAACAGACAGAGCCTCTGCTCCCATGGTGCTGGCAGAGGGACACAGATGATAAACACTGTAGACAAATCAACACTGTCACACATCGCTGCTCATATGTGTCACCTAATGCAGGAAAAGACAAAGACAATTTTCTTACATGGATTATACAATCCACTTTTTATAGCTTTAATTTTTTTAAAAAAAAGCTAAATGATTATAGAGCTCCCCCAATGAGACAGAAGTAATGCCTGGAAATATTTTTACTATCTCCTTCCCAAGAATTATATTACTGGTTCAACCCATCAGCTAGAAATATTCAGAACACGAAACTTTATCACATCCGAAATCTCCTGAGAGAAAGCAATCCACCTTGCAAAAACTACAACAGGAATTAAAATAACTGTGTAGTTGTAGAGATGATTCTTTTAATGTTGTTTGTGTTTCCAGTTCTGTTCAGAGTTAAAACAGTAAAAATGACCTGGTGCCATTTGCTTTGATGATGAAAAGTTCTCAGACCCTGGAATGAGCCACACCCAATAAACCTAAGCACAGGTCCGGAAACAAACATGAAGGATGTGTGCCCTTTATCAATGAAGAGCGTGAATGGTACAGAAAAGGCGGTGTTTATGGTCCACTGTGTCATGCTGCAGAATTTGATAAAAAACACTCAAAATAGCTTCAAAGTCAGTGAACCCTGAAGAAGAGAGTGGTTTCCTGAAGAGCATTCAGTTCACTTAGGAGAATATTATTCAGAAAGACACCTGTTCTCCCTTCATGACTGAGATCCACGTTCAGAAGGACAGTTCCATCCAGAGGGGCATATGCAGCTGCTGCTCCTGAGGATGGCCCAGGGTCCCAGAGATCACCTTCCATGGATTTCCACTGCTCCGTCTGGCCATGCACAGAGGGCATCATTTCCTTGACCACCCATAACATACTGGAAGACCATTCAGAAGGACCGGGTTCCAGACTGGGGTCCTTTCATGAGACTCGTGCACCCTGGGCAACTCCAAGCCATTTCCACACCTGTCTAATGGCAATAGCAATGCATACGCTGTGTACATCCACAGTTCCCAAGATGGGTGACAAAGCATTGTGGGTCACTGCAATGAAGGCACAGCAACACCCAGGATTATGTAGATTTTCTTCTAATTTTCAAAGGGAACACAGGATACACAACACCTGCCAGACATCGGGAACACCCAGATAGAGGTAGTCCATGGTTCCAACATTACATCCCACCACATTTTTTTAAATTTATTTTATTGAAGTATAGTTGATTTACAGTGTTGTGTTAATTTCTGCTGTACAGCAAAGTGATTCAGTTATACATATATATATTACATCCTTTTTCATATTCTTTTTCGTGATAGTTTATCACAGGATATTGAATATAGTTCCCTGTGCTATACAGTAGGACCTTGTTGTTTATCTATTCTATGTATAATAGTTAGCACCTGCTAATCCCAAACTCCCAATTCATTCCTCCCCCACACTCCTTCCCACTTGGCAACCACTAGTCTGTTCTCTATGTCTGTGAGTCTGTTTCTGTTTAGTAGATAAGTTCGTGTCATATTTTAGATTCCACGTAAAGTGATATCATATGATATTCCTCTTTCTCTTTCTGACGTACTTCACTTAGTATGATAATCTCTAGGTCTATCCATGTTGCTGCAAATGGCATTATTTCATTTTTTATGGCTGAGTAATATTCCATTGTATATATGTACCACACCTTCTTTATCCATTCATCTGTTGATGGACGTTTAGGTTGTTTCCATGTCTTGCCTATTGCAAATAGTGCTGCTATGAACATAGGGGTGCACGTATCTTTTTGAGTTATAGTGTTATCCAGATATATGCCCAGGGCTGGAGATCCCACTACATTTCTTTTGATAACATCAGATCTTGCCAAAGCTGGGTTTGCAGCAATTGCTGTGATAAGAAAGCAAATACCCCATGAAAGTCAACATGAATAGGAAATAAGGATGGCGGTGGTCGATTTGAGGAGCTGTGAGTACCCAGCAGGCACACGTACCCCATTAGTATATAACCGTGGTTATTCAAGAACGAGATAAAAGTTATGATTTTTTTCTTTCAATGTAGGTGCATTATTTTTTCAGTTACAACGTTGTTAGGGGCAGAGTTGCTGAGACCTAATTCTACTGACAAAGATCCTCTCCTTGACCAAACTCTCCTTAAGCTCCCTTGAATTTTCCAACTAGGTTTTGACTTTTGAACTTCTGTGTTTGTTTCTACATTGCACAATTTTAGCAAGAATCCTGTTAGGTCAGTTTAGCCAGAATCTCTCCTTGCCCTTGATGTTTCCTCTTAGTAATCTTCCATCCACTGACCCCTACCTGCTCTCTGCTATAAATTCCCACTTGCGCAGGCTGTATTCACAACTGAGCCCAGTTCTATGCTGAGGTTCCTTTTCCTCTATCGCAATTGTCCTGAATAAAATCTGTTTTTGTCACTTTACCTACTTCCAGCTCTGATTTTTCTTTAACATTATTTTGTAAATGGAGCATTATCTATTTCTTTTGGCCTAAGGTTCTGTAAAAAGCTTACTGTGATGCTAAGACCACCATAAACCAAGAACGTTTGGGACCCTCTGGCTTATATCAGAGAGTTTGTTGTGAGGTAAGACATAAAAGTTCTGCATCACATGCATCACTCCATAAATGACTTCCAGAAAAAGTAAATTCCCAAAGTTCTGCCACTTAAAACTGTAGAAAGTGCAACAATCTGGACGCTCAGCTGTCTACTAGTCTTCATCTCCTAAGAAAGCCAGATAGCTGACATTTCAAGAGAACAGTATACAGGGCACAGAGAGAACAAGTTTACTGATCAATGACTGAAATCAGCGGGTTAACGATGCATGCAATTGACGCTGCTCTGAGAGACCCCATAACCACCTGGAGAGGCAGGCAGGCACGCAAAAAGGTTTCATCTTCACTTCAGCGAGAAAACATACAAGGTCCTGTGAGGTCACATGAGCTCACAGGGTCCCTAACTGCAGCTTTAAAAAAGGATGAAATCTTGCCTTTTGCAACGATACGGATGGACCTTGAGAGCGTTATGATAAGTGAAATAAGACAGAGAAAGACAAATACCATACGATCTCACTTATATGTAGAATATTTTTGAAAAAAACAAGCCCACAGATACACAGAACAGACTGGTGGTTGCCAATGGTGGGGGGGCAGGGGCAAAATGGGTGAAGGGGATCAAAAGGTACAAACTTCCAGTTACACAATAAATAAGTCCTGGGGATGGTGAGTATATGTCATAGTACTATACTGCATATCTGAAACTTGCTAAGAGAGTAAATCTTAAAAATTCTCATCGCAAGAAGAAACATTTTCGTAGCTATGTATGGTGACGGATGTTAACTAGACCTTGTGGTGATCACCTTGCAATGTATACAAATATCAAATCTTTATGTCGTATACCTCAAACTAATATGTCAATTATACCTCAGTAAAAAGACAAATTAATTTTTTTAATGACCCAGAGAGAGATATACTGTAAAGGAAGAGCTGTGTGGTAGGGCCAGCTACTGCCAGCAAGGGCGCCTCAGGTCAGGGAGAGGAGGGTTCTCGGGGCAAAGTGTCAGCAGGTTCTGGACCGAGGATGTGCTGGCTGCCCACGAGGGGCGTCCGCTGAGGCAGCGCCAGCTCCAGCAAGCTAGCTAGCTGTGGGCCCGGCACTGACTGGAACAATTGGAGACTCACCCTCCTTTGCACTTGGCAAGAATGGCCTGAAGATGGGGGTGGGGTGCAGCATCAACGCGCTCAGCTCAGCTTCTGTTTTGAGCAACATTAGGGCACGGCGAGTTCCAAACCACTTATGTTTGGTCCTCTGTGCTAACCTCTAGATCCTGTGAATAAGTCTATGAATTGATTTTATTATCACGTCTATTCACATACGGAGGGAGAACTGGGGGAGTGGCTGTGAAATCTTAAAGTGGCAGCACCACCAGTGACGTTCCTATGTATGAGAAAGCAAGAACCTAGTCCAACGTACAAAATTATTTTGACCAGAATATGTGTTTGCATATTTACGACAAAGTACAGGGGACTTGCTCTAAAATAAAACAGTGGCTCAGCTCTACCTAAAATTCAATCGCATTTGTGTCCTCATTACAACGTTTGCATCGCAACACGTCTGACGTGAGGTCCAAGTATCAGTCACTTTATTGTCTCCAACTCTGCAGGGAAGATTTTTGGCAAACAAAGCTTTACTAAAAGATCTAATTTTGATGACTGTAATACAGGTTAATAGCCAGTTCATTCTATAAATAATTGCTTCCCCAAAACAGAAGTTTTGCTGGTAAAGGGAAGAAATAAAATCCAAACAGCATTACCAATAACTACAGTAGCATTTTTAGTAGTTTGGCAATCAGTGCATACTACTGTAAAAAGCATAACCAAGCGTTCAAATATATGAGTGCAAAAGAGGCAGATACCTGGATTATAGTCACACCACCCTCAACTTACGAGACATGACCCATCGGTATATTGTGTAGAAAATAAAAGCGATGATAGAAATTCTCATATACTGAGTGAATGTCCCGTAGCGGTGCTGCAAGTCTTAAAAACATGATTTCTAAACGTCGAAATAATCCTGTTAGGCAAGTGTTATCAACTCCATTTTATAGGTGAGAAACCTGAGATGCAAGAGAAGTGAACACACACCACAAACATAATGTATGGCATAGGTTTTTACTATATTTTACCTTCCCCCCCCCCCCAAAAAAAAAACACAAGAGCTGCTAAGTTGTCTGGATTTTTTCTTTTACTCATTCACCTTTCAGGAAGGACAGCTGGAGCCAGGTGAATCTCAGCATACCTTGGGAAACAAATGACTATACCTACTATTAAGTCAGAAAATCATTCATCTTTATTGCGGCCGCTCTTCAGAACTGCTGAGCCTTAAATTCCTAATTATACACACTAATGAAGGCCTTTATGGCATAGACAAAGAAAGTGAGGAGTAAAGCAAAAGTAATTTTATGTCTGGCCACCCAAAAAGTTTGCGTTTTATACTTGAAAGTATCTGGGAATTTGAGGTATGTCAGAAAAAAAAATATGAAACACAGCTAGATGGAATGTTCGAGTTTTCTCCAACCTGCCCAGCCTCACCAGAGTCCATTACTGCTGGGAGCAAGTGAGACCAGCTTGACACTCATTCTACCCTCAGCTTTATCTCTGCCCTGCTTCCTAACCTCTTTCTAGACCCTCCTACAGGGCATTTCACTGACAGAATCACAATATCGTGGGGCAAGAGGTAGGTCTGTGGATCCAAAAGACTTTCTTGCAGTTTTTCTGGGCTAGACCAGGGTTATCTCTAAGTTAAAGGACCAGGCAAAGAACAGAGCTAAGAGCCCGGCCTCTTGGCCTTGGGTCCCAGCTCCACCTCCTCTACTAAGTGAACAGTGACTTTGAATTACAGTTTCATCATATATAAAATCAAGGGACCTCGGGGCTTCCCTGGTGGTGCAGTGGTTGAGAATCTGCCTGCCAATGCAGGGGACACGGGTTCGAGCCCTGGTCTGGGAGGATCCCACATGCCGCGGAGCAACTAGGCCCGTGAGCCACAACTACTGAGCCTGCGCATCTGGAGCCTGTGCTCCACAGCAAGAGAGGCCGCGATAGTGAGAGGCCCGCGCACTGCGATGAAGAGTGGCCCCCGCTTGCCGCAACTAGAGAAAGCCCTTGCACAGAAACGAAGACCCAACACAGCCAAAAATAAATTAATTAATTAATAAAAATAAATAAATTAAAAAAAATCAAGGGACCAGTTCCCACTTTCTTCATGTCTGGTTGGGGAAATGAAATGCACAGGATAATAGATTTTACTATGAGGTTGTATTTACCTCACATGACCCAAGATACAGTCACTTGACGTCGAGCATTCTGTACAATCAGGACCAGCAGTCACATCGATAACGTCTATATTCTTGGAGTGATACACAGGAATCACCCAAGTCTGTCGAGAACAATCTGGAGAGGCACTACACAGATTTCAAACTCTGTCTTCTAACCCCTCTCACAACCTTATGCTCCCCTTTCTTCAAACTTTCCTGATTTTTCTTAATTCCCCATGAACATGAACAGGGCTGATGCTTTTGGACAGAAGAATGGATGCCTCGAAAACATTCCCAGCAAGTGGCCGCCTGTTCCGGGGATGCTGTTTTTTGAAAGGGCCCTTGGAAGCTAGTTTCTGAAGTCACAGTAGGTGCAGGCTAGAGACCGAGGCAGCTTTACTGGGTCACATTTCCCTGTCGGCTCTTCCTGCACAGCCTGCGACACCACATCTGTCACTCAGTTCTGAACCAGGGAAACTGCTTCCAACAAGCGGGAAAGGAGGGGCCCCAGGTTGACAGCCCTAATCTACAATAAGGCAGGACAGTTAGCAACGTTTTCCCACCCTGACGTGCATCTTCCAAATGGTCCAAAGCGAGGGTTTAGAATCGTTCTCTAGAGGACAAAGCACGGGGTTCCTTCGGGGGTCACCCCTGCACTATGATCCTGGGGGCCAAAAAACAATTCCTCTCGACAGTTACTACAATGCAAGCAGCTACAGGAAGAGCAGGTAAGTAAGATCCAGGAAAGAGTCAGGGTTTCGGAGAGTCTGGGTCATCAAGGAGCAGAGAAATTTATCAAACTTGAAAAAGAAAGGGACCCCTGTCACTGGCAAACAAGTAGCACAGATCCCCAGCTGACCGCAATTGAAATTGAAATTGTTGCTCAAAATGATACAAAAATATAAAATAAAAATAAAAAATTTTATCAAAAATGACAAAACTAATCGAATGTAAATTAATTGAATGTAGCAGAGGAGACTGTTTTGCTGTAGCCAGTTGGCTATTCACAAGGTGGCCATGCTCCATGAAGGCGCTCTTGAGCTCGCCCACCCAGGCTACTACCAGGGCCGCGAGGGCCACTATGATGTTAAATCCCCCCGCATCCTCTCGGCATTCAACCCATCTTAAAACCTTTGTCGTATGGTGCCATGATGACTTTTGACCCTTACCTGAAGCGAGTACATCATTTATTTATTACTGCTGTTTCTTCTCACTAGTCAATTATGGTAAAACACAATCAAGCCCTGATTCTTAGAGTTACTCAGTTATAAGGTGGTCGCCTCTGATCCAGGTGCTGTTATCAAAATGAGAGCACACATTACATATCATTTCAGCCAATCCACAGATCACCCCGAAAATACACTCCTACATACTGTGTGTCCCTCCTTCCCTTCTCTGTGCCCAGAAACACTGCCGTAGAAGAGAGAATACTACCATGGCAAGCTCCACCCACTTACGCAGTCATCCCCGTCTCTGGGTATCACAGGTAAAAAGGATAGAGTTGCCTAGAGTCTAGATAAAGTCTAGGCCCTTGGAAGGTCTGACATCTACAATGATATTAATCCCTAATACCCTGGGGTGATGCCATTCCTGATGTACCGTAAATCGTAGTGTCTGCCTGGACGTGTGGCCCATCCTGGTCACTGGGCCGAGAACTGGCCTGGTTATGTAGAGGGACTGATGCAGGTTGCTCTAGCGCTGGTGTGACAACCTGCCACAGAGAGGCCCTGAATATAACTGATACTTGCTGACACCAGAGCACATCCACCATAGAGATACTAACAAATGAAAAGCAGGCATTTCAACCTCACATTAATTTCACATTACACAAATCCAACTCAGTAAATAGGAAATCCTTTATCCCACTTGATCTTATTTATCAAAGCTCAACATTAGCGTGATGACAAAAATCAGTATAGAGATAATGGTAAATTAACAAAAAAAGAAAAAGCTCCCTTTCTTGATTCTATAACAATAAATTTGCATTCTAGAACAGAAATTATGACACAGTTTCCAGGATTTAGATCTAATTTATTCAAATAATTGCAACCTGATTATATAGAACTATTTAAAACACTGATTTGCTTCTCATTTGAATTAAAACTTTGTCACCTGTGACAATTATTCCAAATAAGTTCTCATAATTTAGATAATGAAAAATTAATTATTTTTCAAATTACTTTTGCTTAGATACAACTGTCCTCAACAACTAACAGCCCTCTGAAAAGGGATCATATCAAGCACATTAGCTGTATTCCTTCATACTTCAATTTTTCATCAAAAAAAAAAGTTGGCATTTGTTTTTCTAATATTTTAAGTAATTTATTTCTGTACTTCATAAAGAAGCCAGAGAAAAAGAGTGTGTAATAAGCAAGAAAAGGGTCCCAGATCAGAAAGCCAGTCCCCAGTCCTCTGAGCTTGGACAAGTCACCTGTCCCTAAGCTTTGGTTTTCTGCATCTGTCAAATGAAAATAACCACCCTTTCCCTGCATGAAGGGCTGCACCTAATGGCCTCCAGAGCCCGCCAGCCCTATATCCTAAGAGGAAAATAATACATGCAGAAAGATCATAACAACTCTTTTTTTTTTAATCACATATGGTACCAGCCAGGAAATAGTGGATCCAAAATTCCATACTTTCTGGAGGTAGAAGGAAATATTTAGTGTTGTTATACAACAAAAAGCTACTCAGTGTGAAGGTCCCAAAGAAGACAACATTCCCAGTCTAGGAAGAAGATAACACAAAGCCAAAACAATTCACTTGGACAAGAGTTCTCACCACTTCCTCCCTGAGAAAAATACAGGACTGAAAAAGGGAACCACACCAGGTATTTTTTAATGTGTGCCTTACATGTGATTCCAGAATACTGGCAACTCAGTAATTCTCAATGCAACCTCTGTTGGCTTCATGAAGACCCATTTTCAAGGACCCTCACGTTACGTGAAAATGTAGCTCACCATATTTAACCAGCATCACAGAGCTGGTGCCCAGGTGACCTAAAGAGGACACGCAGTCCACATCCTCAAATTCTGACTCCACAAGCCTTAGTTCTTCCGCCTGCATCATGCTCCTGTGGCCTTTCAAATTCTAATGTTACGTATTTCATATTCTATTTGTAGACTGAGGTTGACTAATTTAGTAAATTTGCTTAACTTAGTAATTTGGAGGTATGCCAATTCAGGAACTTTCATACAAACCAAATGAAATGATATTCCCTTTTTAAACTCCTTTGTGTTTTTCTTTTAACACCTCAATGTGGTCTCACAGTCCAATCAAAATTTTGTATATTAATTCACCTACTTAGCATATGCCATTAAACATAACTTAAAATCCTAATGATTTTTAAACTCATTGAACAACCATACAGTCTACTCACAGACATGGCTTTTGATCAGAATAGTTTATTCTCATTTTGAAGACGAACCTAACAAAATTGACTATCTGGTTTCACAGCCCAAAATAAATTAGAAGCAACACATTAGAAAGAGAAGTTGTTGCTATAGACTGACTCACTGACATAAGCACGGAGAAGCAGCAAAACATATAAAAGGGAGAAACATGGAATCAACATGTTGGCCGTCTGAGGCCGCTGGGTGGAGAGGCACCACCAGCCCACGGCCTTCTGATCACTTGCATATGGTTGTAGTTACTGAACAATCCACAATTAATGCTCAAAACCATGCTCTTGAGTCAACAAAAAGGTTAAATTATGTTCTGTATGTTCTACTGACACTAATAGTGCACTGGGGGCCATTCCTGAAAAATGACTGCAAAGAAAAATATCAGAACTTAAAGAGTAGAGTTCAGGTATCTGGAAAACTCATTTAAAGTAACTTACCACATGCTAGGAAAATGGTCAATTTTTTAATAATTGAATAATAGTGGATATAATATTACTACAGTGATTTCCAGTCTGATTATTATTATATTTTATAGATATTTATATTATTTATGAATATTTTGTGGAATACCTGAAATCCATGAATGTATATTAATAGCCTATTTGCCTGTAAGTAAAACATCCGGCTGCCTCAGCATCTAAACAGAAGTAACGGAGAGGAGGAGCTTCAACATGGCGGAAGAGTAAGACACGGAGATCACCTTCCTCCCCATAGATACACCAGAAATACATCTAGACGTGGAACAAATCCTACAGAACACCTACTGAACGCTGGCAAAAGACCTCAGACCTCCCAAAAGGCAAGAAACTCCCCACGTACCTGGGTAGGGCAAAAGGAAAAAGAATAAACAGAGACAAAAGGATAGGGACGGGACCTGCACCAGTGGGAGGGAGCCGTGAAGGAGGAAAGGTTTCCACACACTAGGAAGCCCCTTCGCGGGCGGAGACTGCGGGTGGCAGAGGGGGGAGCTTCGGCGCTGCGGAGGAGAGCACAGCAACAGGGGTGCGAAGAGCAAAGCGGGGAGATTCCCGCACAGAGGATCAGGGCCGACCGGCACTCACCAGCCTGAGAGGCTTGTCTGCTCCCCCGCCGGGGCGGGCGGGGTTGGGAGCTGAGGCTCGGGCTTCGGTCTGAGCGCAGGGAGAGGACTGGGGTTGGCGGCGTAAACACAGCCTGCAGGGGGTTAGTGCGCCACGGCTGGCCGGGAGGGAGTCCGGGAAAAGGTCTGGGCCTGACGAAGAGGTAAGAGACTTTTTCTTACCTCTTTGTTTCCTGGTGCGCGAGGAGAGGGGATTCAGAGCGCTGCTTAAATGAGCTCCAGAGACGGGCGCGAGTCGCGGCTAAAAGCGCGGACCCAAGAGACGGGCAGGAGATGCTAAGGCTGCTGCTGCCGCCACCAAGAAGCCTCTGTGTGAGCACAGGTCACTATCCACACCTCCCTCCTGGGGAGCCTATGCGGCCCGCCACTGCCAGGGTCCCAGGATCAAGGAACAACTTCCCCAGGAGAACGCACGGCGCGCCTCACGCTGGTGCAACGTCATGCCGGCCTCTGCCGCCGCAGGCCTGCCCCGCACTCCATGCCCCTCCCTCCCCGCGGCCTGAGTGGGCCAGAGCCCCCGAATCAGCGGCTCCTTTAACCCCGTGCTGTCTGAGCGAAGAACAAACGCCCTCAGGCGACCTACACTCAGAGACGGGGCCAAATCCAAATCTGAACCCCAGGAGCTGTGCGAACAAAGAAGAGAAACGGAAATTTCTCCCAGCAGCCTCAGAAGCAGCGCATTAAATCTCCACAATCAACTTGATGTACCTGCATCTGTGGAACACCTGAAATGACAACGAATCATCCCAAAATGAGGAGGTGGACTTTGGGAGCAACTATTTATTTATTTATTTTTCCCTTTTTCTCTTTTAGTGAGTGTGTATGTGTATGCTTCTGTGTGTGGTTTTGTCTGTATAGCTTTGCTTTTACCATTTGTCCCAGGGTTCTGTCTGTCCATTTTTTTTTTTTAGTATAGCTTTTAGCACTTGTTATCATTGGTGAATCTGTTTTTTGGTTTGGTTGCTCTCTTCCTTCTTTCGTTCTTTTTTTGATAACTTAAAAATTTTTTTAAATAATTATTATTTAATTTTAATAATTTTATTTTACTTTATTTTAATAACTATTTTTATTTTACTTTATTTTAATAATTTTACCTTAAAATAAAGTTATTTATAAAATAACTTTATTTTATTTTACTTTATTTTATTTTATCTTCTTCTTTCTTTCTTTCTTTCTTTCTTTCGTTTCTCCCTTTTATTCTGAGCCGTGTGGATGACAGGGTCTTGGTGCTCCAGCCAGGAGTCAGGGTTGTGCCTCTGAGGTGGGAGAGCCAACTTCAGGACACTGGTCCACAAGAGACCTCCCAGCTCCACGTAATATCAAACGGCGAAAATCTCCCAGAGGTCTCCATATCAACACCAGCACCCAGCTCCACTCAAGGACCAGCAATCTAGAGTGCTGGACACCCTATGCCAAACAACTAGCAAGACAGGAACACAACCCCATCCATTAGCAGAGAGGCTGCCGAAAATCATAATAAGGCCACAGACACCCCAAAACACACCACCAGACGTGGACCTGCCCACCAGAAAGACAAGATCCAGCCTCATCCACCAGAACACAGGCACTAGTCCCCTCCACCAGGAAGCCTACACAACCCACTTAGCCACTGGGGACAGACACCAAAAACAACGGGAAATACGAACTTGCAGCCTGCAAAAAGGAGACCCCAAACACAGTAAGTTAAGCAAAATGAGAAGACAGAGAAACACACAACAGATGAAGGAGCAAGGCAAAAACCCACCAGACCTAACAAATGAAGAGGAAATAGGCAGTCTACCTGAAAAAGAATTCAGAATAATGATAGTAGAGATGATCCAAAATCTTGGAAATAGAATGGAGAAAATACAAGGAACGTTTAACAAGGACCTAGAAGAACTAAAGATGAAACAAACAATGATGAACAACACAATAAATGAAATTAAAAATTCTCTAGAAGGGATCAATAGCAGAATAACTGAGGTACAAGAACGGATAAGTGACCTGGAAGATAAAATAGTGGAAATAACTACTGCAGAGCAGAATAAAGAAAAAAGAATGAAAAGAATTGAGGACGGTCTCAGAGACCTCTGGGACAACATTAAATGCACCAACATTCAAATTAGAGGGGTCCCAGAAGAAGAAGAGAAAAAGAAAAGGACTGAGAAAATATTTGAATAGATTATAGTTGAAAACTTCCCTAATATGGGAAAGGAAATAGTTAATCAAGTCCAAGAAGCACAGAGAGTTCTATACAGGATAAATCCAAGGAGAAACACGCCAAGACACATATTAATCAAACTATCAAAAATTAAATACAAAGAAAAAGTATTAAAAGCAGAAAGGGAAAAATAACACACAAGGGAATCCCCATAAGGTTAACAGCTGATCTTTCAGCAGAAACTCTGCAAGCAAGAAGGGAGTGGCAGGACATATTTAAAGTGAGGAAGGAGAAAAACCTACAACCAGGATTACCAGGCAAGGATCTCATTCAGATTTCATGGAGAAATTAAAACCTTTACAGACAAGCAAAAGATAAGAGAATTCAGCACCACCAAACCAACTTTACAACAAATGCTAAAGGAACTTCTGTAGGCAGGAAACACAAGAGAAGGAAAAGACCTACAATAACAAACCCAAAACAATTAAGAAAATGGGAATAGGAACATACATATCAATAATTACCTTAAATGTAAATAGATTAAATGCTCCAACCAAAAGACATAGAGTGGCTGGATGGATACAAAAACAAGACCCATATATTTGCTGTCTACAAGAGACCCACTTCAGACATAGGGACACATACAGACTGAAAGTGAGGGGATGGGAAAAGATATTCCATACAAATAGAAATCAAAAGAAAGCTGACGTAGCAATTCTCATATCAGACAAAATAGATGTTAAAACAAAAACTATTATAAGAGACAAAGAAGGACACTATATAATGATCAAGGGATCAATCCAAGAAGAAGATATAACAATTGTAAATATTTATGCACCCAACTTAGGAGCACCTCAATACGTAAGGCAAATACTAACAGCCATAAAAGGGGAAATTGACAGTAACACAATCATAGTAGGGGACTTTAACGCCCCACTTTCACCAATGGACAGATCATCCAAAATGAAAATAAGTAAGGAAACACAAGCTTTAAATGATACCTTAAACAAGATGGAGTTAATTGATATTTATAGGACATTCCATCCAAAAACAACACAATACACATTCTTCTCAAGTGCTCATGGAACATTCTCCAGGATAGATCATATCTTGGGTCACAAATCAAGCCTTGGCAAATCTAAGAAAATTGAAATTGTATCAAGTATCTTTTCCGACCACACACTATGAGACTAGATATCAATTACAGGGAAAAAAAATCTGTAAAAATTACGAACACAGAGGCTAAACAATACAATACTTAATAACCAAGAGATCACTGAAGAAATCAAAGAGGAAATAAATACCTACAAACAAATGACAATGAAAACACGACGACCCAAAACTTACGGGAAGAAACAACCTAACCTTACAACTAAAGCAATTAGAGAAAGAAGAACAAAAAAAAAACCAAAGTTGGCTGAAGGAAAGAAGTCATAAAAATTAGATCAGAAATAAATGAAAAAGAAATGAGGAAATGATAGCAAAGATCAATAAAACTAAAAGCTGGTTCTTTGAGAAGATAAACAAATTTGATAAGCCATTAGCGAGACTCATCAAGAAAAACGGAGAAGACTCAAATCAATAGAATTAGAAATGAAAAAGGAGAAGTAACAACTGACACTGCAGAAATACAAAGGGTTATGAGAGATTACTACAAGCAACTATATGCCAATAAAATGGACAACCTGGAAGAAATGGACAAATTCTAAGAAATGCACAACCCTCTGAGACTGAACCAGGAAGAAACAGAAAATATGAATAGACCAATCACAAGCACTGAAATTGAGACTGTGATTAAAAATCTTCCAGCAAACAAAAGCCCAGGACCAGACGGCTTCACAGGCGAATTCTATCACACATTTAGAGAAGAGCTAACACCTATCCTTCTCAAACTCTTCCAAAATATAGCAGAGGGAGGAACACTCCCAAATTCCTTCTACGAGGCCACCATCACCTTGATACCAAAACCAGACAAGGATGTCACAAAGAAAGAAAACTACATGCCAATATCACTCATGAACATAGATGCAAAAATCCTCAACAAAATAAGAGCAAACAGAATCCAACAGCACATTAAAAGGATCATACATCATGATCAAGTGGGGTTTATTCCAGGAATGCAAGGATTCTTCAATATATGCAAATCTATCAATGTGATAAACCATATTAAAAAACTGAAGGAGAAAAACCATATAATCATCTCAATAGATGCAGAGAAAGCTTCTGACAAAATTCAACACCAATTTATGATAAAAACCCCGCAGAAAGTAGGCATAGAGGGAACTTTCCTCAACATAATAAAGGCCATATATGACAAACCCACAGCCAACATCATCCTCAATGGTGAAAAACTGAAAGCATTTCCACTAAGATCAGGAAAAAGACAAGGTTGCCCACTCTCACCATTGTTATTCAACATAGTTTTGGAAGTTTTAGCCACAGCAATCAGAGAAGAAAAGGAAATAAAAGGAATCCAAATCGGAAAAGAAGAAGTAAAGCTGTCACTGTTTGCAGAAGACATGATACTATACACAGAGAATCCTAAAGATGCTACCAGAAAACTACTAGAGCTAATCAATGAACTTGGTAAAGTAGCAGGATACAAAACGAATGCACAGAAATCTCTGGCATTCCTATATACTAATGATGAAAAATCTAAAATTGAAATCAAGAAAACACTCCCATTTACCATTGCAACAAAGAGAATAAAATATCTAGGAATAAACCTACCTAAGGAGACAAAAGGCCTGTATGCAGAAAATGATAAGACACTGATGAAAGAAATTAAAGATGATACAAATAGATGGAGAGATATACCATGTTCTTGGATTGGAAGAATCAACATTGTGAAAATGACTCTGCTACCCAAAGCAATCTATAGATTCAATGCAATCCCTATCAAACTACCACTGGCATTTTTCACAGACCTAGAACAAAAAATTTCGCAATTTGTATGGAAACACAAAAGACCCCGAATAGCCAAAGCAATCTTGAGAACAAAAAAAGGAGTTGGAGGAATCAGGCTCCCTGACTTCAGACTATACTACAAAGCTACAGTAATCAAGACAGTATGGTACTGGCACAAAAACAGAAAGATGGATCAATGGAACAGAATAGAAAGCCCAGAGATAATCCCACACACATATGGACACCTTATCTTTGATAAAGGTGGCAGGAATGTACAGTGGAGAAAGGACAGCCTCTTCAATAAGTGGTGCTGGGAAAACTGGACAGATACATGTAACAGTATGAGATTAGATCACTTCCTAACACCATACACAAAAATAAGGTCAAAATGGATTAAAGACCTAAATGTAAGGCCAGAAACTATCAAACTCTTAGAGGAAAACATAGGCAGAACACTCTATGACATAAATCACAGCAAGATCCTTTCTGACCCACCTCCTAGAGTAATGGAAATAAAAACAAAAATAAACAAATGGGACCTAATGAAACTTCAAAGCTTTTGCACAGCAAAGGAAACCATAAACAAGACCACAAGACAACCCTCAGAATGGGAGAAAATATTTGCAAATGAAGCAACCGACAAAGGATTAATCTCCAAAATTTACAAGCAGCTCATGCAGCTCAATATCAAAAAAACAAACAACCCAATCCAAAAATGGGCAGAAGACCTAAATAGACATTTCTCCAAAGAAGATATACAGACTGCCAACAAACACATGAAAGGATGCTCAACATCATTAATCATTAGAGAAATGCAAGTCAAAACTACAATGAGATATCATCTCACACCAGTCAGAATGGCCATCATCAAAAAATCTAGAAACAATAAATGCTGGAGAGGGTGTGGAGAAAAGGGAACACTCTTGCACTGCTGGTGGGAATGTGAATTGGTTCAGCCACTATGGAGAACAGTATGGAGGTTCCTTAAAAAACTACAAACAGAACTACCATATGACCCAGCAATCCCACTACTGGGCATATACCCTGAGAAAACCAAAATTCAAAAAGAGTCATGTACCAAAATGTTCACTGCAGCTCTATTTACAATAGCCCGGAGATGGAAACAACCTAAGTGCCCATCATCGGATGAATGGATAAAGAAGATGTGGCACATATATACGATGGAATATTACTCAGCCATAAAAAGAAACGGAACTGAGCTATTTGTAATGAGGTGGATAGACCTAGAGTCTGTCATACAGTGTGAAGTAAGTCAGAAAGAAAAAGACAAATACTGTATGCTAACACATATATACGGAATTTAAGAAGAAAAAAAAATGTCATGAAGAACCTAGGGGTTAAGACAGGAATAAAGACACAGACCTACTGGAGAATGGACTTGAGGATATGGGGAGGGGGAAGGGTAAGCTGTGACAAAGCGAGAGAGAGTCATGGACATATACACACTAACAAACGTAAGGTAGATAGCTAGTGGGAAGCAGCCGTATGGCACAGGGATATCGGCTTGGTGCTTTGTGACCGCCTGGAGGGGTGGGATAGGGAGGGTGGGGGGGAGGGAGACGCAAGAGGGAAGAGATATGGGGACATATGTATATGTATAACCGATTCACTTTGTTATAAAGCAGAAACTAACACACCATTGTAAAGCAATCATACCCCAATAAAGATGTTAAAAAAAAAAAAGCGCAGGACCAGATGGCTTCACAGGCGAATTCTATCAAACATTTAGAGAAGAGCTAACACCTATCCTTCTCAAACTCTTCCAAAACATAGAAGAGAGAGGAACACTCCCAAACTCATTCTATGAGACCACCACCACCCTGATAACAAAACCAGACAAGGATGTCACAAAGAAAGAAAACTACATGCCAATATCACTAATGAATATTCATGCAAAAATCCTCAACAAAGTACTAGCAAACAGAATCCAACAGCACATTAAATGGATCATATACCATGATCAAGTGGGGTTTATCCGAGGAATGCAAGGATTCTTCAATATATGCAAATCAATCAGTGTGATAAACCATATTAACAAATTGAAGGAGAAAAACCATATAATCATCTCAAAAGATGCAGAGAAAGCTTTCAACAAAATTCAACACCCGTTTATGATAAAAACCCTCCAGAAAGTAGGCATAGAGGGAACTTTCCTCAACATAATAAAGGCCATATATGAAAAACCCACAGCCAACATCGTCCTCAGTGGTGAAAAGCTGAAACCGTTTCACTAAGATCAGAAGCAAGACAAGGTTGCCCACTCTCACCATTGTTATTCAACATAGTTTTGGAAGTTTTAGCCACAGCAATCAGAGAAGAAAAAGAAATAAAAGGAATCCAAATCAGAAAAGAAGAAGTAAAGCTGTCACTGTTTGCAGATGACATGATGCTATACACACAGAATCCTTAAAATGCCACCAGAAAACTACTAGAGCTAATCAATGAATTTGGTAAAGTAGCAGGATACAAAGTTAATGCACAGAAATCTCTGGCATTCCTATACACTAATGATGAAAAATCTGAAAGTGAAATTAAGAAAACACTCCAATTTACCATTGCAACAAAAAGAATAAAATATCTAGGAATAACCTTACCTAAGGAGACAAAAGACCTGTAAGCAGAAAATGATAAGACACTGATGAAAGAAATTAAAGATGATACAAATAGATGGAGAGATATACCATGTTCTTGGATTGGAAGAATCAACATTGTGAAAATGACTCTGCTACCCAAAGCAATCTACAGATTCAGTGCAATCCCTATCAAACTACCACTGGCATTTTCCACAGAACTAGAACAAAAAATTTCGCAATTTGTATGGAAACACAAAAGACCCCGAATAGCCAAAGCAATCTTGAGAAAGAGAAATCGAGCTGGAGGAATCAGGCTTCCTGACTTCAGACTATACTACAAAGCTACAATAATCAAGACAGTATGGTACTGGCACAAAAACAGAAATATAGATCAATGGAACAGAATAGAAAGCCCAGAGATAATCCCACGCACATATGGTCACCTTCTGTTGGATAAAGGAGGCAAGAATATACAGTGGAGAAAAGAAAGCCTCTTCAATAAGTGGTGCTGGGAAAATTGGATAGGTACATGTAAAAGAATGAAATTAGAACACTCCCTAACACCATACACAAAACTAACTCAAAATGGATTAAAGACCTAAATGTAAGGTCAGACACTATCAAACTCTTAGAGGAAAACATAGGCAGAACACTCTATGACATAAATCACAGCAACATCCTTTTTGACCCACCTCCTAGAGTAATGGAAATAAAAATAAAAATAAACAAATGGGACCTAATGAAACTTAAAAGCTTTTGCACAGCAAAGGAAACCATAAACAAGACCAAAGACAACCCTCAGAATGGGAGAAAGTATTTGCAAATGAAGCAACTGACAAAGGATTAATCTCCAAAATTTACAAGCAGCTCATACAGCCCAATATCAAAAAAGCAAACAACCCCATCCAAAAATGGGCAGAAGACCTAAATAGACATTTCTCCAAAGAAGATATACAGACTGCCGACAAACACATGAAAGAATGCTCAACATCATTAATCATTAGAGAAATGCAAATCAAAACTACAATGATATATAATGTCACACCAGTCAGAATGGCCATCATCAAAAAATCTACAAACAGTAAATGCTGGAGAGGGTGTGGAGAAAAGGGAACCCTCTTGCACTGTTGGTGGGAATGTAAATTGATACAGCCACTATGGAGAACAGTATGGAGGTTCCTTAAAAAACTAAAAATAGAACCACCATACAACCCAGCAATCCCACTACTGGGCATACATCCTAAGAAAACCATAATTCAAAAAGAGTCATGTACCAAAATGATCATTGCAGCTCTATTTACAATAGGCAGGACATGGAAGCAACCTAAGTGTCCATCAACAGATGAATGGATAAAGAAGATGTGGCACATATATACTATGGAATATTACTCAGCCATAAAGAGAATGAAACTGAGTTATTTATAGTGAGGTGGATGGACCTAGAGTCTGTCATACAGAGTGAAGTTAGTCAGAAAGAGAAAAACGATATATATGCTGACACATATATATGGCGTCTAAAAAAAAAAAAATTGTCATGAAGAACCTAGGGGCAAGACGGGAATAAAGACACAGACCTACTAGAGAATGGACTTGAGGATACGGGGAGGGGGAAGTGTAAGCTCAGACAAAGTGAGACAGTGGCATGGACATATATACACTACCAAATGTAAAACAGATAGCTAGTGGGAAGCAGCCACATAGTACAGGGAGATCAGCTCCGTGCTTTGTGACCACCTAGAGGGGTGGGACAGGGAGGGTGGGAGGGAGGGAGATGCAAGAGGGAAGAGATACGGGGACATATGTATATGTATAACCGATTCACTTTGTTATAAAGCAGAAACTAACAGAAAAATAAAATGTGTACTATTAAAACGATATTACTTTAAAAAAAAGTAAAGGAAAAAATTATATATGTGTATATATATATTTATATGTAACTATATATAACTATATATATATGTATACATTTACAAACTTTATTCTGCAGGAAAATCACAAGATTACCTTCAGGATCTTTTCTAGGCAACTATGCATACATAAAAATTAAGGACAGTAAGGCAGCTATTATTACCCTGTGCCGAACTTTTCCTCTGAAGAGAATGGCACAACTAGCCCAGGTCACATATAAGAGCACTGAGACCCACAGAGGTGAAATAACTTGCACAGGTTTTCAGAGTTGGGGAATGATAAAGTCAAAAGTCAAACCCTGATCTCTCATTCTCAAAACCTGTCCTCCTAACCACCATGGAATGAATCAATGACAAAAGTAGAAACAAAAACATGTGGGGGAGAAAACTCATCCAAAGCAATCAAAACAATGAAGAAAAATCAGGAGTCCTATGGTCATCCCTGAGATCACTGCCACATCAGAGCATCGTAAGGTATCTAAGTTATGTTCATAATATAAATTTTAAAATTTACATAATAACAGCTAACATTTACTGTGTGCTTAGTGCATACCAGGCACTTGACAAATATTAACTCATTTAATCCTCCCAATGTACCTACCAGGGAAACACTATCATTATTCCCATTTCACAGACCAGGAAGAAACTGAGGTCAAGTGGTTTGACAACTTGCCAAGGGAACACAGCTACAAGTGATAAAACAAAATTGGAAGCCAGGAAGTGTCCAGAGCCTGAGGTTTTAACTGTGTAACACTGACATATTCCTTACATTATCCACTATTTACACAATGGCTAGGAAGCGTGGAACACAATTTAGAAACTGACACTAACAAAGAATGCTTTGATAGTTAAGGAGGAAAGCTTCATTTATCTGGGAATTTCATTTTGTAGAAATGCCCACTTCTCAACATTGTTAGGTCACTTTTTTACAGTTTGAGTCCCAAACTCCTTTTTCCCACTCTTCTGAAAATTCCAATCTTGAAGATTCAAAGCATACTTTTTAAGTAAGTAAATAAAATAAAATCTTTTTTAAATACCTTGAAAAAAAAGGAAAAAAATGTTTAAATGTCCATTAACCATTTAAGGAATGCCTCTGACCCCTGAAGTTGACTGGCACTACGTATGATTTCTCTAATTATAATGAGGGCAAGAAGTATACCTTTAATCGGCTTCAAAATATATACCACACAACTGTGAGTTTTCACGGTTAAGGCATCAGTGGTAACAACATAATCCTTAGTCACAATGCTCGAATATTAAAACTGAATCAAACTCAGGGGCTTTCTACCTAATCTGTATTTCATATACGCAAACAAATATATTTAAATCTTCCTCCCAAAAGTTTTAATCAAAAAAACATCAAAGTGATTTTGAAATTTGCTGAAGTTTTAATGAGGTAAAAACAGATAAACTTCCCATACCTTGATTTGCAATAATGTTACTCAGAAATGAGTGATCTGATCATTTCTGGATGTATCCACACAGCCTTTGGAGGTCCCCATGGTTTTAATGACTTGCTATTCAGGGTGAAGTTACTCACAAAGGACAAGCCTAATTTGTGCTCACTCAAAGGACAGCCCCACCGGGATACTATCAAACCCTCAAGGGGCCGAGTGAAAGAAAAGTACCCCAGGTCTTTGAAGTCTTGAAGGTCACAGCTGGAGGAGTTGTGGACGTGGACAATCTGCGAAAAGCTGCAGCTGAAACAGGGACAGATGTTTACAGAACACCTGCATGTATTTTATTGAAAGAATGGAAGGATGAATGAATGGGGACCCAATGCTGCTGATGGTTTCAAACGTGGGACACTTTAAAACCTTACCCTCTCCTTCAGCATCTTTGAAGAAAATATAATACGAAAATAGGAATTACTGATCATAATTTTACATTGGTTATTAGCAATTAACAGTTAATTCTCAGCAGTCTAATCACTAGGTGGTCTTTCATGAAGGTTTCTTAGAAATGACAGCAATACTGCTAGACATACTGTGTTTGCTTGTTCTGCATTTGGCAGGTTAATCTGGTCTGAAAGAAGAGAATCAGGTTTTAAACAAGAAAAGTGGCCCACGTTTTGAAATCTGTCCCTCTTGGCTTCAAGTCCTGCCCCTGTGCCTTTCTAGCTGTAAAATGCAAGGCAAGTTTCCTATGTCTCTAAGCCTTAAAATATAGCTAATCCCAGAATGCAACTCATAAGGTTGTTTGGGATTGCTTAAGAGAGTGCATAAAAGGCACCTAGCAGGGCTTCCCTGGTGGCGCAGTGGTTGAGAGTCCGCCTGCCGATGCAGGGGACACGGGTTTGGACTGGGCCCGTGAGCCATGGCCGCTGAGTCTGCGCGTCTGGAGCCTGTGCTCCGCAACGGGAAAGGCCACAGTAAGAGGCCCGCATACTGCAAAAAAAAAAAAAAAAAAAAAAAAAAAAGGCACCTAACAGAGTGCAGGTACAGAGGAAATACTTAAGTATGTCAGCCAGCATTAACATTATCTTGAATTCTAAGGATGCATGGATTCAACGGCAATGAGTTTATGGATAAGTAACTTTCTTTTCTAGTCTCTTGTCCCATGGGTCATTCTCAGCCTGCTCTGCTAGTCCATCCTCACCATTGTTTTTGAATAAGGAAAAACCTTGTGAGATTATGTAATTGAGGGTACTTTTATTATTAGGAAACTGAGAGGAAGAGAAAAATCACCAGGGTGCAGTTTCTTCACACGTGAGAAAGCAGGTTCATGGCACTAATATGGGACTTTGTTCTCAACTAAAGTGACTCAGGTGGAGAAGCACAGGCTTGCCAGCCCTCTGGGGCCTGAATGGGGGTGAGAGAAGGGCATTGCTCCCAAGAGACTCAACGAATAGAAAATAATGGAAAAGGAATAATTCCAAAAGCAATTAAGAAACTGTCAACAGGAAGGATTGAGCAAAACCAGACCTTAACATTACCATTTCATTTTTTTCATGTATCTTTTTGGCTCAAATGACTTTCATATCAGAATGATAATTATGGATATCACTACACTCCACACACTGGCCTCACCATTGACAGTCTCCTTGCCCCAACCCTGGCCTCACCATTGACAGTCTCCTTGCCCCTCACCATTGACAGTCTCCTTGCCCTATCTTTTTGGCTCAAATGACTTTCATATCAGAATGATAATTATGGATATCACTACACTCCACACACTGGCCTCACCATTGACAGTCTCCTTGCCCCAACCAATTAAATGCCATCCGTTCAGTTTCAGCCATCAGCATCCTTTCCAAAAAGGGCTCATGTCAATCATCCTACTATGTGTGATGAAATAAGGCACAGAATCGAGGCAGAAGTATCCCTCTATGGTGCTGGGTGCTTGGTGTCTTCCGGAGATACGCACTGTTCTCTTTAGCTTTCCTGGCAGAGATCCCTGCATAATCCTGGGAGAAATACCAACCTTGTGCTCTGATGGGGCACTGGTCCCTTGAGAAGTGTTATGGGCTGAATTGTGTTCCCCCAAAATTCATAAGTCGAAGTCCCAACCCCCAGTACTTCAGAATGAAACCGTATTTGGAGATAAGGTCTCTAAAGAAGTGATGAAGTTAAAATGAGATTGTTAGGGTGGGGCCCTAATCCAATAGGACTGGTCTCCTTATAAGAAAACAAAGAGACACCAGGGATGTGGGTGCACAGAGGAAAGACCAGTAAGGATACAGCCAGAAGGTGGTCCACTGTGAGCCAAGAGACAGGTCTCAGCAGAAAGCAAACCTGCCAACACCTTACTCTTGGACTTCCAGCCTCCAGAACTGTAAGAAACAAATCTCTGACATTTAAGCTACCCAGTCTGTGGTATTTTGTTATGGCAGCCCTAGCAGACCAATACATGAAGGTTCTATGAGTTTCCAACAATAAGCAAACTCCTTAACGACCACAAGACTAAGTGCTTTTACTAAGTGTTTTAGTATCACAGATATTAAAACAAAAGTGATAAATGTAACTCCATGAATATGTGTGGCATGAGAATTTACTGCAATAACTTTCTAATGCCTCTCCTCACGGTCAGGCTTTTCCCCACTTCAGTATAACACTGTCGAGATAAAATCTTCCCAAAGCACAGTCTTGAAAATTTCTGCTCAAAAACTTCCACGGGCTTCTCGTTGCCAACCACATGAGACTCCCATGCAAGGCCCTGGAGACTCTGGCCCCAACACTACCTTTCCAGCCACGCCTACTACAACACTCCCTACTCTTCCCGCATCCTCCAACAGGACTGCCTGCTGCCACCCGGTCACCCCTGGACTTGCCCTTACTCCTTGCCTTTCTTTCTTTATTTGTTTCTTAACCTGGAACCCATGGACCTCTACAGCTCAGAAGGCTCCAAAGGGTCTAAGAATCCACTGAAGTTGTATATGCAGACATTCCTGTGTCTCTACATATGAGCATTCTTCCAGAAAGAGAGCCCGTAATTCTCATCCGATTTTCAAAGAAATCGACGAAGTTGAATTTAACCTGAGCCTATGGTCCTGGAAAACAGTGATGGCTGAGAAACTTCCAGGAAACTCCTTACAGCAACGAGCCACCTTCCACATATGACTTAAATCTAACACTCGCCAATGACAAGGCCAGACACAGACCCTCCAAATTCCCATTCTTTGTCTCATAAATGATAGCTGAACTGAACTGTCCCCACCGACCAATCTGAACAAAATCTGCTAACCTGACTTGACCAAACTCTAATCAGGCTTTCTCCCCTGCAAACCTTTGAACTCGGATCCATCCTCAGCCTGAGCCAGCATCAGAATACAGAGCGACCTCTTTAAGGGCCCCTAACTACAAGGTTATGGGCTGAACTGTGTTCCCCTATTTGAAGTCCAAATCCCCAGGACCTCAGCATGGGATCTTATTTGGAAACAGGGTCTTTGTGGATATAATTAGATAAAATGAGGTCACACTAATTAGTGTGGGCCCTGATCCAATATGACTGGCAAACTTACCAGAAGAGGAAACACCCAGACACCCAGGGAGAACACCGTGTGAAGACAGAGGCAGACGCTGGAGTGAGGCATCTATAAGCCAAGGAGGGCCAAGGCCTGCCAGCCACAACCGAAAGCCAGGACAGAGGCATGGGGAGGAGTCTCCCTCGGGGCCTCCGGAAGGAACCAACCCTGCCGATGCCTTGATTTTGGACGTCTAGCCTCCTGAACTGTGAGAATAAATTTCTACCGTTTGAACGCATCTGGTTTGTGGTACTTCGTTACAGCAGCCCCAGCAAATTAATACAGAAAAAAAAAAAAGAAAAAAGAGCTGTTCCACTGCCAGATGAGTCTACCTGTGAATGCTACCCCTGTACATACAGTCCTTCTAGCCCTGTCTGCTCCCTGTGTAGCCCCTTTCTGCCTGCCCTTTGAGACGTCTGCTGAGCTTACAGTCAGCACATTCTCCCTATTACAAAAGCCGCCTCCTCTTATGCAATAGCTCCCCTTCTCGGCCGCAATAGCCCTTTCCAATGAAGCCTCTCCTTACCTAAGCCCAGGTTTGTTTTTTACCTGACAAGCTCTTCGGTCCCTAACTGGTTAAGAAACGAGTCTCCATCCTCCCTCCCTGCAAACTGCCTGAGGCCCAGCCATCCTGCAAGGCCATTTCCCCACACATCCTGTCTGCCTCCTCTCTCACCAGCAGAAAGGGGCAGGAGAACAATGTTAAAGGATTAACCAGTGGGTTCTCTACCCCCAAACCTCCTTGTATTCCAAGATCTCTGCCCCCAGCCCAGGCCTGAGCCACCCGCCCTTAGAGGAGGGCTGCTACCAGGGACAGAGAAAGGAGGTGCCGAATCGTGGTTTTCAGGTTTCAAAAACCACAATAGAGAAGAAGGCAGAAAACGCTGGACAGGTCTTGATCACTCTCCACCGCAGGTGACAGAAGGAGTCCGTGGACCAGGACGCGGAGACAGGCGCAGAGTTCCCTTCACTTGAGTGAGTGAAAGCAACTTTAGAATTCACTAAAGTTAATAGCTTTAGTGTTACTAGTGTCATGATTTAGTTGATTCTATCGATAACAGAAAATAATTGGGGAAAAACACACAAGTTGGGGATGCCAAGGTATTATTTGTTATACTGATTGCTCAACATTTTGATATTTGTAAATATCTCACATTTAAAATTAATTAGGAAAAGAGTAGTTACAAAAGGAGCCAATGTTCTCTCCCTAGTGGTTTAACAGAAACAAATCCAAATTCGAATTCTACTCGGCAGTATCATACAGTCTCACAGTGTGGAACCCTGTCATAAGGGAATAGCCATCACCTCTTCCAAAGGGCCGGGGGTGGGGGGAGTCTCGATTTTGGAGCATTTGAGAAATATCATTTTCCTAACTTTCAATTATGTAACAATAACATAAATAAACAGCAAACAGTGTGAGAGCTCACAGAAATCCTGACATTCTTCAATAAATTAAAAACACCTAGAATAAGCACAATGCTGAGACCCGTGGTGTATCACGTGGATTGCATGTAAATGCTAAGGTCTTTGAAGAATGCTTGAATTTATTTTTGTAAATGGCCTGTATAATCTCTTTACAACATTAGAAACACTATTAATCTCAGCACACCATTTTCTCATAAATTATACAAATATAAACTTCAGCTCCATCTGTATTTGGATCGCCATAATGAAGTCCAAATTAATCGTATCGCTGTCCCATCAGTCTGCGGTTCTACTCCAAGGAAGCAGGGGCTCTAAACTTCCCCTGATGTCAGATCCCCCCGGGAGCTGATACAGGCCCCTGGGCCCAGCATACCAGAATCTCTGGGGTGGGGACCAGACTCAGCATTTTTTTTTTTTTTTTTTTGCGGTACACGGGCCTCTCACTGCTGTGGCCTCTCCCGCTGCGGAGCACAGGCTCCAGACGCACAGGCTCAGTGGCCATGGTTCACGGGCCCAGCCGCTCCGCAGCATGTAGGATCTTCCCAGACCGGGGCACGAACCCGCATCCCTTGCATTGGCAGGTGGACTCTCAACCACTGCGCCACCAGGGAAGCCCCAGACCCAGCATCCTTAAAGCATCCCAAGTGGTTCCAGTGCGCAGCCCAGGGTAAGGATAACAACCCAGAGACACATCTCAGCTCAGTCAAGGCCTGGCTTGGAAGGTCGCCTTCATCAGAATCGCTTGGACTGTGTACCTAAAATGCAGGTTCCTGAATCCCACTTCAACCAACTAAATCCGACGCTCTAAGGGCGGTGCTTCAACAAGTCCCCACGGGTCCCCTCCCCGCCCCCATGCCAACGCCAGGGCTTCCAGTTTCCCGTTGTCCTCTGTAGAGGCCCAGCTCTTGGTCCCTCAGCTTTTAGCTATTAAAAGCTTCCTATTCACCTGGACATTGCACTGTTCACAGGATTTGCCCCCAATATACCTTCCCCTTTTCTAGCCTAGTTCGAATTCCTTTTTTAAGGTAGAATTTGCTTTTCATTTACTGTCAGAAAAGATCGTTTTCTTCCCATCAATCTCATCGTTACCCATGGAGACGAGATAAAACCTTGAAAATGGACCTTGACAGGCCGAAGGGAAGATAGGAAATCTGCAGGCTTCCTGCCCACCCTGCACCTCACCCTGTTGCATTCATTCGTCTCTAGGAAACAGACATTCCATTGCTAAAAGGCAACTCCTAAATGTTCAGTATTGTCCAGTATTGGGTGTTATCCATTAACCTGGTCCATCAGGTTTCACATGAATACCTAACAGCTCAGACAGGGCTTCACAGAATCACAGAGCTTCTAGGTTAGAACAGACTTTAGAAGTCTTTAAGCTCCAGCTCTCCAGCCATCCCAGCTGCTTCCCAAACGTGCTTCTGACAGTGTGTTAAAAGCCTCTAGAGGGACAGCAGAAAGCTGGTACTCACCTAGCTGTTCTTCCTGAGCACCTGGTAAAGAGGTGTGTCAGAAAAATGGAATAGCAGAGAAGGAAGGTACAAATGTAACAAAAGGGAAAGCACAAGCATAAGTCAGAAGCGAAGTTAAGGAAGAGAAAAAGCAGAAAAGTGGAGTAAACCATGAGAGACCTTACAGGTCCCCAAATCCTATGGTAGCAGCTCTGGTCTTTCATTGATGGAAAAGAACAATTCTGCAACAAGGGAATTTCTTGACTAGGACACCCTATGCTAGAAAACTATTACAAGAAGCCACAAGTCATTTCTCTTTTCAACAGGCTCTGATAATTTTTTCTCTTTGCACTAAAAAATAAAAAGACAAGAGTGTTTGAAGCAATACAATAAACTATTTTTTTAAGTTAACTAATGGCTTTAGGACATAAAAAAGAATGATGGACCTAGAGATTATCATACTAAGTGAAGTAAATCAGACAGAGAAAGACAAATATCATATGACAACACTTATATGTGGCAACTAAAATATGATACAAATGAACTTATCTACAAAACAGAAACAGACTCACAGACATAGAAAACAAACTTATGATTACCAAAAGGGAAAAAGGACGAGGGAATAAATTAGGAGTTTCGGATTAGCAGATATAAACTACTATACATGACATAAACAACAAGGACCTACTGTATCTGTATAGCACAGGAGACTATATTCAGTATCTTATAATAAACTATAAGAGAAAAGAATCTGAAAAATAATATATATGTATAACTGAATCACTTTGCTGTACACCAGCAACTAACACAACATTGTAAATCAACTATACTTCAACTAAAAAATAATAATAATGCACTTAAGAGACTTTCAAAACTTTTCTCCGTAACCAAAATACCCATACCTCTAGCAAATTAACAGGGCATAAAATAGTCCCTCTCTTAAATATAGCGGCGTGTCCTGATTTCACAAGAGCAGGTACATTTGCTGCACGCAGTCAGCACTTTCCACCAGTACTAAAATAACCTAAAATTGTTTTTCTCTCTGCATCTTTTAGGCTGTGACATTTAGCCCTCACTCCCAGGCAATCTTGACAGAGCCAGAGTTGAACTACATCACACTTTTGTATTTGTGTACATTTCTGTAGGCTACACAAAATTATCATTTCAAATCATGCCCCTTCATTTTATCCTGCTGAGGTTAGCTCAGTGTACTCTGAGACTCCAACTTCTATTACTCCCTTTTCAGTCCATTTCCTCAGCTTTCCAATATGTAAGCAAATCTCCTAAAGGCTTTCTATGTGAGGGTAAGAAATCCACTATTATTTCATTTTATTATATTATATTTTATTATATATGAGAATTCTCTAGGATGATGGCATTTCTTTAAAATAGACCCCTGAGCCCAAAGCTAAACAGAAATTGCAACCAAACCAAGAAACCCTGCTTCCTCCTGTAGTTCGTTTATTTTATTTTCATGGAAAGTCAGTGACGGCTGGGAGGGAGGAGTGGGGGAGGGGAGACCGAGTATGAATGATTGAATGCAGGCTGAGATCAGCCCTTATTCCTCCAAGGGTCCTTCTTTTCTCCATCGAATCCCACACTTTCTCTTTTAGTCCCCTGCTTCTCCCCTTATCGCCACTTCCTCCATCCTCACTGATATCAGACCTTATCAACCCAACCTCCTCCACAGATCACATAAAACAGGACTGCCTCAGCCAGAATGGACCACAGTCATTGTCAAAGGCTGGAAGACACAGGACATGGAGGGAGAGGAAGGGCTCAAAAGCCAGAGGCCAAGTCCACTTTCTGCGTAGGCAGGATTCAAACTCTAGGACCGACACGGAGCCTCTTCTCAGAAAGCTTACAGGTTCTAAGTTCAAATATGTTATCAGCAGAAAACATAAATTATTGAGGAAATGAATCTGACTTTGAATCGAGAGGAGAGCCTTTGGGGTATGCCAGGAACATTGTCCCCAGTGTGTAAAACAAGGTAAGTAAGGTTTGGAAGTGGGAACGCATAAAGTACCACTGAAGACCAGTAAAAGAATTCCAGCGGGTTAGACTAGAACAAGAGAGTTGAAACACTGCTGGAGATAAAAAGCTCGCAGGCTTGGGGAGGCTGGAAGAGCTATCCACTCTGTAACTTTGATGACAACGGCTGGACAAGAAGTTTCTGTTTACTCCAAGGGCTAAAAGGGAAATGCTGAGAGATGCAGAAACACATCATTCAAACCATTACATTCAACTCCATAAAATTGATCGGAAGCTAATATATATTTTGCGAGCTAAGCGAAATACGTATAGACTGGTTTTTTAAATTATATGCACAGGAGAGCTAGATAAAGCACAGTTTTAATAGTTTCTCCTATTTGCTTGTGCAGCCATTATTTAAGACCTTTTCTTTAGGCCTTTTAAAAAATCCAAATACATGACCAAAGCAGTTAGAGAGAATCAAGCCATTACAGAGAATCGATGTTCCTTTTATTGTAAAAGCCTAATGATAGGGAAGGAGCATACAGAAGCTAGAAAAGAGGAAGCATTTTCCTTTCCCACATTTGCCTGTTTGGGAAACAATACGAGCTTTCCACGTATGAAGGCAAATCAATAAATCCATACATTCAACAAAAAGCTGCTTGTTGTTATTAGCTATTTTAACTGATTCATCATAAAGTCTGGCCTTGTTCCCAGCTGTCTCTTTACTCCAAGTAAACACTGAGTAGTTCAAGAACTGAAACTGTCTTTGAATACAGTACATACATTTTCTGCACACTAAGAAAAAAGAGATCATGTAGAAATGTCCATTTGAGAATAAGAGAAAGCCCACCCGACTCAAGTCACCTTTTTAAAATATAAGAGGATTTTAGAGCTGACAGAACCACAGATCATCGAGATGACCCTATTATCAATCAGGTTAAAAAAACAGGTCACGAGGGTTTAAATAACTCACCCAAAATCCCAGAGCAGGCAATGCCTTTTTTCTTTTCACTAAAGCACACTTTCCCAATGAGTTTACCAGAATGTCTTTTTGTATGCAGAGTAAATCTTTCAGGTACCTCAACTTGGACTTACTTTGCCCTTCAAATTAGCCCCCAGAAACAAGGCCTGGTACCAAACTTAGACAGGGAACTAGTGATGCATCCATATGAACGCTTCTACTCTTTCAATTCTTTTCTGCACAAGTGCCTAGAGAGTGCGTATTGCAAATATACATATATACACATATACATTTACCTATTGCAAATATACATATATACATATATATAGTTACCTACTGCAAATATATATATATATATATATGCCCCCAAACTTCTAGGCTTCTACTTAGTTCCAAAGGAAATCAATTCTTAAATATTTAAAGCAAATAAACAGGTATTTACCACCTATTAACACCATGGAAGGAAGTAAAGACACAAAGATTACATGAATAAAGCCATGACTGATTAGAATGCCCTGTGGAAGAAAGAGGGCTGATGAATAGGTGATGCTTTATAGATGGCTCTTGTTTACTAAAAGTCAGGACATGAAGAAAACAAGCTGCAAACAGAAAGAAGACAAGTGGTGAGAAGGAGAAGAGAAGGAGAGCCATTCCAGGAGCCATTAATGAGCTGACATGCGCAGCAAGGTGTGAGCAGTGTGAGTAGGGAAGGAGAGAGAGTCTCTCACAGAAAAGGAAACAAAAGAACTAAGGGAAATGGAGAGAAGCAGGTGGCAGGGAGAAACTCCAGCATCTGGGAGGGGTTAGACACTGAAATTGCACGCAGTGGTGGTGAGATACGACAGTCTGTATCTTCCAAGATGGCGCAGTGATGGTTCCCAGCCAGCATCCTCTTCTGCAATGTGACCTCTCCTCTTTCCCATCAGGAGATGGAGTCTTTCTCTACATTCTTGAATGTGGAAGAGCCTATGGCTGCTTTGACCAATAGAGCAAGGTGGGAAGTAAGGTCACACCAATTCCAGGAAGGCTCTTACCTGGCCAAGTAGGTACTGCTTCCTGCCTTTTGGAAGGCAACCACCATGTTCAAAAGAAGACTCTCCGGAAACCACCGTACCATGAGAAGCCTAAACCACATGGAGACACCATAAAGCACAACACCTCAAGGTTGGAGGTGGAGGGGGAAGGGGAAACAAGCTGAGAGCACCGAGGCACCAGACTTATGTGGAAAGAAGCCATCTTAGCAGTGGACCTCAGCCCCAGGGACTCCAAGTGACACCTCACGGATCCGAGACAAATTCCTCAGCAGAGCCCTTCCTGAATTCCCAACCCACAAAATCCTGAGCAAAATAAATTGGCAGTTTCAAGCAAGTAAATTTTGGAGTAATTGGCTACACAAAAATAGATACCCAAAATACTGAGAGTACCATAGTAACAAGTCAAGTCTTACAGAGAAGCAATTTTCAACAGATTTTGAACTGCTGGATGTTTTGTCCAAAAGATACCTTATTTGGAACCCAAAGATATAAAACAGAAAAAAAAAAAACAGAGGCGCTCTGATTTAGGGGGGCAAGGTGGCAGGAGCCCCAGGAGCTCTGCACTGTAGTGCAGTATGATCCTAAAACTAATGCATTCTGAATGTCAGCTCCAGAAAGAGGACCCACCACACTCGTGCAAGAAGCCTTGACTGTGACCCAGCTCACCAAGGCAGCACCCAGATGCAGGTGGAAAGCCCTTAATCTTGGCCTCCACAGCCAGAAGGAGCCTGGTTCTAATAGTAGGTGAGAGTCAGAAAAAGATACTGCCCTTTGACTAGCCCCTTCCCCTGTCTCGGGGTCTGACCACTGACTCATCCAACTCCCATTTGGCATGATTCCTCGGACTTATTTTCAAATCATCTTAACAGTCTTTAAAAGATCCCAGCAATCCCTCACCCTGCTTCTTCCCCTTACTCTTTTTTGCTCTCATAAGGGAAGGGAGGAAAAGAAATGGAAAATTGTTTTGCATGGTTTTCCATGGTAGTTGGGTGACTGGACTCTGAATCCAAACTCTCTAGATTTCTGTCCTAGTTTTACCAGTCACTAGCTGGGCCGCTGGGCCTCCATTTTCTAAGCTGTAAGATGCGTGTGATAATAACAGAACCCTGCTCATAGAATTGATGCAATACTTAAATGTGTAATATGTGATAGTCAGGGCTCAATAAATGTTAGGTCATGATTATTATCCTAACTAAAGCTTACAGCTTTCCAATATTCTAGTACGGAGAATGTTGTAGGTAACACCTGAGCTGTACCATAGATAATTACGCTTACATAAAGTACAAGAGTCTTTACACGTTATTAATAGTCTTTCAAAGATTTATTTACATTTTGCTGAGGAGGACTTACTAAGGTGACTCAACAGCACTGCAATCACCATACCAAGGCCTCACTGGGTGGAAACGCTAAGGGGAGTTTTCGGAATTGTTGTCTCTACTGGGGTCAATCAAGTTAGCAACACCAGGGCACCGGTTTAGAAGAGCCAGCCCTTAAAGGACCCTCAAGCAATACATGGAGTCTAGTGTAGCAGAGAGACAGAGAGCTTCCCGTCCTTCCAAACTGAAAGTCTTCCTAGATAAGAAGACCTGGAAAATGGCAAACAAAGCAAAATGTCTGTGGAAAGCAACACAGGGTTGATTCATTTTCCCTGTATCACAGCAAAGCTAAGGAAAAGATGTTCATGTTTGAAAACTCTGAGTTGGACATTCTGGGAGAGCACCCAGAAATGCAGCGAGGTGGCGTTCGAATTGTCTCTGTGTTCACACCTGTGGGTGCCCTGATCTCTGATATATCCGTCTTCAAAGCAACGTTTATTGTTGTTGCTTCTTGAGGGACTTGGACATTTTTAGAAAGGGTGACAAAAAAGTATCAAACATGACATTGTAAGGTTATTATAGCTGTAGAAAATATGTCTCAGGTCAAGAGACTACAGAATTTGTGCCTGTTTTAGCAGTCTCATTTGTGAGCACAATCTATTATCCCTGATAATTTTCCGAAGTTTATTTGGACAAGGTTTGTGCACCTTCTTTCAACAGGCGACCACTTAACAAGCACACTGAACTCCAGCAGAATTCATTCATTCTGTCAACACCGACTATACCAGGGGACCCTAGTAGTGTTATAGACTCCCAGAAAGTAAAATCTTCTGACCAGATGTTTAAAATAGTCTCCTTTACTTGTGGCACATAGATTGAAAGCTAATATATCACAGGAGAAACACTTTTTATCGATAGCACCTTCTTTTCATACCTGCAGGGAAAAAATCATTGAAAGCTATTGGCTTGCCTGGAAAAGAAAGACCAACTAATTTATGACCAGGGTTTATTCCCAGTGACAGTATCTGGTGGTGACAGGAACATCCCGACCATCTCCTTCCTCCCAGTACTTGCCTGGAACAGAAGCCAACAGGGGCACGCTTCCCTCAAGTCATAAGCTCTGCCTTCTACGTACTTTGTGCCCCCCAACTCTCTCTGAAATTTAGAAATGCTATTTAAATACAGAAGAAGAATGTCTGGAAGAAGACACTTCAAACTACCAATAAGACTTTCTTGGTGAGTGAAATAGATAAGAAGAAAGGAAAATGAGGGAATTCTTACTTTGTGTACTTCTGCATACTGAACATTTTTGTCTTCATAACTAAAAAATAACTAAATAATTACCGAAACTTTCTGGACTCTGATTTTTCTCACCTGAAAGATGACAAGAGCAGACCATAACTAAATGATATGAAAACATTGCTTCCAGCTCTTAAATCCTGTGAGATCAAAAATGCTCCCCACACAGCGACTTACCAGGACTTACATTTCCACATCTTAGTGAAAAGGCAAAGAAGAAAAACAGAAGTCGCTTAATCTCTCAGTGACTCGGTTTCCTCATCTGCAAAATGGGAATAATAACAGCATCTACCTCATAGGGTTGTTTTAGAATTAAATTAGCTAAGAAAAATAACTGGCAAAAGACATCAGATGTCAGCTAGGATTATTTTTATTATTGTCATAATTATTGATTCTATATCAAGCAATAAAATATTTCTGCCAGTATTTTCCCTAACCCTACTAATATAAGCACTGTAGAATATTTTGAGCTAAAATAAATTATTCTGTCAAAATATAGCTATGATTAAGTATATCCCTCTGATTAAAATGTTAGCACCAAAGGCAGTGCCACGTTGAACACAAGATAGTGATTTTAGCGGACAAGGATGAAAAGTCAAACATTGCATCATTTCAATACCAATGAAATAGTAAAGAAAGCATTCCAACCTCCAAGGAGTTCTGGAAGAAGAGCTCCTACAGAAGGCTGTGCAAATTCAAAGTTACTCATGTTTTCTATCAACATTTTACAAAACACTGAGTAGGAGATTCTGACACAGACATTCTAAAGCTAAATAAACGCTAACTATAATACAGCACTTGCATACTAAACATCCAGCAGCTCACAAAGCAAATCTGGAACTGAGACTGGAATGAAGCATCTGAAGAACTCAATTCCACAAACATGTACCAAGACTCATCTCCTTGATAAAGGACTAATAGATGTCTGTTCTTCCAAAATTAATATGCATATTTCACTCATGTACAATCAAAACTCAAGCAGAATTTTTTGGGATGTGGGGTAGGGGCAACTCACTGAACAATTATAATTTTCATATAAAAAGTGAGGAGGGGGCTTCCCTGGTGGCGCAGTGGTTAGGAGTCCACCTGCCGATGCAGGGGACGCGGGTTCGTGCCCCGGCCCGGGAGGATCCCGCATGCCGCGGAACGGCTGGGCCTGTGAGCCATGGCCGCTGGGCCTGCGCATCCGGAGCCTGTGCTCCGCAGTGGGAGAGGCTGCGGCCGTGAGAAGCCCGCGTACCGCAAAAAAAAAAAAAAAAAGTGAGGAGGACAGAACACATATATAGGAGGTTCTAAAAGAGTTACAAAGCAGCACCACTTAAATTGTGGTATTAATACAGGAAGTCCAGATCATTGAAACAGAAATATCAGTCCAGAAAGGATGCTAAATGGGAAACAAACCGGTATTCGCAGTAAAGTGCTAACATGTTTCTTATCTAAAACAGTAAGAAAAACATTAGGCCCAAATATTCAAAGAATCTAAAAAGATAATTCACAAAGTAAAAGCTCGACAAAATGAACAACCTGGGGAGAAAGTTCAAGCCTACCAGCAATTAAAAATGCAAATTAAAACAAGATAGCCTCTTTCCCTACTTAATTAGCAAAAGCAAATAAATTACTAATTAGGAGTAGTATATCAAATGTCAGCAAGTGTTCAATGAAATGGCTGTTCTCAACACTGTCTGTCTATGCCACTGCAAATCGGTAAAATCTTTTGGGAAATCCATCAGGCCATAAGTAAACAAGTGGCATAAAACAGCTTTAATTTCATATAGGAAAAGTTATAAGTTCAACATCGAACATCAAAAAAAATGTTTTCATAGCAAATTTGGAGAAAACTGAATGTGTGACACAAGAACAATTGTTAAACCAATGATGGTACGATCACCACATGGAACACTGCAACCATGAAAAGTCATAAACTCTCAAACAACATGGAAAGATATGAACAATGGCAGGTTAAGTGAAGAAGCAAGATATAAATTTATTCATACACCATGCTTATGACTTGGTTAAACAGGTTGAATGTTAACAGGGAATAAACAAAAAACATGAGTTGTATTTAGATTATGGGTGTTTTTCTCTTTTTTGCTGAACTTCTTGTCATGGTATGATCCCACTTTTGTAATACAGAAATAAAAGCTTTCTTAAGGACTAAACAAATAAAGGAATAAAACTCCTTTGAGAAGCTAAAGTGAATCTAAAGTAATAAAAACAATGATTTTAAAAATTGAGGACACTAAAAATCAACCCCAAATATTAAGGCTGAAACAAGGACACACATGAAATCTAAGCTTGTGCAGGTTGGTGCAGAAATAGGAAGGCTCCCTCCAAGCCTGGGGAAGCATGCCTACACAGCAGCCCACCATTCAATGGCTGTCTCCCCAGGGCCAGGGCAGAGAGGACAGCAGGGCCCAAGCCACCCTAATTTCTGGCCCCTCTGGGTCAAAGAACCCACATCCAAGAGAGGCCGGCTCCATCCATGAGTACAGCACCCTCTCTGGGCAAGGCTACTCTGTCCCCTGGACTCCTACTGTTGAGGAACTTGACTCAGGTCACAGGAGGCTGGGGACAGTATCTCATTCATGCAGAGGGCCTAAAGCAAAGAGGGCCTGAAGCTAAGCACATTAGCAGTTGCCTTAAAACACAAGACACCAGAATATCTATCCAAGTGAAAATGCCATGAAGATTCTGAGCTTAATGAGTAAATTATAAACTCCATCACTCAGCATCCATGCTATGACTTTCCCTCAACCAAGAGACGATGCCACACATATACAGCCTAGGAAAAATGTAAACAACAGCGGGTGAAGTGAGGAGGCAGGATACAAAATTAAAAGTAGACTATGATTACAAGCTTGCTTAAAACTTTTAAACAAATATGAAGGGAAAATAAACAAAACATTATAGAGCTGTGTTTGAGTTAACGGATTTTTCCTTCCTTCCTTCCTTCCATCCTTCCTTCCTTCCTTCCTACTTTCCTTCCTTTTCTTTTTTTTTTTTTTTCCGCCAAACTTTCTCTGAAATGATGATGTTAACTCACTTTGTAAGGAGGAAATTAATTGGCAGGAGGTAAAAATCTCCTGTTTAAGAGGAGACAGAACCAAGGATGCCACTCAAGCCTTCTCACTCCCAGTATAAAATTCGCTACAGCCTCACTTCACCCCTGCAGTATTTCTTACTTAATAAATTTGGAGAAATGATTTTTCTCAAGCAGTTAGGTTGTCTTCAGGCTAATTCTGAAAGTAGTATGATTTTACTTGTGAATACTAGACACATCTACCCAAAGAAGAGAAAAACAGAAAAGGAGTGCATTTTATAGTGATATATTTACATTTGTTTTTGGTGAATTATTTTCTCTTTGGAACTGATGATGTAAGACTCAAAGAGAAATCACTTTTTCTGGAGGAAAACAGATTGGCATTTACTGCCATTTCAGTCTGGGCAAAAATGGGAACTGGGGAATTGCCCATCTTTTCTGCTCTGGTGGCTTCACAAGGCTGCTGGCCCAAAGGAGTCTGTTGTCACCATGGCAACCTGGCACAGCATCTTCCAGGAAGCCAGGAAGAGGGGCCTGCCTCCCTTGTCAGGCTCACAGTGGCCTGTCTGTTCATCCTTTTCCCTCACCTGAAATGCCCTTTTTCCCTTCTGCCAATGGACCCTTCAGGGCCCAGACCAAATCCATCCTCTCCACAAAGTCTTCTCCGTAACTTTCAAGAACAGCAGTGACCCGCTTCTTTGAACCACATCTTATAATGCTTGACTGTCAGCTGCGTTTCATCTCAAGCTGCAGTGTGGTCTGTGGCAGTGGAGGTGTTGAAAACGATTCTGTGCAAGGTCAGTATTCCGTACGAGGATAGCTATACCAATTATTAACATAGTGAAATACTTCCGTTGTTCCGTGCTGCTCTGAGCACCCCCATGTCTTCCCCTCTCCCTGACTCCCACTGCCTTGGACGCCCTCACATTTTCCCTACAAACCCCTTGATCTCCCAACAAGCCCAGCAACTAAGGGGTTAATGCCTGGTGCCACAGGGGACCTCCAGCCCTCTGGCTAGGGTTGGCTCTGCTTGGTCAAACAATACCACATGTTAAGTGTTTTGACTATAACCTCTTCCTTTGGAGGCCCTGAGGTTCAGCAGGAAAAAATTCCCACATTGATAGCAATGTCTGCAAAGAGTATAGAAGTGGGAAGAGGGCTAGACATGCTGGCAGATGCTCAACTGATTTAAATGTCTGCAGCACTCAGTCTGACACTTTAGTACCATCTTAAGTCCCACTGTCTTTACTTCTCATGGAGGAAAAGGGATTGAAGGAGGGTGGGAGGATGAGGGTAAAGGCAGTAGGAAAAGAAGGGGAAGAGCACCCATGGCATAACTGGGGGGCAGTTTTCTATTTCCGGTGAACAGGCTACACTGCACAACCTACTGAACCAACTGACAATTTTAAAATCACCAGATCTTGACCCTTTTTTATTTCCTGTTCACAATGCCCATAAGAGCACCATTTCCTTAAATCCTCTGTGCAATAATAATGGTATTAATAACACCACCACCAAAAACAATACTTTTTATAGCATTTACATGTATTAGTTTCCCTCCTCCTCAAAAAACACTCTGAGGGTTATTTTATATAAAAATGTTTTAAATTATACATTTATCTTATTTTTTAAATTTTATCTTAAACAACATTTACAGAAGAGGAAACCGAGGCACAGAAAGGCTAAGTAATGTGGCCTCAGTTACACAACTCAGAAAAGCAGAGCAGGGATTTGAACCCAGGCAATCTGACTCGAGAGGTTGCGTTCCTCCATGGCAACTATAATTCCTCCAAGATGTTGTTTGCTGGGGCAAAATGTCTGCACCTCCATATTGAACTTGGCATTTTCCTGAGTGAAGCAAAATGAGAACAGCTTCCTGACAAACCTCTGACCTGCACCACGCACGGTTCTCCCCAGACAGAACAGGTGCAGTCAGAACCCCGGAGTCAGGAGTGCCCTGGGCTCCATGGCCCTGGTCCCAAGCCAGGGAGGTGGACAGAGCTGCCAAGTCATAGGAAATACAAGTTTCCACTGCAGAAAAAGGTTCACTTCAGGACCAACAGATAAACAACAGCCACCCCCAGGAGACCAGAAAGGAAAGAACAGCGAATGCTGAGTAGGGAATGAATTAGCAGAGTCACAGAACTAGGGAGGACCTAGTTCAATCCCTGAATTTTACAGAGGAAGAAACTGAGGCTCAGAGAGAGGATTGGGCTTGCCCAAGAAGAGTTATTGATTAAACTTACCTAAACTCAAATCCTCTGACCTCTAGGCCAACACTCCCCAAATCATGCTGCATCAGGACAGCTAAAAAAGTATGAAGCAATGACATGACAGGAACTGCGACCTGTTCCCCCAAATCTGCCTTGCTCCTCTCCCTGGTACACCAAAGGACTACACTTCCCAGCCACTCTTGCAGCTGCGTGTGGTCACGTGACTGTGGTGTAGCCAATGAAATGGAAGAAGGAGGTGCTAGAACCACTTCTAGGCCTGGCCATACAAACCACCCCCCACCTACTGTGCCTCCAGGCTCAGTCTCTTTCCAATGACCAGAATGAAACCTCTATGTGACCTTGCATAAAGGTGCAGAGCAGTCTTTAGCCTGGTCCCTGAATGACTGAGTGGAGCAGACACCTTCCAAAAAAGGAACAAAATCAACCATAATCACCTGGAACTGGCCTGGACTACCATTACTGCATGAGTGAGAAATAAATTTCTATGAGGAGCCATTACATGTTTGGATCAATCTGTTATCTCACGCATCCCACCTGAATTAAGGAAAAGTTCCAGCTGATCTTCCCTGACCCACTCCCACCCCCTCAAAACACAGACACACACACACACACACACAGTTGCACCAATGACTTAATTAATAAAAAGATAATGCCTACTCAACCCCATCAGTTTAGAATTGTTGAATCAAGAATTTAAATTTACAAAACATAACAAGCCTCCTTGTATTTTGCTGTATTTGACATTAACTCGTTAACTACTAGTTCAGTTTGATATGAAAAATGCTTTACTGTTTACTCTTGGCCCACAGTGGCTTATTCCAACTTGCTAATTATGAAATTTTTAAGAACTCTGTGAGCCAGTTGTTAAATACAGCCATTACGAAAAATTAAACAAACTTACAATTAAGTAAATTATATTAAAAGCAAAGGCAATAAATACTCAAACCCATCTCTTCCTAATTATTTTACATTTTATTGTCATCTATGCTCTCGAAGTTACTTACATCTATTGTATCTGGATGATGGAAATTCTATACAATGGAGTGCTAGTATGCATCTCTGTGTTGAGAGACTTCACCTTGGTAGCCTGAAATCAGCTGTAGTGGAAGTATTTACACCACAGAAATTGGCAAATGCTACAAATCAGGGCTCTTTTTTTTTTTCTTTAGAGTCGGTTGTTAATATTTACCACTGCTCTTAAGAGGAAAAGCCGAGCTCTAATATTGTTAGTAAGATGTTATGGAAAAACCCGAATGAACATTTTGGCCAATCCTATACTATCCTCTTAATTATTTTAAACGGACATGAAGGCATTTGGCTTTTGGTTAACATGAAAATACCATCATTTTTAATTTGCACATTTTACTTCAGTTAGTTTCTTTCAAAAATTACTAAGTTGCTTTAAGAAAATCATTTAACATTCTTATTACCATGTTAATAGCTTGGATAGATGCCACATGGAGCCTACTAGTGAAAATTTGAACTCATTATCTATTTTCTATTCAGAGTATACATTTTCTAATCAGAATTTCTCTTCCTTAAATTACGAGAAATCCCTTAAAACCAAAAGCTAACATGATGTGGCGGGGGTGGGGGGGGGGGGGGTGGATTGCAGCGGTTTACATATCAATTCTTTTCAATGGAGCTATAGATTCCAAACAATCCTAGTTACAATCCTAGCAGGCTTTTTACAGCTATTGAAAAAAACTGATTCTAAAATTTATAAGGAAATATATAAAGGACTAAAAGAACCAATTGATTTTTGAAAAAGAATGAAGTTAGAGGATTTACACTATGTGATCTCAAAACTACCAGATAGTACAGATTACCTACAGTAAGCAAGGCAGTGTAGTATTGGCCTAAAGACAGACAAATAGATCAGTGGAACAGAGTCCAGAAGTAGACACAAACAAATGGTCAACTGATTTTTGGCAAAGGCATCAAGGTAAATTAATGGAAAAAGAATACTCTTTTCAACAAAATAGTGTGGGATAATTGGCTATCCATATGGAAAACATTTCAACTCTCTTTTTCAATCTGCACCTTGTAATATGAGATCTGCATGAGTAGAAGGAAAGAAAGAGAGGCTTACAAACGTGTATCTTCCCATGTGATATGGATTTAATTTCAATCGAAATATGCAGAGATATTTTCTAATTATTTAAATAAATTGATCAAATGTAGGACCTACTTATCTACCAGGACCTGCTAAACCTGTGGCCAAAAGTCTAAAATAAAACAAAAATACTAATAAGAATTTTATCCTTTCACTACTAAGTCAGACAGTCATTTCTTTGGAACAAACTATCAGAGATTATCTAGAAAACTGTGTGGGTGAAATAATCTCACTCAACCCACTTCACAGATTAAGAAATTCCAAAGCAATGAACTCACTAATCCAAAGAACCCAAAGCCTCAGGGCCAGGTGTCCAGGCTTCTGCTCCAGGGCTGGATTCCAGAGAGTTTCTCAGTGTCTGTGACCACGTGATCCACCTGCAGCAGAACCATCTGGGGAATCCCTATGCCATGTGGACACCTGGGCCCCATCCCAGCCTCCTGAATGGCAGCCACCGGAAGTGGGCCAAGCTTTATTCACCCACCATGCTCTCCAATTAGGACTAATACACACGGAAGTTAGGGACCTCTATGACCATACCATGAAGTCTCCAAGAAAAGCACGGAGAAACAAGACAAAGCTATGGAAAAGCAGCTTTTGGAAATGAGAAAACAGCGTTTCCTACTAGAATACAAATTATCTTAGGCTGTTTTCCCTCTGACAGTTTTTTACACATGGAAACGTCTTCTCTGAAAACTTATGGACATTCAATAAAGAATAAGAGCACTGAAGGCAATTTCTGAATACATTATAGAACTAAAAATAAGCTTCTGATGCTTTATCTTTACATCTTGAAAGAGGCTAAGAGCAAAGCTCTAACGAGGCCGGGACCTCAGGCTCAATACATAAAACCCAAGCAGTTGGCCACCAAAGGATGGAGCCAGGAAATGAAGACCAGGGCTCAAACCCCCCAGGACTCAGGAGCAGGCCTCTGACAGTACCTCCATGTTGGAATCAGGAGTTCACAGAACTTGCATATTTTCACCAATTAAGTAACGGGGACCGCAAACTCTGGCTTCCTCCTCCAAGGGTCAGCCTCCATTTGAACTTGGACCTTAGTTACCAACAGATATTTATGAAAGAGTCCTTGAAGAAACTGCATCAGCAGAACCAGCCCCCCTCGACCCCCGCGCCAGCCCCGATTTCTTTTCATTGGGCCCTCTTCCAATGTGCCTCTTACACTACAGCACTGTGAGCTCCGTGCAGAGGCTATTTTATTTTTTTTATTTTTGTTGAAATATAGTCGATTTACAATGTTGTGTTAGTTGCAGGTGTACAGCAAAGTGCTTCAGATAGATAGACAGATAATCTTTTTTAGATTCTTTTCCATTATAGGTTATTACAAGATATTGAGTTGAGTTCCCTGTGCTGTACAGTAGGTCCCTGATGGTTATCTATTTTATATATAGTAGTGTGTATATTTTAATCCTAAACTCCTAATTTATCCTTCTCCCCCCACCCCTCTGCAGAGGCTATTTTAAAAGGTTACAAGACTAAAAAAACTGTAAAAGGCTAATATCAACCCAGGGGTGCTTTCGCGAAGTAAGGTCAGCTCAACCTTGATTCTACTGTGGAAGGTCTTTGTCTCCTCAGCTCTAAGCTCTGATCTGCATGTTTCAAGATTACACTACAATGTGATACTTCCCACTCATGGAATCATAGCTTTGTTGAAGGATTAATATAGAATTGTGCCAAATTATTTAAAGACAGGTGAACAGGGAGCAAAACATTACCATCCGCTGATACAAGAGAAAGTAGCCCAGCCCGTCCCACAAAAAAAGCCTTCAGCAGAAACACCTTTTCCTCTGCTCGTGCTGTGCAACGAGTGGGAAGGTTCACGGCAGTTTCAAATATCTGATAGTTTCTGGAATCAAGAAAAATTTCAAATCAGTTTATTTTTACTGTACTTCTTTTCCATCAGAGTCAACACGAAGAGAAAGATATCACAACAGGCTCTCAGCGTGTGAGGTGGTAGTTGTCTCAGAGCAATGTGTGCACGATGGAACTGAGGCTACGCCAGGAACTGGATGGCACGGACAGGTTACTGGGGCCATGGAAGGCTCTCTGGACAGGCTGAGGACCCAGGAGAGGCTGGAGGCCAGGCACACCCAGTGGCACCCATCTCCAGGATGGGTGACTTCCCCTAGCAGAGCTCATCAGCCTGGATTTGGAACAAAGAAGGTCAACACCTGGACAGACGTGGGTTGTGGTTTGCCGAGCTGGTGCAGCAGAATGTCCAAAGGGGTAAGGATGCTGAGAGCATTGGCAAGAGGCTGGGTCAAGTGATGGATCAGGAGATCCTAACTGGCAGATGGGAAAGGAAGATAGGAAAGAGTTGTCTGGGGTCTGGGAGGGACTGGGCGGGAGAAAATGAAACCTTAAAAGCCCTGGAGATCTGGGCAAAGTTGACAGAGGGGTGGTGGGAATGAGTGAGTGAGGAGCTGGAGAATGCACGGCAATGGTACACATAGGACATTGGACTTGGAGATTCCAGAAGTCAATGGTATGCGACATGGTCAGGGGTGAGAATGGCTGAAACAGGGCAGGTGTGAAGGCAGATGCAGTTGAAGGGACAGGGATGCAACGAGGCTGGAGAGTTAGATGGGTTTTCCACAAGGATGTTACATCAGATCCAGTGACACTGTGACTTAAGGCTGGAGAAGAAAATGAAATCAGACATGGAAGATTTTGAGGAACATGTATACGTGACAGAGGGAGGGTAATGGCAGAAAAAAAGCCTCCAAGAAGTACAACTGCATACACAGATGTGAAAGAGCAATATTTTCACGTTACACTGGGAATCTAGGAGAATGTTCTCTCTTCTCTCTCTCTCTCTCTCTCTCTCACACACACACACACAAACTTAATCACCCAACAAATTAATATTAGGCCCCAAACCTGTGATCCTCAAGGCTTTTATTTTTTTCTACTTTTATTGAGGTATAATTGACTAAATCATATATATTAAAGTGTATGATGCAATGATTTGACACACGTATACACTGTGAAATGATTACCCCAATCACCTTAATTAACACATCTATCACCTTTTTTTGGTACGTGTGTGGTGAAAACACTTAAGGTCTACTCTCTTAGCAAATTTCAAGTATACAATATTGTTAACTATAGTCACCATGCCGTACACTAGATCTCCAGAACTTATTCATCTTTATAACTGAAAGTTTGTACCCTTTGACCAACATCTGCCCATTTCCCCCACCTCCCAGCCCCTGGTAACCACCATTCTACTGTTTCTGAGTTCAACTTTTTTAGACTCTACATACAGTATTTGTCTTCCTCTGTCTGGCTTATTTCACTTAACATAATGCGTAATGCCCTCCTGGTCCATTCATGTTGTCACAAATGGCAGAATCTCCTTCCTTTTTATGGCTGAGTAGTATTCCATTATAGAGATAGATAGATAGATAGATAGATAGATAGACAGATAGATATCAATAGATAGATATCAATAGACAGATAGATAATCACATTTTCTTAACCCATTCATCCAGCGACAGACACTTATGTGTGTTCCATATCTTGGCTATTGTGAATAACGTTGCAATGAGCACAGGAGTACAGATATCTCCTCGAGATACCAATTTCATTTCCCTTGCATATACTTCAGAGTCTTTTAAGTTAAGCAACCCCACCTGACACGGACGCAGGGAACTACGTTGTTGATCTCCTGATCCATTAGCAATATTGCACCCTTCATACTGAGAGAAATGAAGCATATAGATACATGTTATATGAATGGTCCTCCAAGAAAAGAAACAAAATCAAAAAGGAAAAACATCATGGCACTCTCCTGGGACATTTAAATTTTTCTTTTTATGCAAATTAGAAAATAATATAAAATTCTGCATTTCTGCAAGCTGGTCTCCTCTTTACTGCTCAGCTCCCTCTGGAATATTGATTTTTGATGGCCTGCCTGGTGAAATCTATAGACTCCGGAGGCCTGGCCAACCTTCCCCACACTGAGACGTCATGTCAGTACATCAGGATGGGAAAGAAGAAGAAAGTTACCAGAGAAGGGGGAGAAAGGGAGCACAGCTGAGGAAGAAGGAGCAAAAAATACGAAGAAATATGATTATAAAAACTCACTTTGGGGCTTCCCTAGTAGCACAGTGGTTAAGAATCCCCCTGCCAATGTAGGGGACACAGGTTCAAGCCCCGGTCCAGGAAGATCCCCCATGCCGCAGAGCAACTAAGTCTGTGCACCACAACTACTGAGCCTGCGCTCTAGAGCCCTCGAGCCACAACTACTGAGCCCATGTGCCACAACTACTGAAGCCTGTGTGCCTAGAGCCCATGCTCCGCAACAAGAGAAGCCACCGCAATGAGAAGCCCGCGCACCACAGCGAAGAGTAGCCCCCGCTCGCCGCAACTAGAGAAAGCCCATGCACAGCAAGGAAGACCCAATGCAGCCAAAAATAAATAAATAAATTTATTTTTAAAAATTAAAAAAAAGAATAGGGACACCCTTCCCTCAAGCTAACTTAGTCACAGAAGTGGCAGGTCCCTGCGTGACCCACTGTCCCTCCTGTGAACACATGGTATAAAAATCAGCTGTGTGGCTCCTCTGGGGACAGGATATCCAGTCTTCCTCAATAGACGTCCGCAATAAAATCAAAAGTTTCTCCCTACATCACACCAAATCTGCTCTGGGATAAAACATACCCTACAAATGCAGGCAACTGAATGGGAGGAATATTCCAACAGTGGTCTGAGTAGGCTGAGTAGATGAGAACGTTACTTACATATTACCCGAGGCCATGGAGGGCCATGGAAGCACATAGAATATGGAAGCTTACAGATAATAATCAGGAATTCAAATAGTGGCTTCAAGAGTTACTAGCTGTGTGGTCTTGAGCAAGTCACATCTTCCATGGGCCTCAGTTTCGCAAGGAAGGACGTCATGATATCTATCGTGAGGGCACCTGTCTGAACCAGAGGAGATGCTATGTGTGACGGGGTCTTTGTAGTCTAGACAGCATCATGCACTTAGAATTACCACATGGGCCTTCCTGAGTAGTAGTCTGACCTCCGATGAGCCTTGCACCAGGGAAGAGGGTAGCGTAGCAGTTAGGAGGTCAGACCCTGGAACCAGCCTGCCAGGGCTTGGATCCCAGTTCTTTAGCTTCCTAGCTGTCTAACCTTGTGTGGATTACTTAAGCTCCCCATGCCTCCCTGGCAGAACAAGGGTCTTGATGATGACACTGACAATGCCCACTTTCGAGGATTAAGTTAAATCCACGTAAAGTGCCTAAGAGCCTGGAAAACCAGGGGAGCCAGTAAATGTTGGCTGTATGTCATCACGGCACATGCAGTGTCATCTCTGGAACACACAGTCACGTAAAACCTTGGCCATGGGGCTTTTAATCTTTCTCCTGTTGCCACCTGAATCTGAACCTCCACATCCTGTTTCCTCTCCATGCCTCCTACAAAAACTTCAGAGAGTAAATGACAACCAGGGTTCAAGTGCCCAATTAGCCCACCGTGAGTGTGAATTATTTTCACCTGCTAATTTTAAGACATTATTACAAGAAGTTGTGACTAAACCAGTCCCAAGCGCAGACTAGTACACAGCTTGGACTGCCAAGAAAAATCTGTAATAAATAATAAAATAGTCCAAAAAACCTGATTTGGAAAAACATTGTAAACACAGATGGCTCACTGCATAAAATAAATAGTGCTATCCTAGTTTAATTCAGAATCCCAAATATCAAAACTGGGAAGTCAAATAACCATACATTTTCATCCGTATCTTGCTGATGCTGAGCCAGTACATTATGCTTCTCTATGCAATTGTGCTGTTGGCATAATTTACGGGGTAAAGGCTGGAGCCAGCCATCTCTGTGTTACTAATAGGATAGACTAAACATCTGACAGTTGCTTGTTATGTAACATTACACTCGGGTTTTCTGAAGGAATAAAGAAAAAAAAACAACATAAAAGCAATCAAATTCTTCAAGTATTTCAGGGCATCCATTTAACGTCTGCTGACTGAACACTCTCTGTGCTAGGGGACCCGATGATCTCCCCAGCCTCATGGAGCTTAACATGCAGTAGCACAGAGACAAGAGATAAGTAATAACTATTTAAAACCAAGTGATGCTAGTAAGAAGAAGACAAAATGGGGAGAGAAGTGGTCAGAGGGTTCCAGAATGGTCTCTCGTAGGGGGTGGTGTGTAAAGAGAGAGCTGAATGTAATGCAGTGATCTGAGGGAGAGCAAATCAGGCAACGGGAAAAGCAAGGACGATATTTATCTCACCTCTGTAAAAATTAATCATTACAAAATATTTTTTTCAGAACTCAACTTGCTCACTTGTATCCATTATATTAATATTAAAACGTACATTTTGAGAATATTCACATCATTGCATATGGGAATATAAACTAGGAAACACTTGGAGAATGCAGTCTGGAAATAAGTTATCGGAAGCTATTACAATTATCCTAATTCTTTGATTCAGTAATTCTGTTCCTAAGAAGATACAGTATGATTGCATTCAGAAATGTGCACAAAGATTTTTATACAAGAGTATCTATAAATATCTACATCAAAGCTATCTATAACTTACCATAGCAAAAAAATGGAAATGACCTCAAAGTCTAACAACAGAAGAAATACTAAATGAATTACAATGTCTGTATGATGAAATAGCCAATAATTAAAAAACAGGTTTTTGTACAAAATTTAATGACATGCAGAAATGCTCATGAGAAATTTACGGGAAAAGGCAGAATATAAAATTGTGTATATAAATGATTCCAACCTGAAATCTATGACATATTTACATATACATATAAACAATAGTCTGGGGAAATGTGCTAAAAGGTGATTATCTCAGACCTGGGAGACTGCAAGCGATTTATTTTCTTTAGACTCCTCTAAAAGTTCTCATTGTTCCACAAAGAGCATGATGTACGTTTATCAGAAAAAAAGTTAAAGAAATAAAAGTATGCAATCTTACAGCATTTGCCTTTTTATATAAAAAGGAGGGGCCCGCCGTTCGAAATGTATTAGGAAAACATTAGAAATGTCCTCAGGAAGACTTAGGGTATAATTTTAGTGTACTGGGGAAGCTGAGTACTGAGCTCTTCACCTCCATTCCTGAGTTTGGATTTTTCTCTCCCATTTACTCGGGTGGTTGCTTTCCCATGATAATCATGTGTGCATCCCGAGGATCTCTCACCATGTGTGGTACATAGTAAATGCTCGATAAATGCTAACTGAATCATGTAAAGTTACAAGCTCGAGGTAGTTAGCCCTACTATTTAGAATCTTCTATCCACTGTCTAAATGGAGATCATTATTTTGTATTTAAGTCAGAGCATATACTATTCTTAGGGTAACACTTAAGTTGTTTTGCATCAGATTCAGTATTTAGGGCTTTCTCTTTGCAAAGCCTTTGAGTGCCTGAAATAACTGCAAGCTTTTTTGTGTTACTGGTAAGTTCTGTATTGAATGTTCAAAGGCACTGTAGTTATTCCATTTCTCCAAACCTTTTTTCATTACTTCACTTCAGAGATATCAAATGACTTAGATGTTTTAGAATATGTCATTTTCTAAAGAATTCTCTTTTTTCAGTCTTGAGTCTTGCGTTGGGAATTTTAAGCATATGCATGATAGTCATTATGATAATGAAACCAAGTCATAACAGCTACTAAATGGTAAACATCGCTCCATATATATGCTGTGATTATCTATGACACTGTTTCTCTCTGATTCAAATACAAAAGCTAATAGACCTTTCTTTGAAGAGTGCACTTTGCCACAGAGTAACTCATATCCTACATACTCGCCGTTCCAAACACTTTTTTTTTAATATGCAAAATCTTCCTCTGCTGAAAACGTGCTTGCAATTACAGTAGGCTTCTTCTGACCCAGAGATAATGTGTCTCCACTAACCTGTGTCAAGAGGCCAAAATCCATGAATGAAGCATATGCTGTCCTGAACTCATTAGACTGAACAGGTGGCTGACACTTGGCATTCTTTCCAGTTGACAGAGACCAGAAGAGAGGAGGAGGTGAGAAAAGGCTAGACCACAACAGCAGGTTAAAAGGGTCTCGGCTAAGACTCTCGACTTGTCTAATCCACAGTCATTTCAGGATGTATTCCTACTGCACTCAGAAAACAGCATTTTCTTTATTTTTTTTTTAGGGTAAAAAAAGTTAATAGCGAAGGTTGAGTACAAAGATGCTTTGTAAGCTTAACTAGACGTTTACATGCTTATCAATATTACTTTTTAAAATGTTATCTTCCATAGGAGGGAGAGCGTTAGGTATGTAAAAGCAATACTTCAAAATGAATTATATCCAGTTATATGCAGATAAACATTTAACAGCCAACTCTCTGAAAAAACTTCCTGCTTTAAAGCATTTCCAATTTCCACGGTGTAAATACTCCCACCACGTCCAATTTTCAGCTACCAATGTGATGTCACTGAACTCCAGCTTGGAAGGAGATGCCCCGGGGTCACCCCTGCAAGCAAGCTGTCAGAAGCCAGCTCCTACACACCACTGATTTTAGCTAAGAGCACTGTGGAATGACACCAGGACTACAGCAGTGGAGAGCATCAAAAGGAGGATTATATTTATACCCTTCAATGTGATGATAGAAAATGTCTAACAGCTGGAGGTCATTACACTTTATATACAGTGAAGGAGAATTGTCCTTAACTCTTCCCTTTCTGCTCTCCCTTCTCACATCTTCTCTTAAGGAAGAGCATCAAAATCAATAGCTTAGGGCTTCCCTGGTGGCGCAGTGGTTGGGAGCCCGCCTGCCGATGCAGGGGACACGGGTTCGTGCCCCGGTCCGGGAGGATCCCACGTGCCACGGAGCGGCTGGGCCCGTGAGCCATGGCCGCTGAGCCTGCGCATCCGGAGTCTGTGCTACGCGACTGGAGAGGCCACAACAGTGAGAGGCCCGCGTACCGCAAAAAAAAAAAAAAAAATTAAAAAAATCAATAGCTTAACCGCCAGATGAACCCTACGCCCACAAAACAAATTCACCAGTTACCTACTCTCCCACACACAGTAACTAAAGAGATTCCATCAGCTAGAGAGTCAACTCTTGGGCTTCCCCACTCCTGGTGAAAAGTGCGAAAATCCCCACTAAGCTATTCTCATGTACTTATGCCCTAGCGTGACTGAAGCGTCTGAGCCTGGGTTGTGAAGGCAGCTTAGAGGAGACGTAACAAAAAGGGTATCTTCTGCTCTCTACTTTAATGGAGATGATCATCACCAAAGAAAGGGAAAGGGTTTTACAAATGAAAATGCATTTCCCTATTTGGCAATCTTACCTGGGGCTAGTCCTGCAAAGCGGCCTTCACCCTATCAGAACAGAACTTCTTGGGGAGAAGACCAGGCTTGCAATGCCAGATCCTCTCTCCTGAAAAGAGGGGCATCTTGATGCTGAAGCCCAGCCCTTCACTCTTGCAACCAACCCTCCATGAACCCACCACCTCCCCACCGGCCTCTACACATGTCTGCTTGCAGATTTCTTTCTGTGGATTTGCATTACCTGGTGCCACTCTCCTACCAGAATGCGCTCTACCTGCCTGCCCAGAGTTACCCAACGCTGTCCACTGTTACTTCCAAGATGGTGATCGCCTCACCTGACAGTGTCTGTTCTCTGAGTCCCTTCCTCACTTTCCTGCTGGTTCTGAAGAGCCCTAGGACCCATCACTGTGGACAGCCGTGAAATGCTTTCCATAGAATCTCTAGAACCGGGGATAAACACAGAATGTAGGGGACATGTAATGATTTCGCTTGCCTCTCCTCCATTTGCCCTTCATCTGGAATGAGCGCCAGGGTTTCCCTTGGGGAGGTTTACTGCACTGTCAATCTGGCCCAAAGTTTGGTCCACGACATGCCCAGTCCGTTCAGCCTCTCTCTAATTCCAGTCGTGAATCAAGTGACTGGAGGACCGAGGCTGAATTTTCCTGAGGGCAGCTCCAGGAAAGGATGGCTCCAGGCAAGGACAGTCCCTACTTCCTGACCCGCCCTGGCTCCCCTTCTTGCCAAGGTCAATCACTCAGCTTCATCTTCAACTCTGAGAGCTGCCCTTCAGTCCAGTCAATTCCTTTTATGCTGAAATTAACAAGAGTGCATTTCTGTTGCTTGCAACCGAAGGACTCTTATTGGCATAAACACATTTATGAATGACTCCAGGACGGATTGGGGTAAACGGGAATAAAGTCTTAATCCTCTGTGTTTTCCTACAGTTCTCAGAAGACACCTGAGTGTCTTCATCCAAGCTCTGGCTGCGAGCAAGCCCTGGAATCACTCTCTTTTGTTTGCTCTGCAAGGTCTCAGGACATTATCTGGGTCTCAGAGAAAGCAGAATTGCAGGAGAAAACCCCCTTTGGGAAGCAGGGGTGGAGAAGGACCGATTCAGATCTCAGTCTGTTCTCAAGCTCAGAGTCCCTCCCTTCTCTACCCTCTGGGGTCTGTCTCAGGTAACTCAGCATGGAGCAAAAGATGATAAAAGACAGCGCATTTGAACAGGATAGAGATGGAGGAGTCTTTTATTCCCAAACAATGAATGAGCACAGCATTAGCCAAGGGGACCTCAAGGACCTTCTGCCGGTGACATCTCAGAGTAAGTCCCTGAGTTTCAAAGGCGATCATGAGGAAGCAACGAGCAGTCAAACGGAGACTAGACACTGAGCAACATACAGGTTAGCACAATCCACGGGGACAATCCAAGCGTGCAAGTGCCAACAACCACGATGCTCTTAAGAGGCAGCGTTACAGCCACAAAGCAGCAGTAGGGACAATTGAATCAGGCACCCTGATGGCAGAGAGAAAATCGGTGGGGGACATAATGGATTTGTCTCAAATAGAAAAGGAGAATGACAGGCATTTGACATTCTAGCTATGACTGGTCATTACTGTAGCGCTTCAAAAAAGGAACACTGTACTCAAAAGAGATTTACTTAATGATAGAATCAAAGAGCTACAACAAAACATCAAAAGAAAAATGGAGACCTCCTGTTCTGCTCATTTTTCCTGCCCCCGGCAGTCAAGAACGATTTGAAATTAAGTCAGTGAGAAAGGCAGCAGGAAAAATGAGCAGAACAGGTCTGGGATCAGAAAAACCTGGGTTCAGACTCGAGCTCTGCCATGATTAGGCAGATGGGCTGAGCTGGCCTCTGACCCTCTCCAAGCCCCCGTCTCACTTTCCTCATCTGTGCAATGGATAAGACCACCACCCTGCAGAGGTACGCTGCAGAACACATGAGATAACAGGTAAGGCCGACTTGCGTATGAAGTTCTCCACGTGATCTGGCAAGGGCACCAGGGGCTAATATATCAGAACACCACAGAGGGGAATGAACCATGGACCACGTGCACATCAATGTACAGTAAACCAATCTCTTCAGTATTATGTTAAAGAGAGAGGTGGGAGAAAAGAAGAGCAGTCATTGTTATAAAATGCCACCAGGTGGGGGATGGGAGAGATCCATGAAAAGGAGGTGACCTGAACCACTGTCCCTCCAGCGTCTCCGGTGACAGAAGGAAGCGCAAGGCAGAAAGCAGCATGTGAAAGACAGCAGACAGCGTGAGCACAGCCGAGGGCAAAAAAAAAAAAAAATCCCTTTTTTTCAGCCTTGCATCTTGTGTTTTAGGCGTGAAAACGCAGTAATCAACCTTGAGCTTTCAGCATGTCTAAAAATAGTTCTTCACCTGCTGCTCCTTTTTCCACTGGTTACAAAGGCTATTGTTTATTTCAGCAGATGGAAAAGAAGCTGTGAAAAGCTGTTCGCATGGTGCAGAAGGGAGCACAGAGAGGCAGGGCCCCGGGAGTAGTTAATGAGTGGGGTTGGGGACGATTAGCTCCATCGCTAACACACGATCTTTCTTCTCCCTGGAATTTGTTAGAGCTCCGGCATCAGCATGCTAATGTCGCTCCACAGCTCAGTGGGCACGCAGTGAGCATTTCCATGGGCTTCTGGAGTCTTCCCCATCACACTCTGGAAACCCAAGGTTTCTTCTCATGTGGAACATAGTACCTTAGAAGCACTTAGAGCCCGAGAGTCAGAGGTGTCGGGAGAAAACCATCTGCATTTCCGGCTCTGGGAGGCAGCACCCCTGCTGTTGACAGCTGCCACCCAGTCCTGCTGGAGCCGGGTAGCCGAGACTGAAGCATCTTCGGGGGGAGAGCAGTGGGAAAGGTGTTAGCTCTCCGGGGCCCCACAGTCAGCCATGAAAGCAAATTCAGGTTTTTGTTTCAGTGGAGTTGAGAACCATTGGCCCCAAGCCCACTGGGAGCTCATGGCTTCCCCTGAGCCACTTGCCACGAAAATAAAAAGTAAACAAATTCTCCATCTACAGTTACCTTTCTCTGTGAATGGCCAGTATCTTCCGCACCGTGTGCACTTTCCATAAATATATAAACCAAGCCACGCTAGATCACAGACAACCGGGATGATCACCCTACCTTCAACAGCTCCCTGACGAACCCAAGCGTTTTCCACTCCTTTCCTAAGCAGTTCAAATTGACGAGAAAAAATATTAACTGAGGCTCATTTTACACTAAATTAGCTAGCAAAACACACCCCCGCCCCCATCACCAAGCAGGAAACAATGGAGGCAGACCAGCTCCCGTTAAGCTCCCATAAATCCACCTCCTGAGACTGACTTCTTTGCTTTTCATGCCATTTCTTAACATTCACAGCCACGCATGTGTTTCCTAAGCCTCACACCATCTGGTTAGTCTAAGAGGAAGTAAACAACAGAGGAAAAAATATGAGGGGTTAGGACTGGCTAATGGCTGAGAATCCCTGCTGTAAGATGAGCCATGCTGCAGGACACCAAAGGAAAATACAAAAGCCACGAGGAAGGTTCGCAAGATTGTCTTAAATCCATATTTAGAGGGAGGATTAGGCAAAGGGTGTGGGAGGGAATTTGGTCTTATTTCGATATGTTTATTACAAAGACAATAATAACGCCTAAGGAGAAAAGGAGTCATTTGGGAAATCCCATCCTGAGAGTATATTTCGTCTGGTTCATTACCAATGGTTGTGGCAGTTGAACCCTTTCCCAAGATGGTCCTGAATTCCAACCATCTGGCCCTTGAGTACTGTTAAGCTTACGGGTCAGAAAAGTCTCAGATTTTGGATTGGAATAGAAGGTTCCAGTCCCTACAACAAGACCAAGGAGTTCTTAGCTACAGAAACTACCAACAAATTAACACGTTTCACACCTTTGAGGTCAAATCAGAATGTCCTAGGGAGCCACCTGAAACTCAGCCTGAACACATTACTGAGGTCACATTAACCAGAACACCAATGTGTCACCTTACACAAGTGAAAAGTTTAATTTTAACCCAACTGCAGGTGTTGACTTTATAGTCTCAAACTCTACAAGGGAAAAAAAATCTGCATAAAGAAATACCAAAAGCATCATTAACTAACATCTGGAAACTTGTAGAAGATCTTTCAGATACTGGTACTGAGATAAATCTAAGGGAATGAACAATTTACTGACCTAGCTCTAAAACACTGCCAAATCTCAGGACATTTCCCCATAATTGTGTGGCACTCACTGAAACGTACAGTGGACCCCTTATCACCATAAGCAACAACCCTCGAGGCTGCACAGTATCTTTAGTTAAGACCACACACAATCAAGAAGAATCAAAAAGAAGGGAATCAAATATACAAAAAAATAGCAAAAAAGAATTTTTAAGTTAAAAAATTAATAGATAAAAAAGGATGTAAAAGAAATGAAATCAAAGGAGGGACTAGTAAAAACAGGAAATAAAATGTTAATAACTAAGATCAGAAAAAAGCATCTTAAAGAACTTCTGGGGAGACGGAGGAAATAGCCATTTAAACACCATCAGATCCAGGAGAAGAAAAGAAATTTCACAAGGTCTTCACAATCCTAAGATCCAGGAGTGCAGAGGCAAATGAATACTTTCATTCCTTCAAAAAAAAAAAGTAACTTGGTTTCATTTGGGGTGCATAAAAAGGATGAAAAGGTATACTGTAGTGGGTTGAATCGTGGCCCCCCCAAAGTGATATGTCCGTCTCCTAACTCCCAGAGCTTATAAACTGTGACTTTGGGGGCTTCCCTGGTGGCACAGTGGTTGAGAGTCCGCCTGCCGATGCAGGGGACGTGGGTTCGTGCCCCAGTCCAGGAGGATCCCGCGTGCCGCAGAGCGGCTGGGCCCGTGAGCCATGGCCGCTGAGCCTGCGCGTCCGGAGCCTGTGCTCCTCAACAGGAGAGGCCACAACAGTGAGAGGCCCACGTACCGGAAAAAAAAAAAAAAAAATTTGTGACTGTTTGGAAAAGGGGGGTTTGAAAATGTAATTCATTCATTCAGTAAGATTTTATTAAGCACTAACAATGTGCCTGTTATTTAGGGATGAGTTGAGCTGAGGGGAGGAGATGGGAGGGGAGGGGAGGGGAGACCAGCACAGGGACACAGGAAAGGCCACGTGAAAACCCACGTGAAGATGAAGGCAGAGATTGTTATGCTACCACAGGCCAAGGAACTCCAAAAACCACCAGTCCCTGGAAAAGGCAAAAAAGGATCCTCCCCTAGAGCGTCTGGAGGGAGTGTGGCCGGCCCACACCTTCATCTACAGCTTCTTGCCCCCAGAACTGTCAGAGAACCACTTTTCACTGTTTTGAGCCCCCAAGTTTGTGGTGGTGTGTTACTGCAGGCCCAGGAAGCTAACACAAAGCACCTTGGCCATTAACGAAATAAGTGAAAAGCCATCCTGTGCCTGTGTTAATAACTAAAACCAGAAAAAGCATCACCATAGCCTGCAATCTAGCGGGAAGGAGGTATCCTAGTGGCTGGAAGCAGAAGCTTTCAGATTAAGGAGACCAAGCTGAATCCAGATTCTGCCAGTCACTCATCGTGTGACCTTGGATGTGTTCCTTAAACTCTCTGTGCCACAGTGTCACCTCCAAAAAGGTGAACAGTAAAAACAGTCCCTGCCTCACAGTGTTGTTAGGAATAAACGAGATCATCCCTATAAAAGTGAGTGGTCCAGGGGCAGACCAATGGTGAGATACAGTGCAAACAGCCAAGCATGGGCTCAGCTCAAACTCAGTGCCACCCTCGATGTGAGTGCTGGGGATTCATTAAATACATACATACATACATACATACATACATACATAAAAAGGAACGCTCACTGCTAATGGCATCTTCTCCATGAACTTCCTGTCAACAATTAAAATAATTCCCAAGTCTTGATATCCGCGCTTCTCTTTATAATACTTAAAATTACCAGCTTCATTCTCACTATCACACCTAAGCACTTATTCATTAATTCTCTCAGGAGGATTTTAATTTCAGGAAATGTGTTGTTGAGATGTTTTGATGTCCCGGAGTTATGAACCTATAATGTAATTCATTTACTTTCCGAAAAACATAAAGGCCACAATTTTTCAGTTTCATAATTACACAGGTAACAAAATAAAAGTCACTGTGATCCTAAAGATATTTACCCCATGATGTTTTATCGTGGTTAGCTAAGTAACAGTCATCATTCATTCAAATGTTTGCTTAGCACCTACTATGTGACAAGACAACAGTATATAAAAATCGTGATTTTTGGAATGATTCATTTTGGGAAACATGCCACCTTCAACCTAGATTTCGTGTCCAGACCTTCAAAGCAGCTTCTCCATCCCAGAACTAAAATACCTGCCTGGTGTAGAAAATCAGTCATACACAGGCCAGCCGGCCCCTCTCCTAAATTCAGAGGAAGGGAGAAATTCATTCAAGAGTGCAATAATGGGGTCAGGCTTGCTACTCCCTAATTTTGAGGCATGCCTGCTGTATTAGAGTTCTCCGGAAAAACAGAACCAATAGGAGAGATAGATAGGTACGTAAGTAGGTAGGTAGGCAGATAGATAGACAGATAGATAGATGGGTGTAAGAGGAGATTTATTATATGAATTGGCTTATGTGGTTATGGAGGCTAAGAGGTCCCATGACCTACCATCTATAAGCTGGAGACCCAGTGGTGTAATTCAGTCTGAGTCAAAAGGCCTGAAAACCAGAGGAACTGATAGTATAAATCCGAGTCCAAAGGCCCCAAAATAGGGTGGGGGAATAATGGTGTAAGTCCGGGTCTGAGTCCAAAGGCCCAAGAACCAGGACTATAGATGTCCAAGGACAGGAGAAGCTGGACGTCCCAGCTCAAGCAGAGAGCGAATTTGCCCTTCCTCTACCTTTCTGCTCTATTTGGGCCTTCAATGGATTGGACGACACCCACCCACATTGTCCCCCAAAATGACATGTCTTTGCTCAAAGTTTACTAATGCAAATGCTAATCGCTTCTGGAAACACCCTCACAGACATACCTAGAACTATTTTTTTTTTTCCCAGCTATCTGAGCATCCCTTAGCCCAGTCAAGTTGACACATAAAATTAACCATCTCACCTGCATTTCAAGTAAACTTCATGGGAATTAATAAAAAAATAGTTCTTCCTTACAGGCCTTAGAGACATTTAAAATTTCCCAAGCCAATTACTTCCAGACAAGAAGAGAAAAAAGAAAAGAGTGAATTAAATTGGAAAAACAGAATGCTACCAACGTCAAGCAAAACCGGCTGAAGTTCTAGGAAGACCTCTTTCTGGCTGGGGAGGAACGAAGGCCCAGCCTTCACAAGCACACCAGCCGTAGATGTGGAGGGGTCTGACTTGACTCAGTTCCCCCTACTCTCATTCTCTCACCTGATTACATCACCTTAATATATGCAAATTTTATCCAGGTGTCTTCTGAAGCAGTTTTTATTTTGCCTGAAGATGTCAGAGAAGCCAGGATATCCAACTGACACTATTGGTCCCACTTAACTCTGGCTGAAGATGCAAGTTGCCCAGGTACCTTGGATCTGGGTGTTAATAACACTCAAAGAGCCCTCAGGTACACCATGACAAAAGCAGTATCCTTCTACAGCTCTGCGAGACCCAAGCAGGACCTCTCCACAGTAAGAGCCTGGTTCCATCTTGGAATGGTGCTTCCAACGATTCCCACAAATTAAAAATGAAGACTTGTCAGTCATTCAACATGAATTCATTCATTCAGTAAGACTTTATTAAGCACTAACAATGTGCCTGTTATTTAGGGATATTTTGGAAAGGAGGGGTGTTTTTATTTTCCAACTGCCCATCAGAAAGACCTTCAATAAATAGATGTGGGCTTCCCTAGTGGCACAGTGGTTGAGAGTCCGCCTGCCGATGCAGGGGACACGGGTTCGTGCCCCGGTCCGGGAAGATCCCACATGCCGCGGAGCAGCTGGGCCTCTGAGCCATGGCCACTGAGCCTGCGCGTCCAGAGCCTGTGTTCCGCGACGGGAGAGGCCACAACAGTGAGAGGCCCGTGTACCGCAAAAAATAAAATAAAATAAAAATAAATAAATCGATGTATTTTACCCCCTAATCTGAATGACAACCAATTCAAAGAATCAGTACCCAGATACCAAAAATCTAATCAGAAAATATCTTGCCTTGATCCCCTATTTTTCTAGATTCAGAAACATTAGAAACATTCTGGCCAATTTCTAAGGCTACCGTGGTTGGGAAAAAAATGGGCTTAACTTTTGTAGTTCAAATTGTACAACACGTCATTAAAAATGAGATAATAATGGAAAGTTTAAAAAGTAGACCTTAAAAAAAATAAAGATTACAAAATTAGCCAGTTTTCTATTAAAAGAAATGTGATACTTTTTTTAAAACTTATCACTTTTCTACATCTGAATTTTGTCCTGAAGGATACAGTGACCTATATAGAACTGACACTCTCATTATCAGGATTCTGCAGCACCCAGAACTGGCAGTCATTGATGAAGAAAAGCTACAGCTACAGAGGCACCCTGGAGTTTCAAAGCTAAACAAGAGTGTGTTTCTTTGTCCTAAGACAAGGGTCAGGTATCCTTTCAAGGTCTCTGAAACTACAGACTTTAGTAAACATTGGAAATGGGGGCCACATGGAAGAACTAGATTTTTCAGCCATTAAACTTTTTTTTAAACAGTGAGTTTATGCCTTTCCATACTTACTATAGACATACCTATAAATCACTAAAAATTTCAAGAAGATTCTGAAGAGCTTACATTTGCAAAAAGGACAGCTTCCTACCCCGTTTGGTAGCAAGTCCCCAACTCCTGACAAGCATTTGATATTTATGTAGGACAGAAACATCTGACTTAGTTTAACCTCACCATGATATAAACATTTCTAATTTGTAGTTTGGTCACAAGATCTGAACTGTGAGTCCTGGACCCAGGCTGCCAAAAACCATGTGACCTTGAGTGAGCCAATACTTGTACCACTCAGATCTGGTATGATCTGATCTCAATGAGCATTTCTTAAACAGTCACTTTGAGAGTCTGATGTACGTTAAGGATCATCTCCACACAGACACTGAAGTTCACTATCAATTCCATGAAGTTCAGAAGGAGCCACAGATCTCAGGTTAAAAATGACGGATCTAGGGCTTCCCTGGTGGCGCAGTGGTTGGGAGTCCACCTGCCGATGCAGGGGATGCGGGTTCATGCCCCGGTCCGGGAAGATCCCACATGCCGTGGAGCGGCTGGGCCCGTGAGCCATGGCCACTGAGCCTGCGCGTCCGGAGCCTGTGCTCCGCAACGGGAGAGGCCACAACAGTGAGAGGCCTGCATACTGCAAAAAAAAAAAAGACAGATCTAAAGAATCTCCATGATCCCTCCAGAGCTGAAATTTTACTATTATTCAGGAGGGCAACCTGCTCTATATGTTATTGTATATGTTATATATTACATACCGTATAACATAATAAGTGTTACCATATTATATTATGTATGCAATCTATAACATATTATATGATACTATATTAATATAATTACTATATTATGCCTGCATCTTACTGTATTTATTACATCTGTAATAATAAGGCTCATGCCTTAGGTATAGATAAAAATAGACCGAACTCAAATAAAGTAGTTGGGCTATGCTCTGGCCCATCGTATAGAATAGCTGACATTTTTTAATGACTTATTTTAATGGACCAGGCATGTGCTCCTTCAGTGACTGAGAATTTGTTGTCTATCAATTACATGACTTTTTCTAAGATTCTGCTCCCCAAGCCTGGTACAAAAGTGGTCCCATCACGAACATGAGTGGCCATCACCCTAACCTGTGGTGCGACAGCTACATGTGATACGAATGAACATATGCTGGTGCACAAACTGGCCCCCATACACTGAGGGCAAGGAGAGACCCAAGAAAGAGGCAGATTGCTTCAGGTTGGTAGGTAGTAGGTTTAATAAGCAAGGGAACTTACATATGAGGCTCGTCTTGGGTGGCTGCACTCACTGCGAAAATCCTAAGAGTTTATATAGAGGCCTTAACAGGGTTTAGTCACGTATTCAGTCCAGACGGTCTCAACAGCACCATACTCTCTCAAGGCTGCATCCTTGAAACAGCTCCTACTGTGGGAACAGTGGGCAGAATGTACATTCCAATGACAGAGGAGAGGGTGTGGAGCTTCCAAATGCTCGGGTCCAGCTTGGTCAACCAGCAGTCTCATCCTCTCAATGACCTCTTCCAACAACATATCTGAAGCTATGCCCAAGGACAATTAGCAAAAAGTTAAAATATGGTGATTGGCTCCACGTCTAATTAGTTGCGGATGGGTGGAGAGGGTGGTAAATCCACTAGCCTTGACCTAGGGAAACTCTACACCTACATTCAGCAATTTCTAGAGACACACACCGAAAGAGGAAGCTATGTCTTAAAGCTGCTCTGTGGAGTTTGTGGAAGACTGCAGCCCATCAGAAGAAAGGTCACTGCATTAAATAAAAACAATTTAAATTAAGAGAAAATAAATAACAAGCTAGCATGGGGATGCTGCTGGAAACCCTAATTATTCTGTTTCCTGCTTTTCTCCAACCCACAACCCCTTTGCCACCTGAATCCCCCAGCCCCTTCTTAAATGTCAGTTCCATCAGGGAAGGGACTTCTATCTTTTGTGTTTATTGATGAATCCTAAGCACGTAGTACATTGCCTTGCACAGCAGAATACTTCTTGAAAGAATGAAACAAAGTCCTTTTACTCGTGCTAAAGAACTCAAGGTGGTTATGAGGGGTGGCTATGAGTAATAATCCACAATTACATGTAGCCACAGTTACCTAGATTTTATAACCAGGTACAAAATGGAAAACTGCCTCCCCAAATTTCCTGTATATGAGCCTGAAAAAGAAACTGGTCACTCTGTCCAGGGTTCGCTGCAGCAGACAGTATGTGCTGAGGCTTCCTATGGAACCCAAGAGCCACCACATATTGAATCCTAAAGTTCCAAGATCAAGAATTACCAAAAGCAGAAAAGGAGATCTGATTTTAACTGGTTCTTCAGAATTCAGCTCTTTATGGATGACCCAAAGAAAGATGACCTGGACCATGGTCCTCAGTCAAACATCAGAGAGACTAAAGAGAAGACTTCATAAGAAAGACATTCATGAAAAGAAACCAAATGTTAAGAAAACAAGCAAATATCTGATTTATAAAGCAACATGAAATCAAACCTACCAAAATTAACCTTAAAATCAGAGCAACTACCATAGGACAGCAGGAGTACAAACCTGTTTTTTAATTAAATGTTTACATGGAACATTCAGATGCCATCATTCCATAGTGACCCCCCCCCCCCGAGACAAGTGGAGGAAATGCATGATTTATTGGTGTTGGGATTCATGACTCATAATCAAGAGAAATGAAACTCCATGGCTGCAAACTCACGGTGCAATACCAAGATCTAGAAATGGAAAAATTCTGGCGGCTTTTCTTGTCCATGACATCAAATAATTTGTTTGACTGATTTTTTAATTCAATTAGTATTTGGTTTAGCACTGTACAGTTAGAGCCAAAGACTTGTAATAATCTACAGCACTAAATTTAGTCATATTTATGTCAATTTTGCAAGAGTGTACTATTCTCCAAAGTGCTAGGTTGACAAAGGAAATCAATAAACTCATTGGTGAGAGAAGAGCACAATGTCATCAGAGGAACTAGGGCAGAACTTTGCGAGACAGCACAGTGAAGACGTCCGAGGCCACTTTGCCCGGTAGAGATGCGGGCTATACTTAGTTCACTGACTCTGAGACCTGGAGCAGCATTATCCAAGAGGGCACACTTTTTTTTTTTTTTAACCTGGAAATTAACTCTTTTTATTTATTTATTTTTAACGCCTTTATTAGAATATAATTGCTTTACAATGGTGTGTTAGTTTCTGCTTTATAACAAAGTGAATCAGCTATACATATACATATATCCCTATATCTCCTCCCTCTTGCGTCTCCCTCTGACCTCTATATTCCAGATGAATCTGACACTGAAAAAAGTCCTTGGGCTTTCCTGGTGGCGCAGTGGTTAAGAATCCACCTGCCAAGGGAGGGGACACGGGTTCGAGCCCTCGTCCGGCAAGATCCCACATGCCGCAGAGCAACTAAGCCCATGCACCACAACTACTGAGGCTGTGCTCTCCAGCCCGTGAGCCACAACTACTGAGCCCTCGTGCCACAACTACTGAAGCCCGTGCACCTAGAGCCGTGCTCTGCAACAAGAGAAGCCACCACAATGAGAAGCCCGCGCACCGCAAGAAGAGGAGCCCCCGCTCACTGCAACTAGAGAAAGCCCGCGTGCAGCAATGAAGACCCAACGTAGCCAAAAAATAAATAAAGAAAAGAAAATAAAGAAAAAAGTCCTTGAAGTTAACTGGCACTGTACCAGCAATTGCTTCATCATCCCTGCTCACATTTCAGTTCTTGCCTTGCATTGATTTTGAAGTGATTTGTGAATCACATGCATTTGTCTCTTCTCAACTGCGAAGATTCGTATTCAATACTGAATTATTCCAAACCGAATAGGAGTTTCCTCCCAAAGTATATGTTGAGTAAGCAATTTACCCAACGTCAGCAAAGGAAAATCGCTAAAATAAATATAGCTTTCACTAAGAGCCATTTGGCAGACACTGGGAGCATGCAAGCAGAGTCCAGGGCATCAAGAACGGTAGGGCCAAGAACTGAGGGAGCAGATGTGTCCTCTGCGTAGGGCCCCACTCTAGAAGCGGCATAAAAACGGACCACAAAGACCAGTTCGTTATGCTCATCCCCGGTCCCCAGACAGGCAAACAGAAGCACAAAGCTCAAGAATTCGACTTTAAAGTGATACATCAGATCTAGGAATTGATCCCAATGCCCACGATAAGTCTATTTCACACTGCCTTCCTTCAAAAAAACACCAGAAAAACAAAACACTTGGCATCCAAACTGAGAACAGGGCGTTCTGCAGAGATTACTGAATTCCTTTACTGGATAGAAGAAAGGGCACTTTCAGAGCAGTCTGGCCTGAGGCCACAGAGCAATGCAATGAAAAGGCCCTGCGCCTGGGTCAGGACACCTGGTATCTTACTCTGCCTTACCAGCTTTTTGACATAATTTCCCTTTAAGCTCTAGTAATACATAATTTTAAATTTCTAAAGAAATGAAAAAGAAAATAAAATTGAACTCTGTGCAAGCATAAAAAAGAAAAAAAAGTTATATTGAACGATTTAGTCCACTGAGCAAACTTTAGAATCCTTTATCAGGAAAAGTAGCAAAACAACCCCCCTTTAGCCAAATCACTCAAGCAGCTTCAGGCCAGGCCCTTTAATTTGTGGACTAGCTCCTGACTAGCTTCTCAGGTCACGTGTCTTTGGGGGACGTGAACCTCATTAAAGCAAATTTCCTCTTGCACAGTAGCTGGGGCTATTACCAGCTAGATCTGATTCTGAAAGCCTGTGAAGGCTAAGAAGCTCTCACAAGATGACCCGAGTGGAAATCCTAAGAAAAGTCATCAAGATAAGAAAATGAATTCAAGACAGCAAATCTTGCCAGATTTAAGACACTCATTAAAGAAGGATCCAGAAGAAAGAAAGTTGTAGTGTTGTAGTGTCAGGGGATTCCAGGAAAGCCAGTCCTTGTTCCAAGGGTCGATCACCAACTCCATGAATGGTCAAGGCAGATGGGGGGCAGAACTGGCCAGCATAGCCGCACAGCTCTACAAAGAGCTGAGGAAATGGGCAAGCCACCAAAAACAGAGACATAAAATGGCCAATAACACCAACATTTTTTAAGTGATTCTCTAAAGCATCTATTAGAAAATACGATATGGGCACAATATATAATCAGCATGCAATAAAAAAATTTTAATATATAACTAAATGTTGACCTCAAAATAGTTATAATGCAATATTAAAGAATGCCAAAATGTCAGTGCTTAGTATTTTCACCCTACTCAGCATTAGATATAGATAGTCCACCAAAGCAATGCCAAGCTGGATTTGAAGTCCAACTAGAATAGGGCCTGATATAAATGTCTGACACTGTCAGCTCTGGGATCTTCTTTGACACAGGGCTGAAGAATAGTCCCAAATACTTAGGGTCTCTCTTTTTTTAGGCATCGTGGCTCAGAGTTCTTTCCTTCTCCATCTCTGCAAATCGTTATCAGATATACAGGTAACTTCCTACTAGCTGATCTTTCCATTCTAATCTCAACTCAATTCCAATCATTATGCACTGCAGATACTCTGCATCACAACTTTTATCTTATCCCTCCTCTATTCAAAAACCTAAACTTCTCAGACCCCACCTAACCTATTCCTAAGTGGCCTTGGTCTCCAAACCCCTGACTCTGAGACCCCGCCCTAGCTCCTCTTAGCACAGGGTTCCCATCCTATCTTCCATGACTTCCCATCATGGCCCAACTGCTCACCTCACAACCTCCTGCCCAAGTCCCACTTCCCACCTTTGTTCATAACATCCCTTAATTATCTGACATCCTCTTCCCTTCCCCACTCAAAACTCCTCCTCCTTTATCTCCCCTTCTCTCTCTCTCTAACAGTGATGACAAATCAAGAACAACTGGGGAAACCTCTAGAACAGATCATTGGTATCTCTCCAACCCCCATTTCCAAACACAATTTTATATGGCTCATCATGAAAAGCACAGTTACAACAGAACAAACCAAATATTTTATCAGTAACCCAAAGACAAGACACAAAAATAAAGTGAAGAAGGATGGGAGATCATATTTTTAAAAACCAAACTTAGAAAAGTTTCTATAATTGAGCACAAAAATCATCTCTGAGCTTCACAGCAACCAAGGCAAAGATGAAACATGATAACTAAGTAGTTTTTAATCTGACTTTAATCATACAAATTCACCAGTTGAGATACAATTTCCCCAGCTCCAAATTCAAAAGAAATTTCCGTGTGTATCATTAAATACATTTAACATGATGGATAATATCCTCAACAGCTGTTTTACAGGAAGTGCGAACTCATAGGGCCATTTCTTACCATGACCCTCAATAAAAACTGAGGGCATATCTGCAGCAGCACGGATGGCCTTAGAGATTATCATACTAAGTGAAGTAAGTCCAACAGAGAAAGACAAATATCCTATGATATCACTTACATGTGGAACCTTAAAAAAATGATACAACTGAACTTATATAAAAACAAATAGACCCACAGACCTAGAAAACAAACATGGTTACCAAAGGGGAAAGAGAGGGGGAGAAATAAGTTAGGAGTTTGGGATTAATGTACACACACTACTATAAATAAAATAGATAACCAACAAGGACCTACTGTATAGCATAGGGAACTATGCTCAATATTTTGTAATATTGTAATAGGGAAAAGAATCTGAAAAAAAGATGTATAACTGAATCACTTTACTGGAAACCTGAAACTAACACAACATTGTAAATCAATTACACTTCAATTTAAAAAAATTAAAATAAAATTTAAAAACCCGAGGGCATAATCTTAACCTTATTCTATTAATACAATTCTGTTGGGAGCTAGAAAAATACCAGGTGTGTCCTTTTATGGTTCTGAGACTTGGTACTGGAACAGCTCCCCCTAAAGGAGTCGTTCTTACTGGGGTGAGATAGCAGGTGATTCACAATGGAAGTCACCAGCAACCACCTGAAAGGAAGTGACCAAATGCTATTCCTCTGAGGACGAAGCCAATAAATGTTCTGTTTGGGCAGGAAAATGTAAGAGTCACCTTGACGTGATATCCTTGGGGAGATGCATCACCAGAAAAGCCTGAAGACTAACCTAAGACTGTCTCCACAATATCTCCATATTGTGTCTGATGCTCAAACGAGCACTCAGCTGCCCAGGACTCGTCTCCTACGTCAAAGACGTGGAAGAGCTTCCGTGGGCAGAATGACCCAAACGTCCGCTCTGTCGCAAGTGGCTCAGGTAATGGCTCCTGTCCAATATTTCATTTCATCAGGACTGTAGCATCCGGAGGGGCCCACAGGATTCATCGGCAACAAAATGCCCATCGGAGTAACGAATGACTTGAAAGGACTGTCCGGCACCATCCACCCAGATGCAGAGATGCCCCTGCCCAAAACAGCATTTCAGTTTGACCACTCTGCAAAGTGACACACAGCAACGTGGGAAAAGGAAGCAACGGATGAAGCTGCAGGGAGTTTCTGACAAACCAGTGCCTGTGGGAATGCTAAGCATAGGGTTTTAATCAAAAAGTTCTTGGGAGCAAACAGACATCTTTAATGACTATTACACAAATTGCCCAGGGTCACGTGTACGCGGCGGTGCCGGTGTTCACCACCAGCATTTTTATTCATCGTTTCTTTGGTTTTATCCTGTCACAATTTGGGACACAGTTATACCATCGTATGTGCCCCCAATAACTGACAGCCATTTCAGAGCTGTGTGTCCCCACACTTGCTGCTACTGCCTTTCCTGACAGGGGAGTTGTCTATTAAAGCAACAGCTAAGATACCTCCATATGGCTTAAATATTTTCAGTAACATGAGCATATTGTTTATAATAAAAGAGAGAAACTAAAATGTTAACGTAATAAGGAAGGAGGAGGGAGGGAAGGAAGAAAGAAAAGAGGAAAAAGAAGGAAGGAGGAGGTAGGTGGGTAGGTGGGCCTGTGAACAGCAGAGAGGAATCATTTCCTCTCAGCCCCAGGAACAAGCAGCTCCGGCCTCCACGCGGGAATGGGAACGGGCCCGTTTGTACATGTGGCCCCGGAGGCGTCCGTAGGAAATTACACGTCAGCAATCACGCTTCCTGGGGGCCCTGAACTCAGAGAATTGATGCCATACTGTAGCTAACAAAAGAGATGTGCTGTAGCCTTGAGAGTTTCTGATAAGTGTGCCAAACCGTGTCCCTCACTTCATCCGGACTTAGTGCATCTTACGGAACGGAGGGAATTTTGAGGCCACCCCCTCATGTCAGTGTCCAGCACCCATGAGACACAAGCTCTCCCAACCAGAAGGAGGCGTCTAGCGGAGGCAGCTTCAGTGGGCTCGGCCTCCTGATGCGAGGCTTCTCCGAAAGGCTGCCCCGTGGGATGATGCAGACCCAGGACGCTCGCACACGGCCTTAACCTAGTTTGCTTTTATATTCGCCCAAGGAAAGGTTTTTACCAGGCAGACTGTGCATCACCGTGTGGCACAGGAGGTGAAGGAGCAGCTTCTAACACCTCAGTTCAGAAAGCGTACACAGTCTCCATACAAAACAAGAACACAGGGCTTCCCTGGTGGCGCAGTGGTTGGGAGTCCGCCTGCCGATGCAGGGGACACGGGTTCGAGCCCTAGTCCGGGAAGATCTCACATGCCGCGGAGCAACTAAGCCTGTGAGCCACAACTACTGAGCCTGCGCTCTAGAGCCTGTGAGCCACAACTACTGAGCCTGAGCTCTAGGGCCTGTGTGCCACAACTACTAAGCCTGCGCTCTACAGCCTGTGCGCCACAACTACTGAGCCTGTGCGCTAGAGCCCGCGAGCCACAACTACTGAGCCTGTGGGCCACAACTACTGAAGCCTGCGTACCTAGAGCCCGGGCTCTGCAACAAGAGGAACCACCGCAGTGAGAAGCCTGTGCACCGCAACGAAGAGTAGCCCCCGCTCACCACAACTAGAGAAAGCCTGCGCGCAGCAACAAAGACCCAATGCAGCCAAAAATAAAATATAAATAAATAAATAAATTTATTTTTAAAAAATTCTAAGATATTTGAGCTATTGTTATCTAGGCGTCTATATTGTCAGTGGTACCCCGTCACCACATCCAAAAAAGACAGAATTCAATCATAGTGTAGAAGAATTAAACTAATTTCAAAAAAACAAAAACCCACAGCAGAGAGTTCTCACTAGGTGAGTACGAGGACACAGGCCATGCCATTCCAGGAGGGCTGTAATCAGCCCAAGAACACCAATCTTCTTTCAGGCTGCAGAGAGCTGCCTCAATGCTCTGCCTTCAAATCAATGCTTCTAGGCCAGATTCTGGTGGAGACAGGGCCCCTGGAGACCTTACGTCATTCAGAAACCATTAAAGTTCTAGAATTGGTATTGCCGCCATCCTCAGCAGGCATCAGGAAATCGTGGTTATTTCTGGTCAAAGGATCAGGCCAGATTCACGGGCGTGGCTCAGGCCTGACTGACACTCGTGCAGAGCTGAAGCTGACTACAGTCTGGTTCTGTCCCACAGGACCAAGGTGGATGAGGCCCCCATGCCTTCATGACTACACCTGTGTCCTCGGGATTCGTGCTATTAGAAGTTGCATGTGGCAATACTTGAGAGTAATCCCAGCAAAGCCCATTCATCTCAGGAAGCAAGTGACAAAGACTCTGGGGCAGTAGCTGGTTTGCATCCCTGGGAAAATACGTCTGAGGCATTCGAAACATCAGATGAGCTTGACTGTAGGAATGAAACAGATTTTCCATGGGGTTCCCCAAGGAACCAGAGCCTTACGAAGGGAAGCTGATATTACTGCATGAGCCATGGATATCGAAATAAACAGTAGGCAACATTGATTCTGCAGTAAGTCAAAACTTCACAGGATCCACAAATGCACTAAGAAAAATCCTCTTACACTTGAAAGCCCAGAAGCGGGCTGGTGCCTAGCACTGCACTGTCCAATAGGACTTTCTGTAATGACAGAAAGTTTCTATTCTGCACGGTCCACATGGGAGCCACCAGCCAGGGTGGCTACTGAACGCTTGAAATGTGGTTACTGTGACTGAGAGACTGAATTTTTTTTACAACTAGTTTAATTTTAATTTAAATAACCATACATACGTGGCTACTGTCTACCGTATTGGACATCTGATCTCAACTATGAAAAAATGGCACAGTAAGAAGACTGGCAAAAAAAAGACTGGCAAAATGTGTGAAATGTTAATAGTGGCTGCCTGTGGGCAAAGTTTTTCTTCTTTTTTATACTTTTCCTACATTTCCAAATTTTTTCTTATTGAAATATAGTTGATTTACTATGTTGTATTAGTTTCGGGTGTACATCAAAGTGATTCAGTTATATGTATATTATATATATTATATATATATATTCTTTTCCAGTCTTTTCTCATATAGGTTATTACAGAGTACTGAGTATAGTTCTCTGCACTATACAGTAGGTCTTTGTTGATTATCTATTTTATATACAGTAGTGTGTATCCGTTAATCCCAAACTCCTAATTTATCCCTCTCTCCCGCCCTTTTCCCTTTGGTAACCGTAAGGTCGTTTTCTATATCTGTGAGTCTATTTCTGTTTTGTAAATAAGTTCATTTGTATCCGTTTTTAGATTCCACACACAACTGATATCACAATATTTGTCTTTCTGTCTGACTTACTTCACTTAGTATGATAATCTACGGGTCCATCCATGTTGCTGCAAATGGCATTATTTCATTTTATATGGCTGAGTAATATTCCATTGTGCATATAAATCACATCTTCTTTATCCATTCATCTGTCAATGGACACTTAGGTTGCTTCCATGTCTTGGCTATTGTAAATAGTGCTGCAATGAACACTGGGGTGCATGTATCTTTTCAAATTAGAGTTTTCATCTTTTCTGGATACATGTCCAGGAATGGGATTGCTGGAAACTTCTTAACAAGAAGCACATGTACTTTTGTAATCAGAAAAATAAAAAGAAACGTATGTTAAAAATATTAAAAGGACAAGACATGACAACTTCCACAATTCCTGTATCCAGTGCCTGCCATTCTATTTAGCTGACGCTACTGTGAAATTATTGATCAATAACCAATAGATGATGAAACCACTGCTGGTGTCCACATAACTGTCACTCAACAAGAGGCTCCAGGTTCAGATCCACCCATAGCCCACAGTGCTCCAGCCACGCTAGATTTCATCTGAGTACCTGAATGTGCCAAGCTTGTCTCCCATAAGGCCACTGAAGCTGTCCCCCCTGCTATAAGCAATCTTTCCAAACCTCCTCTCTGGCTGCTTAAAATCCACTTCTCAGGTTAAATGCTGTCTCCTACCCAGTGGAGTCAACCAGTCACCTACTATATTGTCACTTCATCTCATTCTCTGCACTGCACTTCTCACTATCTTATTTTCTATTTTATTTACTTGTTTACTATCCATCTTCCCTGAACCAGAATACAAGCTCCAAGCGAGCAGAAGTCTTGTCTGTTTTGTTCATTGCCTTCTGCCCACCACCAAGCACAGTGTCTGCAGTTTACTGCTGCTCCATGTATGCCCACTGAATGGATGGCTACAGTCTCCAGACTTCACAGAGAACCCTGCTTTTTCATATTTTACATACGAGAGATGGATGGGCTCTGGGGTCAAGCTGCCAGGTTCGATCTGGGTAGATAATAACTACCTTCTTCTCTACATCTGCTTCCTTGTTTGCCATTCGAGGGGGGCAGTAATAGGAGACCTCGTGGAGCTATGAGAATCTATATGAAATAACAGAGGTAAAGCACTGAGTTCAGTGCCCAACAAGTAGACAGGCTCAACACTAGCTGTTACTACACTTCAAAGCTCTCTGGTCTGTGGGAGGAAAGTAGGACAAATTTGCAGAAATGTATCATTGAGATAAGAGAAAAGGAAATCAAAACTTCAACCAGCAGCTTCTCAGGCTACTCTTTCTGATTGTTATCTACGGGCACGTAATGAACCATGCCAAAACTTAGAGGCTTAAAAAAATGACGGCACTGATTTTGCCCACAAATCTATAATCTGGGTTGGGCTCAGCAGAAACAGCCCATCTCTGCTCCACTAGGCATCAGAGGTCAAAGCTGGGGCTGGTCTCATAGACAGGCTCATTCAGGCTCATGACCTTGGCAGCTGGGGGCCCTGGGACATCTCTCTGTGTCTTTGTGTGGTGTTCCCAGCATGGCAGCCTCGAAGGAGCCAAACTTCTTAGATGGCAGCTGAGGGCTCTAGGGGTGCAGAGAGAGACAGACAGAGAAACAGAGTCAGAGAAACTGAGAGAGACACAGAGAGAGAGAAACGGAAGCTGTATGACCTCTTCTAACCTAGAGGAGGTCACACTATGACACTCCTGCCACACTCTCTTCACAGAAGCAGTCACAAGGCTTGCACGTGTTTACGGGAAAGAGACATAGACTCAGCCCCTCAGGGGGAGAGTGGCAAGTTTCTAGAAGCATCTATGGGACTGGAAATATTGTTACAGCCACTTTGGGCAAAGACCATCTCACAGGGCTACCAACAATTCGCTAACTATTTCTTCACTCAGTGGCCACGCGCTTGGGGAGCTGCGCAAGCTGCCCTCATGAGCCGGATGATCTTTCGGGAACACCTGTCACTGACCACTCTGCTGCGCTCAGGCGCACGACGCCCGAGGGGACTGAGGCACTGAATGGCAGCTGCTCAAATCCGCCACTGACGGCAGAGACCTGGGCACGAACTGACGGACTGCGCGGGAACATCCTGTCCCTGCGCTGAGCCCTGGGGGCTGCCGTGTGGGCTGGTCTCCAGGCTCCCCTGCCTCTGGCCGCTGGGTGGTGAGGACCACAGGTGCACTGGCCAAGCCTGCAAAGGGAGGGGGCTGAGGGAAGGGTGTCTGTCCCCCCAGCTCCCGCATGCAGCTGGCTGCCTCCCTCCCTGAAGCGCTCTCACACCATCTGCTTGCTCTCCAGGTCCAAAGACGGCTCCTCCCTCCCTCAGCCCTCAGCCCTTCTGCATAAAGCAGCCCTCATGGGCCCTGAGGCACTGCAGCATCCCCGGTGGGTTTTTCTGTGTCCTGCCCACTCCCGTGCAAACAGCTCCCTCATTAAACTCTTCTCAAAGTACACAAACTTGACAAGGTCATGTGTTTCCAGATATGGCCTGGACTGGTCCAGACCCTTGTTCCTGTGAACCAGTAAGTGGTCCAAATCCCTCTACCACCTGTGTGCTCGGCTCTCCTGGAGGGCTGTTCACCAGGGTTATGCCCTTCAGCAGGTCACACCTCATTCATTTAGCCACAGACAGCCACGAGTGCTAACAGTGACGGCACCAGCTAGATTCGGGGGTGAGGGGAGCCCTTGGGGACCCCTACTTTCACGGAGCTTACCGTCCACACCTGCTATACTGGGTTTTATTTGGCCAATTATTTGTCAAGCAGCCAGAAGAAGTGTCTGTCTTCCAAAACACCGAGACCTAAGGTAACGCAGATCGCCAATGGTGACTTCTGTCTTCACCCGTCACCTTCAGGGTGACACAGCACTGGAAGGGAAGCTAAGAAGTGAAGGACATTCATCAGCCATCGGCGTTCGTCATCTGCCCATAAAGCTCACCTCTTACATAAAAATCTCTCTGTTCTGGAAGGTGTTGATCCTGTTACCATGTGCACATCACAGGCAGCACATCTGGGGATGGCTGACCCAGAGGGTGACGTGTGTGCATGTTCATACTGGTGGGGAAGGGGTCAGCCAGGGATACCGGCTAAAGAATCTAATGTGAAAGTACACTGGAGAGTCGGCACACGCCACGCTACACAGCAGAAGCACCAAAGACACCCTCCTCCCATGAGGAGGTGAAGAAGCTGAAGAAGCTTTACCGGTTTCACTGGACCAGAGCAGGAGCTTCTGAACCGCTATAGCTGATGTCAGCCTGAGCTGAAGCGGACCCAGCTCCACTGTCTGCCATTTTTCCCCCGCAATCCCCACCCGCTGCCCCCCTCCTCACCCGCCATCTGCCAGGCACCGTCGGCTCTGACCCTTGGCCTGCGTTCACTGTGGTTCAGTTTAAAGAACTTGGGGACAGGGAGCTGTCAAGTTTACGCTTCCTTACGGCCCGGAAGCTAGCGCGACTTAAAGGTGGCACGAAGCCCAAAGGATGGGCCAAAGCAGACAACAGACACAGGCTCTGCTGGCTCCTCACTGCTCAGCGTGTCCCTCCAGGCTAGTCATCGGGAAGCAATTTTGTTATCCTACCAAAGGGATGGCACCTGAGTCCCACGTCAGCCATCTCAGCTCATACGTCAGAGGAAATCACCGACGGCCCCCCCTGCATTTCCTCTTTACTCTTTTACAGCATTAGTCGGGGTGGGGGTAGCATGGCTGGAAGTGGGACCCAGACCCGCCTCCTTCAGGCCTGACAAGTTCCCAGGGCCTGCGTCCAGCCCGAAAACCGGCCAGTGAGGTCCAGGCGTGCTGGTGAGCCAGGAAGCCCGTCTGACGTCCAGGAGGGGCCAATGCAGCAGGCCTCCAGGAGGCGGGGCTTCCAGGACTGCCCCACTGGCACTTCCAGGACATCTCAGGAGAGATGCAAAGGGAAGAAGCTGCACTTCTCTGTCGGTAGTGCTGCTTCTGCTGTGAAATCCCCATCTCCCACCCTCACTGGTACCTTCCCAGAGGCAGCCTCAAAACCCAGCGCCCTTGACTACCTGCAAGAACTGACCCGTGGTGATGGATGGTGGCGAGCTCTGAACCTGCATGCAGAAGGTCCAGGCTTCGGCCCAATCGCCCAAGTGCACCTGCTGTGAGATCCCAGGCAAGCCCTTCACCTTTGTGAGCCTCAGTCCTTCCAATGGGTGTTTCAAAAGGTTGTTGTGAGGGTGAAATGCTTCTGAAAATATGTCTGACACTTGGTACATGATAGTTTAATAAGGTTGAATGAACATGAAAAAACAAGTCACGTGGTTATACATGCTGAATGGGTCAATGTCAATACTTTCGATCCTACATTTATGTGCTGCTGTGATTTTTGAGTGGCTCACGTTTACCCCAGTAAGGGACCGTTCTTTTAGGTCACCATCGCTTCCCTGTTTTCAGCCCCTTCAACAAAGTCCTCCTCCCTAAAAAATAAAAGTTGGATGAGAGATGTTTTTGCACAGTACCTATATTTATCTCCCAAGAAGAACTCCTGAGATGGTCCCAAAAAGATTTCCAAAGTCACTTGTGTGCATGATTAATGAGGAACCAGGGCAAATCTGCAGCTGGGGCCATCTGGGGCTAGGGCTGCGGCAGGTGGAAGACTGGGTCTTTTTTTTTTTCAACAGTCACTGCCAGGGTGACTTGAAATTCTCATGCAGAAATGTTGCCCCGTCCATTTTATGAATGATCATGGAGCTGCATGAAATGGAAAGGACACGTTACACATTCCCCTCCCTCCCAATGTAGTATGTAGTGTCGGTCGCCTTGCCCACAATAATTTACGGTCTGCAGGTGCACCTGCTCTGTGATTCAGGTGGGTGTACAGGGATAAGTCTCACTTCCCTGTTCCTTAAGCACGATTTTCCTATGAAACCCACGTCCTGTGTAGAGTTACCTACTGAATTCGTGTTCTTCCCTCCACCATTTCCTCCACGGCTCATGGCACGGGGGTTTCTTCTCCCTCACCTCCCTCTGGAAGGCCATCGTTTTCATCATCTCTCAGATTCACCATCCTATCCATCTCATCTTATCTTTGAAATGTCAGCCTCTGCTTTTGTCAGACTTCTACCCTCTGGGATGACTGTGGCACCACTGCACCACTTCCCTTCCCAGGTCTCTTTCATGCTTCAGGCATTTCCTTCTGCCTCACCAGGCCAGGAAGAGCTACTCTGCTGGTAGATGGGGACTTGCATCTCCACCCAACATAATGCTCTCCACTCATGTCTTCCTGCCCTAACATGAACTAAATCACTCTGGTACAAGAAAATCTGAGATGGGAGATGCCAGTTCAAGTCCGCTCATCATTGTCAATTTCAAGGGCTTTTTCTTTACGGTTCCAAATCCCTCCCTTGACTCTCCTTTTATACAGAACACAGAAAATCGTAACTGAAAGAGGGAGGGAGTAGAAATCAGGTATGATACTCCCACAGCTCCGGGCAGCCACACTGGAAAAGCAGAGACACTCTCTTCTTTTCATCAACAGGGTAGATGAGTGATTACAATGATTTTTTTTAATCTACATTGGTTGTAATATTCCAAAAAAAGGTTCTATGGAGGCTGATGTTTCAAAGTGTTACGGTCTTCAATACAAAGATGAAAGACAAAGTTGTAATTTTTTTTGGATATAGAGGCAACACCATCATCACATCCATGCTATCAATATTTTTTTTAATTTTGGAAGAATTAAAGGGATAACTAGGTGTTCATGATCTCATCATGATTGTTCCCTGACAGGTGGAAAATAATTTAACAGTGTATTTAATATTACGTATGCTTGTGGGGGACTTGCCCTCACTTTTAACCTAAGGGTTAAGTTAACCGAGAGCTATTATCCTCCTTCACCACTCTTAGTGCAGGGGAAAGGAGCCTGCACTAAGAAGACCCTGACAAGGCATCATGTGCACTTGTATTTACTCTCGTTCTCAGGTCAGTTTGGGAGCTGGGCTTCAAACAGCCTCATAATGAGCTCTGCACACAAAATGGCATATGTGAAAACACATGCATGCCCAAAGTCCTCATCCAAAGCCACATATGACAACGACCAAGTTTGAGGCATGCGTCACCAATACCAGGGACAGCCATTCACTCCTCTCCAATTATTTCCTAAAAACTATGATCCCTTCATATTTCCCAACAGCTTTCCCTGTCACTCCTGGAATCCTTCTACCACATAATGGAAATACTCTAAAGAGTTCCTTTAACCTTGATGTTACTGTAGTTGGGACGGTGTTATGTGTTGAACTGACTCTCATATAATAATTGTGTCTCAAATAATATGTTGAAGTCCTAACCCCCAGTACCTAAGAATGTGACCTTATTTGGAAATAGGGTCATGACAGAGGTAATCGAGTTAAAATGATTAACTCGTGTCTCTAGGGTGGGTCCTAATACAATATGACTGATGTCCTTATAAAAAGGGGGAAACTGGACACAGAAACAGCCCCGCACAGAGGGAAGGTGATATGGAAAGACACAGGGAGAATGACATGTGAAGGCAGAGAATGGTTGTGACGCATCTACAGGCCAAGGCAGGTCTGAGACTGACGGCACCCACCAGGAGCTGTAGGAAAGGACTGGAATGGATTCTCGCTCACCACCCTCATGAGGAACCAACACTGCTGACACCCTGATTTCAGACTTCTGGTCTCCAGAACCGTGAGGCAATCAATGTATTATTTTAAGCCACCCAGTTTGCAGTACTAATACAGAAGGTTCCTCGTTTTGGTTTTGATCTTGGTTCCAGTATTTAAGAAGCAAAATACTGTTCACAACCTTGCAGTCAGTCCATCTTCGAGCGCCAGGGCAGGGTCGTGGTTCTCACCTCTGGCCGCACATTAGGACGCCCAGAAGCTACTCAAAGATTTGGATTTAACTGGCCTGGGACTTTAGAGGCTCCATGAGATTCTGACATGATTCTAAAGTGCCAGGTTGCAGGGGGGAAACCCATATATCACAAAAACTTTGGGAAAGTAACATCACATCTGGAGGCCCCCAACTTGTATTTTCTGACTCTTCCTTATAAAAAAAATTTTTAATGTAGAAATTAGCTGCATATAAAGTGAGTGAAGAAAAAGGTGTTCTGTGACTGAAGGAGCCTTGGAGAAGTCAGGTAGAGGCAATCAAAACATTCAGCAGATGAGGCTGAGGAAACCAGGTCACCCGAGATGCTCTAATGAGCAAGGTGTGCGTTGCAAAAGCTAGACCGGCATTCTTCAACCACAGGGCGTCAAATTCTGTCAACCCCCAGCACCATCGCACGCAAACTGGACACCTCAATACTGCTAGCCCTGGTCCCCTTCCCTCTGGAATTTAGAGCTTTAGAAAAAAAGTACATCAACATATTTCAGCACCCACAGGCCACACATCATCACACAAGTGTTCTGTATTGACAGTGGGAGGGGAAGTGATTGACAGAAAGACACCAAGAGACACAGTTGGAAGGATATACAATGTGTTGGATGGGAAGTGATAATGGAAAGCCATCGACATCTTTTCAAAAATGGATCCACGGAACAGGAGGCCACACTGCACACTGTTCTCAAGTGGTGTGAGGGCTTTCCAGGCTCCCTACACAGCCTGTGAGGATTTCAGCCTGCCACCACACACATGGCATGAGAAGAATTCACCACGTGTGAGAACCCCCTCTTCTAATACTCCCCCCAGCGGTCCTGCCCACCAGGTGCAAAGAGCCTGCCTGAAGTTTATTCCTGAACAAGAATATTAGAGGAGAAGGGAGGCGCACATTTACTATGGTATTTAGGATCCACATTGCCTTCGACCATAATTTCTCCCTAAAATAGTCCAAGGATTAATCTTCACATTTTGCCTAAACAGTAACATATGTAAGGGGAGAAGGAGTGAATAGTTTTAAAAGGTACTAAACGACAATCTTTTTTTTTTATTTTCAGCCGCACCGCACAGCTTATGGAATCTTAGTTCCCTGACCAGGGATTGAACCCGTGCCCTCGGCAGTGAAAGCACCGAGTCCTGACCACTGGACCGGATCACATTTTGCAACTGTCTTCAAGTTTACTTTGGACTCTTCTGCATTTGCTTGCCCACCTGCCATTCACTCAAAACTGAGCTTCATTACATGGCAAATAAGTGTGTTGATCACCTGTCCCAACATCTCACACATCAAAGTTGAGGCCAATTCCATCCTTCCTCAGGGGCACAGTTGGCCCAAGCCCGCTCGAAAAAACTCGGTAGTTCACTTTCAGTCCAGAGGGTCTTGGTGTGCAATTGCCTAAAATTAGAAGCAGTGAAAGCTACCTGACTCATTTGAAAAAAAGACTGTAAAAGTTAGGTCTCCCTCAACTGCAGAGAATCAGAAGGCATCTGACTCAAATTTCCACAATCGTGAAGTACACAATCATGAATGATTCTGGATTTGTTCAACAAATCCTAAAATACTAGAATGGGGGGCAGGCACCTTCTACAACTTAAAGTATAAGACAAATAAAAGGAAACCCAATGTTCACAGAGAGGAACAGTAGTATGAAAGTCATTTGTCTCAAGATATGGTCCCAGGTATGTAAGAGAAAGGGGTAAGAAAGAGTCTAGACACATCAATATGCCGCTATTAATGTGTTAATATTAATTAGTATGGATGGCTTCTCAGAAAGACCTCGTCTGTAAAGCAGCACCGAAGAAGAAAGCATGCCTCCCGTGGTGCATCCTTGGGGGCCCCAATGGCCAACCCTTGTGTTAAACGGCCCATGGATCTCGCTCTTGCTGGTGACTCCCGTGTTCCTGCATAGCAAACTGGATGCAACTGGTAATTAGTAATAATCAGGGAAGAACCACTGACCCCCAGATGCCCATGTAGTTGCTAATTTCATCCTTCCTCAGAAGTGCAGATATCATACAAGAATCTCATGGGCTGGCAACTTGGTCCCAACACTGGAATGCCAGTCAGGCTAAACCAAGTTCTACAAACCCTTTTAAGCAACGCCATGTACCAGTGGCTACAAAATTAGTCAAGGAACTTACTTATATTTTAAACTGTTTGACTAAACTAACAATTAACTTTTCATACAGCTTATCTTTCTCAGCAATATCATTTCTCTTGAAAATAATGGTCAAATAAATTCCTTTTCCAACAAGGAAACGTCCAAATTGGAGAATGTGAGAACAGAGAACAGTTCCAAAAGATACGTGTATATTCAGCCAATGAATATCCATTTAAGCCTACTGTGTGCTAGGGTGCTGTGTGAGTAGCTAAGGATACCCTGATGAAGACTGCCTTCACGAAGAGGCTAGCTTCGGCAGGGGGCTGCGAGTGGGGAGGACAGGCAGTTATCAAGGAACTGAAAAAAATATTAAGCCACACTATGCTAGGGTCTTCAAAGGAGAGATAAAGGTAGTGGTATGCCCATAAAAGTTTAACAACCAGCTCTCCGGGAGGAAGGAGATCTGATCTGAAGCCTCTGCTAATTTCTATGGTGCAAACAGTCCCACCATGGCTGACTTCAAATTACCAGGATGATCTCAAGTGACTTGAACATTTAACAATCAGCTCTCACAGACTGGTACATGCTGATAAAACTATAAGAGGCAACAGACCTAGACAAGGATACGGAATGCTTGAAAAACAGTAGACAGGTTCTATTGTTCTAACAGGTTCTAACACAAGCTCACAGATCCCAAACATCCCATCCCTGGTACCATAACAGTGTAATAGTACACTGGATGCACCTGGTAATAATAATAATACCCAGAGAAGAACCACTGACTCCCAGATCACTGTGAGGGATAAGGTGACAGGTCATGGTCACGCTTTCTCCTCCCTGGTGTTACTCCTTTAAGTCCATTATGTTCTAGAAAAAGGAGTTTGGTCCCTTATAGAGAAGAGCATTCAAACTCACAAAATCAGGTATCCTATAGAATACATGATTTATTGTAAATTCTTTCCTAGTCATCCATAACACCAAAACCCATCATCAACATTTCTGGGCATTTTTTAAGTAAATCCTATATCCTTCACGTAGTTACTCAGTTCATTTCCTGAGTCCTGGGGAAGCCGTGCAACGCCATCCCAGAGGAAAGAGAAAGATTCAGCCAGTTTCTCCTGGAAGCATCATTCTTTCAAAATCTGTGAACCCTTACCCCATTCTTCATTCAAAGTCAGTAGAGTTCATTAAGTAGGTTATGGAATATTACACCCTCCACTAAAAATCATGCATCATGTAATACATTTATAATTATAAAAACGTAATTATAAATTTTTTTAGTTTAGTAAATGTCATCTCAAGAAACTGGAAACAGGCACGACAGATTGCCAGATGCTATACACACATTTCAGACAAAATCATGTTAAAGGGGAACAGAAATCATTCAAAAATGTAAGCAAGATGAGGGGTGGGGAGATGGTGCACGAGAAGGGAGAAGAGTGTTCCAAGAATTGCAAATCTAAAGGCCACGGCTGAAGGCTACACTGCATTTAGAATCAAAATGACATTTGAACAGGTGAGAACATATTTCAAGACTAGTTTATAAATTTATCCCACACTCTCCCCCCGCCAACCCCAGTATATAATATTCAACAGACTCTAGACTGAAATTTCCTAAGAAACCTTACACATAGAATTTTTACATTACAATTTTGTTAGTATTTATTCAGCTCTCAAGAACTTCAGCATAGAATTCAAAATTTTCTAATTACGATAACTAAGGGCAACTTTCATTTGCCTAAGTTTGCTTATCGAACTGTAGTCAAATATTTCACTGAGGTCATTAAAATATTCATGAAGACGTCACTGATCTTATTTTTTCATACTTCATACTGATACGATCAGCTAAGCAAGTGGCATTTGAAAAAGTTACACCAGTCACTTCATCTCAAAACCATGAAGTAGGGCTTCCCTGGTGGCGCAGTGGTTGAGAGTCCGCCTGCCGATGCAGGGGACGCAGGTTTGTGCCCCGGTCCAGGAAGATCCCACATGCCGCGGGGTGGCTGGGCCCGTGAGCCATGGACACTGCGCATCCGGAGCCTGTGCTCCGCAACGGGAGAGGCCACAGCGGTGAGAGGCCCGCGTACCGCAAAAAAACCAAGCAAACAAACAAACAAACAAAACCCATGAAGTAGGACAGAGAAGATAGTGAAGAATGAGTGATGACCACAAACCAAGCACAAGGAAAGGTCAGGACCGGATTATCAAAAAGGACGGGAGAATGGTTGGAAATGAACTGCTTTCCGTAAGACTGAACTACAGAAATGCAAAGATGGGCAACAATTTCCAGGCAGACTAAGGAAATACATCTATTTTGTGAGGTAGCTAATTATTTAACATCTTAATTGTAAGATATAATAGCATGAAGTTGTTCTCTTACCATAGATAAACAGATACGAAAAAAAAAAAAAATCCAGACTGATGACAAAGCTTCGTCAACTGAATAATACCTGCTATGTACTAGGTGGTTCAGTTGGTGGTTTTTACATATAATTTATTTAATCCTTACATCACCCTCCCACATATACAGTTACCCCCATTTTATGGATGCGGAAACTGAGACTCAGAAGGTTTAGCAATTTGTCAAAGATCATGCCACCGCAAGTAATTCTGAAGTCTGGATTCCAAAGTGGGTATTCTTACCCTTGACACTTTGCTGCCTCCCCTCTAATTAAAGACCTTACCTTTAATAGTTATCTAGCATTCACCAAGAAATTATAGAATCCATAAATTATAAATGTCAAAGAGAGTGCAAGGTAAAGAAGTCTACATTTTCTTCAATTTTCAAATTGGCTGTGCTTAAAATTTTGTTAAGTTGGTTGTTTTGAAATCAAAGCACATTTTCCTAAAGAAAAAGGGAAGGGAAGGGGAGGGGAGGGGAGGGGAGGGGAGGGGCGGGAAATAATTGGGTTATCAAGTCAGTCCAGAAAAGCTAAATTTTTGATGATGATGATTTCGGTGGTGGTGATGGTGATGATGGTGATGGTAGTGGTGATGGCGATGGTGATGGTGATGGTGATGGTGGTGATGATGGTGATGGTGGTGATGGTGGTGGTGATGGTAGTGATGATGGTGATGGTGGTGGTGACGGTGGTGATGGTCATGACGGTGATGGTGGTGATGGTGATGGCAGTGGTGATGGTGATGGTGATGATACAAGCATGTTTGGGCACTCACCCTGTGCCAGGCACTCTGCTAAGTACCTTTTACAACCACACTCTCTATCCTCAGCCCTTGAACGTATAAACGACCAGTGGTTCTCAACCACAGGCATTTTGTAACGTGTCGGTATGATTTTTAATTGTCGTGACAACGTGAGCAGGTCCGGAGGGGGAAGGAGGCATTTAATGCCCAGAGACTCGGAAGTTGGACTCTGGAAATGTGCAGGATGGTTTGGTGGACTGTTACTGAGGCAGCAGTCAGTGAACCAGACCTCCCATGTCGGAGGCCTTATGTAGACCCATCCTCTTCAATCTGGACTGGAGCTCTGACCTGCCTCAACCCACAGCCTGAGGTGGAAGTGACACTGTGACAGTCCGGGGCTTATACTTTAAGAAGCCCTGGAGGCTTCTGCTTTTCTGCCCTCCGAGAAGCCAGCTGCCAGGCAAAAAGTCCCACTCACCTAGGCCCACCACGCTGTGAGAAGCCCAGACTAGCCCATAGAGAAGTCGTGTGGAGGAAGCAAAGGTCTTCGCTACAGCCCCAGGGAGCATCCAGCCAAAAGCCAGCACCAGCCCACCTTTCAGTCACATGGCCCTGCAAGTGGTTCTTCCAGCCCGGTCAGGCCCAGCTGACACGCTGCCTGAATTACATATTCATGAGCAAATCAATAAAATGGTTGTTGGTTTAAGCTACTATATTTTGGGGTCATTTGTTTCTCCACAGCAGATGATCACAACAGTGGTCACTGAGGCCCTGGACCCAAATGAGCCTCCATTTATCAGTGGAGGTGGGGGTGGGGTGGGAATGGAGGAGAGAAAAGGGGTCTCCGTAAACTCTCCAAAAGCTCCCCAGTGTCCTCAGGATGAAATAAAACATTTGACCACAGGGACTTCCCTGGTGGCGCAGTGGTTAAGAATCCTCCTGCCAATGCAGGGGACAGGGGTTCGAGCCCTGGTCCGGGAAGATCCCACGTGCCGTGGAGCAACTAAGCCCGTGCGCCACAACTACTGAGCCTGCGTTCTAGAGCCCGTGAGCGACAACTACTGAAGCCTGCGCACCTAGAGCCCGCGAGCCACAACTACTGAAGCCCACGCGCCTAGAGCCTGTGCTCCACAACAAGAGAAGCCACCACAGTGAGAAGCCCACACACCGCAATGAATAGTAGCCCCCGCTCGCCGCAACTAGAGAAAAGCCCATGCGCAGCAGTGAAGACCCAATGCAGCCCAAAATAAATTAATTAACTAATTTTTAAAAAAAGAAAGAAGGTAAAACCCTCTCTGTAAAAAAAAAAAAAAAAACAATTGACCATAATATACAAAGCCTCCATCATCTGGCCACACACAGCACTTCTCTGATCCCATCCATTATAGGAGCTTCCCCTGTAAGGGAGATGTAATTGTTGCTCCATTTTACAGATGAAAAAACTGAGACTGACCAAATTTAAGAAACCTGCCCAAAGGTGCCCAGAGAGTGACAAACTGTACTGTGATCTGTCTGACTCCTGGCATACTGCCCCCTGACCCAATTTTCCTGGGCCACAATCTGCAGAAAAAAAAAACAAAAATAAAAACCTCCTATCAAATCTGGTCTTCATGATTATGACCTACTTATAGCCCACAGTTCATCACAAATCAAAGCAGCGTGGGTTATCTTCCAAATGAAACTAATTTAAAATAATTTTTTTTGACGAATTATAATGAGAATCCACAGTTAAAGATAATTTAGATAAAAGCTGTTCTCGTGACCTAATGAAAAAAATAAAGAGACTGAGCATATGGTGTGGAATAAATGTGATTCTCTAGAATGCAATCGGGATAATCACTGCATTATTATAATCATTCTGAGGCATGTTTTTATCTTTGTTGATTTTTTCCTATCCACGGGGGCCGTGATTGAGCAATAATAACACAACAAGTTTAGAGGTCTTCAGTTGCCTAGCAACCCACAGCTCTGAAGAGGGCGAAGGATAAAGGGTCCATTGGCAAAATAATGCTGTTTGCAATTACATTTAAAAGTTTTAGAATTATTAAAACTATTCTGCCTAAATAAAGTATGCAAATCACTACTCCACAAGATCGGTCATCATTTTTATTTCTGTCCTACCCTGAATTTGAAGTTGGAGTTAATCACTGAATGGATGATACAACTTTACTAATTTGAACAAAAATATGACAAGAACAGTGTTGAACGCGGCTGTTTCAAACTCAGACTGTCATTGTTCCTTTCATAGCAGAGCCCTTAACATTGTTGGAAAAAATTAAAGGAAAAGATGCAGGTAAATGACAAAGGACAGTGCTTATCCTGTCATGCTCACCCAATCAGTGTTAACTGTTGTCACCACCATCACTGTTATCATCAGCAAAGAGGAATGGATCAACTGGCTTGTGCGGAGAATTTAGCAAATAACATACATTCCACAGTGAGCACTTTTCCATTCATTCTGGTGACCGTAAATGCAAGAGTCAGTTTACATGTTCTTCATTCATTCATTTATGATTTATTCATTCAACAAATGGAGCAACTTCAGATGCCCGGCACAGAGCAAACACCCCAACAGACATGGCGACCAGCCTCTCGGGCTCCCTAGGGTGCAGAGAGACAGGAAACAGGTACACCAACAGGTGATTCTAAGTCATGGCGAGAAATGGGAAGGAAGTGAGCTGGAGGCTAAGATCAGTACACGGTGGGCAGAGGAGGACTCCTTCAGGAGGTGCTATTTAATGGGTATCTGAAGAACGCAGGGGAGCCAGCCATGGACAGAGCCCAAGGGAAGAGGAGCTTTCTGGGGGAATTTCACGTACAAAGGGCCTGAGGCAGAAAAGAGCCCATGTGTTTGTGTTCGGAGCCTCTCCCAGGACGGGATACACATGGTAAGTGGGGGTGGGAGGGAGGTTGGAGAGGAAGATGGGCCTGTGTCCTTATGAAATTCCAAAAGCCACATTTTACCAGGAAAATACATCCCCATTTTCACTCCCTATGAAATGGGGGCCTGTTGATGGGGACGCTGCTGTGCATCTGGCACTGCTGCTGCCACCCCACCACCCAGGCAGCCAGGGGCCCTGCACCCAGGTTCTGAGCCAGCTTTCACCAGCATTGGTGTGGAGAGGTGGAGTCCCGGAACGGTCTGTGGAAGACATGAGTTTAGGCCAGCTTACCTGGCCTGGGAGAGGGAGGGAACGGTCAGAAATTCAAATAAACCAATGGAGGCGGGACTTCCCTGGTGATCCAGTGGTTAAGAATCTGCCTTCCAATGCAGGGGACACAGGTTCAATCCCTGGCTGGGGAACTAAGATCCCACATGCCGCGGGGCAACTAAGCCCGCGTGCTGCAACTACTGAGCCCGCATGCCTCAACTAGAGAGAGAAAACCCGCCGCCACAACTAGAGTGAAGCCCACGTGCTGCAACTAAGACCCAGCACAGCTAATAAAAAACTAAAATAAATAAATATTATAAACCAACGGAGGCAAACTCCAGGGGGGCCATTCTGCTCTGGCACCCCATCTGGACCCTTGCTCTGTCCACCCTCAGTGTTTGTTCAGGGGTCTCTAACCACCTACCAAGAAACCTGACTCAGGCCTGCCCTCTCCTTTCACCCCCCCGCAAGCTGCAGGCTCCCACTCAACTAGAGAACAAATCCCTGCTAGTAGAGTCATGACTGTTGACGGCTTAATGCCACCCCTGCTGCCCCACCCCCGACAGCCTAGACATGGGCCTTCTGGAAGCCCTTACTACCTAATCCAAACAAGTGACTTTAATCGTGGCAAGATCCCAGTCACACCAACATGTTAGGGAGGAATGTCTTTCATGGCTTTTATCATCAACTCCCTTTGAATCACAATGAAATGTGGACAGACACACTGCAAAAAGCCAAAATTTTTAAATAATTTAAAGGCATAGCATTCAATCATTTTTATAGCCACTCTGTCAAAGGACAGAGTATGTTTTGTTCCAATTTCATTTTATGCACCTTAAACTAAGTGTGATTATAGCACTGGCTCAATTTATCTTTTTTTTCCCTTTTTCCTTTAACATCATAAGCACAAGTTGTCTCTGAAGATATCTTTTCCAATGTCTATCTAAAACTCCATCATAAAGCTACACCGTTATTTAAACCTCCTATTAACTTGATGCTTAGGTATTTTCTAGTTTTGGACTCTTATAAATAATGTTATGAGGACTATCTCTGTTTATAAAATTTTGTTCAAATTTCCAACAACTTTCTAAGAACAAATTCCTAAAAGAGGTGTTACAGAGTCAAAAGATTTTAAGGTTTTTGATCCAGACGGTCTAATTACTTTCCAGAAAAATAAACCAATTTTTACAATCCAGCATCCACAGAAGTACTCATTTCCCTTCTAGGGGTATTTTTAATGCAATTTGAAATTATTTTAATCTGTCACAATATTTTAATATCAGTATCTTCCAAATTTAGTCATAAGGTGAATAGAGTAATTTCCCATAATATTTGTATTTCTGGCACTGCTTTGGGCCAAAATGATCTCCAGATGGATTCTCAGCCAACTTTATCTTAACTGTCATCATTGCTTTCCTCTCTTTCGGTCCTCGTAGTTTGGCTGGTAATTAAAATTGGCCAGCAAGCGTCTGGCAAGTTCTAGTCATGATGTAGAACCTACGCCAGTCTTCTGTCATAAATTCTCATCGGCAAACACGTTGCCCAGAAACTTCTCATCTCTCATCAGACTCGCTTAAATAATAGTTTTCCCTAACATATTTCGCCAGAATAGCACAATCTAGGTGTTGTGAGCACCTCTACGACAGGAGACAGCAAAAGGACCTTCCTGGAAAAGTCTGGTCCTGTCCACATGCGCTTGAGGTCAGGTCACCTTGAAGCCCAAACTTCTCTCAAGCCATTATGCTTGTCTACACCGGCACTGAATCCCTCCTGCCCTGAATTCTCCGAAGCAATTATCAGGTGGGCCCATGATATTTGTGCAACTTTGGACTTCTGTAGCTTTCAGCAACACTGAACAGGCCACTCTCCTCCCACTGAATTATGGAAATTTATCAAGAAGAAGAGAAGCTTTCCCCAAGTGTTGACTTGAAGACTGAGACGCAGCAAAGTGTGAGTTGTTGAGGCAGCCCCCCACGCCCCGTTGGAACCATCTTTAGGGTCCTGGGATCCTGTGTATGTAGTTTGTGGCATATGCCACTAGATGGTGGATTCAGTTCTCTTTAGGGACAGGACCCTCTAGGCAGCAGGATGAATCCTGAATGAAACAGCATGTTTCTAAGACTATGACCTTTAGCACATATGAGGATTTCACCTACAAGACTGGTTCCTAGGAGAGATCAGAAGGCATGTGTCACCTGAGCACATATTTTAAACAGATTCAAGAACCCAAGTTTAACATAAACGCTTGAAACCCGAGTCCCTGTGGTGCCGCTCCTCCCCCCGCCCCCGCTTCGCCCTCCCCTCCTTGGCCCTGGCTTAAAGCTGTCTTCTTCCACCACGCGGGGAGTTAGCTCATTTCTACCTTGCTTCCAGCACAGCCACCAAGCAGGTGGCTTTGGCAGAGCTGCGACTTTCTAACGATGCAAAAGTTTAGACATATTTCTCCTGTGAAAACCCATTTAAACATAGGCAAAGTTTAAAACCGTTTTAAAATGTGTTTCTTCACATAGTTTATCTCAGCCTTAAAATATCCTGGTAGAAAAGAAGCAAGATGACAGTGTTCACATCAGCATACCAGCAAGCGCTGGAGACGCAACCTGGCAGAAAAACAAGCCAGAAAAAAATACATGTTGGTCCCATTTAACTCAAATTGGATGAAGAGGAAATGCCACCACCTACGAGTGTGAAACTCCCTTGGCACTCCCTGCTTTCTGAAGCACATCCACAGACAGGCATACTCTAGTTAATCAGAGGTGCTGGGCCAGCGGAGGGGGTAGACACCAGCCAAGGCCCTCTCTGGCTCCATGAGACAAATGTAAGATCTCCTACCATTGAAATGATCACAGTCTTCAAAGGAAGCTCAGAGGAGCTGAAAGCCAATCTTCCAACATCGAGATGATGTAACTAAGTCCCAGAAAGGTTAGGTGGTTTGCCACTGCAAGCTACTGATAGAATCTAGCCTCCTTATTCCCCAGCGAGAACTCTTTCTAGCCTACCACCCTGGTACCGAGACAGCCAAGTTTGCTCTTCTGTTCAAATGCAGGATTCCTAATATAACAACCTTTGGCAAGTGTCACTGGAGTAATTACATTGGAGGGCTGAAATTATTTCCCATCAGTGGGGCATCGTTGTCTTAGAATGTTTACGAGTAAATCTTACAAAGCGTTGACCCCATGTTAAAGTTTCTTTACCACGCTCAGATATCAACTAAGTAGTCAACCGTGCAGCCAACTAACTCCAGTAATTTCCCCAAAGAAACATATGCAAGATGAGAATGTGTCATGTTTATTAATCATTTGTCAAGTTCTACAGAAAAGAATGCAAAGAGGGAATTACCAGGCAAAGCCCAAATGAGTTGATTCAGGCAACAGTATAACAGATATCTTACTTTCTCTCTAGCAACAGAAACTGAAATTTGGAACACAACAAAGCAATGGAGCCAATCTTGAGTCTCGAGGGAGATCATTCCAAGTCATGGAGGCCCTAGCAAAATGCTTCATTTGTGCTATAATACTGGCCCTGAGGACATATCTTCATTCACCAATTAGAGGCCAGAACTGTTTTCATCAGTAGGAATACTGAACCACAAAGCACAGATTCAGGATTCAGTGTGAAGACAACTGACCTCCCACCATAATGATTCTCATTTAAACTGAACGCAAGGGTGACAGAGACAAAGTCATCTTCACTAATCCATTCCACTCACCCCTGCAGAGCAAAACAAGTAAAAACAAACTTCTAATTGCTCTTAGGGGGGTCCAGACTAAAGGAACCAGGAAAAGTAAATCCTTAGATGCTTTGTAGAAACTATACCTGATGATTCTGCAAATATCTGAGTCCATTTCCTACAGGCATTAGAGCAAAATGCACAAGAAAATTTATTTTCGAAAAAGAAAGAAAAGCTTTAGGAAATTCTTCCTTGTGGAGAAGGAAAGTTCCTGGTGGACAGAAAGGAGACGGCAGATGATGGGTCGAAGCCATGTGTTCAGACGGGACCTGCATTGAGGTCACAGCGACCAGAAGAGATACACTTGATTGGGTCTAATTTAGAGCTGAGGGAAATGAGGCTCAGAGATGGTAAGTAACTTGCTCAGGGCCACAGAACTAAGATGCAAATCCTTAGGTCCAAAGAGTGAAGGGACTGGGTATGTGACATAGAATCCCACGGGCTGGATAAGCACAAGGACAGGACAATAACGCAGAATCACCCATTTAATTTGATCGCTGCCAACCCTAACCCTGCTACGTACACTTCTCAGGGAAGGCTTACTTTGTCTCGGAGCAGACCAACAGTAGTGCAAGAAACCAAACCAAGTTCTCAACCAAGAAAGCAGAGGAAAGGTGATATTCCAGAAGGGAGAGGAACACAAAGAAGTGCTATGGGACCTACATAAATAACCCGGCCAGCGGCCCTGGACCACAGGTGACCATCAGAATCGCCTAGGGGGCTCCTTTGTTAATACACCACTCAGACAGCACCCCCGGTGATCCTGATGTAATAGGTCTGGAGAAGGGCCCAGGCATCTGCATTTTTCAAGCTCCCCTAGGGATTTCCCTGGTGGTCCAGTGGCTAAGACTCTTGTGCTCCCAATGCAGGGGGCCCAGGTTCAATCCCTGGTCAGGGAACTAGATCCCACACGCCTCAGCTGAGAGTTCACGTGCCGCAACTAAAGATTCCGCGTGCAGCAACGAAGATCCCACGTGCCGCAACTAAAGCCGGTGCAGCCAAATAAATAAATGAATATTTTAAAAATAAATAAATAAATAAAGCTCCGCTAGCGCTCACCCAATATGTAGCCAGGGTTGAGGACCACTGATGGGGGGTGGCGGGGGGCAGGATGCTTTTCCCCTTTCGCCTATAAAGCAAAATATGCCTTATGGATGTCTCTTTCTGAATCTCAAGGGATGACAGACCTTTGTTCTTCTCTGGACAAATCATTCAACCTCCATGATTCTGCTTTCCCATCTGCCTAATAACGGCCAGGTGCAGAGAACGCATCTACTTCATCTCCGTTTGCCCAGTGCCAGGGCCTGGATGGAACCAGAGTTTGATAAAATGTTTATCGTTGAAGTGAGTGAAGCTCATTTTCTTTCAGTAAACTTTTTTACTTTTACACAGTACTTTCGGATTCACAGAAAAGTTGTAAAGAGAGTACACAGAGTTACCATACAACCCATAACTCGTTTCTCTTATTACTAATATCTGACATTAGTTTGGTACGTTTCTCACAATTAATGAACCAATATTGACACATTATTACCAACTAAAGTCCGTTCTTTATTCAGGTTTCCTTCGATTTTTCCTAATGTCCTTCTTCTGTTACAGGACCCCATATTACAGGTAGCCTTTATGGCTTCTCAGGCTCTTCTTGGCGGTGACAGATTCTTTCCCAGGCTTTCCTTGTTTTTGATGACCTTGACAATTTTGAGGAGTAATGGTCAGGTATTTTGTAGAATGTCCCTCAATTAGGACTTATCAAAAGTGCCATTTTTAACACATCATGTCAAGGGTACATGCTATGAACATGACATTATTTCTGATGTTGACCTTGATTACTTAGCAGAGTATCCGTCTGGTTGCTCTTAAGATCACTCTTTTCCCCCGCTTTGCACACTATATATTCTTTGAGAGGAGGGCACTACGCACAGTCCACAGTTGAGGAAGGGGAGTTGGGCTCCCTCCTTAGGTAAGAGTATATCCACAGATTACCTGAGATTCTTCCACACAGGAGAGCTGTCTATTCTCCTCCATCGACTGATTGATTGACTGACGGGCAATCCTCTTTTCTAGTCAGCTGTGTGAACATCTCTCCTACAAAACAATAAACTCTCTCTATAGCCTAATAAGTGGCCAAACCAGAACCTGGGCTCTTCTGATTCCAAGTCTCACGCCTCCTACTATTGATATATCAACCACTGAACTATTCCAGTCCCTGAAATAATCACTTTCCCTTCACAGTCCATCAACTAATTAGGAAACTTCAGCTCGTTATCACCTGTGATCGTTTTATCAATTTAAATATCTGTGTCATCAAGATGAAATGCGTATCAGCTAAACAATTCTGGACAGCTCTAGAATACCAGATATTGAAACACATACACATTTTCTAAAACTGTCTCTGTGCCTGTGTGTGTGTGTGCGTGTGTGTGTGTGTGTGTGTGTGTGCGCGCGCGCGCAAGGGTGGGTGTAGAAACATCTATTACAATATTTTTGATCCATATACGCTCTCCAGTGTAAGGTATTAAAATCACTTAAAATCACTTAAAAGAAGGACGATAGAGACTAATATGGCAACAGTCACCATAAAAAGTGCCCCTCCAATATGGGAACATATGTATATGTATAACTGATTCACTTTGTTATAAAGCAGAAACTAATACACCATTGTAAAGCAATTATGCCCCAATAAAGATGTTAAAAAAAAAAAAAAAGTGCCCCTCCAGGAAGTGTCGAGGAGACAGATCAATGGATGCAAAGAGGCAGATGGAAGGAATTCATTTTTGGCGAAACACCATTCAAATATGAAGAATAGTCATAAAGAGAAAGGCAATAGGCATATTGGGAATCTGTTGACTTCATTCTCAATAGCTATTACCCCTTGTTTTGAGAATAGTATCACAATTTCCTTAAGAAAAGCCCTCCTTCCAATCTTGGTCCCCAAGGTTTAACTGGGGTTAGTCCTGCTGGACACATGACCCAAGCCTGGCCAATCAGCAGAATCCAGCCCCTGAGCCACAGTAATTGGTTCAGAGACACACACATGACCCACATCAATCAACTAGAGCTAATCTCAGGACTTCCCAGAGCAACTGGAAAAAGAGGCTCTCTGTTCCATTGGGGTTGCTGGCAGTAAGGATGGTGTGAGCCTGGAGCTGCCAGAGGTCACCATCTGGGGATCTGAGAATAAAGCCAATGGGGAGGAAAGTGGGGGTGAGAGATGGAGAGACTCGTGACCCAGGTGATATTATTTGAGCCCCTGACACCACAGTGTCTATACTTTTTAATCCTGTGAACCTACAGATTTCCTTCTTGTTTAAGCTATTTGAATTGAGTTTTCTGTTGCTTGCAACCCAAGGAGTTCTAATTAATACCTACAGGTGTGGAAGAACCCTGATCTGGCCTGGTTTTCAAACCTCTCTCATCTTCGTTTTCTCATTCATAAGATAAGAACTTTAGACATAGCTTACTCACTAAAGTCCTTATAGGACTTTAGAGTGCTTAATGCATTCCTATTTAAGACACTACATGTCTACTTAATAAAAACTCAAATACTCCATTGTATTTCTGGTCTGTTCATACTCATGCAAACACACAAAATTCACAATCATCTTAAAATTAGTACTTCTATTGGGTTTTAGCTGTGGTCAACCAAATTACTGAACTTTGTATCACAAGTGATTATGCAAGTTAATTACTATTTTAATAAAACTCATTTGATTTTTAGAGGTTCTCTATATGTTAAAATTAAAAATTACACTTTGAACAGTTATCTCTGAAGGTGTTGGGCAAAAGCATGAAGCCATGCAGGAAAACTGTTTCTGATCCAGATGAAAATGGTTTTACGTTGAGTCCGTCTTAAAACAATGGCCTGCCTATCTGAGGATGTCTCTTAATTGCTAAAAAATAAAATGATGCAATGATTACAGTTAATATTTCACCATTCTAACTATTCTGCATCGTCTTCATCTGAATGGGATGTGTTTCAGAACTGAGCTCAGCATCATGTCTAATGAATTTTTCTTATACATTACAGGATGAGCAGACAGCTGGGATAGTGTGAAGGAAGAACCACATTTGCAGACAGGGGACTCCACCTGCTGTATGACCTTGTAAGTCACCAAGAACCCCTGTCCCCTCCAGGCTCCTCGCCTATCAAACCAAGGAAATGCCTCCTCCAAAAAAACGTGAAGATTAAAAATACATAATATAGAGGAAGGAACCTCAAACACACCTGGGCATATAAGTAACTGAATTTGAATCTGAATGTCTGTAAGAACATTCATGTTGTAAATCCCCACCCACACCCGCCGGAGGACTGTCCTTGTTGTTCGGAATGTCTGAGCTTAAATACGTTGGTGAAGAGAGCCCTGGACGGGGAGTCAGCAACATTCAACTCCTGACCCTGACATTCATCTCTTTGGCCTTCACTTTCTTCTACAAAGTTAGACAAATGGCCAAGATGAATTCTACGATGATTCTAAGCTCTGAAAGTCTACAAAATGTGTTGCCATCTGTTGGTTCGCAAGCTCGTGAGCTTCCAGGGTGAAATCTGATACTGGCCCCCATATGGTGAGGACAAGCCAGACCCCTCTGGATTGGTAGATGGCAGATTTAATAAGCAAGGGAACTTATATATGTGGTATGTCCTGGGTGCCGCAAGACAGACAGATCTCTGCACCCGCCCGCCAGAATCTTAAATTTTACAGAGGTGCAGTCATGTATTCTCAGTCCAGATGGTCTCAACATCACATTGCTCTCTCAGGGCTACATCCTTGAACGTGGCCCTCACTATGGGAATGGTGGGCAGAATGCACATTCTAAGGACAGGGGAGGGGTAAGGAACCACTGATTGCCCGGGTTGAACTGGTGGGTCAACTAGCAGTCAATGGCCTCCTCCAACACATTTTTAATCAGTGCTAAGTGACCGCCAGTGAAAGGATGAGTTCCTCAGATTATTAACCTTGCTCTGAAAAAGAATGCCACCTCCTCCACTCTCCCAGCATTCTATAAAAATGTGTCTCAGTGTCAGACTGTCATTAGGACAAGCCTGGAAGATTTCAAGTCATGGGAATGGAGGGATGAGTGGGAAGCAGGGGTTCACGCTGAGCCCTTGACCGGAGGATTCAGTTTGTTTTACGAGCTTCTCTGGGCCACAGACTATCCAGAGTTGCCAGAACTGCCAGCTCCCTGAAGGCAGTTTGTCTGGGGGAGAAGCCTGTGTATTAGGGGCCATATTGAGCCCATAAAACACCCAATTCCCACTCCTTTCTAAACCACACTGCCCAAATCCCATTCCCTGAGGACATTACCCAGGTTCAGGTTGTAGGAACCAAGTAGCCTGGGGGTGGTTGCTAAGCAACAAGTGATCTCCGGGGCCTGCAGTCCTGCCGGCCCATCATCAAGTGCGGGGGGTCCCACCTCCCCATCCACTCAGATTCCTCATTTATACTGAGCTCATTAAAAACTAGCAATATACGTGCTCTCCATAAACCTACAGGAGCTCCTTCCTTAACAAACCAATGTGCTCAGATGTTACTGCAACCCACCGTGATAACTGGGGAGGCTCCACGTCGCCTTGTGATGTATTCAATGTGCCTGATGGGTGACAGGGCCTAGGAGAAGGGGGCTGCCTAGGATACCTGAAGGTCATCCACCAGATGCCAAGACCTTTCTCAAGCTGTATGTGGCTAACTTATGATCCGGATGGCCTTGCATTATTGTTTTTTCCATTTTCTGGCCTCAGTTTTCTCCTCAGTGAAAGGAAGCAACTGGACCAATAACACGTAGGGCCACTTATTCATGGTGGCTCAGGTGCCCCTGGCCAGCTCTCTATTTCTCCCAAAGGAGCTCAGTAGACAACAGGCACTGGAATGAGGGATGAATCGCTGGGATGGACAGGCAGTGCTTAGGGCCCAGGCTCAGCCAGAGGACAGAGCTCTCCAGTGCACAGGCCTTCCTGGGAGGGAGCCAGGGGACACTGGGCTCTTTCATGAAGAGACAATGGAGCTGGGCAAGCAGAGTGTCATGAGAACTGGGGCCACAGATCAGGCCAGGAATGGAGTATCTGGGATGCTGCGTGCCCGGGCAAGGACAGAAGCAAGAAGACATCAATCTGGGATATGAGCAGAGGCTGCAAGTAACCACCCCGGGGAGGATCCTGGGCTCAGCCTGTATAAGAAGGTAACACAGATGGAAATGCACTTGTCAGTTCCTTGAAAAGTTAAATATAGAATTGAAATATATTCCTAGATATAGACCCAAAAGAACTGAAAACAGGTACTCAAACAATTACTTGTACAGGCATGTTCATAGCAGCACGAGTCACGACAGCCAAAAGGCAGAAACAACCCAAACGTCCAGCAACTGATGAACAGACAAATAAAATGTCATAGAATGCAATGGAATAGCATTCAGTCATAAAAAGGAATGAAGTGTCGATACATGCTACAATGTGGAAGAATCTCAAAAACATCATGCTAAGTGACAAGCCACACACCAAAGGTCAGATATCGCACGATTCCATTTATATGAAATATCAAGAACAGGTAAATCCACAGAGACAGAATGCAGATTGGTGGTTGCTAGGGACTGGGCAGAATGGGCAGCAACTGATTAATGGGTACCACCCTTTTAGGGTGACGAAAATGTTCTGTAACTAGAGAGATGTTGAGTCCACAACACTGTGAATGTACTAAATGCCACTGAATTGTTCACCCAAAAATGGTTACGTTTCTATCATGTGAATTTGCCTCAATAAAAACAGTTTTTTAAGATCTCACACACCCCTTGGAAATACCTGGGATGGTGTATGATACAGGCACTAGAGGATCATGAAAAACCACGGGACACGTCGGGACTTTACTACCTCTCCATGGCGATACACCCAATGACCACTGATGTGTCTTTCTATGCCTTTAGGTTCTTTCTAATGCACTGTGGTCAGAGCCCTAAGAATAGAACGCTAAAACTCTCCAGTAAATAGGCTTCTTTCCAGGTTTCTGTTTAGGTGTTTATATCAAGAGGCAAGCAGCTGTTCATTTGGAGGATCCACCAAGGAAGCAGATCTGCTGGGGAACCCAGACGACAATAAAGACTCTCTTTTCTGGGGAAGAAGATCCATCTTTGCTGAGGAGGCCATTTTCAAGGGATCCACATGGAAAAGGAAGGGAGAGGAGAGGCAGGGAGCCCAACGGCACTGTCCCCGTCAAAAGCCTTGTCACCTACCATTCTCTGTCCCCCAGACAACACTGCATGTGAACCATTTTTCCAAATATAAGGGAGAAAGAACAAAGGAATCACAAGTACTCATATACTAGTAGGAAAAGCCAAGGTTAGGAAAAAGGGCTCTTGACTTCTCCTAAACTCCCACGGGCTCTTCTTGAAGAAAGACAGATATCATATGATATCGCTTATATGTGGAATCTAAAAAAGGGTACAAATGGGGGCTTCCCTGGTGGCACAGTGGTTGAGGGTCCGCCTGCCGATGCAGGGGACACGGGTTCGTGCCCCGGTCTGGGAAGATCCCACATGCCGCGGAGCGGCTGGGCCCGTGAGCCATGGCCGCTGAGCCTGCGCGTCCGGAGCCTGTGCTCCGCAACAGGGGAGACCACAGCAGTGAGAGGCCCGCATACCGCAAAAAAAAAAAAAAAAAAAAAAAATGAATTTATCTACAAAACAGAAATCGAGTTACAGGTGTAGGAAACAAACTTATGGTTAGCAGGGGTAAGGGGGGGAGGGATAAATTGGGAGGTTGGGATTGGGATTGACATATACACACTACTATATATAAAATAAATAACTAATAAGGACCTACTGTATAGCACAGGAAACACTACTCAATACTCTGAAATGGCCTATATGGGAAAAGAACCTAAAAAAGAGTGGATAGGGCTTCCCCGGTGGTGCAGTGGTTAAGAGGCTGCCTGCTAATGCAGGGGACACGGGTTCGAGCCCTGGTCTGGGAGGATCCCACATGCCGCGGAGCAACTGGGCCCGTGAGCCACAACTACTGAGCCTGCACGTCTGGAGCCCGTGCTCCGTAACAGGAGAGGCTGCGACAGTGAGAGGCCCGCGCACCGCGATGAAGAGTGGCCCCCGCTTGCCACCACTAGAGAAAGCCCTTGCACAGAAACGAAGATCCAACACAGCAAAAATAAAATTAATTAATTAATAAATTCCTACCCCCAACACCTTAAAAAAAAAAAAAGGGTGGATATGTGTATATGTATAACTGATTCACTTTGCTGTGCACCTGAAACTAACACAACGTTGTAAATCAACTATACTCCCATAAAAATTTTTTTTTAAAGTCCTCTTCCAAGCGTACAAAACATCTCAAGGGTTCACTGAAGGTGAAGGAAGCAAGGAAACCTCACATAAGGGATTATTTTAAAGATGTCAGCATCATTTTTTAACACTCTAAAGGCTGAACAAAATAATAACAAATTTTTCCTTAGGAAACAAAAAGAGTGATTTCCCTTTCAGTCAGTATAGCCCCAAATCCCCAGCCCACCCCGTCCTACCCTCTATTTATAAAAAAAAACTTAATATTAAATTTACTTCTCTCCAGCTGAGAGTTTATTTTAAACCTCACAGAAATGCTAATATTATTTCTCATTTCTCTGTCTCTCTTATTATTTCTCTCATTATCAAGCTTTTCTACGGAAGTTAAAAGAATTCCCTTTTGCACAACCAAAAAACCAATGACTAATTTTAAAGAGTGAAAATGAAGACAGAAGACCACAAAAATTCCTGGTCAGATAAAAGGGATTGTTCTCAAGGGAAAAAGTGTTAAGTATATGACATGAAATTAAAGCATAAGGGAATCTGCATTTTGTTGAATATTAAGATGAGTCTTTTTCTGCCCAAGCCTGGATGGAGAACACTTCTTGAAATCAGAACATTACATCATCAAGAACTTCTAAGAAATACTTTATTATCCAATAATGGCCATTAAAATTAACTTGGTGATTTTAACAAAATATTAAGAAACCCATGCCAACTATTAAAGGGGAAGTGTGCTGAGCAGTTCTTTTAAAAAAATAAATGAAGCATCTTAATGCTTGCAGTGTTTCAGCTTCAAAAAAGTCAAGACAAATAACAAGTATTTAAATATGATTTAGAAAGTCTATGCTAGCCCTTCTTAAAATAGACATAAACTGGGGCTATGTTTAATTATACATTCTAAAAAGGCAATAGGATCAGTCCTATTGACATAAATCTTGGCCAAAACGGAATTCTTTAAAAGCAAACTCCTGGTTCAAATTGGGTAATTCTCAAAATATTGTACAATGTAGTACTGGTATCAAACATTAGAATTCTATTGAAAATTTACTGACCACCCCACGGATGAGTTTGGCTAAATAAAAACCAAAAATTATAAGCTTCTAAAGGGCAAAACAATGACTATAAGCAGAGTCAAAAGAAAAAAGATAAATAGGGAAAAAATATTAATAACACAAAGGACTAATTTTCTCACTAACAATGTGCTATGGCAGATCAATTTTTTTTTTTTTTTTTTACCACACCAGGCAGCATGCAGGATCTTAGGTCCCCAACCGGGGATCAAACCCATGCCCCCCTGAACTGGGAGCACAGAGTCTTAACCAGTGAAACCCCAGGGAGGTCCCACAGCAGATCAGTTTAAAAAATGAACAACCCAAAAGAAAATTAGGCAAAAATAAGAATAGGCAATTCATTAAAAAATGTTCTCCTTCATTCATAATTTTTAAAATGCAAAGAGAACCACTGAGATACCATGTTTTACCTATCAGTTAACACACAAAAATAAAATCTGAGATACCAGTATTAACAAAAATGTGGGTGAACAGGCCTTCTCAAGTGCTGTTAGCAAATAAGCAAAGCTGCTCAATCTGTTTGGATGGCAATTTAGCAATATTTACTAGAATGTTTAATGTATGCAACTTTTGACATACATATATATACACATATGTCATTGCATATAATTATATACATACATATATAGTCATTGCAACATCATTTATAATGGAAAAATGGAAATAGTGTATTTCAGTAAAGACTGGATACATAAATATTCACATAATGGAATACTATTCAGCCATCAAAAAGAACGAGTTTGCTTTCTGTTTTAAGATATAGTAAGATGTTCATAGTAGATTAAGAAAAAATTTGCAAAACAGTATGCACAAGATGATTTCGTCTTTATATAAAATAGTTGCATGGATATGAGTATTTACATATGCTTCACATATGTTTATATGTACAGAGAGGAAAACGTAAAGAAGGCTACACACCAAAATGTGAACAATGACTACTGCAGAGGCATGAGGTTAGCAGAAGAGGGGGAGAAAGGGTAAGATAAGTTTACCAGTAGGCCTTATTCACTATATTTTTATAGGTTTTTAATGTCCTAACACAGTTTGATGGTTGCCCTTTAAAGGGCCCAAGAAGATGTAAAACTATGAGCTAAATTATTATCTTAAATGCAAGCTAATAAAATTTGCCTTGTGTAATTATTTGGCAAGAATTTAAATTGCCATTGAGAAGCCCGTTAGAGCAAAGCTGGTAATCAGAGCAGGGATTACTTAGGCTTTTTGGGTAAGGTTGCCAGATTTAGCAAATTAAACATAAAGAACTCCCAGTTAAATTTGAATTTCAGAAAAACAATGTGCAATATTTGGGACACAGAAAACAAAATTCATTTTTTATCTGAAATTCAAATTTAACTGAGCATCCTGTATTTTAGCTGGCACCCCTATTTGGGGGCTACTTCACGGTCCCAGGCTGGCTCTTGGTACATGCTTTCGTCCCTGCCCAGAAGTTTCTCGTGTATTTAGCTAGCTTCTTCTTCCTCTGTGCTAGTAGTTATTTTATTGGTGGAAGACTTCTTCAAGAATCTCATGAAACTTGTGAGTCATTCCCCAGGAGAACAAATACGTACAAAAGGTGGCATCTCGGGACATCCCTGGTGGCGCAGTGGTTAAGAATCCGCCTGCCAATGCAGGGAACATGGGTTCAAGCCCTGGTCCGGGAACAGATCCCACATGCTGAGGAGCAACTAAGCCCGTGTGCCACAACTACTGCGCCTGTGCTCTAAAGCCCACGAGCCACAACTACTGAGCCCACATGCCACAACTACTGAAGCCCGCGTGCCTAGCGCCTGCGCTCCACAACAAGAGAAGCCACCGCAATGAGAAGCCCGTGCACCACAATGAAGAACAGCCCCTGCTCGCTGCAACTAGAGAAAGCCCGCACGCAGCAACGAAGACCCAACGTGGCCAAAAATAAATAAATAAATTTATTAAAAAAAAAAAAAGTTGGCATCTCAGGACATCTGTATACTCTTGAAACCACCTGTAGATTCCAGGTTAAGAACCCTAATTTCTATCTAGATGTGACGTGCTATCCTGATTCTTGGAATTCCATGTCATCTCAACAAATTTAAAGGACTCACACAACCTGATTTCAAGACTTACTCTAAAACTACAGTAATCTAGGTCATATGGAATTGGTGAAAGGATAGATATATAAAGTCAATGGAATGGAATAAAATAGACCCACATATGTATAGCTGAACAATTTTCAACAAAGGTGCCAAGATAATTCAGTGGCGATGGACAATCTTGTCAACAAATATTTCTGGAACAACTGGATATCCATATGCCAAAAAAATGAATAAAACCTACTCATACACTGCCCCACATACAAATACAAATATTATCTCTAAATGGGTCAAAGACTTAAATGTATCACCTAAAACAATACAATTCCAGAAGAAAATACAGGAGAAATTTTTTGTGACCTTGGATTAAGCAAAGATTTCTTACAGAGGACGCAAAAAAGCACAAACCATAAAAGAAAAAGTGGATAAATTAGACTTCACCAGTATTAAAAACCTGCCCTTCAAAAGACACTGTCAAGAAAATAAAAAGACAAGCCACAGTTTGGGAGAAAATATTTGCAAGTCACATACGGAATAAAGGATGTGCATCCAAAATCCAGAAAGAACTCTCATAACTCATTTGAACCAAACACTTCATCAAAAAAAAAAAAAGGTATGGATGGCCAATAGCACAAAAAAAAATGCTCAGTATCATCTATTGTTACGAAAATGCAAACTAACACTGCAATGTGATGCCACTATACACCTATTACAATAGCTAAAATCTAAATCACCAACGATACCAAAAACTGACAAGGATGCAAGCAACTGGAACCCTCATTTAATGCTGACTGGGATGCAAAATGACATAGTCATCCTGGGAAACAGCTTGGCAACTTCTTATAACGTTTAACATGCACTTACGCATGACCCAGCAATCCCACTCCTAGGTACTTACTAAAGAGAAATGTAAACATGTACACTTAAAGACCTGTACGTGGACGTTTTACTCATAATCAGCAAAAACTGGAAACCACCCAAATGTCATGAATCGGTGAAAGGATAAATGAAATTGCGGTATATCCATACAATGGAATACTACTCGGCCATAAAAAGAAATCATTGATGCATGCAACCTCAGAAGCATTACACTAATAGAAGAAGCACACATGTTGTGTAGTTTAATTTATATGATATTCCGGAAACTGCAAAACTGTAAGGACAGAAATCAGACCAGCAGAGGCCAGGGGCTGGGCCTGGGGAGAGGGTTTACTACAAAGGGGCATGAGGAAATTTATAGAGGTGATGAGCTATTCTATATCCTAATTGTGGTGACAGTTACACAACTATATTTCAAAAATCATAGAACTGAAGGCTTAAAGGGGTGAATTTTACTGTATATAAATTATACCTTAATTTTTGAAAGAGACTGAAAATCCTTTGTGTAAGGAGTAATCAGGAAGGTCAGTTTGAAGTTAGAGAGTTTGGTTTTCTTTTCATATTTTCTAGATAAAATGTTCCCTTTCTTGGTAATATACTGAAGATACACTTAACATTTTTCCCATTCTAATACATTTCACTTTGCTTAAAAATTAAGGATGGGATTTTGCTCCAAATAACATATTTTGGAAATCTGACCTGAACACTGTCAGAAACTGTCAATCATCCTTACTGGGCTGTCCTTCCACTGGGCGGATATCAGTCCATTTACTACAGACTCTGGGGTTCTGATTTCCCATGGAAAAGAGGGACTAGATCCTTTTCATCTCAGGTAATCACTTCCACCACAAAATGCCTTCCCTAAAGGAGTTTCAATCTGCCTCTGAAACCCAAAAGTAATTACAAATGCTCCCTTAAATTAATTACAAGCAGCAGATAATTGTCAGCATTGGAATTCTAAAGGACGTGCCAGCTTTCAGGAACCCTTAGCAAAAGATAGCAGACATTTCTCTTTCCAAGTGCCTTTCCTTTAAGTACACTTATTTCATTGCACAAATCCTCACTCTTTTCCAAAAGCCCTATGCCATTTCTCTCTCTTAAGAAAGAAAAACCTTAACATTACACAAACCCAAAGCATCCCTGCAGAAACTAAAACTGCCAGAACTGGCACCGCTACCAATTTTTCCTCTGGTTCCCCTCCAGCACTCACTTTGAAAGTCACAAACAAGGAGCAGTTTGAGGCAAATGCAGTGTAATAATAGCAAAAACATTATACTTGAAGCCCCAACGCTGGGGCCCAGCTCTCCAATGCTGTCACCGAGCTGTATGACCCCAGGTAAGTTTCCTTAGCCATGAAATGGAGAGAGGTATCCACTTTGACAGAAATAGCAGTTCGTATGCACAGAGGGCCAACTCTGTGCCAGGGGGATTACGAGCTACTCTGTTCATCCTTCCAAACATCCTATGAATGAATGAGGAATTGAGGTTAAGAAAGCTAATAAGCTCCTAAGAAGCAAGAAGGATAAACAATAACAAAAAGTTTGCAAATATAAGTAAATATAAGTAGACATTTCTGCATAATAATAATATTACAATTGTTGAATTTGTGTTTTATAAAATAGGTCATGATTAAATTTTGAACAATTAAAAAAAAGCGGGGGGGCTTCCTTGGTGGCACAGTGGTTAAGAATCCGCCTGCCAATGCAGGGGACACGGGTTCAAGCCCTGGTCCGGGAAGATCCCACACGCCATGGAACAACTAAGCCCGTGCACCACAACTACTGAGCCCGCATACCACAACCACTGAAGCTGACGCACCACAACTACTGAAGCCCATGGGCCTAGGGCCCGTGCTCCTCAACAAGAGAAGCCACCGCAATGAGAAGCCCGCGCGCCGCAATGAAGAGTAGCCCCTGCTCGCCACAACTAGAGAAAGCTTGCGTGAAGCAACAAAGATCCAATGCAGCCAAAAATAAATAGAAGTAAAAAAAATAAAAGGTAATAAGCTTGTAGTGACCGAGTGCGGATTCTAAACCTCTAAATTCACACCCCAAACCCCTACAGCTGGTGTTTCCTTTCCCTACCACACACGCCTCCCTGGAAGTAAACTAATTTCAGTGTCCAAACATATTAAACAAGGTCTGATGTACAATGAAAAGTTAAAGTCTGCCCAGGATGACTCTCGAGATCGAAGACAAGGGCTCTGTTTATCCATTGGTATATCTCCCACTGCATCCAGCCTTAGTGGCTGGCCCTAGAGCCTGGCTATAGACACCCCTGGAGAAGAAAGGACAGAGGGAGGATAAGGGAAGGGGAAGAGGGACCAGCCTTTATTTAGCTCAGTCAAATAAAAACGGAAGAATAAATTCTTTCCACCAACGTTTACGGAAACATTCAGCCAACCTCTTCCTTTGTCACGGGCCAGATAAATATTTTCAGCTTTACAATCCATAGTCTGTTGCAACTGCTCCACTCTGCTGGTGGAGCCCAGCCCACCAGCAGATAAGACTTAAATGAATGGGCGTGGCTGTGTTCCATAAAGCCTGATTGACACTGGAATTTGAATCTCATATCATTTTCATGCGTCCCAAACTCTGATTCTTATTTTGATTTGTTTCCAACTATTTTAAAATGTTAAAACCATTCTTGGCTGGTTGCCTGTCTGCTGTCCGGTGCCTGATGCTCCTGTAATCCTGAAGCTTACAGCCCTGTCAGGGGTCCTGCTCTGCCCTCACTCACCCTGGGGAGCAGGGAGGGGTGACTTAGAGAAGCCCCTCCTCTTTTTTTTTTTTTTTTTTAGCGGTACGCAGACCTCTTACTGCTGTGGCCTCTCCCGTTGCCAAGCACAGGCTCCGGACGCGCAAGCTCAGCGGCCATGGCTCACGGGCCCAGCCACTCCGTGACATGTGGGATCTTCCCGGACCGGGGCACGAACCCGCGTCCCCTGCATCGGCAGGCGGACTCTCAACCACTGCGCCGCCAGGGAAGCCCAGCCCCTCCTCTTAAAGACAACTGCACTAAGACTCACAGTGTGAGTGTTGACCGAAGACAGGTCAGTGTTCAAATGAAGCAATGAATGATTCCATAAAAGGCTAGGTGGCCAGCGCATGCTCAGTCCACATTGTTCTCTTACTGTTTTTGACACCCACCTGGTAAGGGGGGTACAGAGGAGGAACTAACAGAAGTGAATGCTGTAGGGAGTCAGCAGCAAAATCCCAGTTTTCTAGCATCTGATACATCACAACCAAAGAAATGAATCTCCACTGGTGGAATTTTAGTCTCTTTGGAAAACGGGTAAGAAAGAAAGATTTTTTTTTTTGGTCCAAGGGAAAAACATGAAATAAACAAGAGTCCTCTTACAGATACGCACAATGGATACCTTTTAGTAGGTGTCTCCTCTTGGCCAGTCACTGGACTAGATACTTTTCTAAGCCACAAAAACCTTCAAGGTTGGCATCAGGGTCCCATTTTCACAGATGAGGAAACCACGCTGCAGAAAAACTAATTACTTCCCCGAGGACACTCAGAGTCCACCCTAGGGCTGATTCCCACATCTGGGCTCAACACTGCATCACATACCACCTTCGTGGAGACTTCAAGTCCACTTTGAGATGCAAAATCTTTGCCATTGGAGGAAAGTGTGGGCCAGAAATTCCAGGCTCTGGATGCTCTTGGATGAGAAGGGCCAAGAGCAGGCGGGACTGTATTCTTTTTCTCTGCCACAGGCCACATGTTGGGCAGGCTGTCAGGGGAGATGACCAGAGTCTAGCGGGGGCTTCCCTACCCTGGTCCTACAGAATTACTTGGAGGACATTTAAAAATCACAGGTGCCCAGGCCCCACCAATTAAGTCAGAACTTGGGGGATGTGGGACAGTGGGACGCAGGCACTCATTTTTGTTAAAGCTCCTGGGGGACTCTACAGGCAGCCAGGGTTCAGCACCAGTGTAGGTGAAGGAGGAAGGAGGAAATATAAAGAAGTTCTATCCACAAACTTTACTGTGCTGTTGGACTTTCTGTCTGGGGGGCAAGATTCTATAGTCCCTGCCTCTGGGCTGGGCAGCGCTGACCACAGCTGCCTCCTGGATCGGTAAGAAGATCTAAAAATACAGCTCAGCCATTCGGTTTTCTGACTCAAATACCCTTCGGCCTCAGATAGGTTTTCTTTCCTGTCTGATGCCTGAAATGAGGGCATAAACAAAAGCATTTTGGATGGTACCGTGTCACATGAGAAGCTTAAGCAAAGAAGCTGAAGACAGAAATGTGTTTTTGTCAGGTGGCCAAACTGAGAAAAATGATGTTTCCTAAGAATTCATCAGATAAACCAAATAAGAAAATCACTCCATTTTCTTAATACCAAGGAAAACAACTGTTTCTTTCCTTTATTAAAAGTGGTCAAAGGATTTTGATGAGCTTCATTCATTTCAAAAGAAAACAAAGTCACTGAGAATTTTCTGAGAAACTATTTCAGAATAAAAAGAACTATACATTTATCAAAATTTCAGTACAATGAATTTTTTCATTTTTAAAACTGATCTTGTAGCATAACTCATCCTAGTAGGGAGAAAAAGCTGAGTCTGTTCATTGAAGGAAAACAATCACAGGCACTGAATAGACTGGTGTAATCATATTTTATATGAGAAACAGATAATCCTTTTCCTAGTAGTATACCTTGTATTTGTACAACATTTTACTTTTTTTCAAAACGTTTTACATTCATTCTCCCATCCTCCTTTATTGAAAAAAATTTCACAATGTCCCATTTATTAATTGCATCTTTTCTAAAAAGAAAATAAGACAAGCATTCTAGTCCATTTTGGAGATATGAACACTGAAGTCCAGGGATGTTCGATTGCTCTCCCAAGGTCACAAAAAGTTAGTAGAAAAGCCAGAGAAAGAAGCAACGTCTCTTGACAGCTAATATAGGAGATTTTGCACATATCACAATGTGAGTTTGTGTGGGTGTGCGTGTGTGTGCATATGTGCAAAAAGTCCAGCAGAGAAGGCTGAAGCCGTGCAAAGAGCTAGAATTCTTTGTTGTTGTTTGTTAGCAAACTTCAGTCAAAATGGATTCATCTGAAGCAGAACCATTGTTTCAAGTTCCATGTTAAATCAAAGAGAGGGTTATAGAATCAGCTTAGTGGGTAAAACTACATAAAAAGCAGCTACACAAGCCCCTGTTTCCTCCAAGTGCAGAAACTGACACATTTTCATTCTAATCCCAAAGGATAAGATTCCTAGAGAACGTAACATGAAGAAACAAACAGGTGTCTGACTGCTTGAATATTTGGCAAAGAATTAATTCATTAAAAGAGCTGGATTAAAACAAAATAATACAAATTTAAATAATCTCTACCTTTGATGGAAGGCCCAATGGAAGGGAGGAGTTCCTGTACCACTCACCCGAAAAGAAAAATTGGTCCGGCAGCTGCCACCTCTGATACCTGCCTGCTTCCCCAAATGAAACAGAAAGGCAACAACAGCAGCCTCAATGTTTTTTAATTTGAAGTTTTTTCAAACCCATCAGAAATACTTATGTTTCTTTTATGTAGTGTCCATATGCTTGTCATCGTGGTAAAAATAACTTCAGCCAGGACCTACAATTCTAACTCTGAGTGAAGGTCTTGCTTGGTGGGTAGCATAAGGGGAATTTCCTGTGTCTTTATCAGGCTTTTCACTCCAGCTGGGCACAGCCATCAACCTGTTTCAGAGCAAAACCAGGTGTTTTAAAGCAAACCCAGCCTCAGAAATCACTCCATCCCTTTTTTACTGCTAAGACTCAAAGAGGTTAGAGCGCTAATTTAAGGTCACACAGCTAAAAATAACAGGGCCAGGACTGGACTTTCATCTCCACACCGTTCGGACTCTACAGCTCTACATCAAGCCAGCTAACTGGTTCAAATCCCACACTGACTTAACAGGGTGACCTTGGGCCTCTCATTTAACTTTTCTGCACTTCATCTAAATAATGGGCATGGTTACAGCACCCAGCTCATAGGACACCATGAGGATTGGAGAGCTATATCTGTAAAGCCTCTGAAACATTGCTGGCACGTGGCAAGTGCTTGAGAAAAGAGTTAGCAATCACCATCATCACAGTCATCATTGTCATCATGTCTCTGTAGGTTAGATTTCCATATACATTTTTATTTTTTTAACATCTTTATTGGAGTATAATTTCTTTACAATGGTGTGTTAGTTTCTGCTTTATAACAAAGTGAATCAGCTATACATATACATATGTCCCCATATCTCTTCCCTTTTGCATATACATTTTTAGAATCCACTGAATGCTCATGATTTAATAGGTCTAAGTATGTTAGAGGACTTAGAAAAGATGTATCTTAAGCATGAACAGGGGCTTGCACGGTTTGATCCTCCCACCAGCACCAAAGGAAAGAACACCTAGGCTTTCTAATCATTTTGCCTCCATGTGGGCAGAAGGGGAAGAGGGACAGGTGTGGCTTAAAAGCTGTCAGCAGTCAAACATCAAAAAACAGAATCAGACTCTTTATCACCAACCTTGTGAGGCAGATCCCATCCTCGAAGATGGGAACCTGAGACTCGGTTTAGATCACCTGTCACAGCAGGTTCAAGGGCAGCACCTCAGCTTCAAATGCACACATCCTCCTTCACACCACACAGTTCCCAGATTCTGTGAGTTCCTATCGCTGGGTGATACCAGAAGCACCGCCTGGACCCAGGGGCTTGCCCAAACACCAGCCAGCTGACCACACAAAAGCTGAAGACAGCCTTAATCCATTTTAATCCCAACTAGTGGTTCATGGTTTTCTTAATTTTAAACACATACTGAAAAAAGGAGGAGGAGGGAGTGGGAAGGAGAAGAGGAAGGAAGGAAGGAAGGAAGGAAGGGAGGGAGGGAGGGAGGGAGGGAGGAAGGGGAGGGGGAGGGAGGGAGGGAGGAAGGGGAGGGGGAGGGAGGGAGGGAGGAAGGGGAGGGGGAGGGAGGGAGGGAGGAAGGGGAGGGGGAGGGAGGGAGGGGGAGGGGGAGGGAGGGAGGACTTCAGAGTTAGGTTCCAATGTTTTCATTGCTAACATTATTGCCTTTGTAGTTGGGGGAGGGGTGACACTTGCTGTCTGCAGAATTCTCTTCACGTACAGGTAAAATTCCATTTTCAATTTACCCAGCGAGCATGCGATTCTGTTTCAGCAAGCACACCGTCTGCAACAGCTAACATCCATTTCCCTTATCTGTAACTGAGTATGTGTAAGGGGTTTTTTCCCCTCTGTTTAACTTCTCTATTGAGATTGCCTTTTTCTCCCCACAGAAAATGAGAGTCTCAAGTGTTAATGCAAGAACATGAAAGATTAAATTAAAATGATCAGGAATCAATTTCTTATGGGTTTACAAGGCTCTGAATCATCTCAGTTTAAGTTCTTCTGGGTAACCAAGCCAGAACCAGATCAGGTTCCAAATCTGCTCAGCTTTCCTGTTAGAATTAGTTACGCCAGCTCTCTTCAACTCAGAACTCCCAACCCAGTATTGCTTCTCCTCAGGTGGGCAGCATTCAGAGAGCTAAGACTGCCTCAGAAGGACCTAGAAGCCCGAATCTGTTTTGAACTAGTTGGTTCTGCAATATCTGTGTATTAGTTCATGACTCATTTCTGAATGAATACATTATATATCAAAACACTACTTAGGACAAAAAAAAATTTACGCTTCTCTGAGTCATCTCTAGGAAGCAATAAAGAGGTCTTCCCCTTTCCTGAAGATTTCTTCTATTTTTAGAATCACCAAAAAAGAAAAGTCTCAGAGTTGGGTTAAATCCCCAATGTCCAGTCTTTCTTCCCATTTACTTAAACTGATGTGCACTCTAACCTACCTTCTCCTGTCCATGTCTACTACACTCTGAATTCAAATTGACTGTTTCTTTCAAGGACAGATTTCAGACATGTAAATATGCGAGTGGTTTGATAGGAGCATTCAGGCAACTCACTTCTCCAGTAAAAGTCATATAGATCATCAGTCAACAGGGGAGATTAGTGAGCAAGATTCTGTCCTAATGGTTCCTGCGGCTCCAGCAGGCATCTCCCCAAAGAGTCCTCATTCCCCAGATGTACTCCGCGGGGTCGTAGCACGCTCTCATCATTACCCTACTCCTAATCGTCAGCATCATCTCCTTTGAGGGAATTAAAGCCTATTGGAACCAATTAACAAAGAAGAGCACAACGTTGAAAAGATAGATTCAGCTTGATAATTTGCTACTACTGAGGAAAAACAGATTCTAGGAAATAGCAAAAATTGTCTGTCAAGGTCAAGTTTCTCAATCCCATTTAACTATATTAAAAAATACTGGCCTCTTACCCAAAGAAATAAAAGTGCATTTGAGCGTTTTCAAAGTAACTCTTGGGGCATTTTATCAAATTTATATGAAACAAACTCCTCCACTCCATATGTAAGAAAGAAAGCATCTGATCCCTTATACGTTCCACATTCACTTGGTTGAATTTAATAATTTCAGATAAATCCATCACTTGCCCTGCCCTGGAATAGAGACTTGGGGATTTTCTACCTGCACACACTGTGTGCCGAGTCACCTACTGAAAATGTTGGTGTTAATAGGTTAGTAGGTTTCACCGAGCTTTTAACAAACTTGTAAGCCAGCCTTGTTTATTATCTGCCAAATTCTCTTGGAAATCCCAAATCCACGGTTAGCAGCTGGCCATCTCCCATCCCTCGCATGGCCCCACGCTTCCTTGAAGCTTCCCGGTGCCCAGCTCACTCCCTGGCTGCCTACCCCAAACATGCGCCTCCAGGAGCGTCCGGCAGGGAAGGTGACACAACAAGCCCAACTCGCAACGTCCCCTCCAATGCTTCCTGCTGCTCCAACACTCCTCCTAAGCTCAGAAAGGGCTGGTCGCAGGCCGCGGGGAGGCAGCTGACCTCTCGGCCTCCGGCGGCTTTGTTAGAGACCTCAAGGGGGTTGGAAAGGAAGGAAAATGCCCGACCCCTGGGCACGGAGCCCGTCACTCCCTGCCGCCCATTCGGCTCACCCTCGACACACGCAGGATCCGGCGGGACAAGGAACAGGGGCCACCTGGACATGAACCCCGCCAGGGACGCTTGGAGCTGGTCCCTCTGCGTTGCCAGAACGGGTACCAAGACCCGGCTCTAGCGGAGTGTGGCTCGGCCCGGGGCGAGATGGGCGCGCCACTTGGCGGCTAATGGTCGTGCCAGGAGTACCAGAGCTAGCTAGCTAGGGTGGCTGCCAGGCCATGGAGCGGCGCGCTCCGAGAACCCCGGGCCGGCACGGCCGGAGTACCAGGGTGGGCAGAGAAGCGACACTTGCAAGGTCGGCCAGGGGTCCGCGTCCACGTGGGCCAAGAGGCCAGATCCATTCCCTTCCCGAAGGAGGAAAAGCTCCTGTCAGGCGCCCTGAAGCTCCGTACCGGGTAGCGCGCAGTGGCCGGCGGGGAGAGGCTGCGGGTCCCCGGCCCGCGCCCGCCGCCGAGCCCGCCGCCGCGTCCACTCACCTGGCAGTTGGCGCCAGAGATCCCGGCGGGGCAGGTGCAGCTGTAGCCGGGGTCGCCGGCGGCGTCCGGGGACTGCGGGCCGGGCGCGGGGCGCGGGGTGCACACACCCCCGTTCCGGCAGGGCTGTGCGCCGCATGGCCCCGACACGGACAAGGACGCGGCAGGGACCGGGCTGGCCAGACAGCCGCTGCGGGGCCCCGCGCCGAGCAGCAGCAGCAGCAGCAGGGCGGGCGCGGGCAGCAGCTGCGCACCGGGCGCCGGGGCGCGGCGGGGCAGCATGGCCGACGGAGCGGGCGCGGGAGCGGGAGCCGGGGCTGAGGCGCGGCGGCGGCCCTGGCGGCGGGAGCGGCGGTGCTGGCGTCGAGAACTGCTCCGCGGCGCCGGGCGCTTCCTGCAGCTGCGGGATGCGCGGTTCCCGGGGCAACGGCGGGCGGGGCTTGTGGGCGGGGCAAGCGGGGGCGGGGCTCCGGGCGTGCGTGGGAGGAGAGGGTCGTGAGGACCCTTCCCCCACAGGGAATTGAGTCACGGGGAGCAGAATGGCCGTCCGGGGCCGCCAGCCCAGAGGGGTGCGGTCAGAGTCGTGGGTGTGTCCAAAAGAACCTCGAGAGGTCAGTGGTGGCGGCGCGGCCCCGGCGGGGAGCTAAGGCGAGGCTCGGGAAGGAAAGGGGGTGGAGGAGGTCAACGCAGGCGCGGGGAGGACTTTACGGGGCCTCCAGGTGCAGAGCAGCGCTGCGCCCGCCAAGGGCCGGACAGGGGCGGGCGGGGGCGCCGCGCCCGACTGGCAGGAACCGCCCTCGGCCTCTTGGCGCAGAATCTGCGAGACCGCAGGGGGCCCGGCCTTACTTCATTCCTCGGGGCTGCTCCCCCAGCTTTCACCACTTCCCCAGCACACACGGCCCTCCCCGCGCAGCCTCCAAACCCGGGCGCCCAGACACCCGCAGAGGAGTGGGACTGGCTAAGAAGTGACCTTGCGTCTGCGCAGCGCGCCCCGGGGCCCTTGTCCTTGGTGCTGACCGAGAGCTTCCCCTCTCGCGGGCCCTTCCCGGAGGGCGGAACCGGCCCCGCCGCTCAGAGGTGTCTGACTGTGGCGCGCGAGAGCTGAAAGAGGCCTCGGGATCAGAGTGTCTAACCCTGTCGCTGAACAGAGGAGGAAACTGAGGCCCAGACAGGCTGGACTGGACCCCAGTGGGTCACTTGACTGCCAGCCCAGAACGCTGTCAGTTTTCTGAAAGAGCAGTTCAGAAGAGCAGGTTCGAGAAGGCACTGCTCGCGTTTACTATCGAGCGCTCCGTAGTTTGACAGGCAAGGAGGTCAGGCGCTGCTGAGGAAACGCAGCCCACCTCGTCCCCCCACTCCCCAACCTTTCACAACCTCTGCTGTGTATAGGCTCCCAGGAACTGGTCCCCCTGTCTTCAGGGTGGCCACGTGAGAAAAGAAAATGGGACCCTCTTGGATTAACAGTTTGGCAAATTTTCTAGGGCGCACAAATATAGTTTTGTAAAAGCTGGGCAAATAAGAAAGTAGAGACTGCACATGAACCCAGCATGGAGGTGCCACAGACGAGCAGCCAGGGGCTGATAGAAAGTCGCCAGTGCAGACAGGAGCCAAACTGCACAGCCTCTCCCAGTCTCGCTCAGACACAGGAGCAAGTGTCGGCCGTTTGTGCCTTAGGAGATGCCTAAAATCCATGTGGCCGTCACAAGAAATCACTGAAACCCAGACAGATCTGCATGCAGCGGGGAAATTCATACCTCCAAGCGGACCCAAACAGCTATTACATTTCCCTCACACCTGCTGTCTTCTAGCCCAGATCTCCTCTTTTTAAAAAATCTTAATTTTGTGCCACACCAGCACCCTCTGCTGGTACTTGTCTCATCAATCAGGTGTTCCTTCCACTTTCTGTGCCCCTGGAGTGTGCATTTTCCTGAAACTAACTTTTCTTACCTTAAATCCTGGAATAATGGACTAGTGCTGCTCATGCCTTTCCATCAACACACACGCAACAAATGAAGCAACATGAAGTGTAAGAAGGGTTGTGGGCTAATTAAAATCACACTTCTGTTTACTATATTTTTGCCTAACCACCTCCCTTGTGGGTGAATTTCATATCACTTTGAAATACGGAAGAACTAACGGTGGTTTTATTTTTTGGATGCTGATTTCTGAATTTTCCAGCTAATATTGAACTTTTAAAAATATATATATTCTCGGGCTTCCCTGGTGGCGCAGTGGTTGGGGGTCCGCCTGCCGATGCAGGGGACACAGGTTCCTGCCCCGGTCCGGGAAGATCCCACATGCCGCGGAGCAGCTGGGCCCGTGGACCATGGCCGCTGAGCCTGCGCATCCGGAGCCTGTGCTCCGCAACGGGAGAGGCCACAACAGTGAGAGGCCCGCGTACCACAAAAAAAAAAAAAAAAAAAGGCATATTATGAAAGAGACAATTCAAGACCATTTTTCTCCAAGCTAAAAAGGAAGACTAAATCTCCCAGCCCCCTTGGTTATAAGAGGAGCTATGTGATTAGTTCTGAACAATTGGACATGGCATTATGTGCCCTGGCTTCAAAACGTCCACACAGTAAATACCATGCAAGTGTTCACTATTATTATTGCTGTTATCACTCTCGGAGAAGTGGGTCTTTTCTTTGGTTCTGAAGGTTGATTTGGTACTTGGCTGACAGTTTCCAACCATCTGCAAGACCTCCAAATACCTAAGCAAAGAGTCCAACTAATATATTATCATGTCTTATTAACCGAAGTTATTAAAATAATGTTGGCTCTATGTTTAAATGAAAACTAAAAATTCAATTATCCAGACCTTTGGTTCATATTATTCCAAACTTACAGAACATCAAATCTTCCCCCTAACCCACCTTATTTCCTTTTTTGATAGAGACCCTACTTTAATAAATCAAGGGCAAAATACCCAAATAATGTGTCTTTGCTGTGATTTCAGCAAAGACTGTTATAGAATTTCTCATGATTCCCCTTATGGAGAAAGTGGACTTGAAACCGTTGAACAACTGTAGTCTGAATGTACTAGTCAGTGAATCACTACCAGGCTAGAGGAAGTTTTTAGCGAAATGCCATAGACTCTCAAAATGTGGCAGCTAATACAATTCATACCAGAATCAAGATATAAAAATATTTCAAAAATAAGCTAAAATAAAGAAAATGGAATATTAATGAACAACTGTGTGTTTGGCCTTAACTGCTATTTGCCAATATTTCTACCTCTACTCCTTCCAAGAACTTCTTTGTAGGATTGTACTTTCCTGCCCTCTTGAAGTTAGGTGTAATCACATGACCTGTCTTAGCCAATGAATGTAAGGGGCAATAGCATGCACCACTTCTAGACTGAAGCCTTTAAAATTCAGTGCTTGAATTGAAGCCTTTAAAGACTGAAGCCTTTAAAATTCAGTGCATGGTCACTCACGTGACCATGGTGATCATCAAGATTCCAAAAGGTGGAGCCGGTGTCCCTGAGGGAGGGCAGTGTGGTGAAGCAATGGGAACCTGCAATGGGCATGTGGTGTAAGACATAAACCATTGTCGTTTTAAACCACTGAGCCCCAGCGGTGTTAAAAAACGCCAGACCACATACAAGAAAGTGGCAAGGCAGGACTGACTGTTCCCAATGAGCCATGCAGCTTGACCTGCTATCTCACGTGTGCTATTCCTGCGAGATAGAAGGCTGGGTCCAATTCGGGATTCCAGGGCCTCTGAATCTGATGGAACAGAGACATTTTAAGAAACAATTTGGCTCATTTTTTTCATGGATGTACTCCAGAGTTATAACTCAACTGCAGCATACTTTAGATGTTACAAAAATGTTACAAACCAATGCAAACACAACTGTGTTTATGTTTTGCTTTTTTGTCACAACAGGAGAAAAACATCTTCCCAGGCCAGCCCAGGTTCGTGGGCAGCCACTTGGGAAGCCCTGAGCTCAGGGAGAGTAACATTCCTTCTAATAATGAGGTTCCTATGCTCTGTGACCTCCAGAGCATCCTGTGGGAATGCCAGCCTGATACACGGTGTGATGATCCATAGACTAAGAATCTCATCTTTAGAAAAAAACACAGAAGTTACCTGGTATCACCTCCTAAAATCTGAACTAAGATCCAAACAGGAACACTACATGGGGTGATATACCACCTTCAGCTCACCTGGAGTTCCACAGGTGCTAACATACAGGCATAGCGCCTTTCATTGCACTTCAATTTACTGTGCTCCACAGATACCGCGTTTTTTACAAATTGAAGATTTGTGGCAACCCTGCTTCAAGCAAGTCTATTGGCACCATTTTTCCAACAGCGTTTGCTCACTTCCTGTCTGTGTCACATTTTGGTAATTCTCGCGATATTTCACACTTTTTCATTATTATATTTGTTACGGTGATGTGTGATCAATGATCTTTGATGTGACTACCATGACTCACCAAAAGCTCAGATAATGGTTAGCATTTTTTAGCAATAAAGTAATTAAGGTATGGACTTTTTTTTAGCCGTAACGCTATTTCACACAATAGCAAAGTGCAAACATAACCTTTATATGCACTGGGAAACCAAAAAATTCCTGTGTCTTGCTTTATTGTGGTAGTCTGGAATGGACCCACAGTAGCTCAGAGCTGTGCCCATGTGCATCTATCAATGATTTAGCACCCACCTTCTCCCCCAGAGCACCTAAGCTTTCTGCAGTCATTGGCAAGCTGGACTGTTCGCCTTTCTCTGCACCCAGAGTTGCCTGTAGACGGTGACAACTGTTGTGGCCTTTCCCGTTGCGAAGCACAGGCTCCGGACGCGCAGGCTCAGCGGCCATGGCTCACGGGCCTAGCCGCTCTGCGGCATGTGGGATCTTCCCAGACCGGGGCACGAACCCGTGTCCCCTGCATCGGCAGGTGGACTCTCAACCACTGCACCACCAGGGAAGCCCAAGGGAACATTCTTGCCCCCTGCAAAGGGTGGGTCTGGGTGCCGGATTGAAGCTGGAGTCAGCTTGAAAGAAAAACTCAGCCACACGACCCAGAAAGGGAACACATTGCCTGGCGAAAATGTTCTGCCATAGAGAACGGCACCAAACTGCCTACTCAGACCAGAACAGTTGTATCAGGACCCATGATGTTGTTGGGCAAATTAGACTCTGACCTTCAGATGCCATGTGATATGGAGGCAGAAATACCTGTGTTGGAGGCGGTCATCCAGGGGACGGGACCGCAGGTTGACCTGTGAGTCGAACCCAGGCAATCAGAGGCTCCTCACCCCCTCCCGTCCTTGGAATGTACCCTCCACCCACCCCCACAGGGAGCTGTTTCAAGGACGGAGACTTGAGAGAAGAAGGTGTTGCTGAGACCATCTGGACTGAACACGTGACTAAACCTAGTTCAGGCCTCTGTATCAACTTTTAAGATTCTGGTGGTAGATACAGGGATCTACTTTGTCTTGCAGTGCCCAAGATGTGCCTCATATATAAGTTCCTCACTTATTTTTTTTTTTTTTTTTGCGATACGCGGGCCTCTCACTGTTGTGGCCTCTCCCGTTGCGGAGCACAGGCTCCGGACGCACAGGCTTAGCGGCCATGGCTCACGGGCCCAGCCGCTCCGCGGCATGTGGGATCTTCCCGGAGCGGGGCACGAACCCGCGTCTCCTGCATCGACAGGCAGACTCTCAACCACTGTGCCACCAGGGAAGCCCCAGTTCCTCACTTATTAACGCTGCCGTCCACCAGTGTGGAGTGGTCTGCCTCGCTTCTCTGTCTTGCCTTGCCCTCTGTGTAATAGGGCCAGTTTCAGATTCCACCCAGGAAGTCGCTGAGATTTTGAACCAACACCGTACTTTATAAAGATCTTGGGAGAATTCAATGGGATGATAGTGGTGTTGAGTAGAGTATGTACTGGGCATTAATATTAGTGTATTTTACATATTATCTCATTTAATCCTAATGCCAGCACCATGAGGTAGAAACTAGGATTTGTGCCCAATTTTAAAAGGACAAAATTGAGCTGCAGTGAGGTTAAGTAAAAGGACCTCTGCCCAGGGATGCAGTACATGGTGGGTCCCAACTGGCACCAACTCTTCGATGTGGTCCTGTCCAGGCGCAAGCCTTTCAGAAAACTTGATGAGAAGGGCTCACTGCATTGGGACCAGGAAAAAAGAAAAAAAAAAGGTCTAAGGTCACCCAGCAGGTAGAGTGGCCGGGAGTCTGGAGGAAGAGTCCGCACTTAGAAGCAGTACTCTGCATCTGCTATATGAATCTCCTGCAATGCAGGGCTGATACTTGGTAGATGCTGCAATACATGTGTGTATATATATATATACATATATGTATTATGTATATCATGCACGTATGATGTATGCATCATATCTATATGTCTATATGATGTATGTTTCATATATGATATTTGATGTGTATTATGTGTGTGGGGGATGTGTCCTGTGTCTATGATACATACTGTGTGTACACATACTGTGTGTATCACGTATATGTATGAGTGAATACATGGTTTGATGCACAGTGGCCGCTGGACTTTGGTTTATTGTTGAGGGAGGCTCTTGAAGGTTTAGTTTGGTTGCTCACTTGCATTCCTTGTAAGGTGCACCACTGCTCCTGACTTGTGGAATTACAGGATGTGAAAATGGGATGGAACTTTGACAATCTTTTCTGAAGAGGAGGATGAAGCATTGAGAAAACAAACCACTGCTCCAGGCTGGGCAGCAGCAGAACCTGAATGAGACCCCAGTCCTCTGAATTCCACAGTTTATGCTCTTTCAGTAAGGCTCATACTGCCTTTCCTCCGCTCCCAGTGTTGCCTACATAAGAGGCAATCAAATCAAAAGGCAGTGTAAAAATGTAAATACCAAGTCCATGGGAGTTTTAAGTGCCTTTGAAGAATCTTCACAAAGAATAAATATGATTTGCATACGTTCCAGTCACAAGTACCAGAACTACTATCTTATTCCTTTAATTAGTAGCATCCTTTTTGTAATTCGTCATTTAAGTGTTTTAGCATATATATCCAGATTATTTTACTCTGAACTATCCTTGAACAATTCCTAAATACTGTGTTTAAGATATGTTCACGTTTACTTTCTTCCCTGTACGCTTGCCCTCATTTGAATTAAACTGCTATTCTAGCAGCTGTTTAAAACAGTTTTAATTTCTTTTACATTATTACTCTAATATTGATTTGATCTAGGTCAAGTTAAATGAGAAGTCTTGAATAAAAAGACAGCAAGGAAGCATATCTTCCCTCTATAAATATTTCATAAAGCACTTCAACTATCACCAAATGGAAATCAGATCTTTTCACGAAAACTCCTGAGAACATGAGAACTATGTTAAACACAATAATTGTTTTCGGTTCCAACTTTTTGTTATTGAGAGAAATGTACCATACTGGAATACAGGACTGTTTTCAAGAAGGAATACACATCCACTGGCTTGAAAATAAGGAGGTTCAATTCAAGACTTCCCCTTTGCTCCTGAATTCACTCCGCAACCTTGAAATAGAACACCATGAAATAGCTCTAGTGCATTCCCCAGTGGCAATGGAATTGCCCACATTGGCTTTGCTGACATAAAAAAAATTTCCTGCTTTTATTTCCGTATGGAAGATGTTTTTCTTAATGACTTAAACAAATTAGGAGTTTATTCTCCCACATGAAAGGAGTCTGGACATTGTCAATCCAGAGCTAATAAGAGTTCTCCTGATGACCCACATAAGTATCAGCAGAGAAACTTCCTATGTCCACTGCAAATGCAGCTAGAAATATCCAAGCTGGATTATTGCTAACTCTGCCTGGGGTGGGTCTGTTGTTTTCTCCACCTATTACCCCTCCTTCTTTTGGTAGCTGGGTCCCAGTTTTGCTTTGGGGGAACCAACCCTATCCAACTCTGAGTTCATGTACTTCAAGTGAAATCGACCCCAAGAAAACATAGAGGAAAATCTTCTTGACAATGGTCTTGGCAATGATTTCTTGGATATAACACTAAAAGCACAGTCAACAGAAGAAAAAATAGACAAGTAGGTCTATGTCAAATGGAAAGGCTTCCGCACAGCAAGGGAAACAATCAACAAAATGAAAAGGGAACCTATGGAATGGGAGAAAATATTTGCAAGCCATATATCTGATAAAGGGTTAATGTTCAAACTATATAAGGAACCTCTGCAACTCAATAACGACAACAATAATAACAACAAAAACTCCAAATAACCCAATTTAAAAATGGGCAGTGGTATTGAATAAATGCAGTTCTCAAAGAAGACACACAAATGGCCAGAAGGTATATGAAAAGGTGCTCTACATCACTAATCACTAGGGAATGTCACATCAAAACCACAGTGCGATATCATATCACACCTGTTAGGATGTTTATTATAAAAAAATACAAGTGTTGGCAAGGATGTAGAGAAAAGGGAGCGCTGGTACACTGTCGGTAGAAACAAATTGGTTTGGTCACTGGGGAAAACAGTACGGATGGTCCTCAAAAACTTAAAAATGGAACTACTGTATAATCCAGCAATTCCCCTCTTTTGGGTATATATCCAAATGCATTGAAATCAGGATCTCAAAGAGATACCTGAATTCCCTGTGATCGAGGTAGCATTATTCACAATATCCAAGACATAGAAGCAACCTAAATGTCCATCAACAGATGAATGGATAAAGGAAATGTGTATATATATATATATATATATATATATATATACACACACACACCTATACACACACACACTGGAATATTATACAGCCTTAAAAAAAGAAGGAAATCCTGTCATTTGCTGCAATATATATGAACATGGGGGACATTATGCAAAGTGAAATAAGCCAGACACAGGAGGACAAATACTCCATGATACCACTTATATAAGGAATCTAAAATAGTCAAACTCATAGAAGAAAAGAGTGGAATGCTGGCTGCTGGGGACTGAGGGGAGGAGGAAAAGGGGAGGTATTAGTCAAAGAGTACAAAGTTTCAGTTATGCAAGATGAATAAGTCCTAGAGATCTACTGTACAGCATGGAGCCTATAGTTAACAAGTCTATATTGTATACTTAAAAATTTCCTAAGAGTAGCTCTTATGTTAAGTGTTCTTATCAATAATAATAATAAGAGGACAGGAGGAAACTGTTAGAGGTGATAGATATGTTTATGGCATAGATTGTGGTGATGGTCTCACAGATATATACTTATCTCCAAACTCATCAAGTTGTGTACATTAAACATGTACAGCTTTTTGTATGTAAATCATACCTCAATAAAGTGGTTTAATAAATCAATAAATAAGAAACTGACCCCACCCCCAGATCCAAGAGTGGTCATGTGATCTAGGCCTGAGCAGTCCCCTGGTAACAGAGATCAACCCGTAGCTGAGCATATGATCCCAGTCCCATCTTGTTGTTTTTAATAAAGTATATAAACCACTGACACTAGAACTCAACAAAGGTAGCAGACACATCCAAAAAGAAATTGACGTAAAGATCCTTAAAACTCAGCAAAATAATCCAGCAAATGATTTAAAAATTAATATATAGTGACCATGGGGGGCTTATTCCCCAAATAAAAGCATGATTACATATCATAACATCTATTCACCTATATTAATAGATTTAAGAAGGAAAAATCCTATGACCTTCATAAATGCTGAAAAGGCATTTGATAAAATTCAACATAAATTCTTGCTAAAACTCTTAATAAAACGAGAAAAACTGGGTACTTTCTTAATAATACAACGTATCTATCTCCACCCGAAAGTCAGCACCATGATTAATGAGGGATTACTAGACATGACCTCATTAAAGATGAAAATGAGACAACACACACCATCACCATTATCGTCTGATATTCTTCTTGAGGTATTAGGCCAAGCAAGTATTACAGATATAAAATTGGGAAGGAGGAAAAGCTATCATTCTATGCAGACAATATGGTTACATGCCTAGAGAACCCAACTGGAATTATATTACAGACAATAAGAGAATTCCATATAATGTCTGGGTACAAAATAAATATATAGAATCAAAAACCTTCATATCTACAAATGACAAGGAGCTAATAGATATAGAAATGGGGAATTCACATTTACATTAGAAACAAACAAACAAAAACCTAGTAATAAACATAACAAAAATGTGAAATACCTGTTGAAGAAAACATTAAAGTATTACTGAAGAACACGAAATAGCCTTGAACAAATATGAAGGCATATCATGCACTTGGATAGGAAGACTTAACTTCATAAAATAGAAATGCCCCTAAACTAATCTGTAAATTTAACACGATACATTAGTTCACCAATGAGATTTTAGACAATGGAATTAGACAAGCTGTTTTTAAAGTTCACAGGAAAAATAAACAATCTAGGAGAGTCAGGAAACTTCTGAACAAGAAGGCAACAAGGTGAGATTAACTTGACTAACAAAACCTAAAACAAAATTACAATAATTTAAAAAGTGTGGTCCATTGAATGCATGGAAAACTTTATGAAGCAGACTAGGGATTCCAGAGATAGAACTAAATATTTTTGAGAATTCAGTATATGCTATGAGCTGGATGAATTGCTCAATACATAGTATTGAATAACCTGAGTCACCCCATGGAAAAATAATCGTATTGAATAGATAACTCACAAGTTACACCTAAATAAACTCCAAATGGACCCAAAATTTAAATGTAACCAAAAATTAAGCCCCAAAACAATAAGACAAAAAAGAAGAAACCAAGGCAGAGTATTTTTATGATCTTGGGAGTATGACACATATCCAGAAGCCATTTGAAAAAAAGACCAAAACATTCGTCAACATAAAATTACAAAATTTCACACGGCAAAAATCACCATATGCAAAGCAAAAACACTGAGAAAAACATTTGCAACTTTTATCTAAATCAAAGGACTAATTATCACCAGTTAAAAAGTACCTCCTAAAATATATTCTACAGGACACTGGTTCCTTTGAATATTGGCAGACTGGTTGGATAAATACAAGTGATCATTTTTATTCCACACAGCAGGAATGTGCATTTATAATTTTAATAGATATTGTCAGATTGCCCTCCTTATAGAAATTCTGCCAGTTGACATTACCACCAGAAATGTGTAAGATTCCCTGTTTTCCTCTCCGTCATAAGATTCCATCAAATTTTTTGATCTTTGGAAGTCTAACAGGTGAAAAAAAATCTCAGTTTTCAAATATATTTCTCTTCATGAGTCAAGCTGAGCATCTTTTCATATACTTCAGAAACGTATATTTTCTCTTCTGTAGACTGATTATTGTGAGAATCAGGACCATCCACCCTTATACACAGCTCGGACCTGAGTTGAAACTATCTTACCCACACACACGTGCGTCCTACAATCTGCAGTGCAGACTCTACAGACTTCACTATTCCCTTGTCTTCCCTGGCATCACTTTGCTATTCCAGGACATGCCTTTCCAGGCAAATAACTTGATTATCCATTACAGAAACTTCCCCAAAGACCCATCCATTCTTTAATTAAAACCACCAACAGTTCAAGCCCTAAAACTTTCCCTCAAAATACTCGCCTTGCTGTTTCCACCTATTCACATCCTGGTGTAGCACAAGTCTTACCCAATCCTCGTTAAGCCCCTGCAGGCTTGCCTTAAACCAAACTTCAGATTCCCTGCAGAATCCAGCTTTGCCTTTCCCCTTCTGAGATATTGCCAACAGTCTGCAGCGCAATAAACTCAGTCTCGGAGCCACTACCTGTTCTGCTGTGTTATGAGTTTTTTCCGTATTTGTAGGAGCTGGTTCATGAAACTGAAGCAAACCCAACCCAGCTGCTGGAACGTGAGCAAGAGGGAGCTACAGAAAACCAGGGTGATGGGGCCACGACATGGAGCTTGGATTTGTTTTTTCTTCCAGTGGGGAAGCCAGGGAACTCTACGATTGAATTAGCATCGTAAGATCAGTGTGGCTCCAGTGTGGATGGAGGGACTGCCAAGGAGAGCAGACGGGGGAAGCGACGGTGAGTAGCTTCAACTAGGGGGCGGTGCTGGAGGTGGGAAGAAGTGGACAGTTTGGGATGTACTGGGGCCGTAGAGGCAACAATGGATGCACTGGCCACGGGGTATGATTTAGAGAGAGGAGTCAAAGACGACCCCCAGATGTGGGTGCTGAAAAGCTGGGTGAATGGAGTTGCCATTTCCTGGGCTGAGGAGTCAGAGCGAGCAGTAGGGGCGTGTTTGTGATGGAAGCAGAGAAATAGATGCTTCAGTGGGGCCACCTTCACAGGCAGCGCTGAGTGACAGGTGACAGGGTTGAGCTAAATAAGGGCAAAGAGTGATTCAAGAGGGATGGAAGTGATGCTAAAGATTGACTTCTATCTCATATCCCGTACATGAAGCGTTTTGTTATCTACATCTAATTATTTTATCAGTAAAGATAAATTTGACACCCGAATTGCTATTTTAAACCCAGAAAATCATTTTATTTTATTTGGTACATGTAGTACTTTCCTATCACACATTTCCAAAAATAGCGCCAGGGTTTGGACTCATGTCCTTACCGGGCAAGTCTCGTACTCCTACCGAAGGGACAGTGTGTCCCTTCACATATTTGTTAGAAATCTTTTCAAAGACACTAATGAACTAAGACGATGCTGATTTTAAAACAAAGAAAGAAAGAAAGAAAGAAATCTAGAAAGTGTTAGGCTTAACTGTTCTCCGAGTAAAATCAGCAACTTAGAAGAAGGATTATACGCATTCTATTTTTGCTGACAGTGCACAAGAGAAGGCACATTTATTTTATGGAAACTAATTAAATTACAAGGAAAATCTAAGGGGCTGCTAACAGGCAGGAGTTTTTCCCTGTGAGCCTCGAGAGCTCCAGCTTTCCTGGGCTGACGTGTCACTCTCCCTGGTCATCAGCTGAAGCATTAGGTCCATGTCACCATCAACGTCATCACAGCATCGTGTGACCTTTTGTGTGTCGGGGTAAAGTGTAGTCCCTAGCATCCTTCAAAGAACGAGCTGTGAATATTAAAGGACATTCTTGTAACTGTGAACCATACCAACTGCAATCATTTTTCTCAAGATTAAGCCAATTTATTTAGATGCAGATGTCACAGACTGATTAAAAACTACTCAGTAGCAAAGATCCCATTTGCTGCTGAGATGAGAATAATAGACACAAGCCAGACAACATTTATATACGCGTGACAGTTCATCAGGGAGCGCAGCACAGGCTCAGTCATTTTTCTGAATGTACAAATTAGCCCAAGGTGAGCCCGCCCCCTCTTCTACTGAAAACTGCTTGAATGAATGCCCATAACTGCAGCTTTTACTACACTGCATTATGAAGCTCTCAGGATTTTGTATCGCCATCCTGCTTATCAACTACGGTGAATTTTGGAAATCAAACATTTAGGAATGCTCACCACACAGTCCAGGGTCCACAGGAGAGTTTTCAGTTCCAGAAAAAATAGATTTTTTTTTTGATGCTGACTCATGCTTACATTCTGGGAATAAATCCCAAAGGACCATGGATGGAACTAAATGCTTCGGCACTGTGGAATCTGAGTGGGGCTCAGGGATGGTGGCAGGGGGCACATTACCGGCTTCCAGCTGCAGAGCCAGGAGCTAAAGGTGAGGCAACAGGCAGCATCCAGGGACAAACAGTCCAACCAAGGGGTCAGCTCAGAGGGACCCCAGCCCAGGTGCAGGGGTTGGATGAGAACCAGGGCCTTCGGATGAGGCAAGACGAAGAGCCTCTGGGCAGGCTGTTCAGCGCACGGTTCTACTGCACTTCTGGGTGTTTACAAACCTGCAGACATTTTGATTCTTTCCAACAGAGCGATGCCTAGAAAAGACAAATGGTAACACTGATCCCAACTTGGGTTTTTGCTGAGCAAGAGAATGTTTGCTTTTTATTTTAAATACTTTTTAAAATACACGATAGAAAGAACAGGATATGATGTCGCTTATATGTGGAATCTAAAACAAATGGTACAAATGAACTTATTTACAAAGCAGAAATAGAGTCACAGATGTAGAAAACAAACTTACGGTTACCAAGGGGGAAAGAGCGGAGCAGGGATGAATTGTGAGATTGGGATCAACGTATACACATACATGACATATATATAAAATGGATAACTAATAAGAATCTACTGTTTAGCACAGGAAATTCTACTCAATACTCTGTAATGACCTATATGGGAAAAGAATCTAAAAAAAAGTGTGTATATGGATGTGTATAACTGGTTCACTTTGCTGTACAGCAGAAACCAAGACAACATTGTAAATCAACTCTACTCCAATAAAAATAAATTAAAAAAATAAAGAAGGAACATGATGGCCATTCCAAAAGTCTGACATCTCCTTGAGAATGGAGAATGTATCAAAAATACACGTATAAATACTGAGCTTTCTCCTTAAAGAGCAGAAATTAGCAACAAGTTTACCATAGAGTCCTGAATTTATGGAGCCAGAATTTGATAACTTCTAGCAAGTAAAATCAATAACATATGCTCATTAAAAATTAAAATTCCAACTGCAAAGCACAGTCTTAAAAAATAAGAGGAAAAAGAAAAATAAGAGGAGAATTCACTAAAGGGGATATTCAAAGGGCCAGTAAATATATGAAAAGAAGCTCATCAGCATTAGTCATCAGGGAAATGCTAATTAAAACCAAAATAAATAATATCACACATCCCACCAGAATGGCTAAAATTAAAAAGGCTGACAATGACATGTGTTGACAAGGATGCAGGGAGGTAGGGTCTTGCAGACACTGCTGGGAGGATGTAAACTGGTACAACTACTCTGGATAACTTTTTAGTAGTACCTGCTAATGTCAAACATAAACATACCCTGTGACTTGGCAATTTCACTGCAAGGTTTTACTCACATCCCACAGAAATGCAGATCAAAAGCACCAAAACACATGGTCATTGCAATTTTATTTGTAATAGCCAAAAACTGGAAATAACCAATATATCCATCAGGTAAATAGATGAACAAATTATGGTGGACTCATTTACTGGAATAAAAATGAACAAATTACAACTCCATGCAACAACATAGTTGAATCTCACAAAATATAGAACAAAATTAATACATAATGTTAGAAGTCAGGATAAGGGTATCTTTCGGGGCAGGGAATAGCTGACGATGGGAGAAGGCAATACCAGCATTCTGGGGAGCTGGTGTTGCTTCAGTTTTTATGCGGATCATGGTTACATGATACGTGAGAATTCACAGAGCTGTGTCCCCTTATGATTTGTGCACTTCTCTGTGTGTTTGTTTTACTTTAATAATAACGTTTTAAGTTTAAAAAAATAGGAGGAGGGCTTCCCTGGTGGCGCAGTGGTTAAGAATCCGCCTGCCAATGCAGGAGACACGGGTTCGATCCCTGGTCCAGGAAGATCCCACATGCCGTGGAGCAACTAAGCCCGTGTGCCACAACTACTGAGCCTGTGCCCTAGAGCCTTCGAACCACAGCTACTGAAGCCTGTGCGCCTAGAGCCCGTTATCCGCAACAACAGAAGCCACCGCAATGAGAACCCGCGCACAGCAACAAAGACCCAACGCAGCCATAAGTAAATAAATAAATTTATTTTAAAAAAAATGGGAGGAAAACTTATAAAGAGCAACTTCAGGAAAGCCCCAGTGACTACACAAATTTTTCCTTGTTGACCTGAGTGTTCAGAACCAACCACTGGATTCACTCCTTTAAGCTGTTTCTCTATGCAATGTACATTAATTCAACAAATATTTATGGAGGGTTTATTATGGGCCAGGCATTATGCCAGAATACAAAGATGAATAAGATAGGTTTGAAAATTCACAGTCTAGGGAAGCTCAACTGCTTTCTCACCCCACACTCTTCTGAACATTTTACACACACCTTCTCATTTAATTCACATCTTCCCTTTAATTCTCTCAGGAGCTCAGTCCATAAGTCAGTGGCAGAGGTCATAATCAAACCCAGTTCAGATGAACTGCACAACAGATATCTTCCTTGTACACCAGGCTTAGCAATGTGTCGTGTTTACCATGGTAACTCTCGCTAACCCACAGCAGACATGACTAAACACCATACGCTTCACTCCCTGGCTTTGATGTGGCCTCCCCATCACGGCTCACTTGACAATCATGATAGAACAAGGAGCATCAGCCCACTGGGTGTCACTTTTCTGCTATTCTTGATACTTTGTTACTTTGTCCCTCTTCATTTGAAAATACTCTCGGGAAGAGCTGCAAACTATTATCAGTCATTTGCCTCTGGCTATGAATAGAGCATTTGACGGTATATTTGGACCCGAGAGCAGAGCAGAAAGCATGCAATCAACACAGGTCTAGAGCTTTCAGGGGGCTGCTGCAAGATGGCTAAGGCCCTGCAGGAAACTTATTTAACCCACTATATCGCCTCAAGTAGAATTAGCCTTGGTGATAAACAGTAGGCTGATAAATTAATCCTCCTGGAAACATAGGGCGACTGAAAGCGATCCCAAGGTCAACAGTGTGAATTTCAGCTCATATTATGTGCAAACATTCTGGGCTGTTAAAAACTCAACTCCTGATGTCAGCAGAACTCCCGATCAGTTCTCAAGTAAGAGGATTTACCAACATTCTTTATTTGTGCCCTACACAGCCATCCATCTTTCATTATTAATGCTGGTGACAGCGACCCATCCTATCCGTGTGTAATCTGAACTCAGCAGAGTGAGAGGCTGCTTCCTTCCTCTAATGAGACACACCATGCCCTGTCCCCAGAAAAAAAGGCCACGATGGGGGAAGTTGCTGGGCCAGGACATTTGTTCCAACACTAAAGGTAAACAGTGAAGATGCCACAGCTCAGTGTGGGACACAGTAGTTCTTTTGTTTCACTGTGCATATAAAAGGGAAAAATACTTCCAAAAAGTAAGTTCAAAAAAAAGTTTCAAGCTCTTACTAGTTCACTTTAAATGTGGTTTGCTATATTTTGCAGGCTTCTACCTCATAGAACTTTAGAATTTCTAGCCAGAAATACTTTAGACTAGCTCGTCAACCTTGTTTTCATGGACATTAAAACTGAAGCAGAAGGGGCTTCCCTGGTGGCGCAGTGGTTGAGAATCTGCCTGCCAATGCAGGGTACACAGGTTCGAGCCCTGGTCTGGGAAGATCCCACATGCCGCGGAGCAGCTAAGCCCGTGAGCCACAACTACTGAGCCTGCGCGTCTGGAGCCTGTGCTCCGCAACAAGAGAGGCCGCGATAGTGAAGAGCCCCATGCACTGCGATGAAGAGTGGCCCCCGCTCGCCGCAACTAGAGAAAGCCCTCGCACAGAAACGAAGACCCAACACAGCAAAAATAAATATAAAAATAAATAAATAAATAAAAGATTACTATTAATAAAAGAAAAAAAGAACTTGGATGGTAGATAGCTCACTTAATCTGTCTCTGAACTTTAAAACAAAAAAAAAACAACAAAAAAAAACTGAAGCAGAAAGAGGGACTCACCCAAAGAGATGCATGACTTAGACAGAAGAGCAGGTTCCTGCCTTCGGACTTGCAGTTGTGGACGAAGGAAGTTGCCTGCCATATCAGTAAACAAAGATGTTATGGCCATAATGCCATAGCCACTGCAGCCAATGACCCCTCTCCACAGTGTACCCTGAGGGAATTCAGGATGGAGAAAAACAAGATACTGGCCCTAGATAGCTAAGGTGCATTTCAAAGGAATGATTGCAGTGAGCCCTGACTCTTGCATCTTCCCATAAAGAGAAAAGCACTAAATTCATTAACTTGATTATGTCTGGTTTTTCTTTAATTAACAGTAATCTTTTGATGCTGACCACCTGGTTTTTGCTGCAAAAACTCCTATATACCCTGGCTCCTCCCTTCCCTCTGAGCTCTGAAACCTCCCTCAGAGCTATCTGAGAGGCTGCCTCCCAGGCTTAAGTCCTCAGTATGTCTGCTGAATAAAACACAATTCTTAGCTTTTAGAGTGTGCTTTTTTTTTTTCAGTCAACACAGTCCAGGAGCCTCTACACCTCCTCTTCTGTGGTTTTCTAACCATGAACAAACACACACGTGCATGCACGTGTGCACACACACACCACCCCCAATCTACACGGAGGGACTTTTCAGGAAATTTGGAAAATAGGAGATCTCTGTCTTTAGCGCCTCTGTCTTCTTCCTTTTCATTCTGACTTCTCACCAACCCCCATCTCCACTCTGGTCAAGTTCTCACTCAGAGAATTTCCTTCCGGCTAAGAAGAGAAACAACTGGGTGAACTCTACCTATCTTTCTCACAGTTATGTGCATTTTAAAAAAAGAAGTCAGGTAGAGTTAGTTACACACACACACCATCCCCGCCAGAAGAACAGCTCCCTAAGGGTGGAATCTTAGATCTAAGCAAGGAATGTATTGCAGTCAGCCCTCCACATCCAGGTTCGGCATGGAGAGCCAACTGTACCAAATCATCTTATGTAAGAGACTTGAGCATCTGCGGATGTTGGTGTCCATGGGGTGGGGTTCTGGAACCAGCTCCCGGTGGATACCAAGGGACAACTGTACTTTCATTGTGAGGTGGGGGGAACTTTCTACAGACTGCTCCTACCTTGGTCTACAAGTTAAACCGTATTCACATCCACAATGTGGTCTCTCTCTCTCTCTCCCCGGCCCCCTCCTTTATATACACACACACACACACACGCACACGCACACGCACACACACACATTTGTTACCTAATCACTGTAGAAACATTTCTGAAATTGCGGAGTAAGGACCTCAAACAATCCACTCCTCCATGAAAGCAATGAGAACACTGGAAAAATTGTCAAAAACAACATTTGTTAGAGCTCTGGAAATTAACCAAAGGTGTGCAGTCATCTGAGGAACACTAATTCAAGAAAACCTGCTGAATCTCAGTAAGAACAATGAACCCTATATTTTTCCTTGCCCTAATCCCATCCCCATTTCCCCAGCTCCATGGTAGCCTTGAAAACTAACAGCCCCACAACTATGATAGCTGTGAAAATGGTCAGCCTAGCAGCCACCGGAGGGAGGAAAGAGGGTCTGGAGCTTCTCAAAGCCTATCCTCAGAGAACTGTCACTATTTGATCTGCCTAGAAGCATCCTGAAAAGTACTCTTCTCAAGGTTATCATTATATGACCTTACTCAAAACTCATTCTATTCAAACAACCCTATTCCCAGGGCATTTGTAAACAAACAAAAAACAATATGTGTCAGTTGTTTAACATTGCAGCTGCCTGAGATAACAATAGCACTTGGGACTGAACAAAACACTTTTTAAAAGCTGGGAAATGAGATGCCCATAGGGGTCTTGGAAAGCTCTGACATATTCCTGGGGATCTAGAAGACTGTATGCATTTGTAGAGCTGTGCACATGCCCAGGAAAGACCTGAAAAGGCCCTAATCCCTCCCCTCTGGCTGACTTTGAGGCTCTGCATGAGCCAGAAGTGAAGCTAAAGCAGAGTAGTAAACTGCCTGCCTGTGAATTGAAGGCATGTCCCAATATACATACATACACATAGAGGCCCCAGCAAAGACTGACCTACCACTGCATGCATTTAAAGAAACCTGTGTCCAATCATTAGCTGCCCATCAAACTAACCAAGCAGAGACTTCAGGGGCCACATATGAGCAAAAATACAGATTATACAGAATTAGCCCAGAGAAGCCACTAAACAAATAACAACAACAACAAACAACAACAACATCTAACAGCAACAACAACAAACCCTGCAAGGGGGGAGATATGATTTATGATATTATTAAAACTATCCAATCTTCAACAAACAAATACAAGACATGCAAAGAAACAGGAAACTATGGTTTATGCACAGTGGGGGGAGGGAGAGTAGGCAATAGAAAGTTAGACATCTGACTTGTTAAACAAAGATTTTTAAAGAGCTATAATAAATATATTCAAAGAATTAAAAGAAACCACCTATCAAAAATTAAAGGAAGGACTGAGAAAAATATTACAAAAAGTAGAGAATATCAATTAAATCATATAAATTATGAAAAAAAGAAATTCTGAAGCAGAAAAGTACAATAACTGAAATGAAAAATTCACTAGAGGGTAAATGCATAAGGAAGACATAACAAGCTATAAACATACACGCACCTGACAACAAAGCCCAAAAAACATGAAGCAAAACTGACAGAACCAAAGGGAGAACTAAACAATAACAGAGACTTCATACTTCACTTCAATAATGAATAGACAACTAAGCAGAAGATCAACAAAGAAAGAGAAGACTTCAACAACACTGTAAACCAATTAGTCCTAACAGCTGTCTATAGAACCCTCCACCCAGCAACAGCATAATACTCATTCTTCTCAAGTACACATGGAACATTCTCCAGGATAGACCATATGCTAGACATAAAACAAGCCACAATAAATTTGAAAGGACTGAAATCAAGCAAAGAATGTTCTCTGAACACAATGGAATTAAATTAAAAATTAAATTAAAAATAACAAAAGAGAGTTTGGGAAATTCACAAATATGTGGTAATTAAATAGCACACTACTAAATAAGCCAAAAATGAAATTATAAGGAAAATTAGAAAATGCTTGGAGATTAATAGAAACAAAAACACATCATAGCAAAAGGTATGGTATTGAAGGAAAGCAGTGCTTGGAGGGAAATGTGTAGCTGTAACACCCATATTAAAGAAAGAAGAAGGGCCTCATATAAATAACCTAACCTTCCACCTTAGGAACCTAGAAAAAGAAGGTCAGTCTAAATGCAAAGCACGAAGGAAGGACATAGTGAAGCTTAGCATGGAAATAATAGTCACTGTGTGTTATCTGTAAGAAAGTGGGCATGTGAGAGGAGACAACCACCCTCACAGGCAATGTGTCAGGGCAATGATAGCTTATTTCTGAACCTAGAGTTTGGGGTGTTATATTTCCACAGAGAATCATTGTTGCAAAGGCACTTGAGCAAGTGATGAGACAAAGAGACAATATGAGATAAAAACCTACACTGTGCATTTCCTATCCCCAGGGGCAAGGTCCAGACTCCATGCTTTGAGAGCTCTAAGAGGATCATACCTCATATTGCCCTGACTGTGTTCTCCTCAACTCCCATCACTAGCCAGTTTCACTATTGGTCATTGTAAGAGATGCTTTCCCATCCTCTGCAAAACCATAAACAAATTGCTGGATCAGCAGAGACAAGGAGACAGGAGACCCTCGACAGAGAAACTCTGCTCCTGCAGGGGTGAGACAGGAAGGGGGCAGGGCACAACCTTTAAAACAATGACATAGCCAGAGGACATGACATAAACTTTTTAGAACCAACTAGGTCCAAGATAGCAGACAAGTCGACTTCCACTAAATCTTGAGCTTCAGTATGCGCTCATTGTAACACATCAGCACACTAAATGACACACCCACAGGAGCCATGGGTGGTGGCCCAGTTCCTGGAGATCCCCACCCCTTCCCCAAAATAGCTGGAATACTCCTCACACTCATTAGCCTGTGAAATTACCCACCCCTATAAAAACTGCCCGTACCCTAGCACTATTCTCACCTTCCAAGATGGCCCACACTCTGTCTGTGGAGTGTGTTTCTCCCTGAATAAACCTTCTTTCACTTTACTATGGCTTGCTCTTGAATTCTTCCCTGCACGAAGCCAAGAGCCCACACTCGGCGGCCATCCCAGGAACTCACCTGAGACCTAGGACGTGACCATCCTCTCGCACCACACTTTGTTTCCTGCAACAGGGGCAACAGCAAAAGTTGGGAAGGATCAAGGAACACATTACAGACGAGTAAGGAATCTGGATTGGAAGAAGGGAGAGACAAGTGGCTGGAAATGTCTCTAGTTCTGCACACTGAGGAGCCCCAGGCTCAAACCATCCATTCTCCACATTCAGTCCCAGGGACCATTACCCCAAATCTCTCTGAACCAAGGGTAAACAAGTATTATGAGTCACTGCTATGCTGAGGACCACCCAACCCATTGGCCACTTAGGCAGACTCTAGAATATTCTCTCTGTAGCAGCAGTGATTAGCTCAAGCTAATGTGATTCACATAGCAGCAGTGATTCACCCATCAAGACCAACATTAACTATTTCACTGTCCCTGAACCCTTCCTCATATTTCCCCCAGATCCTGTCTCCCATTAGTGTTTGTTCACTGAGGTTTCATCACTACAATAATCATATGTCCTGGATGTGTTTTTAGTAAAGGTGATTTACATTATTTTATCACTTTAATCTTCACAGCAAAACTACAAGGCAGGGACTTCCCTGTTGGTCCAGTGGTTAAGACTCTGCACTCCCAAAGCAGGGGGGCCTGGGTTCAAACCCTGGTCAGGGAACTAAGATCCCATATGCCACACAACATGGCTTGGGAAAAAAAAGGGAAAACTACAAGACAGATATTATTACTCTTGTCTTCTGACTTAGGGAGCTGAGTCTCAGAAGGTTTCAGTTTCAGAGGCAGCCTGGGATGAGAATTTAGGAATAATTCACCTCAAAATTTGCAGTTTTCTCACCTGACCAGCCTCCCACTCCTGGTACCCTAAAACCATCCTTAACTCTTTTTATGGAGACCCATTATAAAAAGTACATTCTCCCAAAAGGGAAAAAAGTCTCATAATCAAGAATGGATGTACGAAGTTAGCCAAAGCCTTCCATTAAGAGCAATCTCAAATGAGAGTTAAAATGAAGAACAAGCTGAGGGTAATAAATAGGCAAAAAACAATGAAGAGTGATTTTCTTTCTTTCCAATCTGTATACATTCTATTTCTTTTTCTTGTCTTATTGAGTAGCTAAGACTTCCAGTATTATGTTGAATAGGAGTGATAAAAGAGGATCTTAGGGAGAAAGTATCCAGATTCTCACCATTATATGTTAGCTGTACATTTTTTATATATGTTCTTTATCAAGTTGAGGAAGTTCCGTTTTATTCTTAGTTTTTCTGAGAGTGTGTATAATTGAGTTTGTATAATGAATGGCTGTTGGATTTTATCAAATGCTTTTTCTGCATTTGACTGTAAGACTGATTTTTCTTCTTTGGCTTATTGATGTGATGGATGGATTACATTAACTGATTTTTTTTTTTTTAACATTGAACCAGCCTTGAATATCTGGAATAAATCCTGTTTGTGGTACCTCATTTTTAATACATTATTGGATTCATATACAACAAGATATATCAATATAGAAAATGTTAAGTCATGTTGGGCCCCCAAACTCAACAGTACCTGTGTGAAAAGACTTGGGAGAAAAATTAGGTATGGAAGAAAACACAGCAGACTTCTAGTATTAGCATTCTAAGGGTGCACAGGGAAGGCAGGGTTATTGTAAGGAGATTGTAGAGGGAAGGAAAGGAGAGGGGAAGAGGGAGTAAAAGGAGAAGAACTTCAACAAATGGGAAAAAAAGGTAGAGTACAATGTTAACTAAAAACAAGTGTTAATGTTTGCTGAGCACTTTTACTATAAGCTAGACACTGTACTAAATGCCTTTTAGTAGATTTAGATGAATTCATAACTGGCTAAATATCCTAATCTCAAGAGACAGAGGGTTGATGGAAACTATCTTTCTCCATTTTGTCTACAAGGATGTCAAGAGAGACCCTAATCAAATGTTTTTCAGAATTACTTCATGTAATTGTGAAGCAAGCATCATCATCTCCCTCAGCCTTTGGGTGGGGAAAGGTGAGATCACAGTTTACACAGAGACAAAGCAGCTCAGTCAGGCTTTGGCCTCACACATCTGCCTCTGGAGTTCAAGGGCTCAGCCTCCATGAGAATATACTGTCTGCCACAGAGAATATAAACGTCTATCTGTAAAATTATTCTAAACACGTACACCTTGAATATGCCAGGGACCAGGTCTAGAATGGGACATGGACAGATGGAAACATCAAGCTGGAAAAAAAATAGACTGGGAGTGATGTCAACCACATGTTCAGTATTAATTAACAGTGTGATGTGGTGGCCAAGAAAGTGAATGTGATCTCAGGCTCTGGGGATGGAAGTAAAGGGTCTGTAATGAGAGAGCCTCTCACTGTGGTCTGTGTCAGGCAGACATCACAGGACTATTCTTTTAGTGTAAGTACGACCATTTGAAGAAGGGACACAAACAGTGACAAGATGTCAGGAACTTGAGGGAGAGTGAGTGACTCTGGCATTGTGTCAAACAGACAGGGTGAGACGTCACCAGGAATTAAAGGAAATGTGTGAGGTGCAGCTTAGAGGAGAAAAATATTAGGATGGGGAAATCAGAAGAAATGAGAGGGTACTTCAAATATTTTAAGGAGTACCTCATGGAAAGGGGATTAGATGTTACCTAGGATGATTTCAAAAGACTGGACCGGAATGAAAATTGCCAGGAGAAAGGTGTTACTGAACTCAGGTTTGTCTGCTCATCGCTCAAGAATCCAATACTGAGAGACAAGTGTTAGTCAAAGGAAAGATAGCTTTATTGAGGAAGCCAGCAATCCTGGGGAGAAGGTGGACTCATGTCGCAAAGAACCAACTCCCTACTCCCCAGCTTGTGCTCAGAGATGGTAGAGGGAAAAGAGGAAGGGGCTATGTACTGGGGAGGGGGCAATCTTCTGATTTCAGAGATGATCCTCTCCATCTCAAGGTTCCAAGTAGCCGTCAGGTCTCGTTTCAGGTTGGAACATTATCTGAGCCATAAATCTTTGGTCAGCTAGTCCTGGCGAATAAGGAACAAGGGTGAAGCCTAGAGAACAACTAATCTTCAGTCTCCATATGCATCAACAGCTTTCTCCATCAGCAGCAAGCTAAGCTAAGTCAACGGTAAACTAGGGTAGAAGTCAGGCATCATAAGCATAAGATCACGGCCATATCACAACTAAGAAATTGAGTCGGAATAGTGCTGAGTCCCTAGTTACAGTCTCACTACTTCAGTTACAGAGGCAGATTCAACTTCTCAAGATGAGCTTTTCTACCCAAACTCAACCTCCTCCTTTTGTTAGAATTCAGTCTTAACATTAATTCAAAACCATTTGGGTAAGAAACCTATGCTTACTATTCCCTTGGGTAGTAGTAGCTTAGGAAAGGTTTCTGTAAAATTACTGATAATAAATTCAGGGAAAATGGAAGGAGAGCAGAGAGAAAAACTCCCTAGGAAGAGTCATTTTCTAGAAACCATCCATTTTTCCAATAATAAAGAAATAAAACTAAAAGAGCAAAGACTTCTATTAGGTGTTTTTGTCACAGGATTCAAAAAATCAGATATGGAAAATAGACATAAAATGTGGGGTGGGGATGAACTGGGAGGTTGGGATTGACATATATACACTAATATGTATAAAACAGATAACTAATAAGAACCTGCTGTATAAAAAAATAAAATTAAAAAAAAAACACATAAAATGCTTTTCCAGCAGAAGTTATTACAAAAATTGGAAGACTCTTTTAATAATTAGAGCTTTTGAAGAATGGATTGAGAAGCAGGAGGGGTCAACAGGTGAAGAAGAGGATCCTGGTTGAGGACACTGAGAAACAGAGTTCGTGTTGAGTAGGAGGAGGTGGGTAACACTGATGCCCCATCCTGAGCTTCCAGGAGTCCAGGGCTCACAAATAGAGCCCAGGGCTCAGAGTCTTAGTCTCCACCTACGGCTCTGCTACTTACCAGCTACCTGATCAAGTCCCTGGACCCTTCTTGACTTCTTTTGTCATCTGAAACATGAGAAATCTGGACCAGATGATTGCTGAGAAATTTGCTAGCTCTAAATGATAGGATTCAGAGGGTTACCAGATAGAGGCCCGCTCTACACACCTTCCGCATCCATTTAACAATGAAACTGGACCAACGCTGAGACGGTTGCCATACTACAATCATAGAAATGTTTTAAGAGAGCAGCTAAACCAGGATGAAATGAAATCTATATAAAAATGCTTGCACACCTGTTCAAAATTGACGTCACCCTAAAAGGGACTATGACCCCATCAGCCAGCTAATGACATCAAACTGTAACTACAAAGGGAACCAAACCCTTAAAAAAAAAAAAAAAAAGAGTAACTCCTTTTTTTTTGAGTTACAAGTGACTCACAGCATGTTTTGTCACTGGCACACGGAGAAAAGAAATGCCTGTGAATATTTGAACACGGTTTTAAAATACTAAGCGCCTCCCCCAGGGAGTGGATGTGATACGTGGGTGTGTTTATCCAGAGTCATTCTCTCTCTGGGCACTGCCTGCACCTATTCACGACCTGCAGACACACATTGGATGTCCTTTTAACAGGAGGAGGATCCCACGTTACAGCAACCTCTTGTTTGCCTGGGCGGCTGCCTGGGTCCTCTTGACAGATGAGTGGACAGTTAGGAGCTGACCTACTGTCTCGGCTCTATAGGGACCTGAACAAAGGGGTTGCAGAAGGGGCCCTGCCCTCGATTGTTTCTACTTGAGCTCGACACATTTTTATTTCCCTTTTCTCGATTTTCAGTAAGTCCCTAAGTGAGGGTATTTTTCTTTTTCTTTTTCTTTTTTAAAAATCTGGTAGGAAAACTAGAGATGGTATTCATTTTCAAACTTAGATAATGCCAAGGTTCTGTTTTTTATTTTTGTTTTAGTTTTTTAGGTCAAATACCTGAGAAGCCTTAGTGGCTGTGATGGTGACCTTGGTAATACTTCAGTACCATTGAGGTAGAAGAGGCTGTTACTTTGTTTTCTCTGGCTGTGAGTTGATTTATTGTATACACACACACACACACACACACACACACACACACACAGAAAGATACAAACAGCTACCTTATTATTTTCTTTCCTTTCAGGTAGAACTGGGACTCAAACAGCGTTGACCCAAGGGGAGAAAAACCAGGCTGGGTCCTCAATCACTTTTCTAACTTCTCCCTACAGGATTCATGGTATATTAGAATCTAAAATAAACGCCTTTGGGAATTCCCTGGTGGTCCAGTGGTTAGGATTCTGTGTTCTCACGGCTGAGGACCCAGGTTCAATCCCTGGTCGGGGAACTAAGACCCTGCAAGCGTGCTGCAGCCACAAACAAACAAAATGCCTTCCTCTCCCATTCATATCTCGTATCTAGCAGAGAGGAGAGAAGGAAGTGGGATTTTTTTTTTTCTCTTTTTTGAGAAATTGGGAGAAAGTTGATTGGAAGTCCATGGAGCAGGAAAGAATAAGAAGTTACAGAACAAAAGTTGTTTCTCTTTTTTTAAAAAAATTTATTTAATTTTATTTATTTTTGGCTGCATTGGGTCTCCATTGCTGCACGTGCTTCTCTCTAGTTGTGGAGAGCGGGGGCTGCTCTTTGTTGCAGTGCGCGGGCTTCTCATTGTGGTGGCTTCTCCTATTGCGGAGCACGGGCTCTAGGCACACAGGCTTCAGTAGTTGCGGCTCACAGGCTCTAGAGCGCAGGCTCAGTAGTGGTGTCGCACGGGCTTAGTTGCTCCGCGGCACGTGGGATCTTCCCGGATCAGGGCTCGAACCCGTGTCCTCTGCACTGGCAGGCGGATTCTTAACCACTGTGCCACCAGGGAAGCCCCAGAACAAAAGTTTTATGGCAAACTTAATCTTACAAAACAGAAAGCAGCTGTGTTCAGTGGATGGTATGTAATACCTAAAAGCAAAAGCTCATCTCGGCAGCCACCGTTCTATTCCTCCCATCGCTGGTGTGTGTAAACAAGAAAAGCAAACTCATCTACCAAGTGGAATCCTAAATTAAGCTGAATTTATTAAATTGCTCCTCTGTTCTGGCAAAATGAAAAAAATGCGTATTTGGAGGGTTACTCTGTGGTTTCCACGGAAAGCTGAGAACCAGGCCCTAGAGGAAGGTGATTGTGTCAGCAAATCCAGCAAAACTCACGAGCCATTCTCTCCTGCCCCGTTGGGGACTCCGCCCACCTGGGTTGTGAGCCCTGTGTGACTTCTCAGGGACATGCCATAATTTCTTCCTCATCGTTTCCTGCTCCGTCTCCCTAGTTGACTTCCCAGCGGCTCGAATTTTTATCTCCCGTTATGTGGCAGTAAAACTATCCTTACAATCCCATAGAGTGTTTGCTCTGAATCACTGAGGCTTTGGCTACTGACATGCAAAAGCCCAGCTTTGGGTATTCAAAAAATAAAACAAAAAGCAGACATAAGCGCGCGCACACACACACACAAACACACACACACACACACACACACACACACACACACACACTTCCCCTGCCAAAAAGCCTGGTGTTCTGTTTTTTAGGCGGAGTGTTTGCAATGAGAAGCTGTAATTATAAGACTGCTATCCATGATAGATGTTCTATTTAGAAACCCGGAAGCCAGAAATTCTCTTTATTTTCTCCATGGCCTTCCTACCTAAGACTCAACATACACAGGAAGCTCTTGCTCATGCTGAGTGGCTGGGGAAGAAATGGGAAGGAAGGGATGGAAGGAGGGTTGAGGGCAAAACCTTGGTTTAACACCTTAGCATGATATCCTGTCCCTTTGGGCATTGAGAGAGCCTGTATACCCCTTCCTGTGGGAGGGGTCTTAATCTCCAGTGTGTCACCCATCTGGAAAATAACAAGTATGTGATCTTGAGGAAGGTATGCCAACTCAATCATTTTTTAAAATTTATTTATTTTATTTATGGCCGCTCCCCTCAGCTTGCGGGATCCCTGACCAGGGATTGGACCTGAACCCTCGGCAGTGAAAGCACAGAGCCCTAACCACTGGACCACCAGAGAATTCCCAACTCAATCATTTTCAAAAATAGAAGGTTGGTTTGCCTTCCTAAGGACTTCCAGATCTGAGAATCTGCACATCTCTAGGTTTTGAAGAAGAATCTAACCAATGGCATTGGTTATTAGCATCTCAATCCTAGCCAATGCCACTGCCTGACCTGACACATGGTAACTAAACAAACGAACAGAAAATCCACTAGAACTAAACACTAAGAAGGATTTTAAAGACCCAAGCATAGAATCAAAATATTTCCTGAGCCAGTTTAATACCTGGTGTTAATAAGTGACCAAAAGCAACTTCAGAGTGTTTCCAAAATAGATCGGTACTTTTCTTTTGGCAAATTCAACCTATGTAGGAAACAGTTACGTTATTTTGTTCAACTTAACTAGAAGAGGACCTATGTACCCTCTTAAATCAGTTGAGTTGATCTGAAAAGAAGGTCCAAGGATCATGACAGGTGTTAGAAGCTTAGAATTTGAGAGCAGAATATTAATCTCATCTGCTCCCATGATTTCACAGGTAAGGAAACACTCAGTGAAAATTATCCGAGGTCAAATTCAAAAAAGAACCTCAGTTCTCGAAATGTAGAGCCCAGGCATCTTTCTAAAATACCATGGCAGATAAAAAGAAATCTTCATAACAAGATTTATAAATATCAGAAAAGGGTTTAATATTGCAATTTCACAGTATTTTATCGATAGTTACAAAACTCTGAATGGAAACAAAAAGCAGATTTGAGTTTTAAAAGTTTTCATCGTCAAAAAAAAAAAAAAACCAGAAAAAGAAAACATAATTGATAGAACTGGACCCTCTAAATGTATTGGCAATTGGAAAAAGTCAGTTTGTTGACTTTCCCTCTCTCCTGGGCTGTCTGCACTAACTGTATTTTGAAAGAAGTATATCACAATTTTCTACTTGTAATCCTCAAACTGATTTTAAAAAATTCGTTTGTTTTCAGAATGGACTTTTGCTTCTCCTTGTATCATATCCAGTCTGGCAATAGGAATACCAAGGTCGTTTTTTCATTTATTTGTTATAGCAATGCTTTTTTATTTTGATCAGCACTAATATTCCTTAATAATTCCTAGGTGATCCTACATAGCCATGAAATCTGTTTCCTTCCTGAACAAACTCTGATTTTGTCTTGTTTCTACTGACCCACGTCAACTATTTACCGAAAAACACAATAGGACTGTGTCAACAGCACATTTCAGCACAGAATAAGGTGTATCTCTGGTTATAGACCTGGCTGTTACACTGCTCTTGGTGGTGGTGGTGTTGAGAGGTAGTTTTTCTGACTCAGCGAAACTCTAACCATCGATGGTCCTAGTTCTCTTTTTTGGATTTATACAAATCCACATAACTTAGCACTTACCTGTGTACATAGTTGTTTTGGTTCCACGTTGCTTTCTACCTGGATCTTAAACTCCTTGAAGTCAAAGAGCACAGATTCCACAAACAATCTGACTGGCAGAGAGGGAACAACACAGGTGACGAATTCCCCATTCATTCCTCTGTGCCTGTTTGAATGCCATCGAGGTCGGGCATCATGCCAGGCACCAGAGATAAGGCTAGAGTTTGGCATGTCCTGCAGATGATAAAACAGGAGGACTGAACACATCACATTGAAACATTTGCAGTATGCTTCACTGACCATGCACTCCTCATGAAAATCTCCATGTAAAGGAAAAACGATTTTTTTAAAAAAACCTACTTTTTTTTTCTTTTAATTCATCCACTTTGTGGTGAACGTCAGGTTGATCAGTAATTGATTAGATTCCCTGTCTCACCTCCGCCCACCCCCAGGGGTGTTGTGAGACGGGGCAAGGAAAATGGTACCTTGGAGAGAAAGACCACAAAAATCTCAACTTCTGTTTGTCAAAACACCATTTAGTGCTTTGGGAGGAAACGGATCCTGTATTCTTTCCATCACTCTGGAACATTACGTGCCAGAACAATGGGAGCAAAGGAATCTACGCCAGCGCTAAACTGTCCATGGAGGAAAGGAAGCTTATTGGCCCACTCCATTAGCGCATAATGCAATGCTGAGAGACCAACTTCTTTTAAGTAATTCTAGAACGTTGAAAACACTGGCTTGAATCTTTACTTAACATCCTCTAACGTCGGTTAGAACTACTGGACTTTTCTCAATGAATTTAGTTAAGACTGTTTTTAAATTGCAAAAGCGACAATTGCCATGACATTTTCTGAATTTAAAATTCTCTGAAAGTTATATTTGGTACAAGAGGATATCCTTTTCCCAACACTGTAGAAGTTCTCACCTAAGGTGGATGTCAGAGCAGTAAGGATGAATTCCTCCTGATGGAAAGGAGAGGCACATTGTGTGTGTGTGTGTGTGTGTGTGTGTGTGTGTGTGTGTGTGTGTGTGTGTGTGTCGGGGGAGGACAGAATTGTGGCTTTTTCTGACTAAATAATTTTTCCGTTCCTCTTCTTATCCCTAAGTTGTGCCCACTCCTAAGTGCTGCAATACTTTGATTTGTTATTAACCATAATTACTGGCTGAATATAAAACTTGGATCGCTTTCCAAAAGCTGCAACACATAATCACCGCTTCTCAGCTGGGGGGTAACACCCTGATATTTGGGATGCTGGAAAGCATTAGAGGGCGTTTCAAGTTGTCCCAATGCCTAGAGAGTGAGTGCTGCTGACACTCAGAGCCAGAGAAGCCAGAAGCTCTGCGGGAAGAACTGTGCCAACCCAAATGGTACGATGCCTTCGTGGAGAAACACCGGGAGACGTTGCAAAGACTCACACCCAAGATTGTATGAGTATTACCATTAAAACGTGACCTTAGGGCTTCCCTGGTGGCGCGGTGGTTGAGAGTCCTCCTGCCGATGCAGGGGACACGGGTTCGTGCCTCGGTCTGGGAAGATCCCACATGCCGTGGAGCGCTGGGCCCGAGGGCCATGGCCGCTAAAGCCTGCGCGTCCGGAGCCTGTGCTCCGCAACGGGAGAGGCCACAGCAGTGAGAGGCCCGCGTACCGCAAAAAAAAAAAAAAAAAAAAAAAAAAAAACCAACAAAAAAAAACGTGACCTTAGAGATGACTGAATTGGTTTGACAAGTGCAGAGGATAAGGGCCAGCGAGGTTAGGGGTCATGACACTACCCAGGAAGAGGGGCCAGGGCTGGGTCAGGCCTGAATGTCCAGGCCTCTTCCTGCGCCAACACTTGTTCTTCCACAAAGCCCTTCACACAGCTCTCGGCGAGTCACCGGGATGCCTCGGTTCTAAGAGATGTTAAGTCCTATGGCGCTAAGTGACGTCAGGACGCACTGTGGGAATAGAGGGGGCTGACAGGATGGGTCTCAACGGAGGCCCAGGTTCCCTTATTAAGAAGTGCACGCCAAATGGAGTGCATTGGGCTTTCCATGGACCACTGTTAATTTTCTACGATCATTTCAAATAACCACTTTTTCATGTCAACTGCACACGTAGCATTAAACAGTGTAAACACGGACTTGACCCTTAAGCCATCTCGACTTGTGTCTTCTGCCCTCATATTCCTTAGCACAATTTTCTTAATAAATTCTTAATACAGTGTCCCTAATGAATGTTTCCATGTATCTTAGTCACAGAGAGGAAAATCTCTCTCTGAAGCCTGAATTCCCAGGGAGAGTGCAGTCATCCTGCGTGCCTGGGCCGTGAAGCCACAACGGGGTATCTGAGGTACAGACACCTCTGGCGCCTGTCAAGGTTGCCTCAAGTCCCCAGGCAAACTCTTGCGGGTTGTGGGCCCTGCTCCCTGGCAGCTCTTCGCAAAGGCAGGACGGGACCGTTTCAGGCACCAGCACCACCACTCTTCCTGTGCTTCTCACGCAGAGTCGGGGGGTGGGTGGGGGGCGGGGAGAGTGACCAGATAACCTTGAGGTCACTAACCTGGCTGAGAACGAGGAATGATGGCACAGGCTTCAGCAGGCATGCCTGTTGTGAGAACTGTCATGAAATGCACCCCATCCCCCGAGCACTGGTCTCAAGAGGGTCTGAAGGGACACTTTTCTAGTGCAAACAACTGCCGCTGAGATTTAAACCCTCTGTGTAACTCAACACGCCAAGGTCAATTTGCAGAATTACATCAACCAAAACTGTGATGCTCCACGCCCCCACCCTGGAATTGGTGCTACAGACGCTCCGGTGCTTACAGACTTCCGTACAGGCCGGGCTGGTGGTGGGCTGGTATTGCACAGCACCCTCCACCTGTAATTTAGTCGTCTCACGGACCAAGAGATTCATCAAGAGAAAAATATGGTTATACCTAGGCAGTTACACCAAGACAATACAGAAGAATACACAAGTGCGTATATACGTGTGCTGTGCTGTGTACTTACGAAAGTATATGAAATGTATACATTTCATTCACTTGTTCTCTTAAAATTAACAACAAAAAAACCCCTAAATTCAATCACCACTCTTAAAAAACAAACAAAAAACAAAACGAGCAAACAAAACCCTCACCTCCCTTGCTTTCCTAAATCAATTTGACTTTTCTTTTTCTGTTTCAGTGGAATAGGCTGATGATCCAGACCTTGGTCAAGGGCAGACCAACCAGTCATGAAAGCCAAGAACAGTGACTTCAGGGGGTTCCAACCAGGAGGCTCTACTGTCTGCGCACAGGGGCAAGCATCTCCCCACCGCAGGGCTCCCACTTCACCACTGCAGAGTAGCTCACAACGCAAGTGCCCATCTCTCTCCACCAACAAGCAAGTATTCGGGTCATCTCTCTGAATACATCTGGCTCCTATAACACAACTCCCTCCTCTGATGCCTCCCAAAAAGGCTAAGATTACTGTGTTACTTACCACACTAGGAAGCTTTCCAAAGCCACCCATACAAGCATACCACTTCTCAGAAGAACCCTCTGGTTGTGCATAATTTAATAAAACTGACCATGTAGGATAATGCTGTTTATTAAAAATATATTCAGGGAGAAGGAAGTCAGTGCATTTATGCAATTTTACATACACATCTGTAGTTTGAGGTTCCATTATTCCAACAGTTCATATAAATCACTGTTTCAGATAAGAGAAAAAAATGCTTTACACAGGAGATCAGCAATTGGTTATAGGTTTGGTAATATGAGTAGGCTTGTTGTAAAAATAAAACCACCTCTTCCATTATTAAAGAGTGTCTCCTTATGCAGAACAAGTCTTTAGAGTTAAGAACTTTTTCTTGCATAAGAATTAACTTGAAGTTCTTGGGAAACAGCCAATCCTCCATTTTCTATAAATATAAATGCTATATTTTGTCTGGAATTTTTTTTCTTTTGAGGTAACAAAGGAAGCATTTTCAGTGATTTGTCACTAGGTTATCCCTTACTGGGTATGCCAACTACTGCAGCGTCAAACCTAAGACCCATACAAAAGCATTTCTCAGAGTAAGAAATACAGAGTATGACATTTTCAAACAATGTTCTCATTACAATAGGGAAAATAATGTGGGTCAAAAAAACAAAGCCCGAGATAAATGAATTAAAGGCTCGATCATCTTTGCTAATGAAGAATGAACAAGAGCATCCAGAATCCCCCCGGAAGGACTTGGTTTCTGAACGCACAGTTATGTCTTTCCCCAGCAAGTCTCCTTTTTCATCACATTCTTCCGTGGACTATCAGAAACATTCCCACCTCCTGAATTTACTGGCAGGAATCGGGAGCACAGCCTTAACGCCTGGGGAACTAAAGGAAAGACACACTCACAAGTCGCTGGCGATAATCCTTACTGCGGAAAATCAAGAGTTGAATCTAACTTCTTGGATGCAGAAGTTGGGGCTTTTTGTCCCTCGGCCTTATGGCCTTTACGCACAGGAGGCCCTGAAGAAGGGCAGGAAGTGACGTCAGCCAGCCAGCCGCACCTCTCCCTTTCATGTTATGTACCAAACTTGCAAGAATAGCCAAATGCAGGACAGACTTTAGAATACTCTCTTCTTTATGGAATATAAGGTGAAAGACAGTTCTCGATCAGTACAAACACAGGGAACCAGAGCCGAAGCACAGGAAGAGAAAGAAAAGTCTGTATCCAATGAGAAGCTGTGTGAAAGGTTTCTTCTGCTGGGTTTGGCTAAGGCATCTAGAATTCTCTCCATGTCTGTTCCTGATGAGACTACCTAGCATTTACAATTCATTCACTTTTGGGGGGGGGCTGGGAGGAGGGGAATACATTTAACCAACTCTTCCTTCTTAAATAGTGAGGACTATGTTTTCATAAACAAAGCAGATCAAATCAGTAACTGTCTAAATGACAATGCCATAGTCGGTGTTAGCTGTGACTAACATCTGACTGACTCCACCTCAGCAAACACTAAAAGACAACAAAATCTTAGCCACTATCCAAACTGTCTACGTGTGTAAAGCATAGAGAGTAGTGCTTGTTGACAGGATTACTCAGCAAATAAATTTAAGGCATAACTGGAGGAACAGCAGATGAAGTCTATTTCTCCCTATGATGTAATATTAAGGCCTCTGCCAAGAGAGACTGCTTTCAAATGGGAAGTCTTCTTGCCCCTAATTAACCAAGCGTCCCCAAATTAAGGAGTAAGCTAAAGACTGAAAGCTTTTAAACAGAGAACTACCGACTCTGAAACAATCAACCTCCACAGTGCGATTCAAAACCATCCAATGTACTCACTCCTTAGACGCTGAGATCAATGAGGCCAAATCTGCCAGGGCCATGATATGGCTAAAATGTTAAATACAGAAGATATCTGAATATGATGCATTACTTTGTTTATACATACGTCTAAATTTTAACGACAGAACCCTTTAAAAAATGAGGAACAAAAAGGTTATGCTCACGCAAAACTCTTTTTTGCGCTTAGTCTGTAAAAAGGTATCAGAACGATTTAAAACAAATTGGTTCATTCTTTAACACTAGTTTCACTTGATTAAACTGCACAGGTCCTGCGGTGTCAATGTTAGAACTGCAGAAACACAACTCCCTCCTCTGATGTCAAAGGGAAGCAGCTCACTCTCCAGAGCCTCTGCAAGGACCAGGGAGAGACACTCCGAGTTCCTCTCACAGCTCCGTCCCACCTAAGGGGGGTGGGTCACTGCCCAGGTGCACTGAGACGAGGGGATGCTCCTATAAGGCCATTTAAGTGGAAACGACAAAGTAATCTAAATAAAATAAGCCACGGAGTTTCTTTTAAGTGGTGAAATAGGGGACAAAGGGGTTTTGACATCAATTAAGTAAGACTTTAGAACAGTCAAACAAAAGAAAATTGATTTCTCAAAGTCCAATAAGAAAACAATTAGCTCATCTCTCATTTTCAGAAAGATGAATGATGGAAATTCTCTCAAATTTATGCAACAGGCTTAATTTTGAACCTTAGGAATGAAGGAAGGAGTCTCCTCTCATTCTCTTTCTACATTTTATGTTCTTCAGTTGCTATTCTAAATTCTTTGAATAGCGAAATCAGCCATGAGCTGTGATGATCTGCCTGCACTGAGATACATCTCTACAACTAAAAGTTATGCATACGGCACAGAACTATAAACAAAAAAGGTAAAGCAAACTTTATTTATTTTCAGGTAAAAACATGAACCTGATGAATTATTGCAGATTTGAGAAATCAGCACAGAAAACAACTGGACAGAGCATTGCCTACAGGTGCTTTGATGTGTGTCGAGACAAAGGCTGAGCTGTTTGTCCCGCGTGAGCACTGGGAGGAGGGGGAGAGAAGAGCGGAACAGCGAAAGAAGACACCGAACAAAAACTTAAAACGAGAAAAAGGGGGAAAACTTTTTCTTTACTCCAACGGGAATGAAAACTGCTAACTTTGCTTAAAACTGTATACATCAATTCAAAATGCTCTGGCCACAGAATAATAAATACTGGCCAGCCCAAGCTGCAGACTTTTTAACCTACACAAAAGAAACGAATGAGCTCTCCTTGCCTCCATCACAGAGGCGGTGGTTGCCAGAATCACCACGTAAACAGTCCTAGTGCGTCCCTGGTACAAGGCCAGTGATACCCTACAACTATATTAAAACTAAGCTATAAGAAAAGGCTACCTAGTTACAAAGGCTGAATTATATTGACAACATATTTCAATTCCATGAATTTTAAATTATATCTTAATTTGAGAGAGAACAGGGAACAACGAAAGCCCATGGCTGACGAAGATGTACCAACTGTGGGTTCTGTATACAAAAAACCTGTGTGAGCGGCACAGACAGTACACGGATCAGGGCGGGGAAACTCAGGGGAAGTGAAAAGCACACAGAGCTCACCTACTAAACTGTATTTGTCAAATACACGGGAGCTTTAATTTCTGTACTTATGTACAAGAGTTGTCTTTGGAGGAAACAAAACTGCAGACTTAGCTAGATGGATACACACAGCCCAGAATTAAACTGCACAGCGACATTTATTGTTTCAGCCTGGAAAAACATCCCTTTTTTTAAATTTCACACAGCAAAGCAAGTTAAAAACTTCACTCGTCAAATAAATGATAATTTAAACAAGAACTTGCTAAAGAAACCTCATCACAACAACGTTTTAGGGCCTGATCACTTTAAGTCCATGGGGCCATTAAGGAATAGGAACCAAGTGTCTCTTTGATAATCTGCAAGCCGTTTTCCTACAACAAGAAGGCGTAACATGTTTCCTTGACTCAGGTGATACATTTAGAAAAGAAATCATGATTTTTCTCTTTTGCTGTAACAGGCAGACACTGCGTTTCTCATTGTGATCAGGAAAGATGGAACGACTGCTGCCCTTCCCTCGCTGCCATCAACAGCTTTTCTCGCATGATCTCGATGCTCGAATAGTCCGGCAACTTAAGATAGTTCACACAGGTCATTACGGAGGGCAGGAAGTCATCTGGGTTCTCTGTTGATTCGAAGGTCTTCCGGACAATTGTCAAAGGTGGATTCAAGCTCCGGAAGCCTGATGAAGAGGGAAGAAAGAAGGACAGAGGAACTTGGCAAGTTTACGGGATGCCCGCCAGCTAGCTCAGGGAAACAAATCCGCCTCTCATCCATAAGGAGAATGGGTCTGGAAGCACAAGTATACGTACCCTTTCTTATCTGCCCCATCAGAAACACACTACACTGCTCTAATGCACAGCATTACCATACACAGAGGTACTCTTTGCTGCTCGATATATCTTGAATGAACTCTACCCATTCAAGATATATCGAGGGTACGGAACCTGGTACGTGCTTTATTTACAATCAAAAGTCACTGTATAACATGGAGGCAAACAGTTCTTTATGCTTCCCTTATGCTTTTAAAAGAGCGCCAATTCAACTCATATTAGGATTCATTTCTGAAAAAAACAGACTTTAGAATGCCTTTTCATCTAAGCCATCTAAGGGTTTATAATGTACATATGTCTGAGAATTTGAATTTTGTGTAGAGAAGCAGCATTACATGTACATTAGTAGTCCTACTTCAGTGTGTTTAAGTCAATCCCTATGAATTGTCCTGCCAGTGATATCCCTTAACACACTGCAGAACAAATTGAAAACTTAGAAACACTATGATATTGAAATAACTAAGAGGCACTCAAGGTCAAATAAAGAATATCCTGCTGTTGGCACTGAAGTTTTTCTCCACCCCCCCGCCTCACACACACACACACATACACTCACTCATAGCTACAGTAAATCAACCGCTGTACCCACCTCCAACAGGCAATCTTGGGCTACCTGTCACAAACTGGAGAAATAACCTCTGCTGCTCATTATCAAAACTACTGAGAATCTCAAACAAGAACTTCACAGCCCGACTATAACAGAAATAAATATACCATAGTTACTTCATCGTATTAAAATACAGTTTTGACTCTCCTAATTAGCTAGAGACTATCAAATGTAAATATGACTACATATGAATTCACATTGTAATGCACTCAAATATGTTTCTGTTCTTACAGTTGGAATTCAAGTGGAATGATTACTGTTGTAATAAATAAGACCTGTCTGGGATTGTACAGATATTTCCACTTTACTATACGTAAAAATGGGTAATGGGGTTACAGTGGGATTCCCCACCTTTCCTCCTCCCGCCCATTTTCACAGAAATACTTGGGGCAAAAAAAACAAAAAACCCTTTCGGTCCTAAAGTTGCAGTCTTGAGAGAAATGAAGCCAAAATATTAGAAAGCCTCCTTTAATAAGTAAACAAATTTTAAAATGTATATATATGTGTGTGTATCTGAAAACTGGCAGAACCCAGGACTTACCTGTCGTGAGTATAACCGTGATCTGGCCTGCAGCATTCCATCAGTGTCTTTGCATCCCAAGTGTCTGCTTTACTGCCACACAGGAGCTGATCCAGCTGTGTGTTTAAACACGGGCAACAGATTACCAAGGACACAGCTGTGTAACTGACTGAAAATGCACACATGTTCTGTTCTGTGGCGTGCCAATATAAAGGTCTACAGAAGCCCCAAAGCTTCAGCTTGGTACTCTTTACAATGTGCTTTTACAATGTGCTCTTCTAGTATATTTACAGATTCAAGCTCTTCTTCAGCTGACATGAACAGGTGCGCTGCCCATTTGCATGAACTAGGTTCTAGGGAGCCTTTAATCTAAGACAAAACATACCTGAGACCAGCCCTTAACTGAAGTTCTCCTAATTCTTCTCGTTTCTTAAGAGGCTTTAACTCAATATCTACTTCTAACCAGGGAGATTTTATAAATCCTGGCTTTTAGAAACACGAGGGCACACCATAACGGAAACCAAGAGAGAGAACAGTGAGCTGGAGACAGAAGTGGGAGAGGAGAGCTGAACTGAGACACAGCAAATGGGTAGGTTTTCCCACTTTGCGAAGAAAGGCAATTCTGTGCCACATGGTCATCTAGGACCACGCTAGTCATTACAGAACAGATATCAGAAAGCAAAAAATGCCTGTGTGTCCTTGGAAAATCTAACATGAGTTTCCGATTAAACCATCTCTCACCTGGTAGACTGCCCATTTGCAGGATGACTCGTACACTCTGAGAAAATCCATTTGGAGCATGTGAAATTTGGTATCTACTACGTGTCACTCACTGTCAGGTACTTTATGTATCTTGTTCAGTAAGCGAGAGGTTATCTCAATCTTATGAATGAGCCAGTCAGCTCAGATAGGACAAGCTGGGTAAGGTCACACCGCTAAGTAGTGGGGACCAGGATCCAATTCCAAAAGGAACACTTGCTGTTTTCAATTCCAGGTGACACTTAGTGCCTAAAAGTGCCAGGTACACCACATGTTTTAATAAGCAGCAAATCAAAGTGGACATAAAAATAATAATTGAGATGAAAATGCTAAGTCATTTAAAGATTTCCAGATTCAGTTGGTAATAAAGGTGTAGTCTAAAGCTACTACTCAAAAAAAGAAACAAAAAGGTTTCCAACCTGGGGAAACCAAACACCTTCCAGACCCTTTCTATGACACCTCACTATCAGTAAGTAGTTTTCTGAGATTCTTGTTGCACTTTAAGTAAAGATGGCTGGAAAAAAAAGATGCACATAAACTCATTAACTCCATTCTCACAAGTGTTCTCTGGATTTGGCAACTAGGTAATTTGCAACATTTCCTTAAAACTTCAAGGACTAACCTCCCTCATGAAACAATCAACATCTCAGCGAATCCAGAAAGTTTAGCTTAAAAACAACAACAAGTAACCTCCCCAGTGTCACTTTCATTACTATGGACCCATGGCTCTCCCCGCCAGCCACAGGTGTACAGAAACCCAAGTCCCACTCTCCACCAAGCAGCGTCGAGGGTCAGCTGACAAGAATGCTATGCCTGGGACTTCCCTGGTGGCGCAGTGGTTAAGAATCCACCTGCCAATGCAGGGGACACGGGTTCGAGCCCTGGTCCGGGAAGATCCCACATGCCGCAGAGCAACTAAGCCCATGCGCCACAACTACTGAAGCCCGCGCTCCACAACAAGAGAAGCCACTGCAATGAGAAGCCCGCACACCTCAATGAAGAGTAGCCCCCGCTCGCCGCAACTAGAGAAAACCCGTGCGCAGCAACGAAGACCCAACAGAGCCAAAAAAAAAAAAAAACAAACAGAAACAAAAAGAAAAACAGAATGCTATGCTTACTCAATCACACATGGATCCCATGCTCTTTTATACTATATTTAATACTTATTTATATATGTTATACATTATACTTAATACATTACATTTAACATTCTTCCTCACTCAGGAAATTATCTTATCTTTCCCAAACATCCACCCCGCCACCGCACCCAACCATCTACCTTTCTGTTTGCAACAATGGGGTCTTTGACTAAATAGCACAGAGAGACCCCACTAAGATAATTATAGGTAGAGAACTAGAGATGACCATTTCTTTTACACACAAGCTACTCACTTCTTCCGGATAGAAGTACTGAAGGTGACTGAGTGGGAAGACTGATTCAAATCCATCTCTGAATGAATCAAACTGCCTGGAAACGCCTTCATTTAGTGCCCAGAATATAACCAGCTGCAAAAAGAAAACTCTTTCAAAATCTGCGACAGGATTGCAAATTTCTTTCCTATTTAATATTTGGCAAACTACAGTGAAACATCCTTCCTGATCACTTAAAAAGAAAAAAAATGAAGTCTTTAAAATATCTCCCAGTAAACTATGTAAGTAAAAGACAAGTCAGGTCAACTTCTAATTCAAGGTCTGGCCAATAAGAAAATGTAAAAAATGCCATGTGTGTTATAAATTAATATATTGAGTGTGTTTTAAAATTCATTTATCAGTACATAAAATCCCTATGAGTTATACTTTACCTTACCAGATGAGAAGCAGATGAAACTTCCGAAGAGGATAAAATGTTATTGAGAATTAAAGATAATGTTTCAAGAGTCAAAATTACCAACTGTTAAGTGTTTTAAATTTTTAATGTGCAATTTTTAGTTCTAACTCCTGTTAAGTTCTTAGAAGCCAATCCTTCTGCAGTATGTGTCTCCACTTAGAGAAAGGTAAACTCTGGAATGCAGCCACGTGAAACTGAAGGGCCACAGAAAGCATCTGCTATTGGTCCAACATCTCCTAGTCATCAATGACTTTGGCTAACCCTTTGGATTCAGAAATAGGGGACCTACTCAGATAAAAATGAAAACAATAGCGTTTTGTTGACAGAAAAACACAAGCATTATTACAAATATTGTCAGAGAACCTAGTTTGGAGTTAACTCATCATTTACTAGTAAGCTGAAAGATTAATTTTCTCAAAGTAGGTAGTATGAGAACACAGCCCTACTGACTGTTAAAGGAATTACTTAGGAATCACAGAACTGTTAGGCATACTAAATAATAGAGGTCCTCTGCTATCTTCTTCTCTCAAACTGATGAAGAAACTGGAGCTGAAATTTTTCAGAGGTTCTATCTAAAATCCCACAGTAAGTTAGTGGAAAAGTCAGGTCTAGGAGGTATAGGTGGTATTTTGTCTGGAACCCAATGCTCTTTCCATTCAATGTCAGGAATAAACCAAAAGAAACTTTTCCAAAAGTAGTGATAATAAAGACTTACATAGGTTGTAATCTAAAACATAACTTGTATTCAGTACAAAATTGTTTTCCTTAACAAATATGGTCAAGGATCATGAAAGGCCTCACCAAACCCATAAATGTGTGCGCGCACGCACGCGTGGACAGCGTTAAAGGCTATTAGGTCAAGTTAGGTGGCTTGACAGAAAGGTAGAAATGCAGTTTAGTGACAACACAAGGGATGGCTGCTTTTCACTGATTTCTTCAAACTAAGAAAATGAGATGTTATTAGATAGTATTCAAGCTTGAAGAGAGAGAGTTCAAGGTTATAGAAGGTACTGCAAGACATCTGACACGTTCTCTCAAGAGCAAACAGAAGCGAAGGTCAGGAGAAGTGGACTTCGTGCAGTGATCCCGGGCGTCAAAGGTCTCACATCAGGGTGTGCAGCAGCTACCGGACACGCACCTGTGCTTCACTCGACCCTCCCTTCCCTCCCCCGCCTCAAAGCAGGCCCCCTGGGCCCAGCCCCGCATGGCCACAGCTGGCCTTCGCCCCAGGGGGCGCTGCGAGTACATACTCTTAGATACTCCTCCAAATTGTGGATGGTGACCGGTATATCCTTTCCTCCTTTCTTCAGTTCGATGTTGGGAAACCCCGGCAGAGTGAAATCCAATCCTAGATCTTCAACTGAGCAGCCGTTCATAGTCAGGGTTTCTAATGCATACTGTAGACTCTCTTTGGTCTAAAAAAAAGGGGGCGGGGGGTCAAGCCCAGTAATTCAGTCAGTTATGTTTGTGTTTATGAAATAAAAAATATGCTAATAAATTTTATGGGTTCCCTTAGCTCTTATTTCTTTCTTTTTTTGTCATCATCTACACAAAAATAAGTCACTGAGATCAGAAAGGAAATAATCTTAAACACTTCAAAATCCAATTATTTTTATATGGGAAAACAAGATAGCCTGAGTGCTCCTCTGCAATGAGGTGTCCGCTACTCAGTCTGACCATATTCAGACAGATTTCACAGAAAGGCCATAATCATTTGCACAGTGGTCAATTTAAGAGGGTAGGTAGGCTCTATAGAGCCAGACAAACTTTTTATAAATTCTAGGCTAATCTTAATGAATCCAATACATGTATATAGCAAATACTCAGTAATAGAGTGCAGTTAGGAAATTGTAGATACAAATAATGCACTATCTAGTATAAATAAATTTTTTCTCTGCAAGCTCAAGTCTAAAGAATACCCAGAGATTCTTCATTCGATTACTGTAGGCCCAGCATTAACAAATTCGTATTCATACAGCAACAGTGTGATGAAAAAAGGCTCTAGCAAACCCCTAAGAAAAGTCAACTTCTACTCTGAAGACAAATGTTAAAAAGTTAGTATTATTCACTTTTTAAAATGTTTAAGATCATGAAAGGCTTATATAAAATATAATTTCTGAATCAAAGACCAACATACAAAACTGCAAATTCTATCTGAAAATGAAGGTATCCAGTATAGGAGAAAGAAGGTAAATGACCTTCCGAATTAAAGATGCCTCCGAGTATGAAATTCCTAATGGCTAAACAGTCAAAGTGCAGAAAATCATTTAAACAAAAAAAAGGCTACGAAGTTCTGGTTAACAGTCATTTTTTAAAGAGGAAAGTGAAAGCTGCGTAGGATTACAGATAATTCAAAACACAGAGGAGGGTTAGGGTTAAGGTGAAATACATTGTTGAGAATTTTTACTCCTCTGCAAAAATACATGTGTAGGTCTCTCTCAGTTTCGGGAACATCACTGGATGACACACAAAGAAAGACTTTTCATTTTACATTTGAAATATTCTTCAGCAAAAGGACTTAAACTCTCCATTTTAACGTTCTCTGACTAGAAAGCTCTCCAAAATGCTATCATTGATAGGAATCTAGAATATACAATATGTCCTTGAGATGTTTAAAAGGAATTCGCTGTCTCTTTCTCTAGACCTTACACGTTAAATTGAAAGCCAAGTTTTAGCCCATTTTCCATGTGCCTTTCAAGAATTTAAACTGCCCAGTGGAAACTCAGCCAGGACAACTTGCTCCATCAGAATGCTTTATAAATAATGAGGTGAGGTGTGTGAGAATACCACCAGTCCTCATGTTCCAGTTGCCAGTTTCTGGAGTGTGGTTTCTGTGCTATGGATTTTATATTTTTAAATTGGTGACATCAGGAATAATAAAGATTAGAAGAACAAATCTCCAAAGATTTGAGAAAGAGAACTGTGGCAGCACACTGCACTGGAGACAAGGGTAAGTAAGAGAGCTTGCAAAAGCTGTCAGAGTGTGGGCTCCAGAGCAGACAGCCTGGGTTTCAGTTCTAGCTCTCCGGTGTTCTAGGTATGTGACTGTGGGCAGGTTACTCAACCATCTGCCTTGGGTTTCTCATGTGTAAAGTAGGGGTAACGGGAATATCTAAATCTCACAGCAGATTAAATGAATGAGTACACGTAAGGCTCGTGGAAGAGCACCACAAGCTGTCCTGTATCTGGAGCGGGCAGGGCTGTCTGTGGTGGTGTTTGCGTTATTTTCCTAAGAGATGATCTTAAATAAGATGACAGTAGTTTAAAATTTAAACCTTAAAAGTTGGTGAGCATAAACCTTACTAAAAATCCCAAGACAACAGGTTTTATATGGAAAAGAGGGACCTGGCTTCTTTAAACACCAATTTCTCTTAATAAACATTTACCCCAAAATTACCATTAATAATTACCGATTAATATGGGAGATAAAATTAATTTTCTTACAAATCACCTCCTTCCCCGACAAAAAGTATTCTAAAAACCCCATCTACTATAAGCTCCTCTCTATCTTAAGAGATGTGACACTTTTTCTAGCTACAGAATCTTAAATCTCTATTCTTATTTTACGTAATTTATAAAATGGGAGTTGATTTAACACTGGTCCACGTTACCTGCCCCCATACAAGACGTCTGACTCTATGCCACTTTTTAAAAATACAACTTTGTCTTCTTCCAATGTCAGACACAGAACCACTGTTATTCTCAAATGATTTAATTTTGTTAATGTATAGAGAATATACATTAATGATTGAAAGATCAAGATTACCCATGAGATCTAACAGAGAAACCGTAACAGATGTCACCAAGAAACAGTGATACCTACCATGACCTTTAAAAATATCTTCCTGAGATCTCTCTAGAAACAGATGAACTGTTCCTAAATTAAGCCATCTTTCTGGAAAATCAATCTGTCCTGCGAATAGCCTTATTGATTCAAATGCTTACTAAAAGAACTCAGTATGATAGAGTATCTGCCCAGATACATAATGTCCAGCTAAAATATAATAAACAAGAGCCCTATGGTTTTAGTTAGAGGTGTATTTTATTTGCTGGTCAAGCTGTCTGTTCAACACCTGCTGTTATTACAGGTCATCTTACCAACTGTAAAATCATATGCTTCAGTTATTATAATAAAAATTTAAACTCTTCCAATATAAAATAATAACTGGACCAAATACAAATCATTAGCAAAGAACTCATCTTTCTACAAAAAGAAACTGATCCACTTGACTGTCTCATTTTCTAAGCCTACCTGGGATTTATCTTGTTCAAGTCTTTTCTTCTGTCTGACAATGTCTTCTAGGTGATACACTGATCTGGCTACAACTGGGTCAATGTCAAACAAATCGTGTGACGTCAGCGAAGTTTCTTGCCGTAGCATCCATTTATAAAAAGGTAAGCCCAGGGGAAGGTCCACCTGAAAGAGAAGGTGCAAATATCACAACAGTCACACCAAGCTTCTAGCACTGCCTCAATTCTTTAAGTGACACTTCAAGAGGTCATTTTAAAAGGTCAAGTAATCCCCAGGGGAAAAAAACATATTTAAAGAACTGTTTCTCTCAGTACATGAAACTGTCCCCATTTAAACTCAATTTGGGGCTGATATTGTTAAAAAAAAAAAATTCGAATACTGAAGATTCCTATTGAAACACTGGCCCTAAAAAAGAAGTTTTCAATGATGGACATACATTCTCCATAAGGACCTCAACACCAAGAGATGTTTAGAGGAGTCTTACTCAATTTTGGACCAAGTGAACTTAATTCCACTTCAGTCTGTATTATTGCATATTTGGAAGGAAGAATGTAGAAGACCAATTACTTATAACTAAAATGAAAAACTGGAACTTCAAAAATAACTGATTAACAGCACATTCTTTCAACAACAATGAAATTGTAAGCCTGACATCAGATGAAAACGTCTTACACATACTGACAAAGTATCTCAGAAAACATGAAGAAAAAAATGAAGAAAAGTCCAGAAACATTCAAACCTCTCTGTGAATACTAATTTTTTGGGTTATTTTCACTCCTGCACGTTAATGGAAATTTACTGCAGTTTAGCCACATGCTCATACTTTTCCTATTGAATTAAAAATCTAACTCAAACACTTAAAAATATATATAATTAAAACCACCCTTAATGTTGCCTGATTCTCTGAACCCTTGCTACTAAAGGAACGGTCCACAGACTGGCACTTGGGTATCATCTGAATGCTGGTAAGAAAATGTGGAAACCTGGCCCTGACCCATGAACTGCTGAATCAAAACTGGCTTTTTAAATAAATTCTCCAAGCAATTCATATGCACATTAAGGTTTGTGAAGCAGTGTTTTAAAATATAGCATTAAATGCAGGGGATTAAGGTACCGTCACAGAACACAGGTACAAAAAAATTGTAGAAAAAAGGTAATTCTATACTTACCAATCTGAAATCCATGATAGCCTTGGCCATTAATTTTCCTAAGAAGCGAAACTTCATCTTAACTTTTGCGATATGAGCTGGCTTAGCTGTCCTACCAAAGGGAAGCGCAAACAGGCCTTGGAGGTTTTGAATATACTTGGTCCCTTCTTGGCTTCCTATAAAATGAGTAAATCACCAAACTTTAGATGCTATTTCTCAAAACAAGACAGACCCGGTAATTAAGAACATTTAAGAAATTCAGTGTTCTCAAAATCAGATAGCAGATCACAGAATGAAGTCCTCTAGAGCTGGAAGGGCCTCCCTTATTTGATAAATGAGAAAACAAAGGTGAAAAGAAATTAGGTCAGAGAGCCAGGCCCTCTAGCTATAAGCTAAATATATATAATGAATTGTAAGGGCCCTTTACCTGAACTGAATAACAAATTGACTTAGTCACAGATTAGTATTACCTTTTGGATTGCTAAGAGTTACTTCTTCCCCTCTCCAGAGACCCAAGTCAGCTCTCTGTAGTTCCTGAGATACAAGTGCATAAAACTCCAGTGTAGGCCCCAGACCTGTGCCAACCTACAGAGGAACATAAGTAGGACAAGTTAAAGTTTAGAATCTGTGCTGCCCTTTTTTTTAACCTGCCAACCTTTTGGCAATGGATACTAATAGCAACTGTCTACCAGAATGTATTAGAGGTTATTTCCCAAACTGTCCTGTCTTCCCTCAGTCCAGGTCACCTGGAATGAGAACCAGCAACCCTTTACTATTTCCTGCTTCCTGTGGCCCCAACATTTTAATTGTATGGTTCAAACTCATATACTAATACGAGTACCCTTGCAGCTATATACCGTGCCCTCAGGGAACAGATGGCACTGTCTGGAATGGATTTCTTTCCCATTCTCTCTCTGGTGAACTGTTCCCCTGGAACCAACTCAAATGTCCACTCCTTAGGAGAAGCCTCTTCATCTGCCCAAGCAGTTACTTTGCTTCTTTTTCAGAACTTACATTTTGGCTACTTAAGTACTCACCACATTAGACTACCATGATTTCATTACATGCTTGCGTACCTCACTTAGGGGTAACTTTAATTCACCTTGTATCCATTGTAGTGCCGGGGCAAACACCAGCCATTTAATAGAGGTTTGTTGAATAAAACACAAAAAAAGGAACGTCTGGACCCACACCAGCACCCACAGTTATTCCTTCATGTTCTAACAAGGTCCTATCAGCTCACACCATAAATTAGATATGCAACTAAAGATAAGTTAATTCCATAGTTTATAAGCCTAATCTAACCACAGTCCTGTCAGGAAGGTTATATTTCACTTACTGATTACTTGTAAATAATGAGTATTATTGCACCATTAACACAGTTCCTTTCCCCATTAGCTTAAAGGGTCTGATGTAGTCCACAAAACGGTCAACTGTAACTTTCCAAACAGTGACCCGCTTGGGTCTGGCAAAGCTTTCTAACCCAGCTCCACGTCTCTGTCAGTACTCCACGGCTGTAACTGGCATCCGTATTCACCTCCTGCTGCAACCAAAGCCTTGGAGCCACCCGTGATGCTTCCCTTTCTGGCGCCTTAACAACCCATCATTAAACACTGTAAGCCCCACCTTCAGAATATGTTCCAAACTGGTCACCACAGCATCTCTTATCTGGCCCAGTGCTAGAGGCTCCTAAGTGGTCTCTGCAATGGCGCTCTCCACACCTCATGTCCTACTCTCACAGCGTGAGAGTGGATCCTCACACAACCTAAGTTCACATCATTCCTCCACAGCCTCCAAAGGCTCCCCATCTCGTTCAAGCAAAAGCTCAAATTCTTAGCTTGGCCTGGGTGTCCTATGTGATCCCTTGACTCCTATTTCTAGCCACTGTCATCCTCCAATAGGCAGAGAATTCTGCCTCAGGGCTTTTGCTTCACTTTTCTTCTGCTAAGAGATAGCCCTTCCCCTAGATAGTAATGACTACTGCTCAAATGTCACCTCATTCCACCCTATCCTCTCCCCATCATGCTCTATCTTCTTATTTTGCTTTAGTTCTTCAGCACACATCCTACATATACATGTACATGAATGAATGAGTGTGTGTGTGTGTGTGTGTGTGTGTGTATCGGCCTCCCCAAACTAAAAGCTCCATGACAGTAAGGACTTTGTGTATTTTGTTCTCCACTCACACGTGAGCCTAGGAGGAAGGTAGGGAAAGAAGAAAAGAAAAAACTGCAGTAACACCTGGTATCCACCAGATGGTGCTTTAAAGCCAGTTAATCCTAGCTCCTTTTAGCATAATTATCCCAGGTTAAACAGAAATCATAGATTAGATCAGCCTATTTCCTTCATCCAAATACTGTTACTGCTAACAGTAAAACAGACTTAACTTAAAATATTAAGTGACATGGGCAAAACTGTATACACTTTCATCCCAGGAAGCCTCTGTGAGGGTGGAAGGACCAGGTCACACCTGCTCTGCACTGGGCTGGCCAGCAACCCCGTAGATAGACCTGACCTTTCCAGGAATCTTTATCCTACCCAGCCACTCCCTTAAAAAAAAAGGTAGGTACTGTGGTTTCGCTTCATTTGTTTTGAAAGGAACGAGGAGACACAAAATTTGCCAGCCCCAAAGGTCTCTTTGGCATGCGGATTACTTACAGCTGAAAACAATCAAGGCCCAAAAGACTCAGAAGAAACTGACTTATACTCTCTAACTGCCTAAAAGAATTTTGATTAAGGGCCCGTTCCCACAACAGAGCTATCACCAGAGGTATCTGCAAAGAATATGGGCTAGGGATGGTGGGAGGAAAACAGGGCCTAGGGATCAGAGTCCACTCTGGGTCCCATTGTCTCTGCCTGGCCTGGCAAATATTTGTTTACCAAACATTTGCTCCATGTGGACTGCCTTCCTCCCCCCCTTTTAAGTCCCAAACCACTACCCCCAACATCCTCTTTTGTCTTTGGCTGAAGACAGTATTTAAGAGGAGGGTTTTGGCCATTTTGGTGAGTTACTCAGACGTCCTGTGACCAGCCAGAAGAACCTAGGAGGGTAGAGGAAAATGTCTTCCAAAAGGAAGGAAAAGCATAAAGCTCTAGAAACAAGCACAGAAAAACAAAGAAGTTTGACAACTTGTGTTATTTGAAACTTTCAAAGTCTTTCTCTTTCAAAAGCTAATGCTTATATACTAGCATATACCACGTAACAGATAATGTTGTGTTTTACACATTTTAGCATTTAATCACTTAAACAACATAATGAGGTAGGCACAGTCACCGTGCCCTTCGTTGGGTTATTACTGGGGAGTTTACATAACCAGCCCGACTTCATACAGCTAGTAAGTGGCAGCACCAGGCTCCCCAGTCCATGCTCCTAACCCTTCATCGTCCTGCAGGCATATACCATGTGACAGGTAATGGGCTTAAGTGGTTTGCTGAGCCCAGAGACTGGCTTAGTTCCTCCCTGGCTTACCAGTCATCTCTATTCAAGAATGGAGCCCATTCTGTTCTGACATTTTGGTCAGGATTCTTCTAGAGCTAGTTAGAAAGGCTTCCTAACAGACACCAGCTGACTTGTACGGTTGAATCTGGTTGACAACCCGAGGCCCTAAGCATATATAAAGCCAGCACTCCAACCCTTCTTCCTCAATGAAGTTGGCTCACAGAATTTCTTCCAGAGTCATCAGGAAAGACCCATCAGTGAAAATCATAAGATTGTGATTTCTGTATCAGCATTTCAATCCTGACCCGTGGAACAATCAGTGTGATGCTATTCTGAACTTAAGTTTAGGTTTCATGTAAGACGCAATCTGAACAGGGGCATGAAGGATGAGAGAGTAAAGACGTTCATTCCTGACGAGAGAAAAATATGTTGGAGTAAAACGAAGTAGAAAAAGCGTGTTTAAATAACCAAGCAGAACAAGCTGGCTACAGCAAAGGTCTTACAGTTTCATGAGTAAGAAATCTGGACATGTAAACATATAAGAGCTGTATCCTCTGAGCAACAGGCATGACCGGGGTAGATTCAAAAGACCCAAATTTCTTATCCCAGCTTCCATTCCGTCTGCCTCCCATCCCTTCCAGAGCTACTCCCTTCTGCTCTTCACCACCAAGGCTGATCCTCTGTTCAAGCTACACCCTTTGATTCCTTAACTCTCCCCTCTCTTTCCTGAAACAGGCGCCTCATCTGAAAGGCTCATTCACTTGGTACCTCTACCACTCACTTTCCACACCCATTCGCACTCTGTCCTGCGTCCCCCCAACTATGCTGTGATCCTGGGAATGCAGGAACTCTGCCATAACCTGGATCCTGGCACTCCGTATACTTAGTACGTAACTACTTACAATTTTAAATTTGATGATTAAATACTGTCAACTATTCAAAAGTCTTAATGAGGAGGAGAAAATGCTTAAGAAAACGAGTGAAAAATCCAAGTCATGATTAAAATCACTTGGTTAACGACAGACAGCTTTGTAGATTAAACTGCTACACACACAGTGCTCACCAAGAGCCCGGCACGGTTCTAACTCTTCACCACATGAACTGTCACAACTCTGAGGCTGTACTACAACCCACACTTCACAGAGAAGAAAACTGGGAGGCAGAGTTGTTGGCTTTGATAAATAAATAATAAGTAAATGGAGTATTTGGAAATGTCATGTCCGTAAGTTTCAGATGTCCAAAAACTTAAGTTTTGTCTTAAAAAAAAAAAAATTAAGATACTTCACTGCTGGTCCAGTGTGTTAAGACTCTGCGCTCCCCATGCAGGGGGCCCACGTTCGATGCCTGCTCAGGGAACTAGATCCTGTATGCGTGCTGCAGCTAAGAGTCTGCATGCCACAACTAAAGGAGCTCGCATGCTGCAACTAAGAATTCCTCATGCCGCAACTAAAAAAAGATCCCACATCTGCAACTAAGACTCGGCGCAGCCAAAATAAATAAAATAAATAATAAATAAATAAAATAAATATTTTTAAAGGCAGGAAAGTATCCCCAGGAGACTCAGTACTTCAGAGTCAATTATAGAAAATCATTATTTTGAGTCTTTTGGCATACTGGCCTGGCTATTTAAAAACATCTCAAAAGAAACAAAAGAAAGATTAGAAAGAAAGTAAAGCTGTCTTTTTTCATGGGTGACATGACTGTCTACAACATGGAACAGCAAATTACAGCTCAGGCCCTACTGCCTGTTTTGTACAGTCTGTAGGCTAAGAATGGGCTTTACAATATTCAACGGTTGAAAAAATCCTTGAATAATATCTCACAATGTGTGAAAATTATATGACTTCAAATTTCAGTGACTATCAATAAAGTTTTATTGGAACACAGCCCTGCTCATTCATGTTTGTATTGTGTACGGCCACTTTCACGCTACAAAGCCAGAAGTGAGGAGCTGTGATGAAGACCACATGGTCCACAAAGCCTGAAACATTTATTATCTTGCTCTTCACAGAAAAGTTGCCCAAGCCCTGTATCTACAACAATCCTAAATGATCTATTTAAAATTTTTAGAACCAATAATTAAGTTATCAAGGTCACAGAAAACAAGGTCAACAAAGAAAACTTTACTTCTACAAACTAACAGCAACTGGAAATTGAAAAGAAAGAACAATATTATTTTCAAAACCATCAAAAAACATCAACTATTTGGGAGGAACTTAATATAACATGTACACGAGAGACCTCTAGACTGCAGTTATGAAGCATACTGAGAGAAGTTAAAGACCTAAATCAGAGAAAGGCTACGCTGTATTCACGCACTGGAAGATTCAATACCATAAACATCAACTCTCTCCCAAACTGATCATGATTCAACACAAACGTAATGAACATCCTGTGAGAGACTTCCCTGGTGGCGCAGTGGTTAAGGATCTGCCTGCCAATGCAGGGGACACAGGTTTGATCCCTGGTCCGGGAAGACTCCACATGCTGTGGAGCAACTAACCCAGTGCGCCACAACTACTGAGCCTGTGTGCCACACCTACTGAAGCCTGCATGCCTTAGAGCCTGTGCTCGGCAAGAAGAGACGCTACCGCAGTGAGAAGCCCGCGCACAGCAGTGAAGAGTAGCCCCCGCTCACCGCAACTGGAGAGAGCCCGTGCGCTGCAACAAAGACCCAATGCAGCTAAAAAAAAAACAAAAGACTCAAAACAGATCGTAGGCCTGAATATAAGAGCTAAAACTATACAACTCCTAAAAAAACAAATAAGAAAAAATGCTTGAGACCACGGTTTAATGGAAATTTTCTTGGGATACAAAAAGCATAAACCAGAAAGGGAAAAAATTGATAAACTGGATTTCATCAAAATTAACAACTTCTGCTCTTTCAAAGATACTTCATGAGGAAATGAAAAGATAAACAACAGGCTGAAAGAAAATATTTGCAAAACACTTATCTCATAAAGGACTTGTATGCAGAATGTATAAAGAACTCCTAAAAGCTCTGATAAAACAAAACCCAATGAAAAAGTGGGCAGAATTCCTGGACACTTCCTCCAAAGAAGATAAGAAATGAAAAGATAGTATCATTAATCATCAGTGAAATGCAAATTAAAACTACCGTAAATCCACTAGAATAACTAAAATTAAAAAGACTGGCAATAACCAAGTTTTGGTAAGCATGTGAAGCAAGTGAAATTCACATACTACATTACTGGTGGGAAGGAAAAATGGGGCAGTTACTCTGGAAAACGGTTTGGTGTTTCATATAAAGTCAAAACATACCTTACCAAAAGACTCAGCCATTCAACCCTGAAGTATTTTATATTTTACCCAAGAGAAATGAAAACATATGTCTACACGACGACTTGTACACAAATGTTCACAGCAGCATTACTCATAAGAGCTAAGAAAGTGGAAACACCTCAAATGTGCATCAACTGATGGTTAGGTAAACATATGATGGTATGTCCACGTAATGGACTATTACTATTATTCAGCAATAAAAGGAAACAAACTGATACACGCAACAACATGAATTAGCATTACACTAAGTGAAAGCAGAGTAACACAAATGGCTATGTACTATATGACTCCATTTATTATGATACTGTACAAAGACAAAACTGGAGGGACAGAATACAGATCAATGGTTGCCAGGGATTGGGGATGAAGGCTGGGGACTGACTGCAAAACGGTCTAAGACAACTTTCTGTGGTGATGGGATTTTTTCTTTATCTTGATGTGGTTGTGGTTATAGACTGTATACATTTGTCAACACTTAGAAATGTGTATCTTAAAAGTGTGCATTTATGATATATGAGTTGTAAATAAACCTGATTTTTTTAAAAACGCAGTTCAAACATTTTGAAAGTTATGTTTAAAGCCTTTCACTTTATCAACCTAAAGATTACACAAACACTTGCTCTAATGCCAGGAAAAAAAAAACCCTTTTATTATGCAATTTAACCTCGAAAAATGGAGAACTTAGAACAAATCATTCAAGAGAAAACAAGAGTACATCTCAAGTTTTGAGATAAATTTCCCAATCGTCTTTTAGAATTTCACAGGACCAAGAAACTCTAGGGATATCTTATCAAGAGCACAAGTCAACACAGCCTCATAAGCTCACCTCATTTTCATACTGAATTTCTAACATGGCCCGTGAGCTGCCGAGATCCTGCATCACAGACTCTGCTTGTTTCAGCAGCTCCTCTCTGTTCACAGTACGCTGCAAAGAAAAGTACAAATGTGAGGAAACTTTGATAAACAGGTGGCATTTCTCTCAGTGCAAAAAAAAAAAAAATCAATTCAATCGTTAAAAATTATTTCTTAAAAAAGAAGCACACCTCAGAAGAGGTTTTAAGACATAGCTGCAGTGCTATAAACATTGACAGCATCCTGCTGTACGTGAAGAAAAGCTAGATGTGAGTGTAGTTATTAGCTTGAGCCCATGGCAAATTCAGAAAATTCAAGTTGTTGAAGAAAGGATCTCTGTAACCTTCTCAAACATCAGTGCAATGCAGGGCTGTGGCTCCATGAAATCTCGCTGTGTACATTTATAGTTTGGTGATGGAGAAATAGGTGTGGAGGTGACAGGTGAGCTGGAAACCTACTGGCTCTGACCAGCAGAGATCCTACAAGCACCACTGCAAATATCTATTAATGAGATGCAGGGGGATGAGAAAGGTCTTGATAGATTTCCAAATTCTACCTACACCTTGTTTATGGAATCCTAACGATACAAATAAAGATAGGATTTAAGAACAATGTTTTTTTGTTTTGCTTCTCATTCCTCCCACTCCCCCTTTTTAAGCCATTACTAATGGCTTCTGTGAGACTTTTGGAGATAGAAGTTTGTAGGAAGACAGACTTGAATAAGAATCCTCAGCAAGAAAAAGGATGATGAACAAAGAAGTTCTAAGTAAAAGGCAGTGCGGTGTGAGAAGTGCAGAACTAGTCTCAGATGTAAATGGCCCAGGGCTGTGTGGTTTAGAGTTATCACCATGCGGCCAGGATTAGAAGCACAAGAAGATGCAGTCAGCAATACAAGGCTGACGGGTATAGAGACATGAACTAGATCAAGGATTTTGTTTGTCTCTTCTAATTGGTGTGATTTGCTAAGACAATGATGTGGATTTGATTAATTCTACCTACTGCATAAAGGGATCAATTATAAAAGGGAGATATGGTTAGAGTTCTTAATTTAGAAAGGAAAGGAAGGAGGTCTCAGTGAAAGAAGAGAAGATTCTTCCTTGGCACAAGAGTTATGGAGACTAAAAGAGAAAAACAACTGTAGAAATCATTACAGAAACCGGGGTGGGAGGGAAGGACTCTTACTGGAGGATAAAGAAGAATCCCAAGAGATCCCAAGAGACTGATAGGAAAATATGGCTAACACATATGATAAGAAGGTAAGCAAAGAAGATAACTGTGACTAAGATAAGCCTCTAAACCAATAGGGATAATTAGATGCATCACATTTCTAGTTTATCCATTATCAGTATGACTTATCTTTAAATATTTTCGGGAGAAACTTACTTTTTTTCTATCCAATCTAGGTGCAACTCTGCTATCTTGAGAATCAGACTGGTTGATTTCTGGGTTGGTATCAAGTAATCTTTGCATTGCTCGGTCCCGATCAAATGCAGTTACATAAAAAAGCATTTGCCGGGTATCAAAAGGGAAGAAAAACGGGCTGTAAAAAGATGCGATATAAATTTATTAACTGAATTAGAATCAGAAACCATTAAAAAACCCTGGCTTAGAAACAACTTTTGATATGATACAGATTAATAATTATAATGTAACCAATAAAAATGGTCTACTCAACTAATTTTGAAGAATTTTCATAATTCTTGCATGAAATTTCTAAGTGATCAAGTAATAATGCATTAAGTAGCCATTCACTATGAAATCTGAAATTCAACCATTAAAATCAAGCCCATCCAAGATCATCTTTAATCTCCCAATGACATTCAGTAAGCATAACATGACTAGTGAAGGCGAAATTTTAAAATATAATCACCACCTCACCAGGTTGCCAACCCATCCCATTCCACATAGACACAAATAATGGTTTCACTAAGTTCATGATTTTCCTCTGGGCTTTGGCATTTGTTAAGTCACTCAAAACTGCCAAAAGGCAGCTGCTTATCTTTAAAGAATGAACTCTGCAGTACCAAGGCCCCACTGCGTCTTGACATATGATTTTGGCAGTTCTTGACACAGAACCGTCCAGAGCACTTCCTATGATTATCTAAGCATCCAGCATCTATTCTGTACAATATGAGTAGCCACGCAAGGATGTGGGCAGTGTGACTAAAAATCTCCCATTTAAAAATTTTCATTTTAATTCATCTAAACGTAAATACAGCTACATGTGGCTGGTGGCTCCCGTATCCATCAGTGCAGTCCTATAGTCTCCAAGAATGTAGGTCTGGACCCAAACAGGCTCAGAGAGAGAATCAACCAAACTCCACCTCTGGTGTCCAATTTTATGATGGAAGAGGGCTGAATCTCCTCACTAAAAATCCTTGTGTACTTCCCTATTTCATATATAAAGATACTATCAAGTAGACCTAGCGCCGGCCCCAGCTCATCTAGCCTGTTTGGATGCTGAAGCTACACAATTAAGCAAGCTACGATCAAAAATCGCATTAACTAAACACATTTAAATAGGTTTGCTAAAGATGATGTTTTTGTAACAAGATATATAAAGATCAACACAATGATAACACCCCCAAGCCCACCACTACAGAAGTGATTGTCTTACCAGGTTTTTCCTAGTTCAGTAAGCCATGTTGGGATGTTTCCCGTCATGATTACTAAAGGATCCTGAAGCTGCCTATTTGCTTTTGCTGTCAACTTACTGTTAATAAATTCACTAGTTGGGATAATTTCCTTGCACACTGCATTCTGTAAAATGTTAAAAAAAAAAAAAGTCTATTATGTAGTAAAACATTAGGATTACAGTCACCATCGTTTCCTTTATTCCCAAATACGTATGCAGAGTGCCGAGATTTCCCCTGCTGGTTTCCAACACACAGCTTCTTGTTGGTATGTCCCAACCTGAATGACAGCTTTCACAACGTACAGCTGAGACAGCCCAACCCCCACGCGCCACTGACACAGCGAACGCTTCATGCAGGGCCAGCTCCTTCACTCTTCCCTCCACTAGCGAAGTATCAAAGACAAGCATTCAACTTTCACTTGAATTTAATACACATCTTAAATAAATGAACTTTTAGCTAAAGGTACCTAAAGATTTTTTAACTAATAATGTTCAACTTTTATGTGGTAGCTTAATTTTATAAATTATAGCTAGAGAATATTTACAAGTCTGCCAAGAGAGCTAGGTCTGCCTAGAGAACTAAATTAAATGTATGTATATTTCATTATATTGCTCTTAAGACTACCGAGGTGGCAGTTTAATTCTTAAAAACAATAAAATAAAGCATAAATACTATTTTGCCTAGATGAATTTTTACCTAATGATGACACATTTGGGAGAATGCAGAATTTTTCTTGTTGATACAGCTTTTACAGTAAAATAGATTCATGTTTTTGGAGATTAAAACCAGCATGTTGAACGTTAATATTTCTAAAGTGGTATGATTGTTCAGAGTATTCTATAGTATTTTGGGGAAATATCAGTTGCAAAGACTAAGAAACTACTTAATATCCATCTTGCCCTGTAAAAACCACTTGCTCAAGTTATCGTATAAATACTACCACTGAAATATAAATGCAAAAGATAATTTGACCATATTTTTAAACTCAAAATAGGTGACTTTACTGTATGAAGTATACAGAGCTGCTTTACGCTTTGTTCTTACTAACATACTGGAAGAGTATCTTTCATACATGCTGGGCTAGGATCTGTGCTGTTCAGCTGAATCATTGTTTCTATTTCTAGTCCAACAGGAAACTGATCAAGCACTAGACAGACACTAAGAAAAAACATGTAATGGACAACACATCAGGGAAAAGTTCGAAAGTAGACAACATTACTTACATCATACAAGTAATACCAGTATCGACTGATGGCATGTAAAACTCTTAAAAGAAGAATCACATCTAATGAAGGGTCTTCAAAAGTTATATTTTCAGGTGGTGTGGGTATGAGGTAAACTTCTAAAGGATTTGATACTGACGGGCACACTCCATCTAGAGGGCAAAAGATCAAAGTTTGATCAAAGTGTTGATCAAAGTTAGAAAGGCAGAGTCAACGAAGCCAGCATCATCTCAACATGCCTAAAAACAGTAACTACGAGTGGTTAAGATTTAATACTCGGTATCTTACTAGTACAGTACTGACAGCTTGAACAATTTTTTTCCCCTTTTTATCTTATAGATAAATCATCCAGGCTTTCACTTTCTCTCCCATACTCATACATTGTAAAGGAGAAAAACTGACTCCTTTGCATTCCTCCTTTATATCAGAAAAATAACTGACAATAAAATGGCCAGAGAGGAGTAAAGAAAAGGTGTTTAAATTAAGTTCACTGTTACTGAAATTTCCTGGATTTTTTTATATCCGGTTTAAAATGGCCATGTAAGATAAACAAATACTCCCAAGTTATAAATCTGATAAAAATAAGATTTGGTTATTTAATCCAAGACTTAGGACATGATAGACTGTGATAGTTTCCAAGTAGGATCTGCAATTCCTTTGTTCTTAGATCTCATAAAGTAATAGCATTAAAAAAAAGAGAGAGATTGAAACTGTTGCCATTTACTTCTACCAAGCAAAGAAATTAAAAATCACAACACTATCTCTGCATAAAAGGGCAATTGTTTTAATACCAAAAACATAGAAAACAAATATCTCAAACACCCTTTTATATAGAAAAAAATGAGTTTTATGAAAAACAAAGTTGCTACAATGCCCTTACTTCTGTGGATCAGGGAAAATTTCATCAACAACACCAGTGTTTGGAAATCCCTGATAGGAGCTGGTCCCCAAGGACTGCAGCCTATTGGTAAGGCACTGTAACCATCTTATAAAAAAGAAAGGGAGAGGGGCTTCCCTGGTGGCGCAGTGGTTGAGAGTCCGCCTGCCGATGCAGGGGACACGGGTTCGTGCCCCGGTCTGGGAAGATCCCACATGCCACAGAGCGGCTGGGCCCGTAAGCCATGGCTACTGAGCCTGCGCGTCCGGAGCCTGTGCTCCGTGGCAGGAGAGGCCACAGCAGTGAGAGGCCCGCGTATCGCAAAAAAAAAAAAAAAAAAAAGAAAGAAAGAAAGGGAGGAAATGAGCAAAGTTAGACTGGAAGGAAATACTACAAAGGAAGGTAAGTCAATTGGGAGGTTTTACTACTTTCTGTAGTCATTTTATAACCTAACAAAACTTTTTATTCCTTCTATAATTGGTGGATCACACTATTATAATGAATAACAATAAAAATTAAGGATCAACCTGCCAATGTTCAGCCTCTTCTTTAGTGCATATGTTCTACTAATGAAATTTGTTTTTGTTTTCATAAAAACATGAATTCTTCATGGAAAGAATGGTAAGTTTTCCCACAAATTCTTTCAAGATAACTTTTCACTTTCTAGACATTAAAGTCAAGGGTTCAATTAAAAGCAGCCAAGCATTTGTAGTAATTCATATTTTTATAAATTATATTAAAAGATTTTACTACTAGATATAAATCACTCTGTCAAAACCTTCAAGACAGGAAGACTACTGCCCCATGGCGATCTCCTTGCCCCTCTAGACATCACTTACCGTTCCACAACTCATCGTGCTTTTTTGCATTTCTAGGGGAAGTTTTTGTTGGAGCTGTTTGGGCTCTTCCTCTTTTGCCACCAACACAATCTTTATTGCTTTCTTCATCCTCTCTCACGGGTTTGTACCTAAAGTAATAAGAGTATGTAAACCCAAAGTAGATTTTAAAATGGCAAATTATTCTGCAAGGCCAAAGTGCAAGCCACAGACACCACAGAGTTACCAGAACAACTCTCTGAGGGCTATCCTCTCTCTCCCTAGTTGTGGATTTGGAGAACCGCCAATGGGACTGCTTCCTAGAAAAGATCACCTAGGAGGGGCCACCTGAGAAACTCCAGGGGGTGGCTCTGAGAAGAATCACCCTGTTTAAGTAAGTAGTAGACATTCACCAACAGTGCAGGAAGCTGCATCCAAATGCGTCTAAGGGCTCAGAGATGCCAAACTTCGTACTACCTAAAGGAACATCATCTTACGGAGACATTTTTGCCTTATTTAAAGACTTGAAATGAAGCTACTAGAAAAGTAGGTGCAAATTATGATTATTTATTGCCCAAACACATTTTCAAGTAGACTTAATGAGGAAGCTAAATATACACACATACACACATATGCACACACACAAGATGGAACATTTGAAGTGGCTTTTAATAACAAAACATAGAATTTAGAGTCCCCTCTCTCCTTATGCAAGCCAGCCAGTAACAGGAATTCCAAAACACACAAACAGTATCAATGTTGATGAAAAACCAAACAAAATCATTTTCAGACTTGCCATATTGTATGAGTTTTCGTCCAAATACCAGCTCTTCCTAGAGGATTGCTCTCATCATCCGTGGACTCCCGTTCATCTTCGGCCTGTATACTGAACTGCCGTACTGCCTGATACACAGTCATGTTATACGGCAGCAAATGTTCTCCGATGTAAAACTGTAGCCTGTGTCGTACATTTCCTGAATTTAAGAATTGAGCAGCCTAAATAAAGCAAAACAAAAGCCATTGAAGCTACAGGCCCTGAACTTTACACATTAAAACTTGGTAAGAACAGCACCTTACCAGAGACTCGTCTATTTCCTCATCAGAGCCATCATCGTCACTGTCTTCATCATCTTCTCTTACTCTTCCATACCCTAAGGACCCAAGAAGTCTGTTAAACTCCTAGCAATTTCATGTGGCAAAGAAAAGCCTATATATACTGGTTAAACTAACATATTCCTAGAAAAACATGTATATTACATTTTGATCTACAAAGCAGAAAGATTAAGAAAACTGTCAGATACAAAATGTGATTTCTATTACATTCCACCAGGATAAAGTAACTCATCACCCAATCAACCAAGTAAGCAGTCAATCCCTACAAAATTTCTACATACTACATATAAAATAAATGATGAGTACAGAAGTTCCTGATGCTAGGTTTTGACAGAAGCAGCAATAGGGAAATAATTTATATATCCCTTAATATTAATTTCATCCCAAATGTACACATAAACACACAATATACATGTACAGAAAGTACCTCTAACTACAAGGTATCTCTCGATTGCTTGCACCAAAGCCAGAGGGTCAATCTTGACAGGTCCACCCTTCCACTGCTTCACATTTGCACAGTCTGGATGTCTTTGTAACTGGCATTTTAACTGATGTGTATTGAAAAATTTTAAAGCCTGTGATCCTCTGTTGAGAGAAAAGCTCAAGATAATTTATGAAAAAAAAGTTATTCTATTATTTTCAAAACCAACATACACTAACTAAAATAAAAGCAAGATAATACAAACTCTGCATTTTTCTTGAGACACAAAGTAGCACTTACCAGTTATGTATATAGTAAAGCCAGCAATTCCAAGTTATTGGAAAAAACTTTTTATGATAAAATAAGAAATAAAAGAGGATGTGTACGCATGCATATGAAAACGTTAAATCAACCTTCCATCTCTGTCCCACCATGAATCTATGTAAGCGGAAATACCTCACGATCAAGATTTAATTATTTCCGCAGGATAAAAATTCCTGAACCATTCGGGCATGCTCACTTCTGCAATATTTTGCCATTGCCTACTAAATCCTATTTATTTAAAAACAAACAACAAACCCTCTCATTTTTGCTTTCAAAGATTTCAGCTACAAAATTACTTTAAAAACTAACCTTTAAATTTTACTTTGCTATAGTCTTTTGAGTGAAGCAGTTTAATAGCTATTCCAGTCTAGACCTGGTAATGATATTCAACTGCTCATTTCTGAAAAGGTCTGGCAAGAGTAAGACGAGTTTAAAATGCAGTTATCTACAAGGTTCCATAACGCATGCAAACAGGGGTGTGGGAAAGAATATTCCATTATATTGGTATATACATATGTAAACAGACATATTTTACACAAATTTAGATAAAAATGTAAAACACTATGGTTTTCTCAAATATATTTGAAAGTGTCCCTTTATTTCATAAAAATCTTCCAGGACAGTTTAATAATCAAAATTAAATACCACTCTCTACATTAAATTTCAAAGCAGAAAAAAATCTAGTCCACACTGATCACTTCATTATTCAATAATGCATACTGTTTTAATTCAGTCAGAATTTTAAATATCTTTAAAACACACCAGACTGTGTTTTTTAAACCCAAACTACTTTTTAAAATTTTCTAGGCAACCAGTCATAATATTCCAGGAAGCACGTAACATTCCGTAAGAGCACAACAATGAACTTAATGAATTCTTTCTGCAGCACTTCATGAGTCCTGTAAAACTACTTTATTATGGAAAAAAAATAAACTTATTTGTTAAAGCCCATCAAAATGCAAAGTTTTTGCAAAACCACTTATAATGAAATCACATTATTGCACACAAAGTAAACATTTTATTATCCATATCTAAAAACTTCTTGGAGAAAAGCTTTATATATTAAAGTACATCAATTTAAGGAAAACTAAGCCTATTACAACTTTCCAGCACAAGTTGGTTTTATATTTTCAAAACATCATGTTTAAGATACGGGGTATGACTTTATGGATAAAAATTATTTGATTCACACTTTAGAATATTTAATTTCTGCGGTCCTTATAGATGAATGTTCTTTGAGCAGACCAAGACGTCACTAGACCTCTTGCCACCTTACCTCAACAAAATAAAGCATAAAGTCCAATGGCAAGGGCACACCTAGGCAATGATCCTTACCTGCCTCCTGTGCCATTTCCACTCGGAAAGTCATGCACTTTGACTGGAAACTGTTCCATCTGGCTGAGGCAGTTGTTCATCTTGTGAACTAATGCCAACAAAGGTGCATTACCCACTGGTTCTACTCTTCCAATGGGCTCCTCTCCAGGAAGCTGAAGTTATAAATAAACCAATAGGTTAAGCAAGGCCTCATGAAAATGGAATGCTCAACAAGAAAATTTAATAGGCAGTTTTACAAGATCTAATCTACTGAACCTTTTTTGATGGATTTGGTTAGAACACTTTCCAAAGAAATTATTTCAATAAAGACATTCTTTCTGTACAGGCCCACAATCCCATATTCACAATTCCTAAGTCCAAAAGGCTTGAAAACACAACTCATTTAGTGGCAAAACCTGACTCAGACAGACACAAGGCCATTTGGAGTCTTTATTCAACCTTTATTTAGTAGGAATAGTCCTATGTTTTGCTGCAAAAATATTTAATGTGTACAAAGTACTGTTCAGAATCCACTGGGGATATATCAGGTAATACATGCTGTATATACTGTATGGTAGAACTCGTGAAACCCATCCAGCCCCAAGGAGTTTCAGATAAGAGATTACAGACCTGCCCATAATTTTAAGCATGGTATAAAACTATATCCAATATTGCTACACATCTAATGATTCTCAAATAAACATCAATTCTGCTTTAGGTAGCTGCACAAGTTAAAATAATATAAGCAATGCCTGCAAACACTGAAAAGACATGGTGACACAGTTTCACACAGGAGACTTGTCCTTAGCCCTATTACACAGCTGAACCAGAGAATCTTCCCTAGGGATGCCTTCTCTTAAGCCATATGAACAAGCAGAGTGATGTTGAGTCAACAGTGTTCAGGTTACTCTCTTGCTCTCACTCACTGAGGGTGAAGGAACTGAAGCTGCTCTGTGGCTTCTGGTCTCATAATCCACATTATAAATGGTGATTAAGTACTCTTCAATGCAATTGTTAGTTCTGTGTTTTACATACAAAATAGAAATGTATATGTGTCTACTCTATCTTATGTCTATAGCTACACTATGTCTACTGTATTTCCCTTAAAAAAATATACTGCAAACTGCAATATGTTTAAAAACAGATATTGAGAATAAAATACATTCACAAGTGAGAGACTACTATTAATGGCTTGCCTGACAGAAAAACAAAGACTCAAGGTTCATCAACCACAGAACAGGCCCTTGCTTCAAGTCACCATTTCGTTGTTTTATTATTTACCTGATGTATAAAAGACTAATGAATCCAACTGTGTATAATAAGCAAGCTAAACACTTTACCTCAATATCTTGACCAAAAACTACTCGAAATTACTACTGGGATGAAAATATACACACTAGTGAACAATGACGCTTAAAGTAAGACACACAGGCATTATTATTAGATAACTTACCGGAGAAGAAAAAAATACATGAAGGAATCTCTTTAGTCTGATCTCTCTGCTCACAGCATCCTTTTCGCTTTTAGATGTCAAATAAAGCAATAGCTGCTTCACAAATCCACTATGTTGGATTTCAAATGATGAAACATCTGACTCTGAGACTATGCTACGGATTTCTACAAGGCACTCAGCTCCACCATCCACCTGAGAGAGTTGAAAACAATATTTACTGATTTAGACAGCCTTTACTAAATGCACAATTCACATTTCCCCAAAAGCAACTGGATACTTTCTTAACACCTTTAAAAAAGAAGGCAGGGGCAGGTGGTGCATTCTTGGTAGAGCTTTGAAAAATAACACCTTACCTACACACACATTCACAAAATGTTACTACTTCATGACAAAAAACCAGTATCCATACTAACATTAAAAAAAACCAAAAACCTTCATATTCAACCAATGGAATTGTGTTAAAAAATAAAAAAAAGACAAAGGATGAGAATACAAATTGAGGAATGGAGCTACAATACCAAAATGAAAAGAGATATAACAAGAGTTCAAGGTATGGCTTTACATTAGTACATTTAAAGTATGAATGAAACAGACAACTTCTTGGAAAACATGTACTACGCATATTGCTCAAAGTATATCAAAAATGCAAACAGAGTCAAATGAAACACAAAAGGCTTAGTTATTACATCTCTGTCCTCTCTGAGTACTCTCAGGCCACAGGTAAAGAGGGGTTAAGGAAGGTCTTCTCAATGCTAACACCTGTAGCTGAAGAGGACTGAGAGAAGAGATGTGCTTGAGGGACATTTCTAAAGTCTCTTCGTTTGTCAAGAAATAAGGGAGGTGAAGGAAAGAAAGTCAAAGACCAGATGTCTAGCCCATCTAATGATAAAATGATGCACGAAAAGTCAAGGGACAAGTTAAAGAAATGTCAGCAGCAAAGGTACATGTCTGGCTAAAAAGCTAGAGAGTCACCAAGGAAAAGAAGAGCAGGACGGAAGAGACGCCGGAAGAGACAGAAGTGAACCAGCCAGATGCACCAGTCACGGTACCTGGAGGTTGAGTTGTTCGGTTGCAGCACAAAGTCTCTGAAGGACATTCAATGCAGGGTTGCTTCCATCCATGTTCTCAGAACTGAAATAACGCTCTACAAATTTATGCGCCTGCTCTTTAATCCAACCTTTGATTTTTTCTCTGCCAGAAGGAAAAAGATATTAAAGTCTCAGTGTACACAGAAAGGATTTCAATTATAACTTCTGGTCAAAGGCAAATAGTTGCTACATTTAAAATCCTTTTTGGCCTATGCTTATAGACTAGTAAATTCAGATTCCACATTAACCCAATTAAGTTTCAGTTTGAAAGTGGGCTAAGATATACCTAGAGAAATGCACAGGTACTTAAAATACATTTCAGGTCATTACATGAAGACCAAAGAAACAGTTCTAACTTCTAGGGACTCTACAACCTAAGAGTTTCCTGAGTGTTCACCTGAAAGCAATTTTACATGACTGTTCTCTAAGGTACAGACATATCTGCACTGTCCTTTATTTATGTTCCCTGGAGAGCTGAAGTAAAGAACTATAGAAAAGAAACATCCACCTATTAGGTGCACAATTAGCTATGACAGCTGAGACCTCGCTGTTTAAATTACAAATTCTGATGGCTTCAGAAATCTATTTGCTTAATTATTTTTATTAACTGAAGTTCAGAACCACCAACCAACCAAAGCAATCAACCAAACAAAAAGAACTTCCTTGTTTTCCCAATGGAATTTGATTTTTTTAAATGTCTTATTTGCAGAAGCAGCACTCCTTGCTGGTATGTTACACCCAGAGCCAAAAGACAAAACAATCCATAGGATTTTAAAGAAATAATTTTTTAATGCCATAAACTGGTGTGAAATCGTTGAGCTGACAGAATTCTAAGTTTCTAAAAAAGGGCTCTGCTCTAAGAGCCTTACCTTCCATTGTAAAGGGTAGAGGAGGGTTATCATAAAAGAGCACGCACGTATGTGTACAAAAAATACGTCCGCTTTCTTTTTCTAGAACAGAACTACGGGACAGGTTCGATGGGAAACCTATTTGTTTGGCTCTGAACATACACAACTCCCAAGTAGACATGTTGAAAGGAATTTTAAAATGTGAGACTGGAATGCAGGACAAAGCCAGACACAGGGTTCAAGAATTGAGAATCGGCTCCATCCTTGAGCTATGCCACCACCTCTGAGCATAAATTAAAGATCTGTGTCCATGTTTCATCTCCATATAATAAATATGCTGACCGAAAAATGTGAAGTTTTTCTGACCTGAGAACAGAGGTGACACAGAACCCCCCACCTTACCTGTTATTGGATATGGTGTCCTTTGAGGCGGCCCTGGCAAGACCACTAACTCCCGCAGCTCGGGCCGGTTCAATGTTGTTGCTGTGAGACTGTGCGCTTAACCTTCCCCACGTTTTCGGATTCAAGCTTGCCAGGAAAGAAGATTTAGGTGACTGAGTAGTGGTGGGACTTTTAGCTATGAAAAGAGAATGACGATTAAATCATTTCAGTGCAATCGATGAAAACCAACTGAAATTTAAGATTCCCACTCTTAATAAATTAGCTAAAAGAACTAACAACACTGGGAATTCAGGAAACTCAGGCATGCTTCAAAGCTATCAGCAATTTTAATGAAGTATGTATCCTTAACTGCTACCACCATTCCCTTTACTGCCTCATAGTTTCATCACAAAAATTACCTTGATTGTCTACTTTGTCATCATCTCTTGGAGGTGAATACTTTGGCCTTCTTGATCCTCGTTTTGGCAGTCGTTTTCTCTTTAGAACATCACTTAATCGACTGTCACATGGGAAAACATGGGATAAGTTTAGCACTTACCATGATTTAGTATCATCACTCATTTAAAAGCAAGCTAAAATGGCAGAATATTGTTATAACAGGGTATTTTTCATTTAGTGATTATTTAATGCCAACTCTGCACCAATGTTCTAGAAGTGTACAAGACACAGAAAATGATTAGTTCAGAAAATAGCTAGCTATTTGACTATACTGAACTACTAAAAAGAAAACCAGGGACTTCCCTGGTGGTGCAGTGGTTAAGAATCCACCTGCCAATGCAGGGGACACGGGTTTGAGCCCTAGTCCGGGAAGATCCCACATGCTGTGGAGCAACTAAGCCCGTGAGCCACAACTACTGAAGCCCGCGCGCCTAGAGCCCGAGCTCTGCAACAAGAGAAGCCACCGCAACGAGAAGCCCACGTGCCACACTGAAGAGTAGCCCCCGCTCGCCGCAACTAGAGAAAGCCGGCGCACAGCAACGAAGACCCAATGCTACCAAATATAAAGAAATAAAGAAATTAATTAATTTAAAAAAAGAAAACCAAATAGAATATCTCATTAATCCTGTGTTAAACTCCAATATTAAATGCAGTACATACATAAAGCACAGGAAACAAATATGCAATGCATAAACTAGAAAAAGAATATGTTAAATTTGGGTACCTTATTTCTTCCCTAACCTAAATGACAATAAGAAAAATATACATAGCATTGACTGTTAATATTATCAAAATACTTTCCAATACTACCCAAAGGAATTTCATGGTGTGTAATGGCAATAACATCCTGAATGAATGCATTTATAAGTACTTTTTTAAAAAATTCAAAATTATCTGTAAACAAATGTGGCAAGTGATAGTCTGAGTAGCCTATTTTGAATTAGAATATATGAAGCAGAACGTATGTAGCCTTTGCGTACTATTTTCACTATCTTTAACACCACTAGAAATAGTTTAAAATATCATCCTTCAAATAACAAAGCTACATAAAGTGGGGAAGAAGAAAAAAAGTTCTAGTTCAGTTGGTCTATGACCCAAGTAAGAAAAAGTTTGAAAAAAATATTTAAAGTCTTCCAACACCTGACATGTCTCCTGAAAACACTTAATAGTGTGATCAATATACCTGACGATCAGGACAAGTGAACTTTCAAGGAATAAACTTAAAGTTAAACAATTCCACCTTTACTAATTTATATAAACTTTTCATTTAAAACCATATTAGAAGAGAAAGGAATCACTTAAAACTCTGAAAGTATTTTAAGAAAAAGGTCCTTTCCTCTTTCTTTAAGAGTATCAACTGTCAGAACCTATAATCATATAGGTTCTTTGCACTGCATATTTGTCTCATATATTTTACGTATGTAGCTCAGAAATACGGCATTTGTCTGAGCTGCATCGTATTTTACCAAGTGCCTGTGCTATAATATAGTATTGGGCTGGCCAAAAAAGTCAGATCGGATTTTTCTGTAACATCTGCAATGACTTAAGGTTACTGCAGCAGCTGGGGGAGGGAGCGGGGCTCGGGAGGAAGTAGAGAGGCAGGCAAGGCTGGGAGGGAAAATGGCAAGACAATCCAACTTGAAAACAGTGAAGGTGGAGGGTCTCTGGCATTCTCAAACTCCTTGGACTGTGCCCACTACATGGTACCACTTAAACCCAGCAGCTTCCTAAAATTAACAGTGGCTGTGCCAGAAGTCACAGAACTGCCAAATTCATACTTAAACCAGGCTGGACAACTGCCACCAAGGGGCACCAAAAGCAGCTGGGGTTCGGAGTGGGCTAGCTTCACAGGACAATGCTACCTTGCAGCTTGTAAGATTAAATGTTTGGACCCCACTTATTAAGTATAATGTTTTACCAAGATCTACTTTTCAGCTTACATCAAAGAAACAGAAACACTTTTAGAGTGTGACTTGTTTCAACACGAGGGTTTGGTAATGTTCTCAGCAGCACAGTACAACAAAGGAATTAAAAAAGAGGTGGAAGCAGAGAACTTAGAACTCTCATTTGCCTTTATTAACAGCAAAAGTTCCCATATGCCAGTTAAAGATAAATGGGAAATCGGGATCTTTTTTCCTTTACAGTCTAAAAATTCCGATTTTTAATATTTTTCACTATATTAAATATCTGGATTTCTTAAAGCTGGTATGTATGCTGCAATATAGTAAATAATCGCAAGATTACGAAATCAGAAATGAGAGCTCAAATCCCGCATCTGTAAAATAAGTACATGACACTATACCAGTCACTTAGCTTCTCTGAGCCTTAGTTCCCTTGTATGGAAACACCATGTATCTCTTGTGGTTCCTAAACATGGCTCAATACAACAGGTTTCTTCCCATTCCCCTTAAATATCTAACACAATATACATGGAAAAATAGAAAACGTACACTCTCCATAATATTTTACCGTTTACTTCTCTGTGTGAGTCTCAGGTACCAGGGCAGAGTTAAAGGCAAAGAGCACAAAAATCACTGCAAAACTCTGACTTACCCTTGAGGGCTCAGGTCTAAGGAATCATCTCTGCTGTGCTGCAAGCTGGGGGATCCCAAGTCAGCTGAGGCGTTAGTGGCAGCCGTGGCTGTTCCGCTGCTGACAGACGTCGTGGACCCCAAGGATCCTGACCCATTCGTACATGCCTTTGGTGGACTTGTCAACAATGATTCCGATTCTGCTAAGTGTTTTACTTGATGCATTACACCTTTACAGAGCAGAGATTAAAGAGAGTACGTGTTAATCAGGACCACCTCCCCGCCATTATAAGATCCCTAAACGCTAACACGGATTCACAAGGAATGAATACAAAGTACCCGGCAAATAGGAAAATAACTTTAGGTGCCAGAGTCTTCAACTTGACTCCAAAGAAAAGTAGTAGGCAAATTCAAAATTAAAGAAAAGATATTATACTGTCTGCCAATACTCAAAACCCGAATGTAGGATACGTAATGGGGTCACATGTAAATTCCTACTGGAAATAAAATACCCTTTATAAAAACAATAAGCAATTACAGAAATGCAGTGCACCTGTGGCTTGATAGCCAGAAGGAAGAAAAAGACCTACAGTCATTAACTTCAAATACTACAATGAGATAAGATCACAGTAACACTACTGCCAAAAAAAGAGAACACCAGCTATTGAAGGATGGTGATTTTCACATCCTTGGAGGTGTATGAGGAGAAATGAACAGTAACTTATAAGGCAGGGTTTATATTTGAGGTTGGATTGTGGCAAGATGTACATGAGAGGAGGGGGGAATATAAAAGTGTGTGTCTGAATATCGGTGTGTAAAACTATATGCAAATCTGTGTGTCTGAATGTAGGTGAGTGCATGTTCACACAATCACATTTTTCTGGGGAAGAGTTCAGAGCTTTCCATCAGATTCTTTTTATTTAAAAAAAAAGTCTGAATGAATTCAAACTTCAGGCATTCGTTCCATAAGTCTTATTTGCAGCAATCATATGCCAGACTGTGTGCTAGGGACTAAGGATATGGCCATGGCTAAGAAAAATGGATTCAGGGCACTTATTAACTAATGAGAAAGATACATTTAACAAGAAACTACAAATAAAGAGTGAACTGCTTATGAAAAAGAAAATACAGTGCTGTTGGAGCATACAATCGGGAGATGTAACAATCTAGAAGGCAGGCTAGATCTTTAGGAGTAAGTGACATTTAAGTGGAACCTGAAAGAACAGTGAGACAAGCCAGATGCAAAGGGGTAGAACCAATCTACATTCCTCCGTAAACTTCATAATGTAAATGCTATATAAATATTTGGGGGCGGGAAATTCAACCTGACGGCATAGTTGATTCTACCAAAGTTTTTAAAAAAATCATTGAGAAAAAAGACCGATTCTGATATGCTTCCAAATCAGAAAGCAACTAAAAGCAAACAACAACAAAAACAGAAAACCAAAAACAAAATACAGAATGCAAAATACAAGATAATCTAAGGCTAAAAATAAGAATACATACCAGGCATTTATGTGAGCATAGAAAACCTGATTTGTTAACCATAGTTATTATCTCTGGGAAATGGAGAGAGTTTGCCTTCTATTTCACATAAATGTGTAGTGCTGGATTTTTTTTGAAAACTCACTGCTATTTGAACAGAGCTAATAAGAAACAGTGAAAACTTCTTCCCATTTGATTCAATACTATTACACTAACATGTCTGTTACATTCTCAAGATGTAAAGAGAGATGAATCCAGCATAAGAAAAGGTGATCAAAAGAATGGAAAACAGATCATATGCATAAAGAACCAGGATTGTTTCTAAGATTGAAGATAAAGTGTTACGTGAGGGGAAAACACCATCATTTTCTGCATCCTCACAAGACCAAAGTAACCTAATAGACCAAAAAGACCCATAAAGAGATTTCTGTTGACGAGAAGGAACTTTTGTTATCTTGGCAGGTTTAAAAAGAATAAAACACCCAAATGAGTGATACAGTTTCATCTTTGAGGTCTTCAAGAAAAGAATGGAAAAGTATCATGTCCCCTAGGCTGATTTCGACATTGAAATTCCTCAAATTAGAGGACTACACCAATTGCATTCTGAAGATTATTCCAAGCCTTGAAATATTCCATTATCTACATAGTTGAAGTAAAAAAATAATCCCTTTCACAGCTGTTCTGATCTACTAACAGGATTCCTTGGGAAAGTGACCTCTGACTTTTTCAAAAAATTTTTATGGGCAACTATATGTTATCAGCATAAAAAGAAAAGTCAATGATTGCTTCTGGGCCATAAACACTCAAATCATTGAAACTTACTAAGTGTTCATCAACAGACAGTGAATCTCACACAATCTATAACAAAAGATTTATAAAAGATGCTCTATATGTATTAAAGCTGTAAGCATGCAAATATCTTACATAAAAATAACAGTTTAATTTTTTTTCTATAGAGTATAACTATACTTCTACTGAAATAATGTTTAGACTAAAAGATTAACCATGAATTAACTATCATGAACGGCATTACCTTCTCTTCTGAAATAAACACTAAAAATATCAGGTAACTTCTGCATTAAGATCTCTGCCATCTGAAGTGCTCCAACTACTATCTTCAGGTCTTGGCTTGATAGCATGGAAGCAATATGACTAAAAAAAGAAAGCATTTGTATATAAAACATTTGTCTGAATTTGATAATTACTGCTGGCCATCCTACTTTAAATTTGAGAGCAAAATATTTTAAGTGTCAAACCAATCCACCAGAACAAGAATTTTTCTTAAATGCTCAACTTCTGCATTTAATTTATTCTTTATCAAAGGTGTTTGTGAATACAGAAAGACAACGAAGGGCTCAAAATATTCCAAATAAACTGTTTTGTGCATATTTTTTCTGTACTATTTCTTTAAAGATTTCTGAAGTTACTTGCAGAGACTTGGATTTCTAAAGCGTTTTCACCACTTTCATGAACACACCTTGAAACAGCATGATTTTTCAGGACATCCTTTAGAAGTTCGGCATCCGCGAAATAAATTATCCTAAGAATTGCTCTAAGGCACTTATGTCTGACCGCAGGTCCTGCTGAGGAACTATACACTTCATAAAGAACACCAAATAATGTCTTAATAAAAGACTTAGCCAGTTCCGGATCCTCTTTCATAAGCTGTGCTCGAGCATCATCCTTCTTTAACTCTGAATATCCACCTGTAATAAAAAAAAAAGTATAATCCTAAAGCTACAGACTTCAGAAACACAATAAAGTAAATAACATAAAGCATTCAAGCTGATGTAATTATCTGAAATGCTACAAAAACTTTTTGGTTATAAAGCAAATTAACTTATCTAATGCAATCAACTGAGGTCTATAAATGGCATTAAGACAAATTTTAGCCAGCTACAAAACCACCGGCCATTCTGGCCAGCTGAAAAGCACGAGGCACCACTACACTGGATCTCTTACTTTTACTAATATATGTTCCACAAAATATTGGAGATGTTTCAGTATTAGCCAGTTAAACCACTAGTAAGAAATAAACAGAGCTGAAAAACTGGACAGTGAGTATGTAGCAAGAAACTGGAAAAACAAGATGACCTGTCACTTTGATTAGAGGGAATAAGGTGCAGGGGAAAGGTAACAGATGAAAAGCGCTAGAACAGGGGTTGGCAAAGTATGGTCCAAAGGCCCAATCCACCCACCACCTATTTTTGTAAATAAATTTTATCGGAACACAACCACATATATTTGTTTACATATTGTATATGGCTGTTTGGCAGCTACAAGAGCAGTGCTGAATACAGAGACTGCATGGCCTGCAAAGGTTAAAATATTTACTATCTGGTCCTTTTCAGAAACAGTATGCTGACCCTTGCACGCTAGCCTAGACCTGCAAAAGCAATGAACTAAATCCCTCAGGAAAGGAACAAATGACAGAAACCTGAAAAGAAAAAAAAAAATCACAATCACCTATTCTTCATTAATTAAGAGAATTTTGGTGGGAAAGTATAAAATAAAAGGTTGGAAAGAACTAATATGATGGGGTGTGAGTGGATCCAAAGGTAAAACAGGGATAAAAGGATCGGATTTAAAAAGTGCATGGGCTGCAGGGAACAAACTGGCGGTTGCCAAAGGGGAGGGGGTGAGGGGAGAAAAGAAGTAAGTGAGGGAGATTAACGGGAACAAACTTCCAGGTGCAGAATAAAGGAGGCATGAGTAAGAAATGTACAGCATGGAGAATACAGTCACTTACTGTTGTATATACCACCTTTGGTGACAGATAGTAAGTATCTATCATGGCGATCATGTGAAATGTATAGAAGTATTGAATCACTATGTTGTGTAACAGGAGCTAACATAGTGTTGTAAGTTCATTATACTTCAAAACCAAACTCAAAGAGATCTGATTTGTGGTTACTGGGGCGGGGGGGGGGGGGGGGGAGGACTGGATGAATGCAGTCAAAAGGTATAAGCTTTTCCAGTTGTAAGGTAAATTAGTACTAGGGATGTAACGTACATGACAAATGTAGTTAACACTGCTGATGTTATATATGAACGTTAAGAGTTTCTTACCACACCCAAATTTTTTTTTCTATTTCTTTAATTTCTATCTATGAGAAACTGGATGTTCACTCAACTTATGTGATAATCATTTCATGACGTAAGTCAAGCCATTATGCTGTACACCTTAAACTTACACAGTGCTGTGTGTCAATTATATCTCAATAACACTGGAAGGCGGTGGTGGGGAAAGGGATGCACAGGACAATTCTGACTAGAGTCCAGGACACTGCAAATCACAGAAGTAGGAAAATCTTGGGGAAGATGCCAGTTAATATTGGCTCATTTGCCGATTAAAGCAACAACAAAAAATTAATTACTACTATGCAACTGTCTTAAGTTTAATAACAACACTCCATAAAACAATTATTTGTTATTGCAAATACTACTCACAGACAATACAGTACTACTTTTAACTCAAAAGATACTTACTACTGTTAGTATTGGCTAAGGGGTTAGGTTTTCTCTGAATGGCACGTGCTGTTCCCGTGTCCTCATTGATTTGCTGCATAGAATTAAAATCAATAGTATAAACTCGTCCCAGAGTGGACAAGCTTATCTCATCCTCACCGACCTGATGGGCTGCCTGAGAGCAAAGAGAGAGAAACCTTGAATATAAACATGGAGAAATTTATCAACTTAAGACACAGTGGGAACCCTCAATAAATGCTAACTTACATATTTGTTTCATCAGGTTTTAGATGGTGAAGTAACTGAATATACAAGTTTTAATAGTGTGGATGTGACAAAACTCATTCACTCAACAAACCGTTTTTAATTAAACACAAATATATATTACAGGACCTATCAGGTCCCCTGAGACAAATACAGGTAAAATCCTGATGAAGGATCCAGTCATGTAGAATCACTGACATGAAGACGACACTATTTATGTTAAAAAGGCCTTGAAGACATTGCTGACAGAAAAAAAATTGTTATCCATAAATCTTAGTATCTAATTCTTAGGTTAAAATGTTATTTACAGCATGGATTCCTAGCAGCCCATCAAAATCCTCCTTTAAACAAAATGATCCTATAAAATTATCCTTCGGAAACAAAAAAGACTTTACATTTAAATGATGCCCTAAGATTGAAAGGGACACAACTGGAACTAAAGAAAGTAATCCCCAGGGGTGGCAAGTATTACAAAGTATGTATCTCAAATGAGATAATATGATTAACACTGTTTGCTTGATTTTAGACAGCCTAAAGAAGTGATAAAATATTCATTCTTATGGAATTCCTTGGTTGAATGGAAGACAGGACTCTTAGGAAATATAAGACAGTTAACTAACAGTGAAAATACCATTATCGGGAAAATGCTAAAAAGAAGAATGCTCAGCGTTAGAGACCACGACCTACTTATAAACTAAGGCTAACAATGCACAAAGACCAGTCGCCTTTAACTTCCTCATAACGTAACAGCTAGCTCTGAATTTAGATATTTTCATAAGATCTTCCAATCTTGTAACATGTTTTTCACAAACTCATTTTTAGAAACTAACTAGGGGAAAGGACCTTAAAGAAAAAAAAGGCTATTTAAGTGTCATGTCCTAAAAAATTCTAATAACACAGGTTGAAATTAGAAATTATATTAATACTTAAAGTAACTTATATATGAAAACATTAGTAAATGATGCTTGACATCTCAGATAATGCAGTGACCCAACACTTCCTAAACTAGGGCAAATATTTTCCTAACCTGAGAAATTTTTGAAATATTTCTGTGCAAACTTAATATGAAGAAGTATGGAAAAAAGAATAAAATTACACATAAAAACCTTCACAGAAAAATCACGAAATATTTTAGTGTGCTTCTTTCCTTTGCCATTATTCTTCTTTTCTTTTGCAGAGTTCCCAAGAGTCAGTCACATAATTTTTTTGAACATTTTGTTTTCATTTATAGCATATTGTATTTTAAGTCATTAAAATCTATCCCATTACGGTCTGGATTATATACAAACCTACGTATATTTCACAATTTACTTAATCATTCATCTAAAGCTATATATTTAGATTGTTTCCATATTTTTGCTCTTTAAAAATACTGAGAAGCAGCTACTTGTATGTAATCTTTGCTTTTGAGAGATTTCTTCTGGATAGGAGATAGAAGGGACTTTTAGAAACACGTAGCCTAACTCCCTCTCATGTTTCCTTTCAGAAATGAGGAAACTATGGAACAAAGATCTTAAATTACTTGCTCCAAGTCAATCAGGTAGTGAGCAGCAGAAGCAGGACTAGAACACCATGTTTTCTGACCTGAACAGAAATGAGGACCTTGTTCTCAGGAGACAAAATGAGAAAATCTTGAGTTAATTCAACATTGAGCACATTTAAGTACACAAGTCCACCTCCCCACTCCAGCCCTACACCCACTCTCCACCAAAATAAGACATATTTAAACGGTACGATGAAACTACTACCTCAATGATCCGGCTGTCAATCCTGTTATAGGGATGCCATAGGCCCCGGTCATCACGCCACTGCCATATCGCACCATCTGTGTTCTGTGCATTTCCCTTCTTCAGCATGGTATCAACTGCAAAAATGCCTTCTTTTGGTAAACATGGCATAAGTTCACTGAAAACGAAAGGTGCAATTATTTTAATAAGTAGCTTCCTGAGCTGTCAGTAAATACCAGGTTTCTAAAGTAAAATACCCTCATATAAACCACAGTTATTACTGGCCCAATCTTTACCAGATCAGAGATGTCAGTTCATACAGTTCTTGAGGACTTCGTGGAACAAGATCAATCTGTTCCTGACAACTTCCATTGGAGGCACCACACAGGAGAAAGTGAAGAGTTTCTGCAATGTCTGTAAAACCAACAACAAAAAGCAAAACCCTATGAAACTACCTATACTGCCATATTTAAAAGGCAATCATTGCCTAGGGGGGAAACAATTAGAAATATTTTCTTGTACAGCTATATACCACAGAAATTAAAGTGAAAAATCCAAATGAGTTGTCATTAAAACCTTAAAAAAATTATGAAGATTTAAACAAATTCTTTCTGAGGACTTAAAGTTTGAGTCCTAACCTTCCAGCAAGACACCTAATCACAAATCCACTGCAGAGACTTCAGGGATCTTGTATTACTTTCCTTGACGAGCTTTGCAAAAAAGTGTACTAAACATATTTTATCCTCGACTCAAGTGTATTTGTATATTTGTCTTCAATTCAAATATACTGAAAACATGTGACCAACAGAACAAAACACAGCAGTTAAAAGCATCTGAAATTACCATATTGTGATCAGGAAAACCTTTACCTTAAATGACAGTAAGCATGCCAACTAAATTTAAAGATCATTAAAATATCCTCTACCACAAGCTTCCATCCCCAGAAGACATCAGTTTATGGAAGAATTTGCATGAAAACTAGTTTAGTGTACTGACACTGACAGTGAGTGGAGGAAGCCCCCAGGCTCCAAAGGTTTTGGTCATTCTAACAGCTACGCCCTAAAGACAGGGCTGTGTCTCTGTTGGTATCTATAAAATACTACACATATGCAAAATATAAACATTTCATTGAAATGTTCTGCCAGTAATCAGTAAGTTCTGCTGTCAAGGAAAGTATTCACCATTAATTTGGGCAGAGAGGTGTGGATAAATCTCTGACTCACTGAAACTTCACAAACAGTGATTAAAATTTTTAAGCAGTTCTTGAAAAAGTCATTTTGCCAACTTTCTTAAGAAATATGAATAGATGGCAATGGTACATTATTAACTTCTTCTTTTTTAAAGAGATCAGAGGATGACAACAAAATGGAAAGAACCAGAGAGGTTCGCGTTACTGAAGTAGAATGATTATGCGGCAAACTTCCTAAGTATGCAGAAGAGGTGAAAACATTCATCATGCTAAAGAAAAAAATTCCAAAACGTTAAAACAAACAAAAGTCAGACAGGAATTTCCCAAACCAGGATATAGGAAAATGCTGTGCCACGCCACACGGTAACAAGAGATAATCCTGTAGGCAAACTTCAAGAAATGGGAAAATTCAAGGGGGCCCTAGGGATTTTAATAAGCAAAGTACATTATGACTACGCAAAAAAAGAGTTAAACCTTTCCCAAGCTTATCTAGGCAGGGAGGACTTTGTTCATGGCATAAGCAAAACAGTGTTCTCTGGGATACTAAGTTCAGGAAAGACTCAATGCTGTAAGAGGAATTTCTTCAATAAAGCACCTCAGCAACACTATTTTTCTACAAAATACTGTGCCATGTGCTAAAATTCATAAGTAATGCGAAATACAAAACTGAGTCCCCCCCTCCATCCGCCCCCAAAAAAGTCCTCTTATACCACTTAATATACTGTTTGAAGTGGTGGGACAAAGACTGTTTTGTCAGTGAGTGTCATCACTGACTCCCAAGGTAACGTCCTCAGAGATTAGAATTATGGACATGAAATTAACCACAATGATAGGTGCTTCATAAAAAGGTGATCAACGCTCTACCAGCAATAATCACAACATACGGATGTCTTCTGACATTAACTTGTGAAATCTAAGGTTTAAGAGAGTAATGGGCAATGGCAATAGCAGTGCGATAAAACTCGATACCCTGCACATGTAAGTTTGGGAAAGACTTAGAAATATTAAAGTAGCAAAGATCAGAGACATTCATCTGTGTAAATAAGTTCCAACACTTTGAGGGAAGAAAGCATTCTGGGATCATAAACTGCTGGAAAATCTAATATGGGAAAAAAGGACTACCTATAAGCAAAAGAGAAGCAGTTACTGGTAACATAAAACTCAGAATTCTCCTAATGAAGCATCATTACTTAATTGATACTGTACAGAAAGCAATGACTTTGGGTCTTTAGCCCTACACCAAGGGGTAAAATTTTAATATATTATATACTTTAAAAATTGTATGTAGGCAGCATTACTATATTGTCACAACACAAATTTATTACATATTAACATTTTTCTTCCTTTACTATCCAGTGCCTGTGATATTAGCCATTTCTACTTGCTTATGTTGACTTTACTTATTAACAGAAATTAAACTCACACACACACACAAACACAAGCTGTGTTTCCCGTATAAAACAGAATAATAAAATAGCACTTACTTTGCTTCATAAGTTGAACAGCTAAAGTTGGACAGTTGGAACACATCAAAGAAAACATGCGAACCACCATTATAAACATCCCAGAACTTAGAATTGGTGGAGTTACTACCAATAGTTGTTGAACATTTGTTAGCAGATCTTTGGAGGCAACCTGCTGGAGTAAATTCTTCACAAACACAAGAAAGAAAAAACTGTTACTTCGTGAGGCAGCAATTTAACAACTTCATGAAAATACCAACAAAGACTAAACGCTTACCTCCTCATGTTGAAAGTTGTCCACTAGACGTGCAAAACAAAGGCAAGTGCTTTCTACTGACTTTTTGTCCTTTTTAATAAAGGAAAATAAAGTTTGTTAATATAAAACATTTTCACTGTCGTACGTCACTCCCTTATCTTCTTCCTAACCCCAAATTCTTCAAGACTTGCTTAACTAGATATGAGCTTTGAAAATGCTGTGACCCTAATAAGCAAACAATCAGTAATGTCATGATTTCAAAGCAAAGGGAATCATACTGATAGAACCTCTCTCCTCCATTAAGAACCCAACATATAAAAAGCAAATACAAAGAAAGGGAACAACTTTTGTACTTCTATAATTTCAATACCTACACAAAAACTATAATAAAGAAAAAATAAACATCCTACCATTCTAAAAAGCCTTACAAGTAGAAGTGCTTAAAACATGCATTCACTAAAAAGTTGTAAGTAGTTAAGTATGTGTGTGAGCCAGAGATTTACTGATAATAAGAAAAACTTGATATAGATTTGCTCTATCATTATGAAAACAATCTAAATACTATTAGACTGATCTTAATGAGAAAACATTTGGAATAACTCTCATAAGAAAAGAAAGAACAATTTAATGGCATAGTTTGATAGACTTCGGTTTTTTCTAATTGATAAATGGGCTTCAGATGTAAAAGTAGGCTTAGCTGTGTAAAAATGAAAGGAATTCTGGTATTATAGAAGTCCTACACCTTCGCTGTCATGATTTAAGTCTAGAAAGAATGCTACAACAACAGGACCCATTATTTAACTTCTCTGATTCTTGGGCCATACTTCCAAAATAAGGTAAACTCACACCTAACTAGAGAACATTTCTAGCCCCCATAAAGTAAAGGTTATCTCAGCCTGCTAAGTTTTTTAAAATAAATAAAAAATGAATGGCACTACTTGTGTCTTGATCATCTTAGAAGCAAAATCCTCCAGTGATTCAATAATATTATTTTACCTATCTTATGTAAACACCTTATTTAATATAGGTATACCTCACATTTTATTGTGCTTCACTTTAGTGCACTTTGCAGATACTGCATTTTTGACAAATTGAAGGTTTGTGGAAGCCCTGCACCCACCAAGTCTGTTGGCACTATTTGTCAAACAGCACTCCCTCACTTCCTGTCTCTGTATTACATTGTGGTAATTCTCCCAACATTTTAAACCCTCTCCCCCTCCACCAGCAAAAAGATTACGAGTCCCTGAAGGATCAAATAATGGTTAGCATTTTTTTAACAATGAAGGATTTCTTAATTAAGGTATGTACTTTTTTTTTTTTTTAGACACAATGCTATTGCGCACTTAATAGACTACATCAGCGGTCCCCAACCTTTTTGGCACCAGGGACCAGTTTCATGGAAGACAATTTTTCCACAGATTTGGGTGGGTGGGGGGGGCGGTGTTTCGGGATGATTCAAGCTCATTACACTTACTGTGCTCTTTATTTCTTTCTATTATTATTACACTGTAATATATAATGAAATCATTATACAACTCACCATAACGCAGAATCAGTGGGAGCCCTGAGCTTGTTTTCCTGCAACTACATGGTTCCATCTGGGGGTGATGGGACCGACTCAGCTCCACCTCAGGTCAACAGGCATTGAATTCTCATAAGGAGTGCGTGATCTAGATCCCTCGCATGCGCAGTTCACAGTACAGTTCAGGGTCCTATGAGAATCTAATGCCACCACTGATCTGACAGGAGGTGGAGCTCAGGTGGTACTGCGAGCGATGGGGAGCGGCTGTAAGTACAGATGACGCTTCGCTCACTCACCCGCTGCTCACCTCCTGCTGTGCGGCCCAGTTCCTAACAGGCCACAAGCCACCACTACCGGTCTGTCGCCTGGGGATTGGGGCGACTACATTATAGTGTAAAAAGAACTTTCATACGCACTGGGAAACCAAAAACTTCTTGTGACTTGCTTTATTGTGATATTTTGCTTTACTGCAGTGGTCAGAACTGAACCCACGGTATCTCCGAGGTATGCCTGTATATTTTATGTACCTAATTTTCCCCAAGAAGATTTTAAGCACACTTTGTAAAGGTGACTTAAAAGTCAGATCTCTAAAAAGCTCTTTAGCAATAACACCACTTTGAAACATTACAAGAAAATACAATTTCTCTAAAATCTCGAAGCTTAACTCACGAACTGTCCTCCACCAGGGGCTCTATAAGCTCTGCTTCTCATACTGCAACACCAGGTCCACTGATTCCATCTACTAATTGCTCCTGTTCTTCTCCAACCCCAGACAGCTGCAGTCTGCATTTCTTATTTCACTTCTATCTGGCACATACATAGTCTCATCTCTCTTCTGATCTTAACCCATACCCTCCTAGTCTTGCCTGCCTAACCCAATACCTTTCAGGAAACGGTGATCTTTCTAAAAGGAAATTCTGATCATATTACATAGGAAACACTCAGTGTTTGCTGAAATAATAAATTTACCCCTAAAGTCAAAATAGTTGAAGATATCATAAACGAAGAAGTACTGTTCATTTGGGTAAATCCACTGAAATTTCATAAAATAACCTAATATAGAGTACATGACTAGGTAACAGGAAAAAACACAGATCAGAACATTTCCAAGTTACATATCTAGTTGGAAGATTTAAGGTCCTAGTTGAAATTAGCATTTAAAAAAATGTAATAAAAATGTTTTATGATACATAAAATAGGCTTATGTTTTACCTGGTGGGTTAGCCTTTGGGTTAGCAACGGGAGGGAATCTGCCACAAAATGAAATTCATCTGGTGTGATACTCTGGCAGCAATTGGCTGCAATTGCTAGTGCATTCCGTTGGGCATTTATGCTGAAGAACTCTAGATACAGCAAGCAGTCTGCCAAACCACCCTAAAATATAGGAAACTGTTAAAGCCAAGAAATACCCTTTTATCAGCAATTTTTAAAAAAAGCCTACTAAAAGTCTAGCACATCACTTGGAAACAGCATGTGTACCTTATAGAGACTGCAATCTAGGAACTAATACAAACGTGGATCTAAAATCCAACATTAAATGAAATATAGTCCTTCGGTAACAACACTTACCGCCTGTAGAATGGCTTTACTGTGTCTACGTGATAACATCTCCAAGGCCGTCAAGGCCTGCTCTGCCACATCAATACACTGAATAACTTGCAGCTGGGAACATATACAAAGGAAACTTAAGGTTATCATTCAAGTTTTTTACTCGATGCTCATCTTTGCATGAATAAACAACACTTTCTCTAATTTCCATCAATCTATACTGCCTCTAACCTGAAACCCACCATAAGAAACCAGTGATGTATGCGCTTAAGCCAAACATACTGGCAATACTTTTCTTTTCCTTCCAACTACTTTAAAGATATTGAAAAAATATGTTTCACATAGAGAATAAACTAAATTCAATTATATAACTTTAAATCTTCATATTTAAAATAAACGGGTTGGTTTATACAACAAATTTTAAAAATCAAGTTTTAAACTTTATACCATATTCCAAAGTTATCAGATAATGCAAATTTTACTGTGCTATGACCCTGAGCAAGGCACTTTGTCTCAGCCTTCTCAGCTGTAAAATGAGGGTATAAATAGCTATCAACCTCACTGGGATGTTTTCTAGAAATAATGAGATTATTTTTAATCAACTGCTTTAAGTTCTCTGAAAGATTTTATACTAAGGCAGTAATTGCTATTATTAAAAAATTATAATACTGGGTTGATTTTACAAATGCTTTATTAGCATCAACTTTAAACTGCCGCTCTGCTAGACGTAAAACATTTTTCTGGAACCTTGGTTAAAAAATATACTTTAGTTAGATAATGGATGCTAAAAAATGTCTTTTAATGTGGCCTCACAATTTGATATACTACTTTAGAATTCAACAGTCAAGAGTTCTCAACTTGATTCCCCATGCCTGCTTTCGAACAAGTTGGGCAAAAGTAGGATTACCTTTTCTAAAAAGACAGGAATTGCATCTACTACAACAGCGGATGATCGAGGAAGTGCTTCCATCATGTATGTTAAGGCTCGACAAGCATGGTTCATCTAGAAAAGAAGTCATTTTTACTCAATAAAAACTCAAAATTTAAATTTGGAGTGGTTTTTAAAAACACAGGTCATACTTACAATATCAAAATTATGCTCCATCTGCAGTAATGTTATCTGTTTAAAAAGATTATAACAAAGTATTAGAAGCTATATTCTTAGAAGTCCTAGAAGTATTTCTTCTACTTCAACTGAAATAGAACTATATGATCCAAGAATTTTACCATACAAAAATAATATCAAGTTAAAACCTAGCATGCATACACAAGAAATGATTATGCTTAGGAGGGCATGACACATACACTGAAGCACTGACTTGGAATAATCATCATCAATGATCCAGGTCAAAAGCAAAGCCTGCCTGCTGCTTACAACCAACCCTCCTGGTGCCTCTATTCCCCCATTCAGAAGCTCACTAACGTGTCACTGAGGGCTTAACAGGTGTCAATAAGTTCTATACATAAGTAAACAGACCAGCAATGCACTGACATTTGTTAAATTAACAACTATCAGTACAGATTCAATATCATAGCTTAAACTCTTGTAAATTAGCTTCTCTAAAAGTTGAGCGAAGCACCATTTAACTCAGCTGTAAAGTACACAGTAGTATAGGATTTAAACACGATATTGATCACATCAAAAATGAATTATGCGCTAATTAAAACTCAGAGTAATATAATTATTTTACAGATGCATGAGTTAGTCTAAACATCTGATTTTATTTTAGTTTTTCTTGTGGGAAACACCTTAAGCAGATTTTAACCATGTTTTTCAAAGGAGGGGATGCAAAACTACTACAGATATACACTCCATCTTCCTGAAGCAGCCAAAGCTACCAAAGAAATTTCCTACCTGGGGAAAGAGACAATCATTCACTGTCTTCTAGTTCAATGGAAATTTTAAATGCATTGAAATTAAGCTGTAAAGTACCTTTCAATTAAATGTACGTCAGACATCAGATATCCTAATGCAATATTCATTTAATATGAATGTCTTCTCAGCTCTGAATTATGCTTGGTAAAATATCTCTATACACCAGAGATCCTGATAACTGTTTTTGTTAAACACACAACATAAACACACACACACACATGCACAAGCGTGCACACTCTGTCTCAAATCACCTACAAAACAGTCACTTATAAAACACCTACTCTAAATTAAAGTGGTTGTTATGCTAACAGAAAAAGTAATAAGTTCTCCAATTCTTTAAGGTGGCATGAACCTTGTAATACCACATTTGGGAAGAACTGCTGTAAACAGATTCTTCACCAAAAATGACTGTTTATGGTCACACAGGTGTATGGTGACTGATGGATATATATTTATAATATTCAACTGTGATGAAAGATAAATCTGGACAATTCATTATTAACAGCATGAGCTGACTTGTGCGGGTCTGCCAAGTACTTAAATCTAATCAATACAACCAGCAAATTAAGAAAATTGGATTATGCTAATGTTTCTGCCTAGATTTAACAACTTCTTTATTTAACCAATAAAAACTGCAGTTTAACAGAGATAAGTACATGGTAAACCTAGTCCTTTGTTACTATTTATTTTTAAATGAACAAAAACAAACAAGGAAGTTTAATTCAGGTCATAAAAGCCAGCTATTGAAGAAATCAATAATTTGAGCATGAATATAAACATAGGTAAATGTCAGAGTACAAAGGCTAATACTGCTTTCATGAAACACTAAAAAATTAATATGCGAACCTGTAGAGTGGGACTGGTAAGACTTGAGAGCTAGCTTTCGTTACAGGAGGTCTGCATGGCAGGAGGTAAAGAGACTGCTCTATCCTTTATCACCTCCTGCCAGAGCAGAGCCATCCAACAAATAAGAGCGGGCCGGATAAAGACTGCGCCATCTTGTATTTGACTGGCCTTCACCCAGTTCTCTCCGTAATGTGGTAACGTGATCAAATGAGACAGTCTGATACTCCAACCACAGTTTCATTTTTGTCAACTTTACTAGATGTGCAAACAAAGACTTGAATGACATTTAGCTTCCAAAGTAAAATACACTATGAATGTATATTCATGCTTATGTTAGTCTTTTGTTACTATTTCATTCAGACTTAATTTTAATCTTAACTTATACCCTATTTCTTTAATCTAGCACTGAGAAAATTACCAAGCCACTATCTGAAAGATGTATTATGCTCAAGGGCCTACATTTAGTAACGGCAATTTCTCTTCCTGTTGTTTTCACATTAAAAAGTTTAAGCGATTAAGATATTAATAAATTCTAAATATCAACTCACAACTGTGTTGAAAAATCATTAAGATTTAAAAAATTGTTTTTCTACTGTTGAGTACTGTTTTGTTTCTTTTGTTTTTGCTCAACATAAAACCTTTTTTTTTAGCTGGAGGATCCATGTGGTGTTCTGGCTTGACTGCTCTGCCATGCACACTGCTATCAAGCATGAAACCTTGATGGCCCACAAAGAGAACCCACAAGTGAGCTGCTTGTTACTGTCCTGTGAATCACCAGTTTAAAAGAAAAAAGCATATAAGTTTTGGCATAGTACATCAAGGTATCACCTGATGGGGCTAACAACTTAAAATTTAAAACCACGTAGTCACTGAAGTATCAAAGATAGCATAACTATTCATCAAGAAATGGTTTAGGGCTTCCCTGGTGGCACTGTGGTTAGAACTCGCCTGCCAATGCAGGGGACACAGGTTCGAGCCCTGGTCCGGGAAGACCCCACATGCTGTGGAGCAACTGAGCCCGTGTGCCACAACTACTGAGCCCACGTGTCACAACTACTGAAGCCTGCACGCCTAGAGCCCGTGCTCTGCAACAGAAGCCACCGCAAGGAGAAGCCCGTGCACTGCAATGAAGAGCAGCCCCCGCTCGCCGAAACTACAGAAAGCCTGTGCACAGCAACGAAGACCCAACGCAGCCAAAAATAAAATAAAAAATAAATTTATAAAAAAAAAGGAAATAGTTTAGAAATTTTACTCATTCATCATTAACAGTCACACACAATCTCTATAAAGCATGAAATAAAAGCACTAAGCCACACTCTACTATCTCTTAGTTCTATCCTATTTTAAAATTCTTAATGACAATAATGTTTTTTAGTAAAAAAAAAAAATATGGGCAGCATTCAGAGGACGACTGGGATAAAACGAGGGGAAGACTCTCTTACCAAAGCTGGAACTACACTCTTGACAGGAAACCCTCCCAGTGTCTCCTCATTTCCCATGACCAATAACTGACACATCTCAATAACTGCCTGGAGTTGCTGGCTTTCATCGCTTGCTTGTAGTCCTTGCAGAAGCTGCTGGGCCTTAGAACCTTCACATGGAAAAAAGAAAAAATCATTATTTTTAAACACTTAATATTATTACTAGGTGTTAAGTGTGACTTCACATGCTGGCTGCTTTTCTTCTTTGGATCCCAATTAAAGGCTAGGTCTATACCAGTGTTAAGACAGGCTGCTGATTACCCAAGACGTAACTATGGCAGAGTAAATCCAGGTAATTTAAAGTAATGTCACAGTTATTTATATTTTTCTCTTTTAAGTTTTATCTTTTTAAATGAGAGAAGTTGATTGGTATTTAACAGCTGAAACAAAAATTAATATCCATAAGACCAATACGAACTGCTACCTTTAACATACATGCTTTCAAAAATATGTATATCTAGTGAGCAGAAAGCCTTCTGCAATAATAAAAACCTGGCAAACAATGATGCCCAGGCATCAAAGGAAATGTTCTATACCTCTAAATACCTCCATCAGAATAAACGGAATCCAAGTAACAGTGAAAAGGGCAAGGAGATAGACAAACAGAACAATGCATCTAACAAAAGGGAATGAAAAGAATGAAATATTTTCTAAAAACAGCAAAAGACTGGCCTTTTCACCTCCTCTCATTTCATGTGCAGATGCTGCTATCATAGTGCTTTAGAGTACTTCTACTTTTAAGGGTCAATTCCATCGCCCAAACATTTGAAAAATGCTAAGGCTCAACTACCACAATAAATAAGTTATCAATAAACCGAGTAAGACACTCAAAAATAAAGTCTACAAATGTGTTTCAAATTTTCCTGGACACCCTCCTTGTAACCATGATCAACTCCATTAATGCGTATAAACTTATACCTGAGATTACTTTCAAGTCCTTTCCCTTCTGAGACCTTTTCAGTTTATTGTTTGTATTGTTTGGATTTTTTCCATTAAGTACTGAAATGCTTAGAAATGATATATGTTTGGAAACTGTCAATGAATGTGGAATTCATATGAACATCAAAAAGTTTTTTCCCTATGAAGCATCAATGATCTTCTGGGAGGGCATAAACCTTTCAAAGGGATACACAATAATCCCGACAAGGTCTGTTTTCTCTATTATTTAAGACTGTGGCTAATGAACTGCATAACTATCACTGCCTAACTCCCTTTACCATAATTAAGAGTCTGTCCAAAAACACACTGCAAGACATTCAAGTTCAAAGGGACAGCATCTTTAAAGTTTACAAACTAAATACTATCAGTTCCAGTTAGGGCAGGCTTAACATTTTTGGGTTGAAATAATGTGGAAAGAAGAACAAAATGAAGGGAAAGTAACTATGAAAACAAAAGAATCTTCAGCTGCTTCTAGATTTGTTTTTAAAGAATGAAATAGTTCAAACAGTATACCCTAATAACAACCACCAAAAATAGGAAAAACTGACGCAAGTCGTTGGATGCTCTATCAACACTGAGGCTGGCAGGTCTAAGCACATGGATCATTTCAGCATGCTCAAACAAATCACCATGAATACCACTGGACTTCTGGGATGTCCCTAAAAGGACCTTAGGCCAAATGACAACAAAAAGTCACTGCCATTATTTTCCTCTGACATGTGAAGAGAAACCACCTCATACAGATCAGTCAGTTTTGGTTTTAAGGGTAATTTTATACTCCTGAAAATTACCGAGACCCCATGTGTGTGGTTTAGATCTACTGTTATTTATAAAATGTGTCTGGAACTAAAAGAGAAACATTTTGAAATACTTGGTTAATGCGTTACATATTAAACAAAAACTTGTGAAAAAGATCACAATTTTCCAAAACAACAGCAACAAGATACAGTGGCGAGTAGCACTGTTTTGCTGCTGTCGTTGCAAACGGCCTGAGCGTGAGGCTGAATGAGAGAGCTGTGCGCTCACCCCTGCTCCCTCTTCCAAGCCGAGAAACTAGCTTACGAGAGACTAAGCGTGTGGAAAAACGGGCCTACTCTGCCACAAAGACTATTTAAAAGACATGGATGCGTTAGTAAAGACAAAATTAATGACTGTGTTTTGGAAGCGCATCCTTATGTAAACATGGAGTTTTTTACTAGGACCATGTGACACTGAAAAATAAAATACCTGCCAGTAGTCTGGTGCCACTGCCTTGACTCTAATTTAAGGCACCAGCAGTTTTACACCCACAACAGCTTTTGCACTTTTAGTTCAAACATGAACAAAGTAGAAAAGGAAAGACCTTAGTAGTTATTATCTCTTGGCCTTATGAATTCAATGTAAGGATCTCAGGAACTAGCTTGGAATTTACAGGCCACACTCTGAAAACCACTATCATACATCAGGGGTTGGTAGGCAAACATCTTCTACAAAGAGCCAGAGAGTAAATATTTTGGGTTCTGCAGACCACAAGGTCACTGCTGCCGCTACTCCGACCCTGGCACTGTGGCACAAAAGCACACATAGCCCATACATAATCCGAGCATGGCTAATTCCAATCAAGCTTCATTTTCAGACACTGATATTTGAATTTCATTTAATTTTCAAGTCACAAAACAATTTTTAAACTTTTTCAGCCATTTAAAAAGTAAACATCACTTTTAGTTCACAGGCTATATCAAAACAAAGAGGAGGCCGATTTGGCCCTTGGGCAGTAGTTTGCCAACTGCTGATACAGAGAGAAAGAGAACCCACAGCCTTTCAGGGAATCACAGGAGGCTGATGTGTTCAATTGAATCGACCCCACTGGACATTTGCTGAGTTCCGAGGCTGTGAAGAGGGCTGGGGGTTGAGTCAGAAGTTTTGGTAAGACACAGTGAAAACTCCTGCAGTCTCAGGGTGCTCAGAGGACAAAGTCCCCACAGAGGAAGGAGGCCTGACCCATACACAGCCAGTGCCCTGCCTTCAGACATCTGCCACACTGTGAAACTGCATAAAGAATAGAAAGTGGAACTTGCAAGGTTCTCAATCAAAAAAAACCCTGGGAAACTGTTCCCTGGTGGTCCAGTGGTTAGGACTCTGAGCTTCCTCTGCCAAGGGCCTGGGTCCAATCCCTGGTTGGGGAACTAAGATCCCACAAGCCGCACAGTGCAGCCAAATTCAAAACAAACAAAAACAAACACACAAAAAAACCCTGGTAGGGTCACAACAGAGAAACACGGATGAGCTAGAGGTGAAATGAGTCATAAAAAAATAACTCGGTCAAAACAAGCTAAAGCCCTGACTAGAGCAAAGTGATCAGCTTCTGACCCTTTAACACAGAAAAAGAGAAAACACTCACTGCTGGAAAACATCACTTGGGGTCTCTTCCGTTCACATAATCAATTATCAGACATATGAAGAGGCAGAGGAATATGTGACTAACAATCAAAAGGGGAAAAAAGACAATAGAAGCAGACTAACACCCCTAGAAATTACAAAGTAAGTATTCTATAACTATGATTAATAAATTGAAAATATAAGCATGGATGGACAAAATGGGTAAGAATGTAAAGAATTTCAACAGTGGGACTTCCCTGGCGGTGCAGTGGTTAAGAATCTACCTACCAATGCAGGGGACACAGGTTCAATCCCCGGTCCAGGAAGATCCCACATGCCGCAGAGCAGCTAGGCCCGTGCGCCACAACTGCTGAGCCTGTGTTCTAGAGAACGCAAGCCACAACTACTGAGCCCACGTGCCACAACTACTGAGCCCGCACACCTAGAGCCCGTGCTCTGCAACAAGAGAAACCACGTCAATGAGAAGCCTGTGCACCGCAACAAGGAGTAGCCCCTGCTCACGGCAACTAGAGAAAGCCCTCGCGCAGCAACGAAGACCCAACGCAGCCATAAATAAATAAATAAAAATATAAATAAATAAATAAATTTAAAGGAAAAAAAGAATTTCAACAGAGAATTTTAATCTATTTTTAAAAATCAAAGAACTGTCTAGAACTGGAAAACAGAGTATCTGAAATTTAAAATTCATTGATGAGTTTAACCAAATACTGAAGAAGACAGCAGAAAAAAGAATTAGTGAATTTAAAATACGGTCAACAGAAAGTTTTCAAACTGGGGGGAAAAGAAAAACCTGGGAAAAACAAAAACAAAAACAGAGCTAGAGAGACATGGTAGATCAAGTCCAAAGTCTGAACATGTACAATCTTGATACTCCCAGAAGAAAAGGAAGGAGAATATCTGAAGAGATGATGAGATAAGTGAAACAATATATGAAGACATAACGGCCAACAATCTTCCAAAGCTGATGAAAGTTATCAACTCAGAGATTCAAAGGCTCGGTGGAACCTGAGCAAATTAAAAATGGAAGAAAATGTCACACAGGCCTAATATAGTCAAGTTATTAAAAATTAATAATGGTTTGAAAAAGCAGATCTTAAAAGAAGCTGGGAGAAAAGAACTGCCTTGGAAGGGTAACAGTAAGACTTTTAAACAGCAACTATGGAAACCAGAAGAGCACTACAAAGTACTAATATGAGATTTTATACCTGGGGAAATTACCTTTTAAAAATTAAGGCATAACACATATATATGGAATCTTTAAAAAAAAAATGGTTCTGAAGAACCTAGGGGCAGAACAGGAACAAGATGCAGACATAGAGAACGGACTTGGGAGGAAGTGAGAGTGGCATTGACATATACACACTACCAAATGTAAAATAGCTAGCTAGTGGGAAGCAGCCGCATAGCACAGGGACATAAGCTCACAGGGACAACAGCTCGGTGCTTTGTGACCACCTAGAGGGGTGGGATAGGGAGGGTGGGAGGGAGACGCAAGAGGGAGGGGATATGGGGATATATGTATACATATAGCTGATTCACTCTGTTATACAGCAGAAACTAACGCAACACTGTAAAGCAATTACACTCCAATAAAGATGTTAAAAAAAAATTAAGGCAAATCAAGGATTTCTCCAACAAAAGCAGAGAGAAATCATTACTAGCAGTCACTCACTGCATAAAAAAAGTTCTTTAGGCTGAAGGGAAACAATCCTGATAGAAGAAAGGGACTTTAGGAAAGAATTAAGAACACTGGAAATGGTATATATGTGGGCAAAAATAAAAGAATATGGATGTTCTAAAACAACAATTGTCTTTTTGTGTTTATAGCACATGTGTAAGTAAAACTAAATAACAGCATAAAGGATGGCAGGAGAAAAAGAGTTAAATTGCTGTAAGGTGGTTGCACTGTTTGGGATATGATAACGTATTACTATATGGTAGGCTATATATAATAAGCCAAGGATACGCATTATAATCTCCAAAAGAGGCTGATTTACAACATCTGCCAAAATGTTGTACACATTTACCCTTTACACAGCAATCTCCCTTCTAGAAATCTATCCTGAAGGTAACACAGGTAAAAACAGGAAAGCTGTATTTCACTGCAACACAACCAAGACTGGAAATAACCCAAATGTCCAACAGGAGACTGGCAAAATAAACCGTACATCCACACACTGCAGCACTGTGGCAGCTTTACAAAAGGAATGGGGAAATCTCTCTTTCTCTCTCTCTCTCTGAGCATGTGCGTGACGTGCACAGCAGCCATGATAAGTGAACACCAAAACATACTGTTAAAAGCAAGGCAAAGTATGTAAAATTTATACTCTTATTTAAGAAAGTCAGTGTGTGTGAAGTAGATAATACGGATTTGTTTTTGTTTTCTTAAATAAATAACAAAAGGACAGGCCACAAACTTACAAAGGTTATTTGTGTGGGAGGAGGAAACAGGCTAAAGGGATAGCAAAAGATAAGACTTTTAAAAATTTGTAGATTTGACTTCAGGAACCATGTAAATATAACAAATTATAAAAGCAAGACTACATTTTTTTTTTTTTTTTTGCGGTACGCAGGCCTCTCACTGTTGTGGCCTCTCCCGTTGCGGAGCACAGGCTCCGGACGCGCAGGCTCAGCGGCCATGGCTCACGGGCCCAGCCGCTCCGCGGCATGTGGGATCCTCCCGGACCGGGGCACGAACCCGCGTCCCCTGCATCGGCAGGCGGACTCTCAACCACTGCGCCACCAGGGAAGCCCGCAAGACTACATTTTAAAGTCAATCCCTAAAAATTAAAAGCAAAATAAAGCAAATGTGCTAAACCAGCCTGGTGGCATGAATGTAAAGAATTATTTCAAGTGACTCTAAAACACAAAAAAATGACCACAAAGTGAGATATATTCCAAGAACAAAAAAAGAACTGTTACAAAATTAAAATTTTCTCAATAATACTATTTTTGGTGTTAGGTTGGAATTTTGTACTGTAGGATAAAGCAAATAAATGACTATGTTATCACTGGGAACTGAAACTTTTGGCACGAGGGAAAGATACAAGATAAATAAAACCCCTGCAGTCCTGAATGTGAATTGGCAGTATCAGTATGAACTCATGATTTTTAATCTTAAAAGATTAAATACAATTATTTCCTACTTTTGTCCATTAAAAGTGTCTAACAACAATTATCAACCCAGTAGCAAATACGCCAACAGCCCAGACTGTGGAATCTAAATATCATTTCCTATAAAGAAAACCAGGGCTCTCTGAGGCAATGCCTGATTTCAGGTGGGGGGGTAGGGGGTGTTCAACTTGGCTCATCAGAAAGCAAAGAGGGCATCAAAAACTACTGAGATCACATCAGAAATATCAGATGACGACTAGACAATTTCATCATCAGTGAAAATCAATGAAATGGCTAAAACACATCTCAACCCAATTGACAATGATACTTAAAACAAAAACAACAGCACTTTGAAGGATGCAAAACTGGTAAATAAAGGGTAGGAAATATTTTTCCTATACCAACTATTCTCCTGGGTAACCAAATAGAAGGGAGAGATATTCTTTATATATTTCAACTAAATTACTTCTTTTACTTCTAATAAATGAAGACTGATCATTAGATATGAAATGCTTTCATTTTTAATCCCTGTTGTCTAGACTTTGTGGGCTTCCTAATATTAGAAAACACTACCACTTTTGCATAGTCTTTCCTCACCAGAGGAAGAAAATAAAGAACCAAACTTGAACCTGAAAAAGCCTCTAGATCCAACTACCTGTTTAACAAGAAGTTTACTTTTTTTTTTTTTAACTTTTCCATTTGAGCAATGGAAATCTGACTGAATGGGTATCTATCAATAAGGAATTACTGGTTTCTTCTTCAGATATAATAATAGTAATGTGGATGTGCGCATGCATGTGTATGTGTGTTTTAAGGGACATTATCTTGAGCTACATGATGAAATATTTATAGATAAAATTATATAATGTCTGGGATTCATTTCAAATTAATACAAGAGGAGGGATGTTGGTGGGTGTAAAGACAGACTGGCCATGAAGCAGGCACTGCTGAAGCTGGGTCATGGGAATGGGGGTGTGTCACTGTTTTCTACTCTGGTTCTAGTCTATCGTTTATATTCATTTCATGTGCAATAGTCAAGCCTTAATATGGATTTCCGATGTTTAATGCTAATATTCTTGGGTAGCTCTGAAACAATTTTTCTTCCCAGCCTTCTCCCCCAAAATAAATGAAGTGGAAAAATAAATGAAATCAAATTTCTCTTAAAAAATAAAAAAGTACACACATTAAAAATATGATCTATACTTTGCCATCAGTTAAATTAAAGTTTTTAAAATGTATTTATGTGAGGACTGGAACATTTGAATTCTAGATACTTACTAAGGATTTTCTTAACATAAACTTTTTTAGACAGTACTGTGGTTATGTCCTTATTTTTACAGACATAAATTCAAATATATGCAAATGGAAAAAGTTAAAAAAATAAACTTGGGAGTGGGGAGAACAACCGAGGATATAAATGAAACAATGGTCAGGTCATGTGGATCGATAATTGTTGATGGGTTCATGGATGTTATTATACTACTAATAATACTCTCAACTTTTGTGTATGCTTGATCTTTTTCATAATACAGATAAATCCTGATTACCCTTAGTTTAAATCCCACACTTGCTGCTGGCCTGCAAAGGTCCAACATGACCTGGCAGGCACCTACACCTCTCAGATTTCATCTTCTACCACTCTCCTTTCACTTTCCATAGGCCCCTCCTGCTGTCTCATGAGCATGCCAAACTCATTTCCACCTGCGGCCTTGCACTTCCTTTTTCCCTCAGATCCCTGCAGAGCTGGTTTTCTCACTCCATTTTGTTCTCCACAAAATCACCTCAGAAAAGGTTTCTTTAACCAGCCTATCATCACACCAACAAACGCCTTCCTAACTCTGCTTTGTTTTCCTTCACTGCATTGACACGACCTGAAATTTTACTATATAGTAATTGTTTATTGCCAGGGTCACTCTCTAACAGGGAAGCTTCCACGTGGGAAACAACTCTGCTTATTATCCTATTCATGACTCTGTACATCCCAGTGCCTAATAAACAACACTGAATAAAAATCCAGACTCAAGGGTTCTCGAGAACTTTGCAGGAGGCTATGTTATTTGAGAGATGAGTATCAGGGCAGCAAAAGCAAAGCAAAACAAAACAAAAACAAAAACACCAGCTGCCTCAGAATGGGAGAAAATATTTGCAAACGAATCAACGGACAAAGGATTAATCTCCAAAAATATAAACAGCTCATGAAGCTCAATATTAAAAAAACAAACAACCCAATCCAAAAATGGGCAGAAGACCTAAATAGACATTTCTCCAAAGAAGACATACAGATGGCCAAGAAGCACATGAAAAGGTGCTCAACATCACGAGTTATTAGAGAACTGCAAATCAAAACTACAATGAGGTATCACCTCACACCAGTCAGAATGGGCATCATCAGAAAATACACAAACAACAAATGCTGGAGAGGGTGTGGAGAAAAGGGAACCCTCTTACACTGTTGGTGGGAATGTAAATTGATACAGCCACTATGGAGAACAGTATGGAGGTTCCTTAAAAAACGAAAAATAGGGCTTCCCTGGTTGCGCAATGGTTGAGAGTCCACCTGCCGATGCAGGGGACACGGGTTCGTGCCCTGGTCCGGGAAGATCCCACATGCCATGGAGCGGCTGGGCCTGTGAGCCATGGCCACTGAGCCTGTGTGTCTGGAGCCTGTGCTCCGCAACGGGAGAGGCCGCAACAGTGAGAGGCCCGCGTACCGCAAATAAAAACAACAACAACAACAAAAATAGAATTATCATATGACCCAGCGATCCCACTACTGGGCATATACCCAGAGAAAACCATAATTCAAAGAAACACATGCACCCCAATGTTCATTGCAGCACTATTTACAATAGCCAGGTCATGGAAGCAACCTAAATGCCCATTGACAGACGAATGGATAAAGAAGATGTGGTACATATATACAATGGAATATTACTCAGCCATAAAAAGGAACGAAATTGGGGTCATTTGTAGAGACGTGAATGGATCTAGAGACTGTCATACAGAGTGAAGTAAATCAGAAAAAGCAAAACAAATATCGTGTATTAACGCATATATGTGGAACCTAGAAAAATGGTACAGGTACAGATGAACTGGTTTGCAGGGCAGAAATAGAGATACGGATGTAGAGAACAAACGTATGGACACCAAGCAGGGGAAGTGGCGGGGGGTGGGGGTGGGACGGATTGGGAGATTGGGATTGACGTATATACACTAACATGTATAGAATGGATAACTAATAAGAACCTGCTGTATAAAAAAATAAAATAAAATTCAAAAATTAAAAATAAAATACCCGCTGCTTCTTAAAATCCTCAAGTACAAGTACACATAATATGAGCACATGTACATACATTGCATTATTTTTTTTTAAACTTAGAATATTTAATGGAAAATTATACAAGTACAAATTTATTTGTAAGGTCAGGGTTAACAACCTTCGGTAACACTTCAGAAATTTTGAAATGAATCAAGACTGAAGTCTGCAAATAGCCTACTGATTCTATGGAAATATTATTGATGAAGTAAAAAAGAATGTGTGTGTGTGTATATATATATAAAACTGAGTCACTCTGCTGCACAGCAGAAATTAACACAACATTGTAAATCAACTATACTTCAATTTTTAAAAACGCTTAAATGTAAATTTTATTGCTTAAGGAAGCTAAAGGTAATATTCTATACCAGACAGAATTTAACTGAATTTGTGATTATGCAAAATCATATTCTTAGTTACAAACTGAGACTTAAACAATCACTCTTATATCTAGCATATATGATAAGATCTCTGGGTTATATTAATTTGATTAAATGAGTCTAGTTACTGGTAATTCTGCTGAGAAATCTTTCCTCTCAGGCTCATTTTATAATCAACTGCCTAATGGGTTAAATTTTATTATACCATAAAAATCTCAAGACACAAATCTGTGCAAAGCATGCAATCAGATGCTATAATAATGTAATCACCTGAGATCCTGTACTCTTCTATAGTTCAAAAACAAACAAAATGAAGGGTCAATCTTGTTGTAAACGTTGGATGGTTTTCTAATGGCTCCAATTCAGTAATTAAAAATAAAAGGAGAAAATCTTGAAGAGTTGCTATTATTTAAGGCAAGAATGTGCAGAAACTGTTTTTTAAAACAGGTTAAAGTTCATGAAAACTTCCTTATGTGAAAACTCTCTTACATGAATAGGTAAACAGTAGAAACAGCACTCAACTAATTACTAAGAGTTCTGAGGGGAGGACAAATTTAAAAGTATTCACTTACTAGCTCCGCTTCCAATTGTTCTATGGAAAAGTTGTGACATCCGAGGACCAAGAGGACCAAACAGGTGAGGAGGAAGACCCCTGGCCTCTAAGAGAGCTAAGGAAAAAAGAAGGGCAGGAGGAGTAGTCGAAGTGTTAATACAACTGATCTTATCTAGAAGTTTCGAACAACTGATTCATCACATAATTGATTTAAACAATTACTTTCCATTTTGAACTTTAAGTTACATTAAACTTTTCAAGACCACTTGTATATACTAATATAATTAATATAAGTTACAACACCCATGTGTCTACTCCAGGGCATCTTAAGGTTTTATGGAGATATTAAATATCCGTGCCAGCAGGGACTATGTAAATGGTCCAAGAAAAACCCAAAGTAAACATTTATTTTGAAGAAGTTATGTTAAGCACCTTAGCTATTTCACGCTATTATTTCTCAGTCAGATACTGATCATGAGATCCTCTAAAAACAGGAAAAAAATCATTTTTATCAGTTCCCAAAAGTGAGAAAAACTGTTCATAAGAGTTCTAGTCAAAAAGTGATTGCTATAAGTTCCTTCAGGAACTTAAAAGCAATCTGAAACTGATTCATTAATGTTTCTTGTAAGCCTCACACTGGGGATCTATTCTATAAATCAGCTGTCTGAAGATAATAAAAACACATATCCATGTACTTGTAAATAATGTATACATAATATAAAGCTGCTTTTTAAAAGCACTTACAACATTATAATACCTTGAGTTTATGTATACAATCTACATTCATTTTCAAACAGTTGATCAAGCATCCTACTAGATGCAATATGTTATTAGATACCAGAGCACAATATATTAAGCTACCCCTTGTTCAATATCTCCCTTAATGTATTACTAGCTATACATGCAACCATAATGAAAAAAAAATTTTTAAACATAAAAAATAAATATACTATATAAGATTTTTATCTAGTTAAACAGTAAAGATGAAGAGCCAAACGGATCATCTTCCAATTCCAAATCATCAAATCACCACTACATACAAAGCTTTTTTGGAGATATGGGCACTGCTACATTATACTTTTATGAGCTTATCCAAATTAACTTCAACAAAGAACGGTAGTAAAAGGCAGCCCATGACAAGAGTTTCTTGTAAGCTCAGTAACTCTCTTTACCTTGCAATCGTCCCATCTCGGAATCATCCGATTCACTCTCCCCAGAAGTGGTCATGCCCACAGCCCCTGCAACAGAACTAGAGGCTTCGAAGAGGGGGAAAGGTGAGGGTTAGGAGAGGAACATTTAAATTCATTATGTCTGGTTTATCTTAAAAAAGAAAAAGCAGAGTTTTACAGACAACAATGAATAAAGGCAAACGTGTCTGCCCATTGCACACCAGCTGTTATTCTAGACTTCATCATGTAGGTTTTATGGAAAAAAGATGGCTCAACTACATTAGAAACAAGCATAATATACAACCTTTGCATTTCACTCGTACACGGTTTTCATAGTTTCCTCCTGTCTTTGAAACTGTTCCTGAATTGAGTCTTATCCTGAACTCCTCTACCAAAAGTCCGTAAACATAACACTGCTAAAAAACCATTGTGATATTTAATAGATGGGCAATTAGTCACAAACAGAAAAGCAAAACTGACATTTGGGGAAAATGTTCCATGTAGATGTGTGCCTTCTTCAGTCTGCTTTATTCCTGGACTATAGTCTGGATACGATCGTTTGCCGTGTTTTCTTTCATTTCAAGACTGTGCAAAGATTACGCTCTCTTATTTCCAGGACAAAACATTGAAGAAACACATTACAACTGACAGAAGACTGCAAAACACTGAAGTACAAAAGACAGGGCAACTAACATGTCAAAACAAATGCAGAATGAAGAGTTCAGATTCAGAAGGATTCTACTACCCAAAATGCTAACCCGATCGATAATTCAGTCTAAGTAAATAGTGGCTGATTCTACAATATTATAAAGCTGACCAGGAGACGAAAATATATTCCTGTAAAACTAGCAGTTTTACTGTCCCCTCCTCTCAGTGTCTGTTGAGTCCTAAAGCATTTTTTGTACATAGACGATTCTCAGCTGTGTATGACCACATCATCCACAATACCTTAAGTCCTGTCCACTTGACAGATGGTAACAGAATGCAAGGCAGGAAGAATATTTTTGTCATTATTAAAAGAGGCACATGGATCACGTATGTGAATGTAAAGAGTTTTTCTGAAGAAAGAGATGTAAATACACCAGCCACCAACTCTGTTTTCTTAATACTTTTCTTCACCCCTCATTTAAGTATTCTAACATTTCACCGGGATTTTTAAAGAACTGGTAGAAAAATGTATGGTTTAGAACAGGAATCAGCAAACTGTGGCCCACAGGCCAAATCCAGTCCAGCACACCACTTTGCAAATAAAATTTTGTTAAAACATACGCAAACTCATTCACTCACATACCTGTGGCTGCTTTTGTGCTACAACCACAGAGTTGTTCCAACAGAGCCTGCATAAAGCCTAAATCATCAGTTATCTGGCCCTTCACAGAAAACGTTGGCAACCCCATGGTTTAGAGTAACAGGCTAAGTAGAAATGCTAATATTAAGGAGTAATGGAGTTTAGCAAAATCCACACTTCTGATGGAGAAAAAGGAAATAACAACTGTACTTATATATATATAAGGCTACTTGTAGGTAGCACTCATTAAATGCCGACTGTATGGAGAACGTGTCCATGTGTTTGCTCTCAACCATACAGAGAAGTATTACAAGCTCCACCATGCACATGAGGAAACCAAGGCTTTGTGTCTTTGAGTGCTTGCCCAAGGTCGGACAACTGACCACGGGCGTGAGACGTGAGCCCAGGCAGTCTGACTTTGCAGGCCGCACTCGTACGAGCTGCACGCTACCAGCGCCTCGCACTTACCCTCCAGCACTCGTTCCTGATTTCAGTGCCGCTGCTTCTTCGCGTTATACAGAAACCACGCCAACCAGCCCTGCTACCAGGTCCCAATTATGACTGAACTTAGTCAAGTGGCTCTTAAACTTACTTTGAAACTTTTACAAAATGTGGAAAGCAAATACTAAGTTTTGGCAAACAAAATTGTTGGTTTTTCTTTCTTTCCTGCTCCCCCCTCAAAGGCACACTCTGGAACCACACATTTTTTAAGAAAAAAAAAAATCACAAGTTCACTTAAGGTAATGCTGGGGTTTTTTTAAAGCGTATCAGAGGTTCTACTAGTTTGACTTTAAACCAGTCTACAAATCTACAACTTACAATTTTAAAGGTTTAACCTTAAGTGACTTCTTAAACATATTATTCTAAGAACTGACATAATGAATAATAAATACCTCAAATTGCCCTGACACAAAGACATTAACCAAGACATAAAACTTGTAAAAGCACAGAATTAAAAGAGCTGTTAAGACTATTATAGGGAGGGTCCCAACCTTAAGGGAGCCACAGACCCACTACAAGGAGGAGCAGGGATATTCTGGTTTTTAATCAAGTCGAGGGCCTATTTTGACACAAATCAGTTACTGGACCCAAGGAAAAAGATCCTTTCCAGCTGCCATTCCTTTGATGGCAAGTATTAATAGGCATTTGCTTACCATAGCTCCCTTTTTTCTAAGTTTTACAAAATTAAATCAACCAAACTAGCTTACAGTGAGCGGCTGTTTGTAAACTCATGCAGGTAAGGAAATGTAACCCATTAATAGCAGTCAGCGAGAAAGTTGCTTCAATCAAGGCATCAAACCTTGGGCAACACACACAAAATACATCCCAACACAAATATAAAAGCAAGGCTATCAAACAGAGAAAATCCAATGCCAGATTTTAAGAGGTGTCAATCTTTTTTTTTTTTTGTTTAAACTGGTCTCTCTCCCATCTAGTCTCAGCATATCTTCACAGCACCATGTAAGGCAGTTTCCAACACACAGTTAAAGCTGATAGAATTCACTTTTACTTGACAGGAACTGCTAAGGGTTTACCAAATACCTAAGTATAGGAGGCAACGGGAAGACATTTTTAGTGTCACGAAAACTTTTGAGCTAGGCCAGAAGAATGGTTGTTTGGAATATAATTACACCTTACGTGGGCCTTGGCATCAGGTGATATGGTAGCAATCTAATTTTTAGTGGTACTAACCAAATATAATGAGGGAGAGAAAAATTTACAAAACTGAGTTGCTTTCTTTTTACAATCTGACCCTGTTCATTTCTTGTGAAATTAAGATTCCCAATGCCAAATGTAGGTGTCAGAACATTTTTCCTTACTTTGATTGATTTCTGGGTATAAAGAAGACTGCTTGATTCCCCACCTTAGTATCACTAAGATTTGCAAGACTTTATCAGCACTATAAAGGGATGCTCAGTTCTAATGAAGTCTAAAACTAAACCCTTCAGCTCTTGGGACAATGTGGGGAACACTTAACTTTCAACTTCAAGAGCTGACACTTCTTCTATGAAGAGCTAGAGGGGTTGCACTCCACATCACAGTAAACTTCAGAGTGACCCAAAGGGACACCATAATCAACAAACTTTCCTAAATGTCAACAACACTGGCAAAGTCAGGGTGATATAAGCAAGTATTCCAAAGATGGAGCAATGCTTTAATACCTACATGTGAAAAAAGAAATACACTTATATCAACGAGGCCACTGAAATAAGTCAGGAAGAAATGATCTCTAAAAATAAAGAAACACTGAAAAATGAATATATACATAAGACTGAAGAGATTAATTTTTTTAAATTAGTAAAAACATTATTTCAAAATAAATGCTTCAGATGAAGTGAGTCTTATACCAACTGTATAAGAACTGTCTGAGAATGGACACTTGCCATAAGATGCTCTACGTTACCACCATCAGTTTGTACTCTACACAAACTTAGAGGGTTTTATTTTTCTTTAAATTCCAGTTTTACATACTGAGAAACGAAAGCACATTACACTGAAGAACTTAATATAAAGCTAGTAATAAGTAATCTGCCTCTTTCCCCAGAAGCACTTTAGTGAGCCGGCAGAGGAACCCCTGTAGTACGTACAAGGGATCCAGCCTCCGAAAGGTAATAAAGTTAGTGCTGCTCTAACGCCAGTGAACATGCACATGTATCTTTTACGTAAACTCAGAAAGCACCTAGATCACAATGGGATTTCAAATATGGATGACAATGAAACACAGGCGAGCCTTTCGGAGGGCAATCGCGTGAACCTAATCCCTTGAAGCTTTTATCCTCTTTGGCAAATATACCAAGGAACAAAATTTTACACACCACCCCCTCATTCTGGCCTCCAATTACACCCCTATGAATTAAACAAACTCGAGTAACCACAGGGAAGCAGAACACCACAGCTGTTATAACTGTGCACTTCTTTTCTCTAAGACCTGGATTTGAGAGTCACACATCCTAGTTTGTAACCCTGGCAAGCTTAACCATTATGCATCTCAGTTGTTCTCATTTATAAAATGAGGATAACAGCACCTCACACCTCAGCAGGTTGTTCTGAATATTAAATGAGAATATATGTAAAGTGCTTAATAGTGTGTCTGCAATGGAGTGTACACTCTGTAAATGTTAGCTATTGTAATTACCATAATGAGTCCACTTGAACAACACACTCAGCAGCTCCCTCTCAAAGTGTCATCCATATGGGAATTGCTCCACTTCCATAATCAGACTTGGAATAAACATTAAAACACTGGGAAGCATAGGCTGTGTGTCCTACAGAGCTTCAGTGAGTTGCATGTGCAATGCAGTGTATGTTTCCAAAAATCTACCATTTAACCCTTCAGAAAAACTATTCTGGGAAAAAGGCACCACCAGAAGAGATGCCGTAAGTTCGCCATGTAATCTATCATACAAAACCAGGAAAGACAAGTTGGTAAAGATGTTAAGCTGGACAGAAAGCTGAGACAAAAGGCACAGAACATGGACAGCAGTGGGCAGACCAGAACCTTCCTGGTAAATGAGGATATACAATCAACCACAGGCATTGAAGAAAACTGCACCTATTCTGATACTAACAGTAATACATGAAAGAACTCTGTTCAAAAGTAAGAACATGCCTACGCCTAAAGCTACGCATATCATCCAGATTTAAGGGACTCAACTCAGACCCATATGTTCATAATGATGACTTATAATATTTTTGTATCTGTTCTTAGTGTTAGTGAGAAATGCTTATAACGAGCTACTGTTTAAAACCGTTAGCCACAATCAAGCCGTGGAGTGTCAGCCGCCTTCTGGCACTGGAAATGGGTACATACTTGGGGTGGGGCGGGGGGCCTAATTTTTGCTGGGCTAAGACATCTAGGAGAATAAAAATAAGAAACCCAGAAGGATAGGAATACTAGTCTTAAAGCTGCTTAGATTCAAACTGAATACTTGTTATTTTTTAGGGACTACAACATTCTAAATTAAAATTTAGACTTGTATGAAGCAATTTAAGCCACATCCTTACGTTTTTACTATGAATTTAAAGTTTTACAAACAGTCAGTAGGCAACTATTATATGTACTGATCAATATTTAAGAAGCTTAAACAGAAAGGGACTTACTGCTTCTTAAAAGGCCTCTGAATGTAATTAGTACAAATTTGGATTTGGAAAAAGATTAAACAACAACAAATGAATACAACTAATCAAAACACCAAATCTATAAAGCGGAACAAAAGCGAACAAGAAGTGTGATGGCTAACATCTTAAGATGTATCTGTCTCCTCTCTTCCATTATATTTGGTGTACCTAAAAAGTAAGTTATCTCCAAATAAATCTGCAAGATTCATAAATGCTTTTTAGGCTTAAGAAGTGCCAATCTACCTGCCGCTCCTTGGGGAGTTTCGTCCGTCCGTGCAGCTGAAGAATTCACTGTCTCCTGGTTGCCTTCAGGGTCTGCCATCTTCTCCTGTCGACGAGCTTCAGCTGCTCCTCTTTTGCCCAGGCCAGAGCCTCGCCGACTACAACAGAAAAATGCCATCATAGGCAACACTCCCAGTGACCAGGAGCAATGTCCACACAGCACAAAGCTCCAATGCATGGAACACAGAGCTAGTTTCTTCTTTTTACATAAAAATTGTTGTAGAAAATCACTATGGGTAACAACCAAGACTTTGTATATTTAAAACTCATCCAAGCTATATCACATTGACAATACAAGCTTTTGTGTTGCTGTGAGCTGTTGTCATCCTTACAAACAGAAGTGATTTTTAAACACTTCAACTACATGGAAAAGTGATTCCTTCTGCAGAAACAATTCAATTCATTTGAAATAGATCCCTAATTCCTGGGTAAATAGTGGACCACTACATGGACTTTCAGACTGATACTTGAAAATGGGGGCAGGACAGGGGGAGAGAAGAAGATGGGAAAAATTCCCATCACTTAAGTCCCGGATTACTTAAATCATCAAAAAATTACTATCCTAATAATGGACAATAGCTCTAGCCTTTAAAATAAAAGAAATGAGTATTTAATATTTATAAGTAAATACAGATGACATCTGGGAAGACACTTGTTTCTGATTGAGGCATAGTGTAAGATATGGAAAAAGGAATCATCAGTCATTTATCATGAAGCAGATTATATTTTATTGATGACTTTCTTTCTATTTTAATAGCGAAATCAGTAAGCAAATCAGGTAGAGACAGAAGACTTCCAAAATTACAACAACTTAATATTGTTTAAAGGCAGTTCCCCAAATGACCTCAGAAAGTGCAAAAATCTACTACTAAAGAAATGTTTTAGACTAAAGTAAACTACAGTGAAATTAGATGTTGTCTAGTAAAGAACAAGAAGGAACCAGGCATAAGTGACATGTAAATGAAAGCTCTGAATCACCAATGAGTTCTTGAAGAGTTTATTCTCTCAATTATTAAAACTCCTCCCTAAGCAGGGATTTACTTTGCCAACCTTTCATTCACAGGGGAAAAAAGCTCACTCCAAACCCCAATTACCAAGCTATAAATTAGTGGGATTCAAATTAAGTCATTTATTTAACATTTAATTTGTATCAACCATGTGACACACTCTGTGCTGAACATTTGGTTGCTGCCTTCAAGGTGTGTTAGTCTAAAGAGACGAAGCCGCAGCTGTGATCGGCTACGAAAGCACTAAATGTAAGAGGAATCTCAACTAATTCAGAAAAGTTTGAGATGAAGAGCACTGCAGGCAGGCGGCTAGACAGCTTGTGTGTAGCATGTAAGTGACTTCTCGTTCATCAAGACAGTGGGCCCGAGGAGAAGGAGAGAATGCTGCAGAGAAAGATAGGACGCTAGATTACCTGACGCCACATACAGCTTAAAACTAATTTTCAACTACAGTGAATTTGGTTTATATCTAAGATTATAAACCTTGGGTAAACTGGATTCAAAGTTTGGCCCAAAACAGGACAAAAGCCCTAAAGAACTAAGAAATTTTCTCAGAGGTCCTCATAAAAGTACTGCCAAAAAACTTCAAAGGCAAACAGGTGTACTAACTCCAGATATTTTAGACAATCCTGACAGAACTAGGAAATAAGTGGAAAAGTAGAGATTAAAGTGGCAAGAGTCCATTTCTTATGGCTTATTAGGTAACAAGTCATACTGTTTCCTTGTGTTACTACTGTACCCACGGCCAAGAGTATAAAGTCGATTACCTCAGAGAAGAACAAAAAGAAGTGCTTAAAGCCTTTCTACTGACCTAAGTTAGAGTAGGGAAAAGGTAAACTAAAATCAGTCACCTGCATCACTGGTTTCTGGCACATTTAGTAGAGAGAACGAAGTACATATAAAGGATGGAGAAGTCCCATAAAGCTGTGATTACCAGCACAAGACCAAAACTGACCAAGCCTGAAAATCTGAGATGAAATTCCAACAAAAAGATTTTTAACTTTATCCTAAGGTTCTGAATCAGTTAATAAAGTATATGAAATAATACACTGTATCATATGTGAAAGGTAGATCATTTTCTGAAAAGGGGCTCCAAAATAGCAACCAGGAGGAATGGGAACTGGAGATGTGAGAGAACACAAACCAAACCTACATTCTTCTGTGAGGAGAGGTACTGGAACACAAAATGAAAATTAAGTACATCTCTCCCCCTCACCCATTAAACTCAATAACTTGTGCCAACACTTTTAGAAACTAATTAGGCAATATTACAGCCATTACAACAGGCATCCCTTCTGATCCATTAATCACACTACTGGGAAATTTAGCTACCTTTAAAAATAACCCAAATCTGCATAAAGATGCTCATTAGAGATTTCTTTGGCAGACTAGAACTCTGAAAGCAACCAGACTTTCAACTATTGGCAATAACTCTGTGCAAATAATGTAACAGCAGAGGAAAAGGTAGAAGACAAAGGTGTTGCCCAAAAAAGGCATGATTAAAACTTAGCAAAAAAAAGGTAAATAAATATTGGGGAAGAATTCACAAAAATATACAGCAATACTAGCTATATTAAAACAAATTTCTTTGCTCAACATTAAAGAGAAAATTTTAATAATTTTTAAAAACTTACAAAATTAAGGATTTTGCTGAAAGCTGAACACAGATAACGAGCTAATCATAAACTGGCAAAGCCCAGATTATTACCTGGCACTAGCACAGGAGCCCGTGGTCTTTTGGCGTGTGCTCCGCCTCAAACTGGGGAGCTCAGCAGGTGGGGATTCGCTGCGCTTCTTGGTAGATTTTCTTAAACCTATACATGTGAAATGCAAAAGTAAAAATTTTAAAGGAGCAGTTACCTTAAATTAAAACTGACAACAATTCTTCAGGCCATCACCCGGTCAGAAATCCACGGGCTCTCCCACGGCCTCCCTAGCGGCCCAGGTTCACTTCCATAGTTCGATTTTACTGCACCTGCTCATACTGGGGAAGTTCATGCGGTGCTTGGCATTCCTGTTCAGGAGAAATCTTCTCACTCTGGCCTGACCTTGACGCAAGCTAACCAACACCATGAATGACCGTCCCTCTCCTCTCAAACCATCCTCTTGAAAAGTTCCTATCACAACTCTACTCTTCCACTACTCTTCTCCACTAACGAAAGCCAAGAGATTTTTTTTGTATATACTATGTATTTCAGGACTTTACTGTATTTCATTCAGCACTTTACTGCATTCTCTTTGCACTGTCCCATTTCACCTAGTTTATATGAGGCTCATCAATAAGGCCACGAGAGAACAAAATGTTTCCTTTCACCAACTCAATGGCAAGAAATATACATTTGAACTGAAGGTTATTCAAATGTCCAATTTACAGAATACTGTATAATTAGGGGGAGAAAGTCAATCAAGCACACTTTACATGTTATTCTGGAATCTAACTAATACCTTTATAGGGATAACGGATTCTGAGAAAAGTTTATTGCTAGTTCATGAACAATGAGGAAGCCATCAGAGCATCGTCTACTGCCCCCCGCCCCCCAAACAACACTTACTCTACACCATACATGACATGACAACACACAGGGTGGTGAGCTCTATCTAAACAAAGACCCCCAGCAGTAAGAGGTCTCCAAAGTCAACAGAGCATACTTCCACCGGAACTTTTGGCATCATCTTAAATAGATGGTAACTTTCTCAGAGACCAACTGTACAATAACAGTTCTCCAGATCATTTGTTTCTTCTCCAATTTTAATTTTCTTCCACTTCACTGCTTTAAAAAGTGTAAAGATAAGAAATTCCTTACTCTTGATTTTGTTAAAAACACCACTAAAGGTTCTGGGAAAGAGGTGGCAAAAAGGATTCTAGACATCTTCTTGACCTTTTAGACTCTTCATTTAAAAACTTCAGTTCATCCAATTTGCACTTAAACTATACATAATGAAAGTTGCTAGGTGAAAAGCAAGCTATTAAAAACTCTTTAAACACAAAGCAGAAAGTATAAGGACAAAAATCTATGTTCAGACAGGCATTACCATTCAGAAACCTAAACCAGACCTTTTGGGCCCTTCTCCCCCGACCTCCCACCCCAAAGAACTTCTGTGAAAGATTATCTAGACTCTTCAAACCAGCATAAAAGGATCAAAGAGTGAAACTTAAAGTGACAAAAGAAGACTGGCCTAAGCGTTTCTTAAATTTCAGTTTTATTTTAAGGTTGATTTTCTATATAGCTGTCACCAGAATTATTTGATGTGATCACAAAGCTATACCTGACATCCTATATACTATTTTATCTTTGCCTAGCTGGATACACACCCCAGACACCTGAAAGATGGACACGGCATGTAGACGGATTATGGAGCTAGCTTAATATATTCAGCTAATAATGTCACTATTTTTTAATATTTAAAAAATTTAGAAATTTTATAATATTTCAGAAAATATTAAATTACACTTATCTATCTGAATTATGTGACTAAGTTGGACTAAAAAATGTACAATTTAGAGGGAAAAAGCCATCAGTGCACATTATATTAAAACTGCAAAAAACATAAGGTACTTTCACTTATAAGGCACTTTCAAAACCTTTGTATTATTGTCACTAATATTACTTAGTTCATGTAATACTAAAGTATCTATAAATACCGTGATACAGTAATAGAGACACTAGTACAAATTCTCACATCTATTTAGTGACATTCAAAATAATATTCAACAATGTATTGTGGGCTACTGCTTTATTGCTAATCTGTGGTGACAGTATACTTTTTGACACTTTCACTACTCATGTCCTATTTTAGACTTTGGTGTTTAACTCTCTCTTAAACAACTTCATTCAAATGTAATTTCCGTATGATAAAATGTACTCATTTTAAGTGCACGGGGTTCAATGAGTTTGACAAACTTATTCACGCATACAACCAACACCACAATCAAGACACAGAACATTTCCATCACTTTAAAAAGTTCCTTTATGGCCCTTTCAATTAATCCCCCCCTCACACTTCAGGTCCCTGGCAATCACTGGTCTTCTTTTCTGCTGCTATTGTCTACTCTGGAGTTTCATATAAATGGAATCATACAGTGTCGTGGGGATGAACTCATGGTGTTGCACGTATTGGTCCATTCCTTTTGATTGCAAAGTGGTATTCCTTTGTGTGGATGTGCCACAATCTTTCTAACCATTCTTGGTGTTAGACTTTAAAAGAACTGTACTAAGTTACAGAGAAGTAGGGCAGAGAAAAACCAAAACAAGAGTGAACAGAAAGCTATTTATAACTGATATCACAATACCATAATGTAAAATGACTCTCAGGCTAATTGACATTAACTCCATCCATCCTGATAAAGTAAGAGAACCCCCAACATTTTGTTCTCTAAACTTCCTTAGAGGGGAACTACATAAATTCTTCCAAAAGTCTAAAACATGTTTAGAAGATAGAAAGGTCATAAATTCTGGGACAAAGGAAAGCTGAAGCACAAACTTCAGCTTGGTAGATAAAGTATTTCCTAGAAAACCAGGACAGCTTAACCTTCTTTTGGCCATTCGGCAAACTGACAATGCTAGCACATACTATCTTCACAATTTTATTTATTTATTCTTTAATATTTATTTATTTGGCTGCTCTGGGTCTTAGCTGTGGCATGTGGGATCTAGTTCCCTGACCAGGGATTGAATCCAGGCCCCCTGCATGGACAGCACGGAGTCTTAACCACTGGACCACCAGGGAAGTCCCTATTTCACAATTTTAGATCGGCTATGGAGATTTTCAAAAGCACTTTCAGATATAAAGTTGTAATAATTCTCATTTTTCAGACACAAAAATATTAACTGACTTGCTTAAAAGTGCATAACCCAAACAACTACACAATTCTAAGCTTATTTTAAAGCAGAACAGAGAGTCCTACATCTTCAATATACTTGTGGCAAGGTATTAAAATTTTGCTTTACTGGTTCGTTTAGAAAACTTTAAACTCTCTGTATAAAAATAGAGTATTTTTGTAGAACTGAAATGTTTCCTATCATTCTACTGGTCAAATATGGAGTATTTTAATAAATGGTGGAAACATGGAAAAGTGTAAACCTACAACCTACTGAAAATCGATTAAAACATCTGTGCATGGGAACACACATACCACAAACACATCTCTCCGTCCCAGGCTCTGTAATGCAGCAAACCTGCATTATCATTTATTTTTATGATGCCACTTTGAGAAGCAACCAGAATATCACTGATCAAATTAATATATTCTTATCCACAAAGCCTTTGTGTAATACAGTTAGGTATAAATCTTGTATCAAAGCTCTTATTACAGTTGACCCTTGAACAATGCAGGGTCCACTTATACTTGGATATTTTTCAGTAAACCGTAAATACTACAGTACTACACGGTCTGTGGCTGGTTGAATCCAAGGATGTGGAGGAACCATGGATAAGGACAGGCAGCTATTAGTTACATGCAGACTAACCCCTCATTGTTCAAGGATCAACTGTATTACCAGTATAAGAATATGTGCACTTGTAACTACAAATATATTCCTATAATCTTTATTCCTTTGGATAAAGGTGAAACTAGCAGTTAGTATTCTCTTAAAATTCCTAATTGATTTGTCTTCTACAATACAGGTATGTCTTACTCTTTTTTTTTTTTTTGAAAAAGTATTCCTAAGCAAAACTGATTTACACGAAGTGCAGGGCTTCACCCTTAAAAAAAAAAAGTCCTTTTTTTAAAGTGTGACATTTTTAAAGTGTGACATTTGAAATGTGAAATAATTAAACCTCTTATATATCCAACTGTAAGCTTGGATTTTTAAAAATATAACAACATTTTAAAAGAATCAACAAATTAAGGGCCTTAGACATTTTACTTTCTGGACTCTTACTAACGTAAAAATAGTTAAGATGTTCGTGGGTACCTTCTACTTATGACCGATTTTTCTTTTCGACTTGAAATATTAAAACTATTTCTCATTACATTAACATCTCAGTACAAAAGTATTTCTCTTGGAAAAGGTATGGTTTTCACTCTTAACTGTGTCAAATTACTTTAAAAGTAGCAATAGACAACTGGGCAATACACATGCACTATCAGCTTTCATTCTATTTTTAATTCTCACATGATCTGTTACAGGTATGCTAATCTTTGACATGATATACACATATAATCGAACCTACTACACAGTTCTATAATGAAAATATAGCACTCCTCTCAATAATAAAATATTCTAGCAATGCAATAATTAAACTTCCCAATTTCCTGAAAGATTCCTTCTGCTGTACAAGAGTAAACATGAATGTCAATGTATTTCATAAGGTTGTTTGAAAATCAAGCAGAGGAGGAGCGGGAGACTGACCTAACATCTCTATTCAGTGAATAATGACTCCATTCAAATAAATGGACACTTTTATTCTGCAATTTATATAATCATTTTAAAGTGACAGTAAAAGATGATCAAACAGACATCTACTGTATATTATCTAGCAGCCCTTTTTCTGAGCACCTGCCTCTTTTTTTCTCTTTCTTTTAAAAAAATTCTTTGCAGAGCTATCTCCTAACCCTTCTCCATGTGGTACTGATGGAACTGTCATCCACAATATACTCCCACTATATGAGTGAGACTCAAACTGTTGTATTTTCATCATCTACAATTACAACTCCTCCACCACTATCCCCTCCCCCTCACCATACTAATTCATTTAAGGACAGGCATATGACCCGAGGATATAAGAGACTTTCGTATAGAAATATAAATGATTGGACAGTGTTTTGGGGAAAGAGGAGGAATGAGGGTGTCATAAGTCACAGACTTGGGACTGACAGGACCATCTTCATTTGAGCTCCTGGATCCAGCCAAGCCTGAAGCTAGACAATCTCTTGGCTTTACCAGTCATGTGAGCTGATTTCCATTTAATTTTAGTTGAATATGTATCACATATAACCCCAAATCTTCTGATTATAAGTCATTACTGTATTATAATTTGTAGTCTAGAGTAGGTATGGACCAAATCCTGCTGGTAGCCTGTTTCTGTACAGCCCACTAGCTAAGAATGCTTTTTATATTTTTAGAGAGTTGTAATAAAATAAGAATATGTGACAAAGGCTGTATGTGGTCAGTAGACCCTAAAATATTTACTATATGGGTCTTTACAGAAAACATTTATTGACCTGGACTTTGAGGAGAAATAGGAAGAAAAGTATAAGGACTTGCCTGAAGTTTAGGGGAAAAAAACAGTCCCTCGCCAACCCCTCCCCCCCCCCCAAAAAACCTCTCCAAAACAAAATCTCTTTGTTTGGAAAAAGAAAAACCAAAAACCAAAAACCAAACAAGATCTAAGCTAAACAATATCTTAGTAATAAAAAAAGTTTCAGGGCTTCCCTGGTGGCGCAGTGGTTGAGAATCTGCCTGCCGATGCAGGGGACACGGATTCGAGCCCTGGTCTGGGAAGATCCCACATGCCGCGGAGCAACTAGGCCCGTGAGCCACAACTACTGGGCCTGCGCTCTGCAACAAGAGAAGCCACGACAGTGAGAGGCCTGCACACCACGATGAAGAGTAGCCCCCGCTTGCCGCAACTGGAGAAAACCCTCGCACAGAAATGGGGACCCAACACAGCCAAAAATAAATAAATAAACAAACCAATGAACCGACATTAAAAAAAAAAAGTTTCAGTACTAATTTTTCTACAATATTATGTATCTTGATTTTTTTTTTTTTTTTTACTTACAGTTTTTGGCATATTCCTATAGAGAGTAAATACATTCCATTTTAAAATGGAGTAGACAAACTGTTATGAATAAGGAACACAAACCAATACCTTAAACAAGGTAGATATCTAGAAAAATTACTACAATTCATTTACATGTATAGATATCAAAAGATGAATATACTGATCTTTTAAACACAAATCCCCTATTTGTTTAATATTAAAAAGAGCGGACTTCCCTGGTGGCACAGTGGTTAAGAATCCGCCTGCCAATGAAGGGGACATGGGTTCGAGCCCTGGTCCAGGAAGATCCCACATGCTGCGGAGCAACTAAGCCCATGCGCCACAACTACTGACCGTGTGCTCTAAAGCTCGAGGGCCGCAACTACTGAGCTTGCAGGCCACAACAACTGAAGCCCGCACGCCTGGAGCCCGTGCTCCGCAACAAGAGAAGCCACCGCAATGAGAAGCCTGTGCACCGCAACGAAGAGTAGCCCTCACTCGCTGCAACTAGAGAAAGCCCACGCACAGCAATGAAGACCTAATGCAGCCAAAAAGTAAATTAGTTAATTTTTAAAAAAAATGTTAAAAATAAAAAGAGCCTTCAAGTAACTACTTTAAAGATCCATTTACATATAAAATCTGTTTCAATGGGTTTTCAGAACCACTCCTTTTTCCTTCATAAAAGAAAAAAAAGCACCAAATAACAGGACTATTACCACATATGAGGAGTTCAATTTAGAATCATGTAATTGGATCGCTTTGCTACAGGAAAAACTGGACCCAATAAAGAGAATTAATTAATGATGGGTATATTTTCAGTGGCTAACTCAATTCCTTCAGCCACTGCAGAATCATGAGAACCTGGTATATCTTGATATTGTTGTGTATCTATGTTCAAGTACATACATCTCTATCAAAGGCTGCTTTTCTAAAATAAATTCACAAAATGAAAAGTAACCTATCATATAAAAGGGATCATAGATGTTTATTTTAAAATCAGTAACAGTAAAAGATAAGTTGTGTAGATGACAGTGAGCTAAAATCCAAATGGAATTTCCTAAGCCAAATTTTTATTTCCTAGTGAATGCACAGCAATTGCGTTCATTGATTTGGCAATATGAATTAAAAACTTAGAAATGTGCAAATATATTCATCTAACCACTATAATAATGAGAAACTGGAAAAGAGCTAAATGTCCAATAATAAGGAATGGTTAAATAAACATCAGTATGGTAATAAAAACTGCAGGAACACAGTGTTAGTTAATGAGGATGTGAACAAATGGGCATTTAAAAAAATTTTTATTTATTTATTTATTTATGGCTGCATTGGGTCTTTGTTGCTGCGCACGGGCTTTCTCTACCTGCCGTGAGCGGGGGCTACTTTTCATTCCGGTGCACGGGCTTTAGGCATGCAGGCTTCAGTAGTCGTGGCTCGCGGGCTCTAGAGCATAGGCTCAGTAGTTGTGGCGCACGGGCTTAGTTGCTCCGCGCCATGTGGGATCTTCCGGGACCAGGGCTCAAACCCATGTCCCCTGCATTGGCAGGTGGATTCTTAACCACTTTGCCACCAGGGAAGTCCCCAAATTGGCATGTTTACACTACTAGTGAGAATATAAATTCATATATTTCTAGGGGGAATTTAAAATATACATCAATATTTAAAAGAAACATAACCAGTGTTAAGTTTCTTATCTTATATCCTACAAGAAAATAATGAATTACACAGCTATAGTCAATTAAAAAATTTAGAAGAACAATGTAAATGCCTCTTAGTTGGCAATGGGCTAAGAGGTACATCCATATACAGTTATTAGAAAGACATGATTGGACTTCCCTGGTGGCGCAGCGGTTAAGAACCTGCCTGCGAATGCAGGGGACACGAGTTTGATCCCTGGTCCGGGAAGATTCCACATGCCGCAGAGCAACTAAGCCCGTGCACCACAACTACTGAGCCTGCGCTCTAGAGCCCGTGAGCCACAACTACTGAGCCCGCGTGCCACAACTACTGAAGCCCGTGCGCCTGGAGCCCATGCTCCACAACATGAGAAGCCACTGCAATGAGAGGCCCGCGCACCGCAACGAAGAGTAGCCCCTGCTCCCTGCAACTAGAGAAAGCCCACACACAGCAGTGAAGACCCCAACACAGCCATAAAAAAAAGATGACGTGATTTATAGCTTATTTTTTGAAAGGAAAAATGTCAGTTAAAATCATTTAGGCAGATAAAGCACTTTGGTTTCTTCATACCTAAAACATGGATACTACCTCATTCTGTGATCATAATGAAATTTAATGTATGTCAACTGTCTAGTATGGAGCCTGGCTTATAATAGGCACTCAAAAAGCAACGCCTACTGTCATGCAGAGTGAGCTCCTACTTTTGAAAAAAAATATGTGCATATACATAGAAAAGTGTCTGCCTCTGGGTAAAGATAAAAGAATGACCCACATGCATTCACTCTGTCCTCTAGTGAAACTCCACTAAAATAGCATTAAAAGAATCTGAGGCATAAATTCACAAGGATGGGAAGAATGGAAGAGACAACCATCACAACCCAACACAATTTTAGAAGATGAAAAAGCAGTAATTCCAGTGCTAAATACACTGGGAAGACCAGAAGACTGAAGGTAGAAAACTGAGATAAATTACCAATTAGATTGACACTCAGAATCCCACAAAGGTTTAGGAATTGATGACACCAGGTACTTCTGGGACGACCTCAGAGTTTAAACTGAGGATTGCCTCCATAGGCTATTTATGAAGCAGTCAGATCCCCAGATTCCCTCCCCAACTTGCACAGCTGGGTAAATGTCCCTCTCCTGAGGCAGGTAAACATAAAACCTTTATTCCTTAGAAAGTACAAAATAAAGAAATCCTCCATTAAAGTACACAGTTGCAAATAGGTGCATCATACCAAAAATGAGAGGGGGGAGGATCAAATATATACAGACAAACTGGATGACACATGGCCTCTTTCCTAGGCATCTCCTCCCACTTAGTCCCCAGAACTCTGGCAGTTAGGCTTTCACCTCCAGGCAGGAGTCTGAAAGAATCTTCCCTGTGGAATTTTACCAGCCAAAGAAGAAAGATCTGAAAATGATCATAGCCCAATTAGTTCATCAGATAGTGAATCTCAGTCAAGTCTCATCCATGTGCTCAGAGCTTGTAAGTTAGATTTTTTGGTTCCCCTACTCTTGAGTATGAGGAGACACCCAGGAATTACCTGAATTTGAGGAAAGTTCCTAGTATGAAAGTCAAAACCAGAGTAAACACCCCCCCAAAAAAAATTACATAAGAGGACTCTGCAAGAAAAGAAAACTCGCTCTTAATGGGGAGGGGGGGAATATGCATCTATAATTAGAAACAATATTCAGGGCGGGACTATTCACAATATCCAAGACATGGAAGCAACCCAAGTGCCTGGCAATAAATGACTAGATTAAGAAGATGTGGTGTGTGTGCGTGTATAATTAATACACACACACACACACACACACACACACACACACACACACACACACAATGGAATATTACTTAGCCATAAAAAAATGAACTATTGCCATTTGCAGCAACATGGATGCACCTAGAGAATATTATGCTTAGTGACATAAGTCAGATAGAGAAAGACAAATACAATATATCACTTATATGCAGAACTAAAAAATAACACAAATGAATGTATATACAAAACAGAAACAGACTCACAGACATAAAAAACAAACTTGTGGTTACAGTGGCGGTGGTGAGGGGGGAAATTACAGATTACGGGTATGAGATTGACAGATATAGACTACTACATATAAAATACATAAGCAACAAAGACTTACTGCATAGCACATGGAATTATATCCAATACCTTGTAATAACCCATAATGTAATATAACCTGCAAAAAAAAGGAATCACTATGCTGTACACCTGAAACTAACACAATATTGTAAATCAACTATACTTCAATTAAAGAAAGAAAAAGAGAAGGGGGAAGGAAACCTTTTTTTTTTTTAAAAAAGGAAATGAGAACAAAATAACCTCTTGAAAAGAAAAACAAAGATAGCGAACATGAAATAAAAAATCAATACAAAGGTTGGAAGAAGCTACAGAAACCTACCAGAAAGTAGAACAAAAAAGGAAAGCAAGAACAAAAAGACAAGACCAGAACCTTCCAAAAGGACAATTACCCAAAATAATAGGTGATCCAGAAAGAGAAAAGAAGCAAAGATCGGGTGACCAACTGTCCTGGTTTGCATGGGATTCTCGTAGTTTTAAGGCTAAAAGTTGGTCTTGGGGAATGCCCCAAATCCAAGGGAAACCAGGACTTCAGATCACCCTAACAAGGAGAGAAACAAATGCACAGCTATGCCTATGTCACGACATTTCTAAATAACCGAGGCAAAGATCTGTAAGTTTCCAGAAAAACAGGTTATATATACAGATCAGGAATCAGAATGCTTGCAGTACTGAAATCTAAATAACATAATTCTTCAAAATTCTGATGGAGAATAATTTCCAACCCAGAACTGTATTTTCAATCAGTCTGTCAAATAAGTATCAAGGTTGTAGATTTTCACATTCAAAACCTGAAAAAACAAAAAAACTTAAAAAAATCTCATATGTACTTTTTCTTAGAAAGCAAGTGGAAGACATATTCACCAAAACAAAACAGTAAATCAAGAAAGAAGATGCAGGCTCTAGAAGCAGGAAACTAAATAGAAGACTAAAGAAATACCTGAAGCTAAAAGCAATGTAACCAGGCACAAAAAGGGCAGCCATCCAGAGGCCTTTCTTCAGGAAAATGAAACAAATCCATGTAGACAGCTTGAGAAAAGATTTAGACAATGCATAATGAGTTTGGAGTTGAGTGACGGAGTCCAAGAAAAGGAAAACAACAAAATAATTATTAAGCTCAGTTTAAAAAAAAAAAAGGTTGTAAGAAAAGTTCCTACAGACTCAGTGTTAACTGAGCAACGATCATGACTGGAAAAATGTGAAGCATGTACAGTATGCGTTTGGTGGGTGAATAGGTGTGGTAAATCTCCCATATAGGCCACACAATAGTGCTCTAAATGAAAAAAGTCAACAAACAGACATATGAGCACATACGTCTCACATTATAGATACGGAAATACCAAAATGACTGGCTATGCGGAAAGGCAATGTGGCAGGAAGCCTGCTATTTTTTAATAATAAATCTTATATCACTTGACTTTAAACTACACATTAAGTATTGATTAATATGAAGGAAAAATTTTAGCAGGATACACACAGGAAGAAAGAGACAGCCCTTAGGGATGGGATTATTATTTTTTCTTCTTTGTACGTTTTAACATTTTCTGGATTTTTCATTTTTGATAACACTTTATAATCAGAAGTATCAAAATATTATAGAACACAGAGGCATGAGTAAGAAAAAGCAATTTTCATTTAACTGAAATATAAGTTTAGTAAAATGTAATTTGGCTGAATTAATTCTTACTCTGACCTGGTATACAAAACTACATACCATGGTTGTTTAACATTCACAGTATAAAACAAAGCCAAGCCGTAAAGAGGTCAATAATATTTGTTTCCATTTAATATTCCTTTTTTAAAAATCTGGCAACTCATTTTTGGTAAATTACTATTGGTAATATGCGGTTACAGATTAGTACTATAAAAGTTTTAAGTACTAAATTATTTTAACAGTTGCTTTATAATACAGAAAACTCTTAACACTCAATCCTTTTTCCTTTAAGCTCCTCACCCAGTACATCACCAGGCTAAAAGATAATTCAATTTTTAAAAACTCAGAGGGTATGGCCCTATAAGACCCAACTAGGTAAAACCAAGAGTTTACTTTTAAATTATTCTGTCCTGCTTGACTCATTCTTCTTTCCTCTCTCCGTGCTAGAGGCACAAAGTACCATGTCTCTTAGCAGAATTACCTTCCCAGAATTCGGCATCTGCCTGGTTCTTTTCTAGTTCTAATAATGGCTACAGGCTGCATGCAAGTCACAGAAGAGTATGAAACTCAAGCTGAAAATGAGCTGGTAACTACTGCTGACTGTTATTAATAATGTGCACATGATGTCTACTTTAAATAATGGAAAGTGAACTGGACCTACAAATAGACATATCGAACTGGAAATATAACACCTTTAAATTTTTCTATAAATACATTCCATAATTAATTGCAGATTCTGATCACAAACTGTTTCTTACATGTCTATGCCATCCATCACCTTCTACCATTAAGACAGTACATACTTTGAAATAGTCAAATTACTTCAAAATTAGCCTAAAGAGAAGATAGATAGATTAGCAGAATATTATAAGAATATTTTTAAATATTACATCAAAATATCACTGAATATTTTAAAAAATCATTTGTATCATTACACTGCCCCACTGGTTTTACATTTATGCTACATAAATTTGTTAGGACTGTTTGCTAAGGTTAAACAACGCAAAGCAAGAATAATTTCCTAATGCAGATTAAAAATTGTCATATAACACTATCCTTTCTGGGGTATTCTCAAAACCCAATTGGGCTTCCCTGGTGGCGCAGTGGTTAATAATCCGCCTGCCAATGCAGGGGGACATGGGTTTGAGACCTGGTCTGGGAAGATCCCACATGCCGTGAACAACTAAGCCCGTGCGCCACAACTACTGAGCCCACGTGCCACAACTACTGAAGCCAGCGCACCTAGAGCCCCTGCTCTGCAACAAGAGAAGCCACCACAATGAGAAGCCCATGCACCGCAATGAAGAGTAGCCCCTGCTCACTGCAACTAGAGAAAGCCCGCGCGCAGCAACGAAGACCCAATGCAGCAAAAAATTTATAAATTTTACCAATTGACACAAGGTGACCTTTGTCCCACAGCTATCTTGACCAGCTGCAGTTGGCAAGCCACAGGCTTCAGGTAGCCCATCACAAAGCAGCTGTTTCTCTAGTTCTCCTGCCAGCCCTAGTTCCTCACCAGAAACTTGTTCAACAGATGCCAAATCAGCACACCAGGAAAGGTCTTCCTGCTTCAGTGACCCGATTAAATGTATCATTTCCCAAAGTGTGTTCCATGGACCACTGCTGTCTCCCAAGGTAATAGGTGGTCAAACAGATTTATAAAATAATGGGTTAAACAGAAGTGACCGTAAGAATTCTCACAGCTTTCAATATACTAAAGCATATCCTGAATCTCCTTGAGTGATATCTGACCATGGGGAAATGGGTTTTCACAAAGCATCATGTAAGTACTGTTATTCCTACAATTTGAAAAAAACTTCCTTTACCAGGAAGTTTTACTGACCAATCGTATCTTAGAATGAGCCTATACCTGAGGAGACATATCACCTTCTAATTAACAGGTTCACTGAGTCCTAAAAGTTGAAGAAAACAACCTACCCAATTTGGAATGCTTCCTATCTCACAAAATGTCCACTCCATTTTTTAGTTAACTGACATATTTTTTTACCCAGAGTTGCTAACCCACTGAATGGATTGTAACCATTGAATCTAATTCTGCCCCCAGATTAATGTTAAATTTAAAAAAAATCAAACTAATTCCTAATGCATACAAAAGCTTTTCAAATCTATCGCAACAGTTCTCAATTCACATTTTATGTTTATATGGTATTTTAATTTTACAAAGTTGTTTTCACATACATTCTTTCATTTATGCTTCACAAGAATGAATATTATCATTCTGCAAAGATCAGGGATTAGGTTGCTATCATAATTGTAGTTCAATGATTTGCCCAACCCCACAAAACTACCAGAAGACAACAGAACTTTAAATCAGGCTCTTCCAAATCTAAAGACAGCTATACCTTAAACTGATCAGTAGCTAGGATTTATATCAATCCTTCATCTTCAAAACGATGCTCCTGAATGCTTTGTCTTAAGATACTCGATTTCAGTTGTGCACCCTAAATTTAGTGACGCATCCTATGTACTATCAGCACTATGCTAAGGCTCCTCACATATTTATTCATTCCTCAAATAGCTACTGTGCCCATTTTACAACGAAAAGGTTGCCAACTTTCTCGTAGTCACCAGCTGATAAAATGGCAGAACTAGGATTCAAATCTAGGATTTTTAGCTCTAAATTAAGAGCTCTCTCTCCCCAAAATACCATTACTTGAAGCCCAGGGATTCCTCTAAGATACTTCATTTTGCCTCTATATTCTTAAATAAAATTACCAAGTACTGCCAATCCTCTTGCAGTACTCCTTCTTACATAAACTCTTTCCTAAAGTGAACTATTTAATCATACCTAAAATTCACCCTGCCCTGTGTGACTCCAGGAAGCCTGCCTGGATTTAGCTCACCCAATCTACTCAATCCTCTGCACCCTATTCTCACAACTCATTTCTGGAATCACATGGCCTGGGTTTGACTCTTGGCTCTATCACTTCTTAGTTCTGTGACCTTGGACAGGTAACCTGACCTCACTGACCCTGAGTTTCTTTACCTGTAAGAAGTGAATAACAGTACCTGCCACACAGGGCTGATGAGGAGTAAATGAGATGATCCATGTCAACTATTTACAAGTTGTCAGGCACTTGTAAGCACTTTAAGTATTTGCTATTATTTTGTTTTGAAATGTTTTCCACTTATTTGTAAAGAAGCAAACACACAGTTAATCGTATAATATGAAGCCCTGGGTTCACATAATATTCACCCCTAAAGATGAATCAATACCAGTAAAGAAGGATCAAATAAAAGTTCATCTCCTCTGGGGTCTTAACATCTCTTAATGACCCAAATAGATTGCAACAGTAAAACACAAACAACTAACATGGATGAAAATTAAGTGACATAGCAAAGAAACAAAGGCTTCAAAGTCACACATACCCACCCCATCTTTAAATCCTAACTGTCACTTATGAGATATGTTACTCTGGCAAGTTATTTCACCTCCTTGGAATAAATTTCCTTAATAACTATCATCAAGCACCAATTTTTTGGAAAAGTCAATGTTACTGCATATGTAAAATACCTGGCACTTTTAGATGTGAAACAAATGCTGGTTCCCGTCTCTTGTTTCAACAGCTTAGGCTATAATTAGAGCTTAGAACTAGGGTAGTGGCAATGAAAATGGGAAAGTGAAATTAGTGACCACAGAACACACAGATTTTGTGAAAGTAGGAAAAGCAACTATGAAGTGAGTTTTAAACTAAATCAGTTTGCGACCATGTGCAGAGTGAGTATGACAGCATATCTGGACTGGTTTTATTATGGCACAGGGGCAGCATCAAAACCCTCGGGGCTTCCTGTTTGAGAGCAACCTCACAACCAAGAAAACCCCGCTGATCAGCCACTGGTAGGGTCAGGTTTTCTTTTAAAGACTGCACTAACTGACAGGTACAAAAAGAAAGCTGGTCTCTGAGAAGAGTTAAGGACACAACACTCAAGAACAATCTGCTCAGGGCTTCCCTGGTGGCACAGTGGTTAACAGTTTGCCCGCCAATGCAGGGGACACAGGTTCAAGCCCTGGTCCAGGAAGATCCCACATGCTGCGGAGCAACTAAGCCCGTGCGCCGCAACTACTGAGCCTGTGCTCTAGAGCCCCGCAAGCCACAACTACTGAGCCCGTGTGCCACAACTGCTGAAGCCCGTGCGCCTAGAGCCCGTGCTCCACAAATAAGAGAGGCCACCGCGATGAGAAGCCCGCGCACCACAACGAAGAGTAGCTCCCACTCACCGCAAATAGAGAAAGCCCGTGCACAGCAACAAAGACCCAATGCAGCCAAAAATAAGATACAGAAATAAAAAAAAAAAAAGAGCAATCTGCTCTCACCTGTGCCAGGACCCTCCTAGAAATAAGAATTGAAAGAGATGAGCTCTTCAAATGAGGTAGGTGGAAGGGTTAGAGTGAATCCCTCGGACTATGCTGTAAACTCAACCTGAGCCACTGACTGTGGAGATCACACAGCTACTACACATGATGGAGACACACAAGCACGCAAATACAGATGCACTTAAAAGTAGACAGAGGAAGAGGTATAAAAGCAGAGATAAATAACTCCAATTGTCAAGAAAACCTTGTCTGGACCAATGGACAAACGGCTGTGTCCCTTTTTACCCAACCTTTTACTTCCTTTTGACTGCAGGATACCAATCTTAACCTTTATCTGATATTTATATTCACATTTAAAAGATTTTATACAGATATACTGCATATTTAAAATAACAAATAGAACAAATTCTATAATTTAAGAGAAAGAGATGTTACTTTCACAATAACCCTATGATACAGGCTAAACAAAATTTTACAATAATGTCTACTAGTATTCTTGTCAAAATGTTGCTAATATTGAATCAACTGAAAATAGTTTATAGATTGTAGAATTAAACTAAACAGAGCTAACAGCTCTGATTCAACACTAGGTTAGGCTGGTTCAGTATTAAACTTTCACAAGAATACTAGTAGACACTATATAAAGTCTTCCAAAGACCAAAAAGCATTCTAGCCCTATCAAAATGTGGACCTGAAATTGTCTTTGTGGGCTCAAAAGGAGAAAAGATGATCAAAAACAAGCTTCTTGGTTAAATATTACAAAAATTAAATGCTCTGAAAACCATAGGAAGTGCTGTTTTGTTCTCTGTATTTACGTCATTTAGATTTCTCAAAATAGAAAAAAAAAGCACTTCATCATTACAGTAGTCATGTAATTGAAGAGGGTCACCACGATTTTTAATCAGTTCTAATGAAGTTAACATTTGGCTTCCTGAAGAAGTCTTTTTTGGAAAAAAGAGGGAGAAAAGTGCCTCAGGATGCCTTTCTCTTATCTACTGTTTGTTTCTTTGCTTGAATGTATTATTCTCAAACATTAGTTCTTTCTGCTCCACTATACGCTTCAAGAAGGCAATTTCTTTCCCATTTACCTAGGACCCAGAGCCCAGCGCAATGAATGTAAGAGGTATTCATCTTTAGTCTAAGCTCCTTAAAGGCCATAAAATATTACATGTGAATAAAGTTTAATTAATACTAGGGTACATTTATTCTAATAACTTAGCTCAGGGTTTCCACACATCAAGAATGTGTGGAACAGTGGTCTCACACACAGTGTTAGAATCCCTGGTGCCAAAGTGGTTAAGAAAGCACCTGCCAATGCAGGGGACACATGTCTGAGCCCTGGTCCGGGAAGATCCCACATGCCACGGAGCAACTACGCCCGTGCGCCACAATTACTGAGCCTGCGCTCTAGAGCCAGCGAACCACAACTACCGAGCCCACGTGCTACAACTACTGAAGCCTGTGCACCTAGAGCTTGTGCTCCGTAACAAGAGAAGCCACTGCAATGAGAAACCTATGCACTGCAATGAAGAGTAGCTCCCGCTCGCTGCAACTAGAGAAAACCCGCGCGCAGCAATGAAGAACCCAAAGCAGCCCTAAATAAATAAATAAAAAATAAATTTATTTAAAAAACAAAAAGAATGTACAATACCAAAAAAGAGCATTTGATCTCCAACTGTGGTCATGACCAACTCATAACTAGAACAGTTTTGTTTCTGGTTATAGGAGAAAAACCAACTTGCTGTCCTACTCTGACATTAGAAAATAAGTGGCGGGCTTTCCTGGTGGCGCAGTGGTTGAGAGTCCGCCTGCTGATGCAGGGAGACGCGGGTTCGTGCCCCGGTCTGGGAAGATCCCACATACCGCGGAGTGGCTGGCCCCGTGAGCCATGGCCGCTGAGCCTGCATGTCCGGAGCCTATGCTCCGCAATGGGAAAGGCCGCAACGGTGAGAGGCCCGCGTACCGCAAAAAAAAAAAAAAAAAAAAAAGAAAAGAAGTAGCAAATGCTGCAAAGATAAAGAAAGATACTAAAACATGACAATTTAGTAATAAGGCGGGAGCATTCCTTATCTATCTCCATAAAACTAAATGTGGTGTATCAATTATTATACACTTTGTGTACAGATACAGGTATAGTAATAAATCTAAAACTGCCTCAGACTGACTACCTTGAAAACCTGATCCCTCCTGACAAACCCAGAGAAATTTTAATTAAAAAAAAAAAAAATCTTTCGAGTAAACTTACTTGCTAATTTGGCCTGTAATCCAGAAGGTCCAGGTTTTGATGTCTCTGACTTAGAAGACCCTGGAAGAGACAGTTTTGTTTTAGGAAGGCTAACTTTAGGGCTGAAACGAGCAGCCCAATCAAATTTTGAAGAGCCACCAGTTTTACTCTGTTCCTTTTCCCTGCTACTTCTTCTTGGACTGGGACTGGATGCTGAACGGGAACGTCTGGCCTTATTCTGGTCTTTCCCTTGTTTCACCCTGGCACCTGGTGGAACAGTAGAGGAGGCCGAGGCTACAGCAGAAGATGAGGAGGAAGTAGAGGCAGCAGAAGAAGAATCGGTGATGGTGCTACACCCAGCTTTGGCTGAGGCGGCCGATTTTGAAGCCAGCTTGGTAGGTTTTGCAGATCTCTCTTCGGCACCAGCTGCTTCCGACACAGAACCACTCTTTATACAAGAACTCTCTGTCCTCTTTCTTTTCTGACTCCGTGAACTAGCAGTGGCCCCACTCTTCCTGGTATGAGCCTTGCTTGTTGATGGAGACTGTGCAGATTTCAGTTGTTGCTCCTGGTCTAAATGTCTCTTCTTTGACTTATTGTGTGGCTTACTTGTTTCTGAGGGAGATTCAGTATGCTGAAGTGCTCTGGGTTTCTTTGCAGAGTTAGGAGAACTGGTCCTGTTGTAGTCTGGACTAGCACTGCGTTTCACTCCTCGAGAACTGTCTTTCTTAGGCACCTGCCCCGTTTTCTGCCTTTCTGAAGTATTGGCTCTGTCTGGATCCTCTGGTTGTGGGACTATGACAGCAGATGATGAACTGCAGCTTCTAAGAGGTTAGATAAAACAAGAGTTAATATCAGCCTGCCATCGTTAAACCTGTCATATAATACTTATTTATTAACTTCTCAAATCTGTGGAAATAAGATTTTTTTTTAAGTGAAAAAAATTTCCTGGTAAGTCCAGTAACTAAATAAACATAGGCTCGCAAACGGTTCAAAAATGAGGGGAAAAAAAGGGGTGGGGGTGGGGAGTGACACTTTGGATGGTAAAATATTAGAAGATCAGGCTAATTCTTTAGCCCAATGATTACTGACACTAACTCCCCTAATCATAAAACAAGAATTAGGATTACAAGAAAAAGAATGCTTACTTAGTAGTTCAGAACCAGTTGAAACTACAATACCGATACTCTATTTACAAACACAACTTCTTTGTCAAAGCTTAAAATAAATAAGCATTAACATACACACTTTCAAAATGAAGGTTAGAAAGGTTTATATTGTAGTATCAAATATTTACAGTCACATTCCTTTCCAAAGACTCCTATCAATTAGATCTTAAGACATCACTGATCTGTGGCTCTGACAATAAAAAAACTAAGAAAAACTGGATTTAAAATGGCATTTCAGATGCGTATAATGGTTTGTTAGGCAAAAGGAGAAACTCGCAGCTCTCTAATCAAGGAGAATAAAGCACTATCTGGGGTATGCTGCGCTGACATCACTGCAGAGGTGATTCACTATTAATCCTAAAAGTTATACCCGGATAATAATGAAAACATGTATCGTAACATTTTGGCATAACCTGGTACGTTTTAATATTATGCAATGATTCAAATGCAAATAATTCTGCCTTGAAAAATGTATAAGCAATGTGAAGATTTACCTTTTAGAAAGGTGTCCCCTTGACAGTTCAGAAGTAGTATTAGACTGCACTTTGGGTGCCTTAGAATTAGATTTTCTACTCTCAGGAGGGCTATATCCCTTATGTTTTGCCTGCCCTAAATGTGACCTGTCAGCAGAAAACCAAAACAGAAATCTATCAGGAAAATGAGATGCAAATACAACACTGAAACTGAAATCTTTTTTCATTAAAAAAAAAAAAAGTTTCCCAATTCTTCATTATTGACTCTACCCTTTCCCCAAATATTTCTATGATTAAATTATTATTCTATCAAATAATCTGGCCAAAGAAATTACCTTTTAGAACCAACCCCCTCAATACCCAAGAGTTAAGATTTTTTTTATAACCAGCTGAAGTACACCAAAAAACCAAGTCCTAGATAAAAAGGTAAAGAATTTACCACAAAATATTCCAAACACATTCAAAACAATTGCACCGTTGATACTTGGTTGGGTTATACTTATAATAAATCAAATCCTTATGCCAGCATTGTTTTAAGAGCAAGTTTGGGGGACATGAAGTAACTGTTTTCAGTTGTTAGATGTTTAACCTCTGGCAAAGGTCACATGAGATTTACACAAGCAAAAGGGAGCACGCATGAATATATACCCAGAAAAGTTGGTGTTCCAGAGGTGAGATATTAACGGAACAGATGCAATTTATGTAATTAACAGCCAACATCCATCCTTCATGTAAATAACATAAAAGAGCATATTCTAATGAGAATAATAAAGTTCCATTAATGCCAAAGCTGTTTACTTTGTTAAAAAAAAAAACTTTTAAAGGCCTTCAGTCTGAAAATGATCTCAAAGGAATTCAGAAATGAGTCACTGAACGCCTTACACGATAACTCTAACTGAACATATAAGGATGCCGTACAGTTCTTAACATATCATATGTGTTCTACCATCTCTTCAAAAAGATGATCTAAGGTTTCTGGTCTCAGTATCTTTATTGTTTTCTTTCATTATTGCAGAAGAACTCAACACTGGATTCTTGAAAAAAGACATGGCATTAGCTTCTCAATGAAAGTAAATATTTCTTGGGTCCGTACTATCATTTTCATTTTTAAGGTTTTAATCCATAAAAGAATAGTACTTTCTAAAGATTTAACTAGATCAACTACTAAAAAACTCTAGTAACCTATATAGTCTTTTGTGTGTCATAGTCTTTGCTTTAGTAATGATTTTTCCCCCCATGGTATATGTTATATTTTCTCTGGGTGTATCCAAGCTGAACCTTATAAGAGTTTTATATACGGTGATTTAGTTTTTATTTTTCCTAGATATTCTTACATTGGCAGACCGAAATTTTGCTTTATCCCATGAGTTTCTTGTTTGAGAGATTTAGTTTCTAGGACTTGCTTTTGTTTTTGTTATATTTCTAGTAAGAGATATGAGAGTTCTACTTTTTTTAAAAAAATAAGGAATAAGATTGAGTAAATGTGCAAATCATTTCATAGTTATTTTTTAAAAAGGGAGGTAAAATGTTGTTTTCAGGTATACAATTTAACATCCACGGAATAATATTTATAAATTACATCATTCAGGTTCTCGACATTCTTATTTTTGTAAAGTTTGCCATAGATTAATCTTTTAATTGAATCAATTTCTACTTCACTTCATAATAAAATTTAAAATATTCGTTGCTGTATTCCTTGAAAATTTAAAAATCATATTAAAAGAAAACCTTATCCATTCAAAGCTAGACAACTTTGTGATAACGTTCAAGTAGTTAAGTAGTTAAATGTCAACCCTCTAAAAATAAAAACAGAAAAACAAAAAAAAAACACCATAACATATTCCTACGTAAGTCTCGTTGTTGACAGAAATTGGCCAACACTAACCTAATGCTGATCCCACTGCAGAGGCAGCACTCCTCCTCTTCTCGACCCAAATAAATTGTCCTCTGGTTTTAAAATACATCTAACTTTATAGCCACCCAAACCCACTCCTGCATTTTTCATGTCCTTACTAACACTTTCAAGGAACTTAAGAATTTAGCAGGTAAAGTCTCAATATGTATGAAAGGGGGAGGGGAGGGAAAAGAACAGAAAGAAAACAGTATCCAATCATCTGAGAAAGTGAGGCTCACAAAACTGGCTTAAATCCCATACTTATCTAATTCTACCTTTCCTAAAATTATTTTTAAGTGTGATATTCTGAGGCCTTGTCAAAAAATTGTTTTAAATATTATGAAACACTGACCATTTATGTCCTTCTGACTATTGTTTAGCATGATCTTAATATTGATACACTTTCTGTAGAGGGTAGTAAAATACTTCCAGCTCTGTGGGAGGTACTATGTGTCACAAAAGCAGGTATAAACAACACATAAACAAATGGGCATGGCTATGTTCCAACCAAATTTTTATTTACAAAAGCAGGCAGTAGGCTGGATTTGACCCATGGGTTTTCCAACCCCTGACTTACCACAAGAGGAGTAAGCAACCAGATGGTCACCATAAGTAACTATGGGCCCTCCCAAAGTGGGACTCTATTTTATCATGCCCATTTATAAATTATTAATGCTCAGATACTGTAAGGAGATCTCCATAAAATAATAATGCCCAATTAGAAGAGCCAATTGGAATATAACAGCGTTCAGCACTAAACGAGTCTTGATGCCTTTTAGCTCATTTTACCAACTCCCTCATTTATCAAACCTTATTGTTTAACATTAATTTTTATTAAAAAACATAATCTCTTTAAGACCCGTAAAAGTTATACCCACTGTAAATCAAATTTGCAAGAACAAGACAATAAAATTCACGACAAACTCTTAAGTAGCACCAGAAGGAGCCAATTTAGTGAATTACAGCCCAAGATAGTTGGGTGGGTGGGTGGATGGAGCGGGGGCACAAGTATATTCAGGAGCTTCGACATCAACCTATGGATGTTGCTGGAAAAAAAAAAATCTCATGCTCTGCAAAATCACCCACTAAAAATAACTGGACTAATGGTGAAAATGAGATTGGAAACAGAGCACTCAAACCTATGTTATTTTGCAGTGTGAGTCCTAACAAAAACGTCATCAATTTTAATAAAAGATTAAATCTTCACTAACATTTGCACCAATAATCCCAGTTGGTCCACTCATTAGAGTTTTATTTTTGTACTTTCTCCTTTAAGTGTAAATTTTTCAAGACGTTTTCTTTCAGGACCAGCTTTGACAAAATTAAAAATACAATTCTGGGTGAGACTTCCCTTTTTGTCATTTTCTTTCTTTATAAATACAGGAGTAAATGGTTTTGAGCTTCCTGGGAGTGTTACCAGTGGAAAGTGTGGTGGTTCTGGAAGCCACTTGAACTAGCTATTTCTTGCACTAAATGATTTCTTTAACCCATTTCTGCACTATTTCCAGGTCTTTCATAAGACTTCATAGATTACCAGTTCATATATTAACACTATAGGAAAAACTGCCTATGACCTGACACTACTTCCACATCATACTAACATCATTTTCCTATTTACCAAGTACCTGTGTGCCAACTCATGTTAAAGAAACCCAGGTTGCAAACAGAGCATACTATAATCAACCCTGGGTTATGGGTTTTCAACATTAACTTGAAAGCAAGTCTCAAACACGCCTCTTGCTGACTTTTAGGCAAATTGTAGTGACTGTCCCTTCTAGATACTCAAATTGTAGTGACTGTCCCTTCTAGATACTTAATTTGGTAGTTTTAAAGATCAGACTTGGTAGTCTTAAAGATTAGAAACCATCTCTAGTCCAGAGGACATCTAAAAGAGGCCAAAACCTTGTAGCAAAAAGTATTCTTATTCTAATCTTAGACAAAATGAGGAAGGTGGCTAGTTACAAGGAGCTAGTTAATTCCTTGTATTACAGTTCCTGGATTTTTTTGAAATTAGTATCTATGCCAGACATACAACTCAAATATATGTACATATTACCAAATATAAATAATTTGGTACTTAATTATATCTCCAAATTTGTTTGTGCATGTGTATACAGACATTTTTATGCTCTTATATTTTACATACAGAATTATAACATTATAGCTTGTGTTCCAAAAATTAAATGCTTTGCTTGTAACGCTATAAAATGCATATTATAAATAAGCCCCTGATTTTCAATAATCAAAGTGGAAAGTTCACTTAAACCACTTTTAAAAAAAAACTAATGGTCTCTGTAAAATATACTAGTTTCTATTTCAGTCACAAGACAGAAGCTGAGTAAGTCTGACCAATGTTCCTATGTTCAGTTATGGAGAAATGCTAGCCCAAATAATTCTGTAATTTAGAACTCCTTATTTATCTTAAAAAGCAGTGGTTTAAAAAAAAAACAACAGTAGTGGTTCCTCCTCTGGGGAGTATCTTGAAACAGTATGTTGGGGAACAGTGGTGCTGTTGGCATTTTTAGCAGGTAAGGACTAGAGGTAGAAGATGTCATGCAATACACAGAACCATGAGACACAGTGAAAAACTGTCTCATCACCCATATATTTCGAATAGCCTTGATAATATATGAAGACCTTATGAAAAAACTTAAAATCTGGCCATGACATAGGGGAAAAACAGGTTTATAATTTCTCAGTTTAGATTTGTTTTGCATGGTTCTCTATATACTTAAATTCTGCAGGAATGCATGGGAATCCACAAAACACTGTATCTGTTTTTTGCAGCTTGACCAAGAGTCATGCATCATTTTGGAAAAGTTTATAATGAAAATGCTGCTTACAGCATTTAAGTCTGTTGTTGCAGCTGTCACATTCAATAAATTCAAATACAGATGCAAGCATCTGAATATAGTGTCATCTTCTGTCAAGTACCCGCATTTACCTACTGAAATAATGTTATTTTGTTATCAACTGTTTTCCTTTTACTTGTTTATTTTCACCTTTGTAAAATGCTTGTACATTATTATATTCATGTTTCTAAACTGTGGAGGGAGGCTTTTTATATACTTAATTCAAGATACTAAAGTAGCATCAAAATAAAGATGTTTACATTATATGATACACATTATAGACTGGGAGCACTGGATCGAATAGAGTTGAGAACTACTGTGCCAAGCTACTCAATTCATACTTGCACTTACTTGGTTTCCCAACTCAAGTATATGCAAGTCACGACAGGGCACATAAATACTGACAACACACTACACTGTGTCCCGTCCTCAAAGAGGTTAGAATTCATAAAACAAAGAGATCTACCAAGTGCTATAAAGTTCACAACAAAGGGAGAAATTACTCTTAGCGGGAAAATACAGGTTTTATAGACCCCATGGCATTTAAACCACACCCTGAAGAATGAAAAGCTGAGGAAAAAGAGCGTTCCGCTGAAAGCAGCATAGACAAGGGCAGAGAGGCAGCAAATTTTAAAACCCACCTGGCACCTGGCAAATGATATGAATTTCCCTGAGCACAGAGACACATTAGGAAACAAGGTTGGAAGGACAGGCTAGGGCTTAAATGCCTTTTGGAAAGATTTTGTTCTTAATCATAGCTTAGAATAAGAGACTAACAACAGGGTTGGAAACATGCAAAGCCAAAATTTTATATGTTCAACAATCTGGGTATACTGAGAATGGGTGAATAAACTACAATAACTTTAAGTTATTATGCAAAGAAAAAAAGGCAGAGGGACTGAAAATCAAAACCATATATATACTAATATGTATAAAATAGACAACTAATAAGAACCTGCTGTATTTTTTTAAATAAATAAAATTCATATTTAAATAAACAAACAAACAAAAACCATGGGAAAAGATGCCCACACACCCAAAGGGAATCTCACAGCTCAATTTACTTTTGCCCCCACCTTTCACAAATAAATTAGTTGGGTGAGGGATATAAACACTGAGATAATAAAAGTAAATTAGTGATTAGTGATAGATTAGTGATACGATACTATCTCATGAACTGCACTGGCTTTTATAAATACCTGGATAAAAATGTATTAAGATGACCACAGAGGACTCCCCTGGTGGCGCAGTGGTTAAGAATCCACCTGTAAATGCAGGGGACACGGGTTCAATCCCTGATCCGGGAAGATCCCACAGGCTGTGAAGCAACTAAGCCTGTGTGCCACAACTGCTGAAGCCCGTGAGCCCTGGAGCCCACGTGCCGCAACTACTGAGGCCACGTGCTGCAACTACTGAGCCCACGTGCCACAACTACTGAGCCCACACGCCGCAACTACTGAAGCCCGCACGCTCTAGGGCCTGCATGCCACAACTACTGAGCCCATGTGCTGCAAGCACTGAAGCCCACGTGCCTAGAGCCCATGCTCCGCAACAAGAGAAGGCACTGCAATGAGAAGCCCGCACACCACAACAAAGAGTAGCCCCTGATCGCCACAACTAGAGAAAGCCCATGCACAGCAACAAAGACCCAACGCAGCCAAAAAAAAGAGTAAAAAATTTAAAAAAAAAACCAAAGAAACCCAAAAACACAGAATAAATAATTTTAAAGGTGTGATTATGTGATAAGCTTTATACTGATTCTTTAAAGACATTGTCTAGCTTAATCCTCAAATGACACCAGAGGCAGGTATATTTCCATTTTAAAGATGTAAGAATGGAGGCTTGCCCAAAATCACCCAGGCCTTGGGCAGGAAAGGTGAGACTGAGCCCAGGTATTCCAAATCCCTAAATTTGAAACACCACTGTTACATCTAGGGGCTTAGTGGTGAAAGTAAAAAGCCAGTATCTAGTTATTAAATTTTTCCCTACCCAGGCTGGTATTTCTGTTCCTGACTGTATACGTCAAAATAAATGGCTTAAGGCTTTGGAGATGCTATATGAGAAAAACAGAAGAAAAAAAATCACGTTTTTCCCTCCTGCTTCAAAAGCAATAGCCTTCCATATATGATACTGAAACTTCCTGTACAATTACTGAAGAAGCATTTGCATATATTTATTTTTTTAGTCACACTGATACTCCAGGAAAGCATTCTGAGACTGAGAAAGCATTTGGAAAAAGTGGTATGGAACATCAGACTCCTTCAATACTGAGGGACAGGAGAATCAGAGCAAATCGTCAGTTAAGATATGAAATAATCTATAGCAGCTGATGCTTTATAGGTTTCCAATAAGCTTATGAAGTGACTTTTGGACAAAATTTCACATTTGATGATTAAAGCAAGAAATATATAATGCAGAGAAAATTATACAATATATAAAATATTACTTTGTTGGTCCAAGAAATAATTTAACATGGATACTATTAAGAATCCAAAGCACATAACTTCTACCTAGAAAAAAGTAGCCTCTGTTTCTCTTTAGACCAAGACAACCATGCCACTGTTGAACGTAACACTGTCAATCTTGCCTCCCAGCACAAGACTTGATGGGACAGACCAGCCTTCTGAGCATTATCAAAGCAGCCCAAAAAGTGGAAAAGCATGTGCACATGTGGTTCTTTGGGTGAAACTCAAAGTGCATAATTATGCAGTAAGATTTGCCATTACTGAAAGGAGCAAGTGACAAGTTACTGGGCCAACTCTAGTATAAATTGGTTTTTAAAGTGGTTTCAATTTAGTCCTAAGAAACAATGACGTCATTGTCACATCACACTGTCTCCCCTTAACATTCATTCTCCTCCTCCCAAAGATGAGGAAGCTTGCACTTCCATCTGACTGAGCAAAGGTCAGGATAAAAAAAGAGACAGAAGGAACACCAAAAAAGGAATATTTAAAAAGGCAGGGCTTCCCTGGTGGCGCAGTGGTTAAGCATCCGCCTGCCAATGCAGGAGACACAGGTTCGATCCCTGGTCCGGGAAGATCCCACATGCCGTGGAGCAACTAAGCCCATGTGCCACAACTACTGAGCCTGTGCTCTAGAGCCCACGAGCCACAACTACTGAGCCCACGCGCCACAACTACTGAAGCCCGCGCACCTAGAGCCCGTGCTCCACAAGAGAAGTCACCGCAATGAGAAACCCGCGCACCGCAACTAAGAGTAGCCCCGCTCGCCACAACTAAAGAAAGCCCGCATGCAGCAATTAAGACCCAACGCAGCCAAAAATAAATAAATAAATAAATTTTAAAGATGAAAATTAAAAGGCACCCATACTGGTTAATTAAGTAGGAGAATGAAGAGAACAACACACAACTGCATGGCCATGCTGCCGTAAGTGGAATTTAGGGAAATAAACGGTTTGTTGCAGACATGGGAGCAAGAATAAAAATTTTAAAATGGTGTTAAACAGCCTGCGATAGCTACCAGGTGCTGTTTGCAAATATTCCATTTCTCTTCTTTCCAGACACACAGTAGGATGATACCTGCCAAACCACCTGGAAGTTATGTGCAGCCGTGTAAGTTGCTCTGGTCAAGGAACGTGAGTGGAAATGGATCACTTCTGAGGGAAGCCTTGGACAGCCAGAGAACAAGTCAGCATATTCTCTTGCCGTTACAGCAGTGATACCTGAATACCTGAATGTGCGGACACAGAGCACAGCCTGCAGGTAACGCAGGATGGACAAGTTTCCTAGTGGTTAGATTGTTATACTAATATTTAGGAGCTGTTTGTTACTGTAGCACAATCCAGGCACCTTGTTGCATAGCCCATTTAAACCAGGCCCTATTTCAACTGGCCTTCACTCCAGTCAATGACCTTTTCACGACAATTTCAGTAAAAGAAAGTCACATATCTGTGCCTAAAAATGCCAAGGAAGTGAATCTCCGGATTTCAACACTAGTATTTGCTGAACACCTACTACTTGTGAGCAAGGTAACAAGAGACACAGAAAAATGAGAAATCAAATCCACTCTGGACGTAACTAATGATTCCATGTCTCAAGTAGAGACAAATATGGCTGACACGTACCATTTTACAACTGCTTCTTCAGCCTTCAAAGCCCCATTAATGAGGTCATCACTAGAAATGTTTCTCACTTGACTTTAATAACCACCTACATGCCCATTTCCCCTACTGAATTGGAAACTGCTTGTGACAAAGGCTATTCTACTCTAATTTTTATAATTACCGTCTAGCATGGTGCTTACTACCATGGTGTTCTACAAATGGATGAATAAAATCTTTTTTTTTTTTTTTTTTGCGGTACGCTGGCCTCTCACTGTTGTGGCCTCTCCCGTTGCGGAGCACAGGCTGCGGACGCGCAGGCTCAGCAGCCATGGCTCACGGGCCCAGCCGCTCCGCAGCATGTGGGATCTTCCCGGACCGGGACATGAACCCATGTCCCCTGCATCGGCAGGCGGACTCTCAACCACTGCGCCACCAGGGAAGCCCCATGAATACAATCTTATACTGAGTTTGTACTGCAAGTACATCAAGGCAGGACTCTTTAGCTCTAAAGCCAAAAACAGAGGCTTTATTAAAATAAGGCACGCATACCTCCAGAATCCAAATAGTTAAATAAGCATGTCTAGAGAAAAGAGTCAATACAGCTCTGAAGAACTAAGGAATTGAAACTAGTCAGAACTTTGATCACACATAATCTCTAATATATTTGCTTTTCTCTGACTGTCCATCATCTTCCATAAGGCAGGAAACATGCAGTTGGCAACTTCAGATTCACATCTTCCCTATGCTACCAGAAAGGGAAAAGCTTTCAGTTTTTTCCTGCGTGGATCATATGACCACCTCAGTCCCATCACTGAGCTCAGAATAAATGAAGACTGCAGATTCTCCCAGTTTTGGCAAAAGGCAATGGGGAGCCAGGAGCAGAGTAAGATCACGGTGGAAAAAATTAACTACCACTCAAAATACATGGGTGAAGAACTGAGGGAAATCATTACACAAGAAGAGGGGAGAGGGCTTCCCTGGTGGCGCAGTGGTTGAGAGTCCACCTGCCGATGCAGGGGAGACGGGTTCATGCCCCAGTCCGGGAAGATCCCACATGCCATGGAGCGGCTGGGCCCGTAAGCCATGGCCGCTGAGCTTGCGCGTCTGGAGCGGGTGCTCCACAACGGGAGAGGCCACAACAGTGAGAGGCCCGCGTACCGCAAAAAAAAAAAAAAAAAAAAGAAGAGGGGCTAATCTCAGCTGAACAAATTAAAAGTTCAGTTCTCCTGTATCGTGGTTCAAAGGAAGATTAACAACATATGAAAACTTATTAGTACATTTACATCAAGAAGTATTCTCACTCAGATCTCACTCCTTAAACCTATTTTTCTAATGTTTAACATCTCATTACTATAGAAACACCAATAAAATGAAATCAATGCAATTTTTCCAGATCAAATTAGCAAGAAAATGCAAAATGGAGATAACACAAATAGAATGATGAGAAAAAGCACTCTTCTTCCTGACGGTGATAAGTAAATTGGAGAAAAAAAATTTATGTGAAATAAGTTGACCATAAAAAACTCGCTTTGACCAAGCAATTTCACTTCTGGGAACATATCTCTTAAGAGATGCCAAAATTGCAAACATTTAAGCATAAGCGAAAACTTTTCCCACTGCAACCATCTAACTATCCAAAAAATGAAAATTAATAGTGGAAAATGTTGCACACTGATTCAGCAAATCATGTGACCATCTGTAAACAATTACCAAAAGAATCATAATGATAAGAGAAGATGTTTGTTAGGATACTGAGTGAAAAAAGTAGGATCCAAAAGTATTTACAGTGTATTTATCAGCTAGTATTTATCAGCTACATGCTAAATTGTATTTTAAAGACAGATAGGGACTTCCCTGCAGGGGGCACGGGTTCAATCACTGGTCAGGGAACTCAGATTCTCCCCCCTCCCAGAAAATAACAGATAAAGACAGATAAAAATCAAAATATTAACACAGACAATCTCGGGATGATATCTATTTTCTTTCTGTGTTTTTCTGTATCCCATCCCTTTGAAATAGTTTTTTAAGCAAAATACAAATCTATTTCTTCCTGTATAATTAATGCTGGCTTAAAAAATCCCTGCTTTGACAATGTTAACAGAAAGCTACAACCTTTAGATTTCATAAAATTTTATTACTCAGTAATAAATAATTATCAAAACTTTGCAGACAGATTTTGTACTGGGGGTGAGAAGGTGGGGTGGATTGGATTCAAGCATTTCCTCACACCATTAAAAAAACATTGACAGATTACAATAAAATGTAAAAAAGGAAGAAAAGAAACAAAGAGCTGATAGACTTGACTATCTAAATTTAAAATCTACTATAAATTAAAACAAACCAGAACAAGTAATAAAACTAGCAAAAAATACTTGCCCATGTCAGTAGGTTGATACCCTTCCCATAAAGCGTTCTAATAAAAGAGCAAGTATCTCCAAAATTAAAACGAAGGGCACTAATAGACACTCATAAAATAAATTAAAATGGCCAATATGTGGGGGAGATCTTCAACTCTAAAGTAACCAAAGAAATGGTAACTTTAACCAAAGGAACGCTTTTTTCCACAAACTCTGATTAAAAATGGTGTGCTGGGGCTTCCCTGGGGGCGCAGTGGTTGAGCGTCCGCCTGCCAATGCAGGGGATGCGGGTTCGTGCCCCGGTCCGGGAAGATCCCACATGCCGCGGAGCGGCTGGGCCCGTGAGCCACGGCCGCTGAGCCTGCGCGTCCGGAGCCTGTGCTCCGCAACGGGAGAGGCCACAACAGTGAGAGGCCCGCGTACCGCAAACAAAAAAAAAAAAAAAAAAAAAGGTGTGCTGTACTGACTATGATTTGGCAAAATAGGCATTCTCACAAAGTATTAGTAGGAGTATAAATTGGTTTAATCAAAAAAGGAAAAAAGATAAAGTGGTTCAATCTTTCTGAAACACAATTTAGCATTCTGTTAAAAGTCTTCAAAATATTCATATCCTTAGGTCCTATGAACCCATTTCAGGAATTTGACTTGATAAAATCAGAATAATACTCAAATGTGATAGGCACAGCAGTAACATATTTCACAGAAAAAAACTGGGGTGTGGGGGGAGAATGGGACTAGAGGCCCTAATTTATATTATGGGCTTTCATATCAAGGAAAATCATGGAGTAGAAATACTAACCATCATTATCTTTCGGTGGATGGATTGAATTTATCTTAATTCTTTTATTTTCCTGAAGCATCCCAATTTTCTTTTCTCAACATGCTGTGTTTTTATAACAAAAACAATGTAGAAGAAACCTCCACTACAGTAATGTCAACCAAAGTTGCTATAATATTGAATTCAATCCCACCGCTGACATTTGAGAAAAACAAGAAAAAGCACATGATACAATGAAAATGCTACTGCATGGCAAAGAGGGAGGGAGAGCCTACAAATACCTGTGCTAGAAGTGGGAAAGACTAGGTAGTATCCCTGAGAGCGAGCCCACAGACAAGCAGTGGAGGTGAGTGATTTCCTAAAAAAGAAAAGGAGAACAGAAAAGAGAGGAACAAAGCAACGATAGCCCAAAAAATTATGGAAGAAAGGAAAAGAGAACAACAATAGAAGAGGAGGAAGATAATCTAGTTCAATTATGGACAGAGATGAAGGATAGGTGAAAAAGAATAGAGGGAATAATAAGGAGAAAATAAATATATCCCAAATATCCAACTTTCTTTTATCTTAAGGGTGAACTAAAACTTTTCTTCTTTAAAAAAAAAAAAGTAAGTGAGCTTGATTTAGGAAAAGGGCAGGAGTGGTCACAGGAAGGAAGCTACACATAGAAGACAACTTAACGCAAGTTCGGGAGGAAACAGAGTGAAGCAAAAATGAATGAATTAAAAAATTCTAGGAGGGAAAAACTGCTCCTTAAATTCTAAACTGAATGAGTTAATACTCTTCAATTCTAAGTACTTCATACCCTCCTCTAAGTCCTTCTTCATCATTTGGATCAAGTGGTTTGTGCAGTAAAAACAGTTTGGCACAATGAAAGGAATCACCGACTTGCAAGTCAAGAGGTCAGGAATCAAGTCCTGACTCTACATACCAGCCACGTAAAGCTGAGCAAGCTACCACATTTAGAAAACAGGGGCTACGTACTTAGCACACAGAGTTTCTGTGAGTCTCAAATTGAAAGAATATGTATAAAAAATGGCTTAACGAAAAATACTCCACCAGTGCTGTCGTAGTAGGTGCTGTTATTTATTACCACTATTTGAATCACTGTATCACTATGAATACATTCACAAGACCAAAGCCACTATTTTTTGGAAACAAAAGCCACAATAACAGCGCTTTACTTATAGGAAAGCTAAGCAACAGAAGTTAGATTAAAAGAATAAAAATACAGTTGTAATTGCTCTCTCCCAATTAACCCCAATCCACTCACTCCCCAAAATCACTGGAGAGGTTTCTCAGAGGTTAGATAATTGTTAGCATAGCACACTCTACTGGGGCTTCAATGATCAGTCTGGGGTTTGATGAAAAGGTCCCTTCCAGCTCTGAGACTGTAACACAAACAAAAGAATCAAGCTGTCTAAAATGGCAAAATGAAATTCAGATGTGCAAATATCTTCTAATTTGCATTCTTAGCCAAACTGATAAGACTTTTTGACTAAAGTTCTAAATTTCTTTGCCCTGATCATAATTATACTTATCCACATAAAAATAGGGAAAATCTATATATTCAAAGTTATTACTAAATTATGGTATTAACTACACACAATTGAACATGAAGACTTTAAAAGTCCTGTTTTTAAACAATTTTTAAAGACACAGGAAACAACACATATGATACTAGGTTTTAAAAAAGTGAATAGGCCCTCTTTTGTGTACTACTTTTGTGGGGAAATGTTTTTTAAAGACATGTAAAAGTTGAAATCATGAGAGCTGAAATGGGGCCACATTACTGAAAGGGAGGAGAGATTAAAGCTATAAAAACTCTAATTATACCTTGCTTTATATTCTTTGGCGTGTTTCTCCATTCGAAACACGCTTTGAAATTTTATTATTTTCCTTCACAACTGAGCATATCATAGATTGTCTTAAAGCACATGAACTTCAGGGAAACATCTGCCATTCTACAAATCTGACTGAGTTCCATCCTGATTACAACTTTTAAGCCAATGCATTTTAATAACTAGTATTAACTAGTATTATACTAGTTTATAACTAGTATTATACTAGTATAAATGTCCATTTGTTTTCCACTCATATTGTTAAATACATAATATAATAAAACATTTAAATAATTTTACAACATTATCACTGACGTGTAGAAAAGATAATGGTGCTGAAACGTCACTGTGGATTTAGAAGTAATATACTGTGTGACAGTGCAAAATGTTTGTCGATCATATGCAAGGGTCTAAATATAACCTGAGGATTAATATGTACAAAACTGTAATTGTTCGAAAGGTGTGCGTAACTTAGGTGCACATGTGTGCACATGTATACACACATACATGCCTTAAAAAAAAAGAGCAACTAAGGAGGAATAGGCCAGTGTTAACAGTGACTACAAGTGGACTGTGAAACTGTGATGCTTTTCTTCATACTTTTCTATATTTTCCAAATTCTGTAAAATATGTAACATTTTTATAATGGGGAGTGATTTTTCTAATCAACAGCATAAATAAAGTTAAGTGTGGCTGCTCCCAAAGAACAATCTAAATGTAAAAAAGCAAAAAAATCTACAACAGAACTCTGTACTAAGCACTGCTCTCAGTTTAACATGTTAACAATACTGAAGTTAACTAGTAACCCTATGAAACAGATACCCCCACTGTGTGGACTAAAAAATTGAGGTTTCCTGAAAGATATAACAAAGGACACATAGCTATTTAAAGGCAGAGGCAGAAATTGCACACCTGTCCTAGTCCAAAGTCCAAACGTTTAACCAATTAAATCACCTGACATGAACAAGAAGTATTGCAATATCTTCTTTACATTTGACATTTACCATTTTTTTTATAATTTAGTAGACAATATACATGGTAATATCTCAAAATGTTGCATCAGGTAATCGTATTAGAGTTTAGCCATAATCTATTATAATCTAACCATGATTAGTCCATGGACTGAAAATTAGGCTAAAGTAATTCTGAGTATTTTATGCATAAAATGACAGTTCTTAGCTAAATCAGACACGAAGTCTTGCATTCAAGAGAATGTATCGATTGTTCACACTACCTCCTATACAACGACTCCAACTAAAAAGATCAGCTCAACACCACACGCTGAGAATCGATGCGCTAACACAAGTCAGACAGACTTGCCAGCCTGTCAGTGTCCATGTGTTGTCAAAAAGTAAGACGGGAAAAAACTCAAAAAGCTAGCTATCAAAACTCAAGATCTTAAAACAAAGAAGCTTCCTTTCAATAAGGTAAATAAACCAAGTCACAACATACATAAAGGAAGGGATCACAAAGGGTTGAAATTACCATTTAAATTATCATTTCATTACCATTAAATACATACCTTCCTCCTATCGAGTCGTCTTGTGGTTGGGCCCCGGCAGTGTTCCTCTGTGAACGTCGCAGTGACCCCCCTGGATTGTTATTAGGCCGGTTGGACATTGGCACCTCTCTCTTGAAGGGACATACCCTTTCTAGACACTACCATTCACTAAAAGGGGGAAAAAAAGGAGAAAAAATAAAATGTCAACTATACATAGTACAACACCAGAAACAAATGAGGGGCACCAAAGATGAAGGGGAAATGTTATGCAAACAATTTGATCGTACAGCCTTCACCAATGCTGCAGTGTCTTATTAAACTGTGAAGTCTGGCTGATTAATGTGTTATAAAGTGTCAGGAATATATCAAATTCAAGGCATGAGGTCCAGAATCCCGCACACAGAATTAACTTAGATTTCTCATGGAACGCTCAAGAAATTCCCAATTCAAAAAAACAGAGCACAAGTAGAAATCTGTTTCCACATCTAGTACTACATGGTAAAGGGCATTGCACCTAAAGTCAGAACACCTTGTCTCAAGTCCTGTGATAGAACGGGTAACTAACTGAAGGAGTCTGCCTTTGTACAAACCATAACCTCTAGCCTCAGATTCCTCAGGCACAGAATAAAAACAACAAGCAACATATACCATGCTTACTTCACAGCAATGCTGTGAACAAATGAAATAATGAATACAAAGGAAATGGTAAAACTATAATATCTTAATGGAGAAACAAGGAAAAAGCAGCTCAAGGACAGTAAATTGAGAAATGGTCCTAGATCTCCTGGATTTCAACATCAGCTGTGCTGGCTGTGACTCTGGACAAGAAACTTGACCTCTAGATTTTGTTTACCTCTTCTGTAAAATCAGTATATTATCTACCTCATGGAGATGTTAGCAACAAGAAATGGTGAACATCATTCATAAGCTTAACAATTTAGTTCAAAACACAGTTATCAATTAATTTGAACTTTTTATCTTTCTGTAAGAAATTGTTATACAGGAAAAAATGCTGACATTCAAAGAAAATGAGTTTAACTGACAAAACAGGTCAATATTACTATCACAGAAAGAAAGAATTGCGATTTTTATAAATCAAATCTGACACAATTTTTCTTAAGCCTCCAGTCAAATTCCAGGTAGAGTTCTTTAATTACTTCTATTGATTGGGGAGGGAACAGAAGGAACGATCATATGACATTACAGAAACTTGTGCCAAAAAGAATGTAAATTAACCATAACTAAATCTATTATTGGATTTTAAGAGATTCCATGCAATGTAACAGGAAACTGGGTTTTCTTTTGAGTTACATGTTGACCCAATTCAGTAGAAAAGGACTGTTTCTTTCTGTCACACATGCCCACATCACCAATTAATATACCAAATAAACTTCAGTCAGAAAGTTCAAATTACTAATATAATTACTCTCAATTTTAGGAAGAAAAAAGAAGAAATACTATATAAACATTAAAAGAGAAAGAGGAAGGTTCAGTTTACATGTACTGATGGAAAGAAAGATCTCTCCAAGATATGCTTGGGGAAAACCAGTATAATCCCCATCTATGTGTACATATATATTTAAAAGGTTTGCATACGTATCTTTATATAGTATTTGCTCGTTAAAAATTGGTAGCAATAAGTTCATACAACAGACACTGTTAACAACCCGCCCGCCACGCGCCTTATCACCAGTTTCGCTTTCCATGGTTTCAGTTACCTACCTGATCAATCCTGGTACAAAAATATTAAATTGAAAATTCCAAAAATAAATAATTTATAAGTTTTAAATTGTACAACATTCCTTGTAGCTGGTGAAATCTCATGCCATCCCTCTGTCCCGCTCAGGATGTGAATCATCCCTCTGCCCAATGTATCTACTATATACGCTCCCCAACAATTAGTATATGAAAAAACATAGTATATACAGGATTTGGTATTATCCACGGTTTCAGGCATCACTGGGGAGCTTGAAACGTATCCCCTGCAGATGGTACTGACTAACTTTGAGAAGGAGGACTGGGGATCTGAAGTCTGAAACGAAAGGAGTCATTTTTGTTACTTATCCTTTGAAAGCAGTAAGGTAGGTCACTGGATTACAAATGCTGGGCTCTGGAGTTAAATGGCCTCTCACTGAGTTCAAATCTTAACTCCAATACCAACAAAATGTATGACCTCGTACATAAAGTCCTCTGTACTTCACTCTATCGAATGGGGATAAAGAACTTATCCTATAGAGTAGCTGTGAGCATTAAATGAGAAGATCCATACAAACCACTTAACACAGTGCCTATCACATTGCCAGGGCTCAGTACACACCAACTATTATTATTACTATAAACATTTATTCAGAATAAAAAAATACTTGTGATAAAATTATGTTGGCAGAAACTGCCATAAAACCTACGGGTCAACATGAGTTTTAAACTTCTAGCAATATCGTTTCAAAAGTGAATTTTGGGGCTTCCCTGGGGGCGCAGTGGTTGAGAGTCCGCCTGCCGATGCAGGGGACACGGGTTCGTGCCCCGGTCCGGGAAGATCTCACATGCCGCGGAGCGGCTGGGCCCGTGAGCCACGGCCGCTGAGCCTGCGCGTCTGGAGCCTGTGCTCCGCGATGGGAGAGGCCACAACAGTGAGGGGCCCGCGTACCACAAAAAAAAAAAAAAAAAAAGTGAATTTTGCTACAAAGAAAACACAGTGTTCTTAATTAAGGGTGAGCATCACAATCACCTGAGAAGCTTTGTCAAAAAATGAATGCCTGACCTCTGCCCTCAGAGATTCTGATTCTGTGGGTGCAGAAATTGGACATACATTTTGAAAGGGCTCTCCTGGTTGTACTGATCTAAAGAACAATTGTATCCCATTCAAGAACTAAATAAAAAGACCAATCTATTTCAGAATTCATCCAACAAGTTTTACTACTTCAAACACCATCTCAATGCCATCTTGCTTGGACGCTAAACAGTATGGACACAAGAGAATAGCATGATACTGTTCCTTTCACTTTAAAAAGCAAAGAATACTATTATTAAACAGGGTTAGGAGATCTGGGCTTCCCTAGTGGTGCGGTGGTTAAGAATCCTCCTGCCAGGGGACTTCCCTGGCGGTCCAGTGGTTAAGCCTCTGCCTTCCAATGCAGGGGGCACGGGTTCGATCCCTGGTCAGGGAGCTAAGATCCCACATGCCTCGAGGCCAAAAAACCAAAAAAAAAAAAAGAATCCTCCTGCCAATGCAGGGGACACGGGTTTGAGCCCTGGTCCGGGAAGATCCCACATGCCGTGGAGCAACTAAGCCCGTGCATCACAACTACTGAGCCTGTGCTCTAGAGCCCGCGAGCCACAACTACTTAAGCCCACGCGCCTAGAGCCCGTGCTCCGCAAAAAGAGAAGCCACCACAATGAGAAGCCCGCCCACCCCAACGAAGAGTAGCTCCCGCTCACCGCAACTAGAGAAAGCCCGCTCGCAACAACGGAAACCCAAAGCAGCCAAAAATAAATAAATTAAATAAATTTATATAAAAATTAAAAAAACAGGGTTAGGAGATCTCACCTGCCCACTTCCTGCTATTAAATGCCTACGGTATGTCATAGGGTCTTAAGTGATTCAAATGAATATAAGTCACACTGGTTAATTTGACCTATAGCTAGCAAAGTAACCTTAATAATGCTCCCAACACCTTCGGAGCTTGTCAACCAGCACCAGGTGGTTCATGGATAATTCTTGGAATTTAAGAGAGGAAAAGTGGCAAATAAGAAGACACTTATTTATCAAAGTGCTACCTGCTTTTAAAGCATAAATTGAACTTTAAGGAACATGGCCGGACTCTGTAAAACTTTGGAGTTTGAATTGCCCACAAGTAAATATAAGAGTCACATATAATACACATAGGATCTCCCCCCAACGCCCCTGCCCTGTGTCAACAAATCCAGAGACAGAAGGGACCCTTGGAGGTGATCAAGTTCAAGCCCTTACATTACAGACAATTCCAAATGAAGCAAGTTCAAAGTCATCTGATAAGGAACTCCTCCTCTGAACCCTGATATGGAGAAGACCTATCACCTCCAGAGATCACCATTACCTCAAATTCACAAAATTTAACTCTTCTTTTGACTCCAGATAAGAGCCTAAAAATCACCATGCAATGATTTCCTTCTTGTTATGTGAATATTCCATGCTGTCTTCACCAATTAGTACACCTACCATATTTTATTAATTAAATTTTAAAACATACAAGTGAGTTATAAAAACTCACTTGTATGTGTTTTAATAATAAAAAACTACATTACTATAAATTGTTTTGATAAACTGAAATGAATATGAACTCAAAGATTCCATCTTAATAGGTATCTCACAATGTTGAAACTAGAAGGTTTAAGTCCAGTCTATTAATAACCCTATCAAGTCCTGAAATATACTACTCTTCTAACCATGGATATATGCCTTCGTTTCAGTGGAAACAATCACCGATATTTTTCACATGAAACCGTTGACGTTAATTCCTAAAGCACTGAAATAAAAGAGATGGCATATATGACTCTGAATTCAATAGAAAAAGCACAGAAACACTGACACGTTCAAGACTGAAAGCGAACTCACAGAACAGACTGACAGTTACCAGAGGCAGGATAGGGGGTGGGTCAAATGGGTAAAGCAAGTCAAAAGGTACAAACTTCCAGTTGTAAAATAAATAAGTCTTATTACTATGGGGATGTAATGTACAGCATGGAGATTAAAAGTTAATACTACTGTATTGCATGTTTGAAAGTTGCTACGAAAACAGATCTTAAAAAAAAAATTCTGTATGTATGGTGACAGATGTTAACCAGACTTAGTGTTACTGATCATTTTGCAATATATACAAATATCAAATCACTGCTGTGCACCTGAAACTAATATGATGGTGGATGTCAATTATACCTCAATTAAAAAAACTACTTGCCCTGAAAACAAACTCATGATAACTTTGTTCACAGCTCTAAGCATCAACAAACTTGCTCACTGATCAGGTTAAATGGCATATGAATTTTATGTGAAAACGTATTTACCTCTTCAGGCAAACAGAATTTCTTCAGGAAAAGAAGAAATGCATATTAACCTACACTTTAAAATTCATTTTCAAAGTTTTATAAGAAGGACATTCTTTCTAGGAAACAACTGCAAACATTCTGGAAATTGATTTTTCCTTTAATTTCTCAACTCAGAATCAGAAAAGAGAGGTTAAGGCTAGGGGGAAAATTAACTTTAGGATTCCTCCCAGTCAAATGGCCAAAAGTGTGAAATGAAAACAAAGGTTACCATTTGTGCAAAGTTTTTTTCACATGAAGGAAGCTGGATAGACTGGAGAACATATCTCCAATTTAGTGACCAAGAGCAGTCATGAACAGTCCCAAACCAAGCCAATACATTTCTATTAACTATTATTTGATAGGCAACTCTAAAAACTGAAGGAAAGTTGCATTATTTTCACAGTAAAGATAACATTTTTCTAAAAATCTAACATCCCAACGCAGTATCTGTAGCAAGTTTTCAGAAGTGACATTTAATGGGAATCTTATTTATCATTGTGTCCCCCCCGCCCCGCTCCCGCCAATTTCTTATGCCTTCTATTTAGATGTGGTCCTCCAAAGAGACTTGGTTTGGCTTCAGACTGTAAAACTGGAGTTTAATAGCAACAGTAGTAAACACAATTTCCATAACACTTTACTCATATGTTTATTCTAATAAGCAAAATTTAAATGTGCCAATGGGCCTTTATTAACCATGTTGTTTACTATTCCTACTTTACAAACAAGGAAACTGAAGTGTTACAAAATTAAGTTGCCTGCATGCAACAAGTAACAGCATCCAGACCTGCAGGCTGCAAGCAATAGCAGATGTAAACAACTGCATACACCAGATCAAAAAAGGATATGACTACATCTTAGGAGAAAGGACAGGAAGTTAAACGTACCAGGGGCAGTATTAAACAACTCTACAATGAAATGGAATGCAAGTCACTCTTGCTTATACCAGGAGTCATTCTTGCTTAAGTAAAAATGGCAAGGACTTCAAACACGACTGTCTTTAAAATGGGAATGAATATCCTTTAAGCTTCCCTAAGAGCAAGGGATTGAGATATAGAGGAAAATAAAACAATCCCTGCTCACAAGGAGCTTACTGCTCTATATCCCCACACTAGACTAAATCCTGGCTCTGCTACTTAATAAAAATGAGACATATACAATACTTTACACCTTCATCTGTTTCTCCATTAAACTAGAGATAACACTATTAATTTAGGGTTTGGGTACTACAGACAACATATATTAAGGCTCTTGGAATGGTGCCTGACACATACAGCAGTCATTTAATGAGTGCCTATTAGCACAATTAAATGACTGGTGAATCTGGGGAAGAAGGGGGGGGTCATCAAGTCTACATCAAGTCCAACATCTTGAAAGGAAAGGAATTAGGGAGGAAAAAAATGACCCCCAAAATTCTATAAAACCATTTAGGACAGTTTATATTTCACTTTGATTTAGGAAGGAGGTAAAAAAAACACTAGTTAGCATGTATAGTATAGTTACAAGTCAAATGCCAAACTCTTAGTAGTTGCATCTGTTATACAACAGTGCAACCTGGTTCATGAACCTTTAATGAACAAAGCATTAGTTTAGAAAGCTAAACATTAGTCTGCATTAGGGAAATGGACAGAAATGTATTGTCTTTCTTCCAGTTAATCAGAAAAGTTCTGAAGAGAAAAAATAAGAGTAAGAGCCACTGAGTACAGGGGAAAGAGCTAGGTTATCTGAGAATGGGGTCTCAGGCATTTAATTCAATTTAGGGGCATTGAAACCATTCCAATGTCATGTTGGGATGTTGTGCAACATGTAAAAATAGTATTTCCAAATTATATTTTCCAAATTATATTTTTTGTAACACTAGAAAAGAACATTTGCTGGCAAAAATACAGGTTTTAAAGTGAATATTAAAATAAAAATGATTATGGGTAATGTTTATTTTGTGCTTACCATGTCCCTGGCAAAGTGCCTCTTCGTTTAATTTTCACAACCTTACAAAATTGGTAGGACAAGAAATAACCTTCCTTTAGAGAAACTGTGGCACACAGTAGGTTGTAATAACCCTAAGCCTGCTGTTACAAGGCCAGCACTCAAACACAGGTTTGACCTAAAGTCCACGCTCTTTATGACTATACTATATGACTGAACAAATGAAGAAAAAATAATTCTACGTTTCCCTTTTTTAAAAAGTCAAAACACTAAGAGAACATGACACTGCAAGCTAGGAGGGATATCTAGAAGGTCCTAATCCTTTTATATTTCCTTGAGATAATCAGTTTAACTGAACAATCCTTAAATGAGTAATAATCATAAAACACGCTAAATGATATGAGAAGTAGTATCAAAGGTAATACTGTAAATAAAAACAACAAAAAAAAGGTAACTTAATTTCATCCTCAGCAGGTTGAAAAGGTCCAGTTAAAAAGGTTAGAGGACTTCCCTGGTGGCACAGTGGTTAAGAATCCGCCTGCCAATGCAGGGGACACGAGTTCGAGCCCTGGTCCGGGAAGATCCCACATGCCGCGGAGCAACTAAGCCGCACGGAGCAACTAAGCCCACGCGCCACAACTACTAAGCCTGTGTTCTAAAGCCTGTGAGCCACAGCTACTGAGCCCGCGTGCTGCAACTACTGTAGCCTGCGTGCCTACAGCCCGTGCTCCGCAACAAGAGAAACAACCACAATGAGAAGCCTGTGCACCGCAAAGAAGAGTAGCCCCCACTCGCCGCACCTAGAGAAAGCCCGCACCTGTGAAGACCCAACGCAGCCAAAAATAAATAAACAGATTTATTTAAAAAAAAGAATCTGGGAAGAACATGGACCTAAGAAATAAGTCTGAACTGTATCATGAAGGGCCTAAAGCTAAAAACTTGGGGTTTAAGACTACAGATAAGCAGACCAACTATTAAGTTACCAAACAGACTTAAGGGTGGATGAGGGTCCGATAACAATGGAAAGTGAATGAAGAGATAGGAATCAGGAAACATTTAGACAATAAAATCTATACCATGAGGAGGACAAAAAAAAAAGTCTAGGATTGTGTTTCTCAAACTTCAGCATATATATGAATGGAGACATTAAAATGTCAAGTTTCTTACTCTGGTGACAAGGGTTAAGAAAAGTTATTTAAAACATATAAAGAAAGAAGATGACTGCATACCCTTTCAATGCCATATGAAACACTATTTAACAGGCTCAGCTAGGAACTATTTAATTTTTCTAGAAGACAGAAGCATTAATTTGCTATTTCCTATTAATTAGGGTTTCAGACAATGAATTTACATGTTATCTTGCAGATGTGTATGTAGAAGAAATACAAACAACAGTACCAGTAGACGTAATCCCAAAGACTGCAGTTTTCCGCCCAATGGGACATTACCATCTAAAGTTCTTTATTAAATTGCCTATAAATATCCAGTTCCTCAAATGCTATATGAATCAGCTTATCCTAACAGGTTCCCTTAATTAATTAGTGAGTTGAATAAATCTTTACTATGTGTTTACTCCATAGTTCTAAGTTATGCTTTTAACTTTAGAAAATTTTAAAAAACAGATGGTAGTAACGTTACCAAATGGTACACATGGGGTAGAAAAATACAGTGTTAAACATGTCAAATGAGTTTGTAGGCTTTGTAGATAAAGAGTTCCACTATGCAGATGCAAATAAAGATCTAGAATTAAGTAGGTAACTGAATATGCAGATGGAAGAAATTATCAGCAGGCAAGAGATAGATGAAACCAAGATAATCAATGAGATTTCATTTTCTCTAGGAAAAGCGCGCAGCATAAAGAGAAGAACAAGCCCAGGGTGGAACTTTGGGAAAGACTAAAATCTAAGGAAAACAGAAAAGAAAGAATCTAGTTGAGGAGAATCAGGGACTCATCAGAAGTACAGGGAATAAACGATGAAGGTATACAAAAAAACAAAACAAAAAGTATGAGGGGAAAAAATCAGGATGGTAGTACTGAAGACACGAATGAATAAAAAAATGGATAGGAGAGTTCAAATGTCACAGAAAGGGCAGACACACGAAACTGCAACATGTCCATCAGATTAAGAAATCTGTGAGAGCTGCTTCTAGAAATGGTGGGGGAGGAGAGGGTGTGGTTAAGTTAGGTAGACAGTAAAGACTAACTTTCTCGAGCAAAGGCTAGGCTACAAAGAAGACACAGAAGAGAAAATAGCCAACGAGGTAAGGGGAAGCAGGACTGACAAAGGCTGTGTGTGCAGGAGTGTTCGTGATTTTCCTATTTTTCCTTTTTTAAAAAAATAAGTCTTGGGCATATTTATATATGTAAAGAAAATTACTGAAAGAAAAAGGCTGGGAATAAGGTATAGTTTACTAATGAGGTCCTACAGGAGAAAAAGAAAGAATTAAGAGCATAAGCCTTAGAGCAGAGGAAAAGCACATCACATCAATCTCAAAGGCACGAGATGACAAATGGCAGCAAGGATGTGCATGCCTAGCTTAACAGAACCTGTGATTTTAAGGTATGAGACCAGTAAGGGAGAATGGAGATTTCAAAGAGTTACCTAATACAGAACAGGGAAAGGGGATGACTATGGGCAAAGAGGACTACAGAGCGGCATGAAGAACCTACTGAGAGTAGAAACCATAAACATAAGTGGCAGCCCACACCTGATGTAAATTTCTCGTTTATGTAAGAGGAAATTCTCATCCAGAGTGAACTGCAGCGGAGCATACATCTATTTAGGGACACACCTAACAGCCGAGTCCAGCTCTCCAGAATGCCAGTGCAAGGTATACTTTCCACTATGCCATTCTAAACATGAATTTAACCACTTTCTGTTTATTGATTTGTTGACAGCTAATCCATTTAGAGAGATGGAAATAGAACACAATTGACCCTCCAGAGTCCAAACTCTGAATAATTTCTATACTATGCCTTCATTTACAAAGTGCAAATAACTAAAGTGCTTGCAGCAAACACTTGAAAAACTTGAAAGATCAAGTATCACCCAACACTGAACAACAAAATTCAACACTGGGCACACAAACTGATGCCAGCATCCACGTTTCATGATTGTAATAGGCCTTGAGAATCTGCCTTACTGTCACCTGGCAAGAGTCAATGAGATTAATTTTGGCATCATTTTCACAAAGACTACATTTTTTGAGTATTAAGCCATACAATTCATGCTACAGCTCTCTTAGAAATGTCCATTTTCTTGTTCAGCAGAAATTAAGATTCACAATTGTCTCTGTTAATACATTAATTACACATAATAGACTCCAATACTCCTTGAGTCTAAGCACACTTGATTCAAAAGATTTTAAAATTTAACCCAGATATTATTACAAGAATAGAAATAGGAGATAGCAGGGTAATGACTCTTTTTCTTGATTTCCTCCCTGAAATAAAGAAAAATGAATAAATGCTTTAAAAATTCGGAAGAAATCTCCACGTATAATGAAACTAGAGAAAAGTTGGCTACACGCTAACTCATAGAAGAAAATTTGCCAGATACAATAAAATCTGTACCAAAAACAGGGAAGAGGTAAAGACCAGAGCTTAAAAAATAAAAAAAAAATAAAAGGTAAGAAGATGATCTTAAAGGTTCCTATCAATGACCCTTTTGTTGAAAAAACTAAACTGTGGAGCAAGGGCAACAAAAGATCAAAAGTACCCCCTCCTGGGAGCCAGCTTCCCAGGCCAGAACCGCAAGGGAGGTGAGGCACCTAAAAAAGGAGGCAGTGGCGTGTTTGTATTGAACAGTGCCCTGATTAACCAAGACAAAGAACAGCCTAAACTGGAGGAGAGAAGCAGGGAAGAGAAAGAGCAACTCCAAAATTAAGATCAGCTGGGCAAACAATCACTAAGCCACCAAGCAAAAGGTACTGCAATGGCTCTCCACCAAAATGATGTGCTCTGATCAAAGGGAGAAAATAACCAAAATCAAAACTGAGAATTCTACCAGGCAGAGGAAGCAATTCAAAATGGTGGAAAGATGTTCTGAAACAAAAACAACCTGAAGGGTACTAAAAGGGAGGCCATGGTTAATAAAAGAAACAGAAGAAAAAAATAATACTATTGCATAATTGTAAAAGTAAGTTATAAAACAGGAAGAAGACAACTTTAAGAGTTGTTTATCTCTGCCACAATTAGAAGGAAAATGCTATATACGCTAAAAATGGAACTATTGTCAAGGTTTTGTTAAGCAAAACAGCAGGCACAGAATACTGGGCACAGAATATGTTATGTCAACATATATATTACTACATTTGTAATTATCATTGGCATAAATATTATCAATAGAGAATACATTAAAAAAAAACTATTTAAATCAGCTACCTTGTTAGAATAGGACCCTATAAGGCCTTTTACATTTTGAATCATGTACTATTTCCCTACACAATAAATTCTTTAAACAATTATGCATGTTGTAATTTTAACTCTATAGATGATACTTAGTAGGTAAAAGTAACCAGAAAAAATAACTCAAAATATTAGCCATTTTTAGAACATTCTTTTCTCATTTTCATTTTTTAAAATTATGTGATCTCATTAGTAAAAACGGGAGAAACAGAGTATTTTCACAGGTTTCTATATCCCAGGCACATGTTCATCTTCAAAAAAAAAAAACAAACTAATTTTGTAATACAAATCCTGTTTCCAAGAAAATGGAGTTCTTAACTGCTTAAAACAGTCTATAGAGAATGACATACAAACTTTTGCACCAAAAGTTTCTTTTGTACAACACTGTAATATAATCATCAATCAATTTATCACAGATATAGCCCAGCCCAGCCACTTCTAAGATTCAGAGCAACTCAAATCCCTAATATAAATCCTATCTTAACTCATACAGCTTATATAATCCTTCAGACTACTAATTACATTTAGAAGACTATTTTTTCTTATTCTTTAAGTCTCCAGGATTATAAACTAGTCAGCAACTTTTAGTCCATATGCCCAAGATTGCTCACAGGTCCAGTTTTAACAGGTCCAAGTCTGTTGGCTACCATAATTCGCCAGTCAGTCGGGGCTGAAGGTCAGCTTACACTAGCATTTTTAGTACATCCTCTTAAAGATGTTCCTCTCTACCTAGCCAGGAATGAACAGACAAACGGGAAAGGTTACTGAACTGATAGTCTCTAAAATCTGGTTCAGCTCTATTTTTATAAGACCCTAACCTAACATTCATTTTCACTTTTCCTAAATAGAGTACTTTTAAGTAAAGATCTAGGAACACCACTATCAGACACAGTGATTATCAAAAGGGAAGAACTATTGAGGGAGGGAGGAGAGAATGATTTGTAAATGCCTCTCTCCACCAAGGGACAGAGAGATGCCTGCTGGGTAAGAATCACTGTTATTGAAAATAAAATACAAGGTATCCTGCAGATTACACCAAGGTGCTCCCTATGGACAAAAGCAATTTATGTTTGGTAAATGACCTTTAGAGCATAGGGACACACATAAGGTAATACTTTCAGAATATTCTTCAATACATGTTCTTGTCACTGCTGTGTACTCCACCATAATAATGAAATCACAGAGGTTAATCTCTTTAACATAGCTTGTATTAGAAAGAATGCCTGCCTTGCAAAAAAATTATTTCAACATTGTGATCATCACAGATTGGTACAAACTCTTGGAAACAACAGGTATGTAGCTTGTCATTATCAGTGATAGAATCTGGAGAATTTGTTTGTGGTAAGGCTCAAGAGAAAGAAAGCAATGAAATGTAACTCAAAGTTGGGGAGAAAAGATACAGACCATTACTTTAATGCAAGGTGAACAATGTACAGTGCCAAATTTTTGTTTAAGATCATGTATGTCATAGGGATTGTGTCTAAATTCAGAAAGTCTCAGAAAATATTTTTCAAAGGTTAAAAAAAAACACCCACATTTAGAATGTCATACTCTAATGACCAGTTCCTTACATTTCTATAAATAGTAGCATTTTTACCAAAAATAAGTAGGTGCTAATGATTGCCTCTATACTGAGCCAAAACATGTACAAACCTATAGCCAGGAAAAATATAAAAGTTGTTATTCCCCAAATTAAGTTTTTAATACAGATTTCAGGGCCCTATCAGGACGCGGGTAAGGAAAAATCAAACTATTATTCAAAAGCCCCTTGCACTATTCTAATTATCAGCTAGGTTTAAGAGCTGACACAGTTACACTTTTTCTGCTATCATTACATATCACCTAATCCTATGCAAACTGTACAAGACTCCCCATATCCCATAATTAAAAACTGCCACTAATGTCCTTAGAATCCACAATCCCACTTCCAGGAATCTTCCAGGAAGCTAACCTAAAGAAACACTTGCACAAGTCTGCAAGCATATATGTAATCAAGATGCTTGCTGCAGTATGTCACAGAGGAAAAAAACTGAAGATCCAAAAGTTCTTAGTTGGGAAATGGTTAAATAAGCACACTGTAGCAATTCTATGGCATGCTTAGAGGTCCTTAAAAACAGAGGTAGATTTGTAAATACTACACTGATAGGAAACGCAGAACACTGTTAATTTCTTCAACAAATATTTAGGAGCCTATATGACAGGCATCAACAGGCATAATCTTTGCCTTGATGAAGCTTATGCTCAACTGGAAAGACACAAAATAATCAAGCTTTTTGCATTGTGGTAAGTGCTATGAAAGATGGAATAGGAGAAAAACAGGAAGTATAGAGAATAAGGAAGGGGGAAGAAAAAAGCTACTTGAGGTTGACTCACCAGGTGATACCTCTCTGAAGAGATATCTTAAGCTGAGACCTGAAGGATAATAAAGAAGAAGGGGGGAATATTGATATTTGTTTGTATATGCATAGGAAAAAATGTTCTGAAAAAATATTACCTAAATGTCTACAGTAAAGAAGAGAAGAAGTGGTAAAGAGTACCTAGGTCTTGAGTCAGTTCAAAATCTGGCTCCACCAGAAACCATGTTAACTTAGAGGAATGTCTTAATCTATCAAAGCCTTAGTTTCCTCAACTATAAAAGGAAGATAAGTATATTTCATTAAGTTGTGAAAATTAACTGAAACACTTAGAAAATATAGTAAGCAAGTTACAGGTGGAAAAAAGGAAGACAGAACCTACATATTCAGTTTTAAAAGATATCAAAGAAACAAAAGTATGGAAAATATGAACACTGACTCGACAGTTACAAATGTTAAGGAACTGTCTATTTTTTATTACACGATCAGGGTACTAGGGTACCAGCTTATGTCTTTAAAAAGAGTTCTTAATTTTTAGAGAAGCAGTCTGAAATATTTACAGATCATATAACAACTAAAATTTGCTTCCAAATAATTGGGGTAGGGGTAAAAGTATGGGTGAAAAATAGTGGCTATGAGTTGATGGTGTCATAGCTGGGTGTTGGGTATCCTCAGGTTCTTTATACTATTCTATTTTTGTGTATGTTTGAAATATCCCATAATAAAAGTCTTTTATAAAAAGAATAAGCACTCAATTATATGCTGTAATTATCTTTGGAAAGAAGGAACTGTTGCTTTTGTTTGCTTTCAAAGAATCATCACCACTGGCTTTTTTAAAAAAAATATGCCCATAGAGATTTCACCTTTATTAGAAATAAGAAAAATTAAGCTTCTGGATATAGAGCAAATCATCCTTGACCTAAATGTGTCAACCTACATTTCATTAATTCATCCTTTAAATTCCTTGTCTCCCAACTCTAACACAGTGTGAGGTTATCAACGAAAACATTATACCTTTCAGAGGTGAAGATACAAAAGAAAAACCCTACCCCCCACCCACTTGAGAAGTGGCCACAATGACCCTATCCATCTTCCACTGGTTCTGTTTTCAGAGCTCCTGAGTGTAGAAGAATTCCTTCCTCATACTTACAAGAAGTCAGGCACAGTCTTCCGATAATACGGGATACAACCACTTAACAGTGAACTTCAGAGGATGCAGAATCAATTCAACACTTCACCTAACTCTTTGCCATGGTGCTAAGCAGCTATTATACCACTCTATTCTGGCAAAAGACAAAACATCTCCACTTAAAGCTTCAGGCCTTCTGCTAAATCTTAAGTACTGACTAAGAGTGCCTTAAACATTTCACCCAGTATTGCTAAGACATAATGTAAACATGGAATACACTGAAAACAAAGTCAAATACCCAGGTGGACCCATAAATTAAGGTATATTAACAAAAGTTTTTCTCCCACACTGAGCCGTGGATCTTTCACTTATGTGTACATATAAGTGGATACAGAGAGCAATAAAGATGAGCTACGAAGGGTCTTTGGCATACTAACAGAGATAAGGACCAATGTTTCTCAAATTTTCTAGCCTAAAACACAATGTTTTCAGCTAAATAATGTGATTAAATAAAAAAATAAGTAAAAAACCACAATCAAATCAATAAGACCACAGTTACCATTCTTAAAATGGGCACAAATTTGAACAAAATTTGTAAAACAGGATAGTTGTACAAATTCAGTCCCCTCCTGAACTTTCCATCTTAATTCCTTTACTTCTTACCACCTTCCTAAGTTTATGATGAAAAATTTCAAAACAGAAAAAAATTTGAGAGCTGTTCGATAAATACCCATATTCCATCACCTAGCTTTTACCAGTAACAGTGCCTGGCCAAAGAGCCAACATATTTTTTGATGCATTTCAAAGTAAGCTTACAGACATCATTACACTTTGTGTGTATTGTTAATAAGTGTTCAAATTTTGTTTCATGTTTTCAGTTAAGTTTACATACAGTGAAATGCACAAATCTTAAGTATAAAATTCATTGAGTTTTGACAGATGCACACACCTGTGCAACCTAATTCCTTATCAAGACATAGAATGGCACCCAAGAAAACTTCCTTGTGCTCCTCCCAGCCAACCCCTGTACTTCTCCTCCCAACTCTAAAACCACTGTTCTGAGTTTTCTCAGAGATTAGTTTTACTTGTTCTACAACTTCTTATAAGTGGAACCATAGTATATGTACTCTTTCGTATAAAACTTGTTTGACTCAGCAATGATATGTGAGTCATTCATGTGGTTCGGTGTGTACATTCTTATTGCTGAGTAGTATTCCACTGTATGATTGCATCACATTGCTTATCCATTCTTCTACTGATGGACACTGGATGGTTTCTAGGTTTTGGCCATTATGAATAAAGCTGGTACAAGCATCCGTCTACAAGTCTTTCTATGGTCATGTGCTTTTATTTGTCTTGAGTAAATACCAAGAGAAGAATCAGATCATCAGGAAGATTATGATTAAGTTTTAAAGAAATCACCAGACCTTTTCTCCAAATCAGCTATACTATCTTACAATCCTAACAGTAAGTATAAAAGTTGCAGTTGCTCCATAACTGTGCCAAAACATGGTGCTCTCAGTTTTTCACATTTTAGCCCTTCTGATGGGTATGTAGTGGTATTTCATTGTTGTTCGGACTTAGATTTCCCTAACGACAAGTGATGTTGGTCACTTTTGCTTGAAGCTCTTCCCACTCCACTCTCCAAACCCAAAATACTCAAGAACTTAATTTTATTCCTAACTTTTTTTTAGTCTTTATCAATTCATGAAGTTAAAATCTAAAAATCTGTACATGTTTGGTCAAGATTTGTAATATTCTGAATAATCTGGAAGACCCAAGAAACTTCAAGCCAGCGTAACTCAAATCTTATGAATCTCAGTGCAGTGCTGCTCAATATTTAGTATGCCTAAGAATCACCTATGCATCTTGTTTAAAAATACAGATTCTTATTAAAATACAGATATGAGACCTGAGGTAATGCATTTCTAACAAGCTCCCTTGCCAGTCAGAAGACTACACCTTGGGTAGCAAGGTCTGAACGCTTCAATGATTAAATACTTGACAGAAGTAAAATACATCTTCTCTGGATAAAGGCACCTTTATTCCAGGCCTCAGGAAAACTCTACAAATAAACTAAAGACAGCACATAAGTAAACAAGGCACCATGAATAAGAACTTGGAAAAACAAGAGAAACGGTCACACATATTTCAGATATTAGAACTGTCCGACAGATAAATGTTCCCTATGTTTAAAGTTAGAAAGGACAAACTTGCAAAAGCTGAAGGAAACAATATTAAAGTGACAGATTTGAAAAAGAACCAAACAGAACTTCTAATATGAAAAATAAAGCTTAATAAACAGGTCTGGCAGCATATCAGACAAAGAAGTTATTAGCAAAGCATAAGACAGAGCAGAAGAAATTATGCAGACTGCAGCACAGAAAGGCCAAAAGGTTAAAAATGAAGAAGATATACAGAGGACAAAGGGAGAAGATCAGACATATGTTTAATCAGAATTTCAGAAGTACAAGAGTGAAAACAAGGCAGAGGCAGATTTAAACATTTAATGGCTGGGAATTTTCTGGAACTAGTGAAAGAGACCAACCCATAAATTCAAGGGGCCCAAATGATCCTAAACAAGATAAATAAAAAGACATTTACATCTAGACATGTCTTAGTGAAACCACAAAGTAGCAAAAATAGAGAAAACCTTAAAGCCTAAGAGGCGGGAGAGGTGTTTATTTTTTGACAGACTGTTAGTGGACCTCTTGACAGAAACAACAGAAGCCAGAAAACAGTGGAATTAGAGTTTCTTCAGCACACTAAAGACAGGTGTCAATCGAGAATTCTACACCAAATGAAATTATCTTTTAAGAATGAAGTTTGCGTCCCATAAAAACTGGTAAGAGTTTTCCCACCAGCGATAAAATGAAAGCAATCCCAAACACAGTATTGAGATATAAGAAGAAATAAAGGTGACAAACACAGATAAATGTAAATGAACATCAACTCTATAAAATTATACCATCCAGTTAGGTTTTAAAAAACTGATTAAAGTAAAATAGCTATTTTTAAAGTCAAGAGAAGCTTGGTAAACTGAGTTACTATTCTAAATCTTTGCCTTTTCCATAAGAAGTAAAGGTACCAGTTAATTACAGACCTTGTTAGATATACTGTTTTAGTTTCTAAAATAACCAAAAACTAGAATCACACCTCTATTAAAAATAATTAATTCAAATGAAAGCAACAAATTAAAAAAATAAAATGGTAAAAACTCTCTAGTTAAGATTATTAAACTGGATTTTCAAAGCATTTCAACTACAAGAGACAGATCTAAACACAAGGATACAGAAAGGAAGAAGACGGAAAAGTATCATGCAAACATTAGACAAAAGAAAGCTGGTGTAGCTATATTAGTATCAAAAAATTTGACTTTATAAATTTTTAAAAAGACATTATTTGGAGGTAAAAAGGGTACCTTCATAATGATAAAAGGTTCAATTCAGGAAGATAGCAATTCTTAATCAGTTTTTAAAACCTTAAAACAAAAATTTTAAAACACACTAATCCGGATTGAATTTTAAAACACCTCTCTGATATAAACAAGACAAACCAAAAAATAAGTAAGGATACAGATAACTCGAATAACACTGTTATCAACAGAATTAATGGACAACTGCAAATACATATTCTTTTCAAGCACACAGAATACTGACAGAAACTATTCATATTCTGGACCTCATAAAGTAAATCAGCAAATTCAAAGAACTGAAATCATACCGAGCACATTCTCTAACCACAATGAATAGAAATCAGTAAATCAACTATATTTCAATAAAAATTTAAAAAAATAATGATGCACAAAGGCAGACTATAAAGCATCAATGGAGAATCAGAATAAATAGAATATAAAAAAATGAATATAAATATTCAAATGTATTTTATAAATAAAAAATCAAATCAAAATAAAGGGGTTGTCAGGTCAAGGGGAATAAAAAGGAGTCAATAACAAAAAAAAGATAACTAAAAAAAAAAAATCCCATTGTTGGAAAGTAAGCACACTTCTAGAGCAACTATGTAAATACTTTTAACGTCCAAATGGCAATTAACCCAGAGTTCCCTACCCATCAGCACAGCTGTGACTGATTTTCCCCTAATTCATTACCTTGCACTTGCCCCCACGAAGTTCACCTGAAATCTTGCCTATTCACATTTTACAAAATCTTCTTGCGTTACATTTCTCAAAGTTTCTGCACATAACAACTCCAAAGAGCTCTATAGCACTTTGCAAAATTAAGACATTTCACTGGATGCTGGAAGTACAATTAAGTGTTTGCAGTCTTGTTTTCTCTAAGAAATTCTCTATGGATGTCACAACTGTTATACTGAACAAATATTTATAATTATGCACTTGCATAACACTGAAATAAAAACTTAGCATGAAAAGAAAACAAACTACTTGTATTAGACAACCGTTTGTAATATATATAACCATCTGCCTCTTCTATCCACTGTATCCCATAGAGCCTATGGAAGCTGTCACATACTAGGTGACAAATTCCCATATCCTATAACACCGACCACAGGTTAACTAGGGTTTATACTCTGCAAATGACCTATGACGGATCAACCAGAGTCATTCCCCAAGACTCTTTGGGTACCTTGGTTGTTAAGTGTAAAGCTTGGCACTATAATGGCTATCCTTAACACAGTCACATTAGGAAACAGTCTTGAGAGAGAGAGAAATAAAGCAGACATACCACAGTAAAGATAACAGGTATCTGAATTGTTGGTTTCAGTTCTTTGTTCCTAAGACCCAGCTGCCTGTTTTCATCCTTAAAGATTTCATTAGACACAAATGGGTAATCGATCTCAAACATGTTCAAAGTCTGCATGTTTTTACATCCTACTTTATTTTTTATGCTCCAAATTTGTGGCACTGCTGCTCTTTAAAACCTGACTCGTGTGTGGAGATTCATTATTTCCTCCAATAACAAAGACAAAACTATTAAGTCTTTGTATATTTGTGTTCTATACAAATACTTTGTATTCTTCTGATATGGGTCTCTCTCTTAAATCCTAACAACCTCAGCATTATAGAAAGAAAAAAGTTACTCATATTTAACAGAAGAGAGGCTCAAAGTAAATTCATCTAGGCTCAAGTATCTAAGCTTAAAATCAGATTAGCAGTCTCCTGACTCTTGCACCAATCTTCTATTACACTGTCCTTTAAAAGGATAAATTCATACCCACCAAACCCAGTTTATAACTTTCCATTTGTAGTATGTTATATAAATGTTTAAAAATCAACATTTTTAAGTGATAACACATTCAGTATCACTAAAATAAGGTTCCACTCTAAAAACTGTACCAAACAGCACTACTGAATAGATTAAAATCAATATCAAGAAATCATAAAATTTGGTAACTCTTTTCCCATCCTTTATTAAACTTTAAAAAGAAGAAAAATACGAAGATGAACCTTGTATTAGACAAGAGAAAGAACTGAACAAAACCAGAGCCACCAAATTTCTATGCTCAATCATTTCTCACAAATAGAAAAATAACCAAAACAAACTAGAGGGAGAGGTAGAAAGAGAAAGTACTGCCACACCTGTAGGATGTAAAACAGGACAGTTAAGTTTCTTCTGTGGGGGAAAAAAAAATTCACAAAAACCAACAAGAATAAACCAGAAGTGCCAAAGGGGTTCCGGAAGATTCCATCACGTGCTGTGCTGAGACATCAGCTAGCCCTGGCCTTCTTTTAAAGACAACTCAGAGGTGAGCAGGTTGGGGACTTTGGTAGGATGCATGCAAGATGTAAAGGGACTCTGAGAGGCTCAGAACAATGGAAGACCAAACTGTTAACAAACAACTAGAGTAAAAGATGATTTGCATTTCTCTAATGGTTAATGATGTTGAGCATTCTTTCATGTGTTTGTTGGCAGTCTGTATATCTTCTTTGGAGAAATGTCTATTTAGGTCTTCTGCCCATTTTTGGATTGGGTTGTTTGTTTTTTTGTCATTGAGCTGCATGAGCTGCTTATAAATTTTGGAGATTAATCCTTTGTCAGTTGCTTCATTTGCAAATATTTTCTCCCATTCTGAGGGTTGTCTTTTCATCTTGTTTATGGTTTCCTTTGCTGGGCAAAAGCTTTAAAGTTTCATTAGGTCCCATTTGTTTTTGTTTTTATTTCCATTTCTCTAGGAGGTGGGTCAAAAAGGATCTTGCTGTGATTTATGTCATAGAGTGTTCTGCCTATGTTTTCCTCTAAGAGTTTGATAGTTTCTGGCCTTACGCTAACACATATATATGGAATTTAAGAAAAAAAAAAGTCATGAAGAACCTAGGGGTAAGACAGGAATAAAGACACAGACCTACTAGAGAATGGACTTGAGGATATCGGGAGGGGGAAGGGTATGCTGTGACAAAGCGAGAGAGAGGCATGGACATATATACACTACCAAATGTAAGGTAGATAGCTAGTGGGAAGCAGCCACATAGCACAGGGAGATCAGCTCAGTGCTTTGTGACCGCCTGGAGGGTGGGAGGGAGGGAGGGAGGGAGACGCAAGAGGGAAGACATATGGGAACATATGTATAACTGATTCACTTTGTTATAAAGCAGAAACTAACACCATTGTAAAGCAATTATACTCTAATAAAGATGTTAAAAAAAAAAAGATGATAGATTACTACCTTAAGTACTGTTACACAAGAGCAACCCAAGCCCTCAGGGAGCCAAAAACCTCCCAGGGGTGGAAATATGAAAACTGTTATGGATAAAAAGTTATGTGCCCAGGACAGAAGGGAGCTGTTAGGAATGGAATGCAAAAGGGGTGTTCCACACAGAGAAACTGCTTCAGAAAAGCCTAGGAGCATGAATGAATGAACAAATGAACAGCAAACAGCTGGAGATGGGTCTGAGAGGAAAGCCTGACAACACCCTAACAATTAAAATGACAAAAGACACCCCAAACACACAACTCACACCTAAACTCTTCCAGCCAAACTGCACACCAAATATAAGAATGCGGAATGTGCTAACAGGTCTTTTAAAACAGAACATTCCCAAATATTCCATATTCCATGGATAGAAGTTTGTAAGATCCAATCACAAATTTTATTTCTACCTGTTAGTTGGACTTCTACAACTGTGGAATATCAAAAAGAACTGGTAAATTGCTCCCTGACAAGTAGAAACACCACTCTGAGTTTGGTTCTGAAGTGAACTTGGCATCTTCCAAGAACAATTTCCTATTCAGCCTTCAAGTGACAGTCATCACAGTTAACAAATAAGCATTACCTTCCAGTTAACAGAATGTTTAAATTCAAATAACAACAATTTTAAGTAGAAACAGTAAGTCAAAACTGCCAAAAGGGATGAGCCCTCCTAGGAGGAGAAAGCCAAGTAACAGGTAGTTTCCACCTACACAACAGGGCAAGATTGCTGGGGACAGGGGACTGGTTAAGATTTTAACCAACAGGAAGACACTACGTCACAATGGAACTGTCAATTCTAAAACTTAACCTAAAAGTTTGTAGAATCCAACAAACAGAGGAATGGTTTCTTTTTGGAGTGATGAAAATGTTCTGTAGTTAGACAGTGGTGATACTTGCACAACTCTGAGAATATTAAACACATTATGCACTTTAAATGGGTGAACTGCCTGGCATATGAATTATATCCCAATAAAGCCACTTAAAAAAAAAAACTACTTTGCTCTGAAAATATTTCCTGTCTTCCAAAGTATTGTATAAAAAGGAAAACCTTGAATGTGTTGCTTTTAAACCTTCAAATATGCCAACGAAGCGTGATATGCCAGACTCTTCCCCCAACAGGTATTGGGAGGTACTGTAAACCAACTGACATTTTAAAGATAAATAATCATCATCTGTTAAGAATGAAAAGACTCCTAAATACAGCAGAGTGCATTTTTTAAGGCAGTTACTAAACCTCACTGATAATCTGATTTCCTTACTACTTACACCACATCTTCCTATTCTCTATTTTAAACAAATGACAGCTTCTCACTTCACAGTCCATAAAATATAAAAATAAAATGAAAACCAAAAGTGTTTGCATAGGAACTAACAAACATTTTACTGTTAAATTCCACAATACCAAATGTTGAATGAATTTAAGCACTATGACTTTTTCTAAAGCAAGCAACAATAAATCCAACAGGGATAATATCACGTATCTGTCCCAAAAGAAGTTCTAGGGTTCACAAAGCCCTGTGATCCAAAAGAAATTACTAGTTTACCTTTTAACTAAACTTTTTAACTAAACCTGAAGATTGAGGAGTAGGTATTCAAGACAGTTATGAGGACCAGAAAAAATGTATTCTATCAACAGATGTTTATGTTCTAACTGTGCAAAGGCACTGATATGTCTTATAAGTCAGGAATATTGTTTTAAGAAAACTTTTTAAGTGTGGTTAACCACCAACTTAAAACAAAAATTTAATGATAGAAACCAATTCTTTCAGCACTTTCATTAATCAGGTTTGCTGCATTTTAAGTCAACCCATTTTAAAAAGGGGGAAAAAAACGCCTGTTGAAGAGAAAGCAGATTGCTTTAAGGTTAAAGGGGGGGTGGGGGGTAAATGTTAACTCCAGGGAGATTTAGATTAATGTCCTTAGACTACAATTCTTTACAGAGAATAATTTTCTTTTTATTTCTCCTATACTAATTTTTAAAAATATCTCTGCTCCTGGTTTACAAACCATCTGAGATATACCCACACTTCTAAAACTGCAAGGTGGGGAACCACATGAACACAAGTCATTTTACAACCTTCCATTAAGGAAAAAAAAAATCTCATTTGCATAGCACTTCATAGCAGTGACTTTACATAAATGATCTCACTTTTAAGCCTTTACATCAGGTGCACGTGTTTTGGGGGACGGAGGGGAGAATTAGAGGACATCCAGGCCCAGTCTTGTTAGCTGATATATGGGAGTGCTGGGTCTTATTCAGCTACTCATTTACTTAACAAATATTTATTGACTACCTTACTTCACAGGTTTTAGGCCTTGGGAGAAAGGGGTAAACAAAACAGTCTCTCCCCTCTCAGAACTGATATCCTACTAGGGAAGGCAGGCAAACAGCAAACAAGATAGTACTGTGAGAAAATTAAGCACTCAGGAGAATAAAGGAGGAGACTACAGTCAGGAAAAGGAAGAAGACAGTGTTCCCGACCCAAACCCCATGCGACCCACCTCTCCTCCCTGCTCAAAGAACCCTTCCTTACATGGGGTACAAACCCTTTCACCTCCAAGGAAGTAAGCTACTCCCCTGGCCCTAGAGGATGAGTCATGATTTGTATTTTCCTCAAACTGCAAGATTAGCACCTTGGAAGCAATTTAGACCAGAGGTTCATCATCAGGAGTTCACAAGCGTGGATTGAAAAAATAATTTCACTATAACCTCTAACTGAAAACCTTTTCCTTCTATCATGAACAGGCAACAAACCACAATATTACTGGCAGTACCTTTGACTTTGCACTAAGAGAAGTCACAGATATTATCATATCACATTACAATTGTTGCAGATACCTCAAAATATCATTTACACTCATCACTACTTTGAACAGCTGCTAGATCATGTTATTGAAAGGGCTAATAAAGAAACATATTACTATACTACAAGAAGCTAGTTTAACAGTTTGAGAGCCAGATTTTAACATTCTGACATATTTGGGTTTTGTCTTAAGCCTTCATTTTATGAGTTTAAAAATATTACTTTGAGGAGTCCATAGCCTCAGATTGCTAAAGGGTCATCACAAAGAAGGTTAAGAATCCTCCATCTTAAAAGGTCATAACCAGAAATTTTAAGCAAAGTAGAGAATAGAAAATAGCAGCATGTGTAATGGTTAAGTGTCAATTGTGAAACTTATTTCAGTTACATACATGTATCTACATATACACTGGTGATGCAAAGTAAGGCATTTATCATGGACTGCAGATCAAAAGAATTTTTAAAAGGCAGTGGTCTAAACCTACCTTTGTACAAAAATACCATTACATTTCTATATTTGCCAGAGGTGTGGCCTAGTTCTCCCCAGTAAGAGGTATGGTAAGGTATGCTAATCATCCTCCACGAACACTTTTGCTTTCTGTATAATAAAAAACCCAAAAAACCTCATCTTTTCCTTCCTGCCTCCAATATGAGATGGACACAATGACTTCAAGCCATGACAGTTATCTGGGGTCCAAGAGAACCACTTGCTAAGGAAGGCAGAGCAGAAAAACACATAGAGCCTGGTCCTTGCTGGAACCACTGTACAGCTGAACCATGCTGTATGAGGAAAAATGAACCCCAGTCTGTTTAAGACACTGTTAGTCATGTTTTCTAGTACTTGCAGGTGAAATGTTCCTATCTGATAAATGAATTACTATGAATAGGGTAACCAAGTAAGGTCTCTTTGAGGGGTAACATCTGAGCCAAGACCTCATGCATGAGGCAACAAACAGCCAGGTAAGATCTAGAAGAGCACTGCAGGCCAACAAGAAAAGCCAGTAAAAGGTGAAAGAAGTAGGAGATGACGTCAAAGAGGTGGGCAAGAGCCAGCCCACGCAGGACCCTGAAAGTCATGAGGAGCCTTCCAACTCTTCCCACGGACTGCCACAGCACACACACGTCTCACATACATACGAGAACATTTCCCAAGTTAATACAAAACACAAGGGAGGAAGACACCCCATTTAAAAAATTGGCTTTAGGTACAAAACTATTCCTTGTAACAGTTTTTTAAAAATCTAACAAAGGACTAGAAGATTGGATAAATTATGGTTAAGTCAAATAAATACAAAGCAAACTAATGAAGAACTCATAATGAAATAGGAAAATGTTCATCATAATAGCACGGGGGAAACATAATATGGACCCGTTTTTATTAAAACAAAAGCTAGAAGAAAATACAAAAATGTTTATATAAGATGGTAAGATTATGTATGGTGCTTAATTTTCTTATATTTTTCTTTATTCAGATTTTAACTATCACTTTGTACTTTATAATGAGAAACACATGCCTCAAAAATTCTGAGTTTTTAAAAGTTGCTCACTAAATGTAATGTAATGTGGCAACCTGGATGGGATCCTGGAACAGAAAGACATTAGGTAAAAACTAAGGAAGTCCAGGGCTTCCCTGGTGGTGCAGTGGTTAAGAATCCACCCGCCAATGCAGGGGACATGGGTTCGAGCCCTGGTCCGGGAAGATCCTACATGCCTCGGAGCAACTAAGCCCGGGCGCCACAACTACTGAGCCTGCGCTCTAGAGCCCGTCAGCCACAACTACTGAAGCCCGCGTGCCTAGAGCCCGTGCTCCCAACAAGAAAAGCCACCGCAATGAGAAGCCTGCGCACCGCAACAGAGTAGCCTCCGCTCTCAGCAACTAGAGAGAACCGCGTGCAGCAGCGAAGACCCAACGCAGCTAAAAATTAAATAAATGAATAAATAAATTTATAAAAAAAGAAAACTAAGCAAGTCCAAATAAAATGTAAGTAGTAATAATGTATCAGTATTGGCTCATTAGTTGAGTCAAATATATCACAGTAATGGAAGATCTTAAAAAAACTGGGTGAGGAGTATAGGGTAACCATCTTCGCAACTTTTCTGTAAATTTGAAACTATTGTAAACTTAGAAGTTTATTTTTTTAAATATTTAAGTCCTCTTACCTAAGACTCTTCAAACAGGCAAGTACAGTAGGAGCCATTACTAAGGAATGGTAGGCAAAGGGAAAGACATTTAGGAATTCAGGAAATTTAGGATTAAAATTAGTAACTTTAGGCATTTAGGAAGAGAAGATATGACAAGAAAGTTAAGGGCAAAAGGTTTTGCATATGTCTGCCTGGTATACAACAGGCCCTTACCTACTTCAGATAAAGGTACTTACTTTTTTTTTTTTTTTTACTATTATCAGAAGCCAGAGGTTTAAAGTATCTGTTTTAAAAAGGCCTTACTGATCCCCTCAACTAAAAAGAAAAGTACTGAAATACCTTTGAGCTACAAGAATTATCACTCTTAAAACCACATGACACAAGCCCTCACTCTCAACTTACCCACTTAATACACAATTCTAGCAAGTAGTTTTGCAACTCAACACTATAAAGCTAGAGAGTAGGGTCTAAACATATCCAAGCCCACCGACTAGTAAGGACGGGGAAGCGGAGCAGCACTCATTGAGCAAAGCAATGCAAGTTAAGTCCCTTAAAAAGCAGGGTATTTAGGAATGTCCAACTGCCAATGAGGACCTTAAGACTCTGTATAATAATGTTCACCAATGATGGCCAAGAGTCAGGACCAAGACATTCCAGCGCATTCACAGCGCTATGAAAAGTGAATAAGCACTGGTAAAGAGCCACATGAAAAAAAAAAAAGTGTTCACCACATTGACCTTTTTTCAGTAGATTTTACCACAACTATTTCTTTAAAAAAAATAATTTTTGATTAAAAAGTTTGAAAACAAATTTATCTTCTAAAAACAATAATAAAACCTTGAATTTGAGAGTGGATAAAGGGAATATGGGATACTCCTTATACTACTTTTATAACATTTTTATAAACCTGTGAACCTAGATCAAAAGAAGAAACTGGGTGCTTCCCTGGTGGTGCAGTGGTTGAGAGTCTGCCTGCCGATACAGGGGACATGGGTTCATGCCCCGGTCTGGGAGGATCCCACATGCCACGGAGCGGCTGGGCCCGTGAGCCATGGCCGCTGAGCCTGCAAGTCCGGAGCCTGTGCTCCGCAACGGGAAAGGCCACAACAGTGAGAGGCCCGCGTACCGCAAAAAAGAAGAAGAAACTGCCCCCCAAAAAGCTTTTCAAAACACTTAATGTAATAGCAGGTCAGGGATATTTTTCCTTCAATCTTTAAAGTTTCATCTTAACTATTAAATGTACTCAACACCAAAATTATAACATCTTAAAAATAATAAATTCACACTGTCAACTTTATACATTAATACAACTGTGGAAAAAAGTCATCATTTAAAAGAAATATTAGAATAAAAGCTACTATTAAATTCCTCCTAGGAGCCAATATCCTAATCAAAAAAATGTAACATAGCTACTTAACTGTGAACTAGGCAGTGTGCTTAATACTTCACTTTCATTAAAAACTCAAAGAAGGTACTTCCCTGGTGGTCCAGTGGTTAAGAATCCACCTTCCAATGCAGGGGACGTGGGTTCAATCGCTGGTGGGGGAACTAAGGTCCCACATGCCGTGAGGCAACTAAGCCCGCGTGCCACAACTAAAGAGCCCGCATGCCACAACTATTGAGCCCATGCACTGCAACTAGAGACAAGCCTGTGCGCCACAACGAAAAGATCCCGCGTGCCACAACGAAGACGTGATGCAGCCAAAAATAAATAAATAAATATTTAAAAAACCTCAAAGAAATCCTGTGAATTATGTATTTTCTATAATTTACACATTAAGCAACTTGCCCAAGGTCAAACAACTAGGAAACTAGAACCCAAGTCCATCTTGTTGCAGAGTCTACCAACACTCTCAACTGATCTCCTCCTTCAAAGCCTAAAACTCTGTCACTCAAGTAATTCCAAGATGATTCAGAGAAATCCATCTTCTCTTCTCAAACCTGTTGTTTTAGATAGGCTATCAATAAAGGAAAGGAAAATAAAAATGCTTCCGCTCAAAAAGAATGGTTACTAACAACAGTTAACACACTGAGCACTTATCCTGTACCAGGCACTGTTCTAAAAGTTTTACGTATTAACTAATTTAATCCTCACAACAAACCTATTATTATTATTCCCATTTTACAGGTGGGGAAACTGAAGACAAAATGAAGTGACTTACCGCAGGTCACACTGCTAATAGCATTAGAGCCAAAATTTAAGTTGAATCCCAATCTTTTTTTAAAAAAAATAAATTTATTTATTTATTTTTGGCTACATTGGGTCTTGGTTGCCGCGCACGGGCTTCCTCTAGTTGCAGCACGCGGGCTTTCTCTAGTTGCGGCGAGCAGGGGCTACCCTTCGTTGCAGTGCGCAGGCTTCTCATTGCGGTGGCTTCTCTTGTTGTGGAGCACAGGCTCTAGGCACGCGGGCTTCAGGAATTGTGGAATGCGGGCTCAACAGTTGTGGCTCGCGGGCTCTAGAGCGCAGGCTCAGTAGTTGTGGCACACGGGCTTAGTAGCTCTGAGGCATGTGGAATCTTTCCAGACCAGGGCTCGAACCCGTGTCCCATGCATTGGCAGGCGGATTCTTAACCACTGCGCCACCAGGGAAGTCCTGAATCCCAATCTTTGCTCTCAACCACTTACCCTAAAGTCCTTTATCACTTAGACATTATCATGCAATCTTTGAAACATATAGTGTTTTAAATTCCTATGAACAAAGTAAACAGTGGCAAGTAATATTCTGGAACAGAGGTTGGCAAATTACAGCCCACAGGCCAAATCTGGCCAACCACTTCACTTTGTAAAGTTTCAGGAGAACAGGGTCAATGGCTGCTTTCACCCTACAAGAGCTGACCTGCAAGGCCAAAAACATTCACCATCTGGCGCCTTGCAAAAAACATTTCCTGACCCCTGTTCTGAAAGATGATATTGTGTAAACCCTCCCCTAAGTAGTCAAATTAACATACATTTTTTTCTTTATCACTATAAATAAAAATAGCAGCAGCTACTATTTATCAAGTATATACTATTTATGTAAGATCCTAACAGCAACCCATTTTATACCCGAGTAAACTAAGCCTCAGAGAGTTTAAATGACTTGCCCAAGATCACACAGCTGACATATGGGGACCTTGTTTAAACAGTGTCTAGCCTCAAAGCCCATATTCTTTCTAAATGACACTTCCTTCAAAATATATAAACGTGCGTAGCCATGGAAAAGCAAAATTTTCTATGAAAACTGATTAAAATTACATGATAAAAATGCCAACTTTAAGGAGAAATTTTCATGTAAATGTATACACAGATACTGAGTCACACTTCCATCTTATTTTCTATTATATTTATATTTTTGCTGTTATTCCAATTGGCGTTATAACCCAGGGATACTCAAAGCATAGGAAGAATATGGCTATCTTCCTTATGTAAAGATATGGGACAAAGAAGTCATTAAAATAAACACAGAATGCAGAATATATTTACTTAGCACAGTTAACTCTCCTCTGCCACTTCTGAAAATTTATATCCTCTTCTGATACAGACTCATTCGCCCTCATTACACTCCTTGTCTAGAATGTCCGACTCTTCAGTTCACCCACTCACCTATCCATCTCCACCCCACCCCACCCCCGGAGACTCTGTTAACCCATGTAAAATACCATTGTACCAAGGAAAGAATTCAATAGAGGTTAGTTGCTGTAGCTTTTATTCATGAAGCCTTACTATTATTATGCCATTAATCTCCCATACCACTGGACTGATTTATATCACTACGGACTATACTAAACATACTTACAGCGAAAGTCACATCACAAGGGTAATGAAACGAGGAACTGAATTCAGAATTCTATGTGGGCAAGTATACATGGATGCAGATAACACAACTATTCTGAGAAATATCTTGGTAATATTTTTACCATATTCTCTATTCCAAACAGCTAGTCACCTGATAAGGCATCTGACTTATGTCTCAGAATTCAGCTTAAGAGTTTTCATGGTTAATTTTGTCCCCAAGTTTACCACCCCCTCCTAATGAGACTATAAACTCAAGGTCAAGGACCACATCTGTATATCTTAACCTATAATAACGGGTTTGAAATAATAAGTGTTCAAAACTACTTATAATAATACATACCACTTGCTTATTATTCACATATATTAATTCCATCTCCACTGCTAACTTCAGACTAACTTCACTGAGAACAGAGATGTCTTAAATGGTTGTTTTTCTAGATTTGAGAGTATTGCTTATTCAATTCAAGAAACACCTTTAAAAATCAATGCAGCACTTACTGAAACCAAGATAATTTCTTCCCTTGTACCATGATGCTAATACCAGCCCTTAAAACAGAAATAATTGCAGAATTTTTTAGAATTATAGTTTTACTAAGTCCTTGGCTTCACATACCTTAAAAACATATGGATTAAGCCATTCCTAATTTTAAAACTCTTAATATGGAAACTTCCCAAATCCTTTACTATATAGCATTATATGTTCAAGTAAACTCAGCAAGTATCCTGAAAAAGTTCTAAGTTTCTCTAAATATAGTAAACTCAAGTTAACTGCACAATTATGAATCCTCTTAATTTTAGTAACAAAAACCAAAGCATTAATATGCTGAATATAAGTAAACGCATGAGTGAAGCAGAAGGCCCAGCCCACAGAAGAGGCAGAAAAGCTGCTATTCCAGCAAACATTAAGTTTACCAAAACCTCAGCTGATGCAAGAAATATAAATTGAATATCACCTAAAACAGGTGCTACAATGAAGATCCCAAATGATGGTCTGTTATCTCTTCAGTGATTCCTCTCAGTAGTTTGTGTAATGAGAAAGATACCTGGGAAAAAAATGGCGTGGCCTAATATCCAGGCAGCTGAAAAGTAATACTAGCTGGTTAGAAGAGGCAGAAGCAGATTATCTTACAGTGCCACACCAAAGGCTGAAATTCCCCAAGTCTTACCTCATAGCAGTAACTGGAAGGGCAAAACTTGTCAAAAGGCAGGGTGAAGAGGAGATGGACTCTGCAATTAAAAGTCTAGTTTTCTGACAAAAGTATTTTGAGGCCAAAATGTGAAAATCAATACTAAAATTCCTAATGACAGTTGAGAAATAATTAGCAAACAGGTCTGATCACGAAGTTAAGAACTACGGAATCTTCTCAAAAATGAGCCTAGTGGGCTTCCCTGGTGGCGCAGTGGTTGAGAGTCCGCCTGCCGATGCAGGGGACACGGGTTCGTGCCCCGGTCCGGGAAGATCCCACATGCTGCGGAGTGGCTAGGCCCGTGAGCCATAGCTGCTGAGCCTGCGCGTCCCGCAACGGGAGAGGCCACAACAGTGAGATGCCCGCGTACAGGAAAAAAACAAAAACAAAACAAAAAACCGAGCCTAATTTTTGCCATCTACTGAGAGAAGGGCCCAAATACTTTTTGATCTGAGATGGAAGGGCAGACATCAGGTCTAATTTCCTCTGGAGACTAACCCACCCGCTTTCCCTAGGTGGGCAGAAGAAATGGAAATACATGCTTGATAAAGGAAAAAACTAGGAAGCTGCATGACTGTCTTGCAGAAAAATAAGCACTACTGCCTGTTGCAGCAGTAAAATACAGAGACTTCACAAATGTTTTTATTCTGAAGTCCACAAAACCCCACAAATTTTGTACTATACAGCCTTAACGTATTATTTTACATCATAAACTTGCACTAACAGCTAGCATCTCTGCTATCCCCACATAAGGAAAAATCAAGTTAATTCAAACTACAGACAGCAGTCTACAAGAACATACTAGAAACAAAAGCTGCTAAAGAAAGCTAAATATTATGGCTATCAGACCCCCAAATAAAATATTCTCTTTGGCTTTATTTTCCCTTCAGCCACATGTAACCTGATTTCCCATGTTTGAAATCCTGTTGTACGTACTTTTTTAAAAGTAAAAGGGGTAACAAATAGTCTACTGTGACATAAACCAGAGTGCGAGGTAAATATTTTATTAAAATATTTAACTTGATTAATATTAATTTGCACCTTTCGAAAAATACGTAAAAACTTAAACCACAATTTGCTTTTGTTTTAAACATTTTTTAGTGCATTAGATACTAAGCAAAAGGTTTTCCTATAAATAAGACTTGACAAATAACTGAGTAACTCACAAAAAACATGTATTAATTCTTAAACAGTACTGACTTTTTTAAAATCTCTGAATAAACAATAGTTGAATGAGTTAAGGGAATGATTGCCAGCTTCCACTAAAGGAAGAATTCTGTGACTGAACAGAGGGGCAGTGGGAGTCGACACTTAACCAGCTCCTGCCTACAGAACAAAACTTTTTAAACTATTAAGCAGGGAAACTGAACAAGAAGTAAGTTTGACCTCCACTGCTTTTATTGCCCCAAAACTTACCACAAAGACCCTTATATACAGTCCTAGAAAGGGAAGCAATTTCATAAAAAGATAAATAAGATCTAAAAGCACGTTTAGTTTTCTTTTCAGTTCATTTACAAATTAAATATCTTTTCATGTTGTCACTGCCTATTCATGTATCTACCGTAACTTCAACACGTCTATTTAAATCGAATTTCTTAATCTCCCATTTAAGAACCTCAATAATCTCAGCCCAAATTTCCTGTTATTTCATAAATGTGGACCCTCTACTCCAGAGGGCCTTTAGACCCTCACCACAACTACTCCTTTAAGCTCCCGGTCCTTTCTACACCTATCCGAACAATCAGGGCCAGCTCAAGCCCCTCCTCTCTCCATAAATTCTTCCTCAATAACTTCAGTCTCTCTCTAAACTTCTGAGTATTCACTGTATAAAACTCAACTTTGTACTTAAAAACAAATATGCACAATGTTATATTCTTTTGACATAATTTGAATTTATCTGCAATATGAGTACATTTTGAAATAAGAGATCTCATTTTATAAGTCTCTTATTTCTCCTCAGCACTCTCCAAAAGGGTAAGCCTTATATGGAACCAGAAATGCACATGCATTCGTTACTGATGAAATATGTGTACAATGAAGGCACTTCCAACAATTTATTCAGTACAGCCAAAAAAGCATGCCCTAATTCATCTGTTTCTTAAATTAGACTCTCATATCAGGTTTTCTAAATGCAGAAAACTTGCATTTAGAATATTTACAGAATACTTCTCTATGCTAATTATACATAGTTATCAAGTCAGTTTAAGAATAAAAGTGATTATCAACTAAATGAAACATAATGAAACTCAAAGGACAAAAACTAAGTCATTTTTGTATTCTTCCCAGCACAGTCCTGTGGTGCACAGTAAGCACTCGATAAAAACTTGTAATGATATAAACAAACTTTCATCTACTAATGAACATAATCCCCAAATGCTAAACCTGGAGTAACCAAGTCACTCAAACAGTCCAGTGCCTTAACAATCCCTTAAGTACCTGATTTTAATGAGCCTAATTCTGAAAATTTTATATTCTAGGATCCTACACTCAGCTACCAAGCCCTGAAAAACTAAAATAAGCCAGTTGAGGGAATTCCCTGGCAGTCCAGTGGTTAGGACTGTGCACTTTCACTGCTGAGGGCCCGGGGTTCGATCCCTGGTTGGGGAACTAAGATCCTGCAAGCTGCCAAAAAATAAAATAAAATAAAATAAGCAAGTTCACAGTAAACTGTGTCAATACTTTACTATTATTTCACAATATAGTTTCTCAATGTGTCACCAAAATGAACTCTACCACTGCCACCTATCATGTACAATACATTATGTTGGAGCCTTGTGCCAGCCTCTGTGAGGAGAGAAGAATGGGACCTCTACCCCCAAGAAGCCAAAGATATCATAAGAAAGATGTAAACAACTAATAAGACAGACTGTGAAAGCCATAACTGAAACAAATAAAATGTTGCAGAAGGGAGAAGGGGAGAAGAGAGTGAAGACTGAAAATCTTACAGGAGCTACTCAAAGAAAGTTAAGGGTGTTTGGGATTGACATACATACACTAATATGTATAAAATGGATAACTAATAAGAACCTGATGTATAAATAAATAAGTAAAATTAAATTAAAAAAAAAGCAAGTTAAGGGTGTACATGTAGCTACAAAAGGTACAAGATGGGGGAGGGGTGACAACCCAGGTAGACAGACAATCAAAGTCAAGGCAAGAATGAAGTTCCTGGGTGTGTTCAGAGAGGAACAAACAGCCCAATCTGACTGCATGCAGCCAAGAGTGCAAAACAGGATTACAAAATACTGGGGCCATAGAAGTTACAGAATTTTCACACATTTGCTGTTTACAAGGCAACTACAAGCACTTGGGTTTTACAAATTTTTTTTAAAAAGGGGGCTGGGGGAGGCCCTCCATATGATCTCCATGAACCTGCTCTCTAAGGACACAAAGCAGCTTAAATTACAACTCAACAGTGAATTACAAATAGGCTATCTGTACAAACTCACTTTGGGTTTCCAGGGCATCACACGTTTACCAGTACGAGGACTTCAAAATGAGTTAATGTGACCTTAAGATGGCACAAGGTACATCTATTTATTCAGAACGCTGCCCATGGGTGGAATGAGTAGGAGTTGTGAAGTCAGGGTGGAACTCACTGGTTTTGACAGCCAACAAGTTGATTAAGATACACATTGAAATGCTGTAACTTGAAGTCTCGAAGGCTTGTTGATAGACACTTCAGCTTATAAATAGCATTCAAGAATCCATGTAGGGGTAATAACATATTTATAGAAATAAATACACCCTTTCTAAAAAGAAACAGAGTAAGCTAAAATGATGTATAAAACTCAATTTTGGGACTTCCCTGGTGGCGCAGTGGTTGGGAGTCCTCCTGCCAGTGTGGGGGATGCGGGTTTGGGCCCTGGTTGGGGAGGAGCCCACGTGTCACGGAACAGCTGGGCCCGTGCGCCACAGCTGCTGGGCCTACGCTCCTAGAGCCCGTGCTCCACAAGAGCAGCCACTGCAATGAGGAGTGGCCCCCGCTCTTCGCGGCTGTAGGGGGCCCGCGTGCAGCGGCAGGGACCCAATGCAGCCAAAAGTAAATAAATAAATTTATTAAAACCAAAAACAAAAAATACCCCTCAATTTTATACTTAACACGCACACTGTCTCAAAACATACTTAGGGCCTCATGAAGCATTTAAGAGATCAACTAGTACATGCAAATAATGGACAACTGAAGAATATGAAATGGCTTGCCCTAATTTTTTTTAATATATATGATTCAAAGTAACTTGCAGTCTCTAAAATATATACCAACAGATTAAGAAGAAAACTCCCAAAATCTTGTTAGCATTAATAGTGATCCAAAATGTTTATCAAAACAAATCAAATAGGACATTACATTAAACCATTACAAAATATTTTCACTTTCAGAATCATCTTATTCACACAAGACTTATTCCTTTAATAAACATTTAAAGAATCTTTATTAAGGGCCAGGCACTGTGCTAGATTCTAGGAATAAAAGAGGAATGACTAACTTCAAGGAATTCATAATCAACTAAGGAATACTATTCTATGCTCAAAATAGTTTCAAGTAGAATACCTACATACATAATATTGATAAAAGTATGTTCTAGGTAGAACAGTGTTAACAAATGAGGAAATGGTCAATGCAGCAATGAACCAGTGGAGGAAGGGCTCTGTGTTCCAATCCATCTCTGTAGCCTAATCTCCTGAAGAGTGTTGAGCATTTACATGACAATTAACTCTAGGGTCAGTGGCCATAACCACATATTTCAGGTTAGGCATCTGAAGCTCACAAAGGTTAAATTACTTGCCCAAGGTCACAAACATAGAAAAGGCATTTCCAGAACTGGAACCCAAGTCTTTTACCTTCACATCAGATATTCACTTGAACAGCGCTGTTCATTAATGAAAAAACAGAGTAACAGGCAGCTTTTTTACTCTAGGCCCCTAGAATGACTTTTTATATCAAGCATAACTGCAAAACTGACTATTAACAGCTCCTGCACACTCAAGACAAAACCGGTAAGTCTGAAAAATCGCCAAGATTTTTCTTCTGGCTAATCCAGTTTAATGAAACTACTGAAGAATAAAAACCAAAATCTCTAAGTCCTCAGAGAAAAACTATCGAGCACACTTATCAGTCTACGAAACAACTTCTTTTGCCTATACCCTGAAACTATCAATAAACTGGGATAAAGAACTGCATTTTTAAAAATCCAGGACATCAGCCAAGTTAAGTTTTACTTAAATAAAAGTCAAAAGACTGGTTCGGCATCAGTATGCTTATCTATTTACCATAAATAACAGCAAGCACACACTGTGTACAGAGTAACCTAGCAGACCAGGTCGAGACTGTAAAGAACAATTTGCTAGAGGTTTATGTCTTTAAGAAATCTGTAGCATAGCTGTCTGAACTATACCCAGGCACTAAAAGAAAATACACAATGTAAAGCTAACACTACATGTTAAGAACTACAAGCACCAAAATTATATAACAACCTACAAATTATATGTCTTATATAATATCCACCAAATTCTTACTCTTCCACCCTACCCAGGCACTCTGATGGCACAGTAGTGAGGAAGATGTCAGAGACTGTGAGCCCTACACCAAACAGCATCCTGAGAAATCTGTTGGGGCCAAGAACCTTTCCAAGCAGGAAGACTGGCTGCATAGCCAGCAAGGCCAGGGTAACATTACTGGTTTGGAGTGGGGAGGAAAATGGGTGTTATTTTCAATCAGGTTTATGAGTATACCTTCAGGCATAACACAATGACATTTAGATAATCCTTGCCCTCAGGAAGCATATAATTCAGTCAGGGGAACAAAAGCAATGCATGTCCACAAACCTAGCACTATAATCACAAAATGAAGCACATATAGATAACAAGAAATAAAAGGAAAAGATCATGGGGTAGAAACTTTTGAGGAAGTGCTTGTGAGTTGCAGTGAACCTAAAATGATTCAAATGTGGGAAAAGTGCATGTCAGGCTGGCAGTAGCAAGAACCTGAATGAAGATGAAAAGCAACAAGCAGGTTGCTTTTTCAATCTGAGTCCATCAAATTACCTCAGGAAAAAGGCAAAAATAAAGTGGCAATTGGTATCACATTTGCTCACAAAGAACCCCACCCATCCACTTAAAAGAATTAAAAACAAAAAACTCCCCAGATTCCGTAAAGAAAACAGATCAAGATTCAGAAATGTTTTTCCTTAATTGTAGTCTCTGATATTAGAAAGTCAATTTCATAAGAGCCACAAACCAGAATAGGTATAAATTTTGTCCATAATAAAAACACAAAGAAATCTGTCTGAAGTTTCTCTCAACAGAATTAACAAAGTTTGGGGAACAAGCATACTGATGCAAAAAAAAAAATTACTGTAACATAAAAATTGGGCCCAAGTTCCACTACCAATCTAGCAGAAACTTCAAATTATGAAGTGCTATAAACTTCGTATCTCCAACCTACCTTACGTAGACACCGCCCACCACCACCACTGAGGAAAGTTATCTTTTTGTAATTACCTCAAAATAGATAATGTAATTTTCTAAAGCTAATGACAATTGTCTTTAACTTACTTAGCAGTCTGTAGTTTTTCACAGCCCTTATGTCCACTGGATCTCACAACCAGCTGGTAGGCAAGATAGGGACTACCCACCCCCATTTTACAGATTAAAATAAATGGAGGCCAGATAGGGTCAGAGAATAGCTCAAGGTCACACAGCTACTAACTGGCAGTGTTATGAATTCCCAGGCCAGCATGTGTCTTCTTTGCTAGGATGATGTCCTTAAAATAGGATCATACAACCTTAACCAGATAACAAATGCAGTAAGCTTGAAAGTCAGAATGGAAAAGTAAACATTCCTTCAAATTTACTTTGCTAGGTGAAAGCACTGATTTTACCCTGGCCTAGCATCCCATTCATCTTAAAAATATTTGTTTAGCACCTTCAGGAACTCTAGCTGCCAAAAGTGTTCTAAAACTTTTAGAAAGTAAATGAAAAATAAAACAAAAAGCCTGTTCATGGACACAAATTAAATAGGAAACGTCAGCTGAACAGACTTAAAAACCACTCAAACTCCTGAAAAAACTGGGAAGCGAATGGAAACAATGATAATCTTCATTACAGTTCTTCGATTCTTATGGATATTGGCACATTCACAGAAAGGCAGATGTGGACAAAGTCCACAACCCCCAGCCATGTTAATGTGCTCTATTAAGCTTAAAATAAATGAAATAAAAGCCCCCCAATTTCACAAAGATGACATAAAAGCTGGGGCTGAATGTGGAGCAGGGAGTTTCTAAAACAATTGGAAATTGTGTCTCCTCTAAAATTCACACTTAATACTGATCTCTTCGCATGCTCTAAATATGAAAATAAGCCTCAATAAAACCCTCTGCCATTTATCGTCTCTAAACCTCTGATAATATCACTCCTCAGCTCTAACTGCTCCCCGCCTCGGGTAAATGCGACACACACAGGCCTCATACATAGGCCTCTTGCCTTTTTCTCTAACAACTAGGACCTTTGTTCCGAACGTCGGTTTTTTACCCCACTCAATAGCTCTTTCAACTTTCTACCCCGTATTTTTTTGTTTTGTTTTGCTTTTGGAGAGGAGATTCTGAGCCTCAACTTTCCGGGTCTTTAACAAATGAACTGCCAAAAATAGCTAAAGAGACTGGAGAGGAACAGAAAGTTCAACACACCACGGAAGGGCCTACAAACCAGAGGAAAGCCCGGGGATCGGGTGAGCTGGCAGTCCAGGCAAGATCGGGGAAGGCCGACGAGGAAGGGAGGCAGCAGAGTAGCAGTGAGACGTCCACTCAGAACAGATCCACGGCGCTATTAAACGTCCTCCCGCCCCACACAGCCCCACGTTCCCACACTGACACTCTCTCTCCCCCAGTGACCTAACGAAGCAACTGAACCATAACCACCGCCAGGCACGGAGCTTAAGCTACACCTCCTCCGAAGTAAAACGGCATTATCAAAAACAAACCAATCTGTCTTAAGGGTTTAGGAGCAGCCCCTTCCGTTCCTTCCTCGCCACACGGGGTAACCAGTTCCCTCCGTCCCCCAGCAGTTGTTCAAATGTCTAAGATACCCCCAGCCCCCCCGCGCCCCACGATGTGCATGTGTTTTTAAATCTTTGGTTTTTTTCCTCCAGCAAATGAAAGATTTCTCTTATTCTGAGAAAAGGAGCAACACGAAGAAAGAACAGGATTGGGAATTTTACCACCTTCGTTATCTGAACTCCCCTCTAACTTGTTTCAGAACTAGAAACCCACTCACTATGCAGGAGGATGGAGGAGAGAGTGAGGATGAACCAAATGGACAAACGTTATAATAGGTTTTATGTAATCCACATATAAATAAATTAGTCGCCTGACTCGCTTTGAATGCTAATACGACTGGAGCGACAACTGGTCCACCTCCCTCCCACAGGTCCTGACCCCCTCCCCCCAATTTCCACGCTGATCTATTTGGAAGGATGCTCTGCTCCTCTCGGCCAAGTTTCTCGGCCTCTTTCACGCCCCCCTGCATCCTCTCTCAGCGTCATCCTCCCTCAGCCTCAACTTCCCACGGCTGAAGCAACTGCTCAGCGCAGACCCCGTCTCCGGCCTCGCCCGTCCTCAACCGTCCCCCTCGGCAGGAAACCCCTTACTGCGGTCTAAAGTCACTCCGGCCTCTCCCTCCTCTGACCCTCGCTTCCCACAACTGTTGTCACACGAGCGGCTCCCTAGTTTCCATTTCCGGGCCGTCCCTGGCCCAGGAGCCTCCCCTCTCCCGGTTTCCGGGCCCCCCATCCCATTTCCGGGGAACCCTTGCCGTATTCACACCCCCCACCTGCACTTCCGGCCCCCCACTTTCTCTCTTCCTAGACGCCCTCCCAGCTCCAAAGCCCACTTCCGGCCCCCCCGACCCCCGCTGGGCTCCCCCAGACCCGCACGCCTTACCCCGGTTCCGTGTAGGGCCCTCCTCATGGCGGGGGGCCGGAGGGGGCACCCAGCGACCCCCCCGCTCCCGCCCGGTCCCGGTCACTCCAGACGCGGTCTCCCTCGAGCGCCTAGCCCGTAAACCCCCAGCCCAGTCCTTCCACGGCCCAGCCGCCGCTGCCGCCGCCGCCGGGAACAGGCCGAGCAGGGGCCGAATCGCAGCGATGACACAACCGAGCTTCCTGGGACTTTCTGTTCCAGCTCCCCCCCCACTACCCCCCCAACCCCTCAGCACAACCCCCTCCCCCAGGCCTGGCCCCGCCGCTCGGAACTGCGCCCCAATTACCTAGTTGGGCCCCAAAGTCTCCGGTCCGGACTCGGTGGCGCGGCAGTAACTTCCACTCGCTCCCCCCACCCCCCCCAGCGGCGGCGGCGGCGGCGGCTCCTCGGGTCCCTTCAATTATCAGCTGAGCCGCAGCACCGCGCCCGGCGTGCGCCTCCGTCCGCACCGCCTCCCTCCCCGCCCGTTCCAACACCCTCCGGGAACTACTTTTCCCTTCGAATCAGCCGGACAGGCTCGGCCGCGGGACAGGCCCCGCTGCCTACTCGCAGCCCATCACATCGCCCCTCCCTCCCCCAACGCCCGGCTCGACTTCCCCAGCGGCCTGCGATCTCCTCCCGATCCCTTCGAGGGACCAGGAAGGGGAATGTGGTGCTTCGCTTGGTATCCCTCCGCCGGGGTCACCCCCTCCCCTCGGTGGTAGCAGGAACTAATTCCCCTTCGGGTCACCCGCGACCTCAAGGTGGAAATTTCACGGCTTAGAGTTCCCTCTAACCCCTGGAAGAGGGGACAATCACCCCAAGTTAGAAACACCCCGTCAAGTCAAAAGTAGGGTTCGATTTAAACCAGGGCTCTTGCCCCCATGACCCCAATCAGGCCCCGCCCCTTCCTGGTTGTCTTAGCGACGGTGGTGGCGTCCCAAGATGGCGTCGTGGCTGCCGGAGACTCTGTTCGAAATTGTAGGACAAGGCCCGGCGCCGAGCAAAGACTATTACCAGTTATTGGTCACCCGGTCCCAGGCAAGTGCGAACCGCGGTTACCCTCTTTAGTAACTCTCTTCCCGCCCCGGTGGAGCCCGGAACGCGAGCCGCGCTAGGCCGAGAGCGGCTGTGGCCAGCCGGAAGCGCCGGGTCCCTGCTTCGAGCCGGGAGATTTCCCTCGTCACCTCGGCCTCCTCTGCGGGCCCGGCGGCCCGCGTGTCCCTTCCCAACCCCAGCCCGGCTCGTACCCGGAGAGCCTTCTTGGCCTCCTCACAACGCCGCCCGCTCCCTTCTGTCACCCCGGGTTCCTACCCGCAGAGTTCCCTCCGCGCGGAAAGAAAAACAGGCGTCCCTGGCTTGCGTGCAGCCTCACCTCAGCGTGGGAAGGAGGGAAAGAAAGACTCAGCCAAGTGTCCCAAGGAGGAGCCGGCAGGGGAGGAGAGAAAAGGAAGATCTCTTTTCCAGGGGAGGGTTTAATTATGGGGGATTTTTCACGTCTTATTGTGGTCTTTACGTGTACCAAGGCCACATCAAAACTTCCTTATTTCTAGTAGGGATTGATCGTTGAGAGCTTTCTCCTTACCTTTTCGGAGCCCCTTCTATCCCACTGAAAGTGTGCGGGGGGTGGTACAAAAATGTTTCAGCTGCTCTGCGCGTCAGCCCCACCCATTATGACATCTGCTTCACAACAATAAGACCGAGGATTATGTTATCGCTCAAGTAACTATCGGCCTATTTTTATGACTACTTTAGCTGTTTAAGGTGGGCTTTGTGGATGATTTATTGTGCCCATGAAATGATCGAGTTAAATGGGTCCTCCACTCGGAACTCGTTTCTAATTCCTCGCTGAGCTTACACCTGTCACCGAGATATTCGTGCACCTTGCACTTTCAAAAATGGTATTCCTAAAAAATGAAATTTAGAACTTGGTATATATTTGTTTTGGTGTACGTATTGAATATTTCATCAGTTTGTTCCATGAGCCCTTCAATAAAATAGACAATGATTTTTAGAGCTTCAAAAGCATCTTTTAAAATAGAAATAATGTATATTTATTTCTAGATCTAAGATTTATAAATATTACAAGCGTAATATCAATTGATAACCTATCAAACTTAAATTTTTAATTGAACACTTAAAAAAATTTTTACATATTTAATTGGAATTTCTTCAATTTCTTAAAGACAGAAATGTACTCTTCCTGTACATTTATTTTAGGGTTGACTGTTTTCCATTTGCTATATAAGATGTATGATCCTAACAATTCTTCACATCTAACATGAGTGATTGAAAGCAATATTTTATGTATTCTGACTTCATTTTCTATTTTATCTACCTCAAGTAAGTTAGAATGTTCTAATTTTTACTTAACAGCCTTTTCCATAGCTTGTCTTTAAAAATTGTTTGAGTGTTTCTTATTCTTAAGAGTCTGGTATTATAAGTGTATTATACTGTAATGTTGTAAGCCTCAGCAAGCTAAATTACTTGTTTACCTTTCTGTTTTAGAAAATTAACCATAGCAGTCCTCCTGTTATTAGTTTTCCCCAAGAATGGTCCTGTTGTTGATGTTCTTCAGACTTTGCTCCCTAGTCTAACTTGGGCGCATGCCTTCCTTCAGCTACTGTTTCATGACATTTTTCTTGCCCCTCCCCCAGAAGTATTCTTAATTTTTTTTCTTTCTTCTGTTTTTTTTTTTTTTAACACGTCAGAAACTCTCATCTATTTCAGGCCCTGTTTTTTTTCTGTCCCATTGCTTATATGTAAAATCCTTTGCAAGTTCTGATCTTTTTTCTTCTTTTAAGCAGACTGAGTATATTCACTACAGTTCTACCAGTGAGAGTTAATCTCAAATCTGATTAATTCACTCTCTTTTTAAAGTAAAATTTGTTGTAAAAAAAAAAATAGTAAATCTAAAAAATAGTCTTTTCAGTCAACCATCTTGAGAATATGCTAGTTTCTAACCACAAGATAAGTTTTCTAAGTCTCAGCACAGGAAACCAAACATCCAGTGAGAGACAATCTGACATAAATAAGTACTAAAAGACTAGAATTACAATGTGTTTTATAAGATGGACTTTTTTCTGGAGTGTCTTTCTAAAATTGATTCTTGTACATATTTTCTTTCTTTCTGCCTTTATTCCCCAAAATGTTGTATATTATCCAAAATAAGCTCCAGATTAAATGGATGCTTCTTTCACTGTGATTCCCTTTTTTATTCTTTTTCATTGCTTTTATTTTTATTCGCTTTAAATCCAAATAACTGCACATTTGACAATGATTTAAAGGCAGATATATCTCTCATTAGCATCATACCACTATTGCCATAGTTCAAAATATATAAACATTGTACATTAGTATTTCCTTTGCCTTCTTGCTTATACAGTGACATTAAAATCATACTTTTATGCTTGTAGAGACATTTCCAGTTAATAACTTGATGCCATGATTTTTTTTTCTTTCAAAAAAGGGACTTAGAGAATATAGCTTGAGGTTAATATAGCTTAATTCTCAAATCTGATCTTTATAATGATGATCCAGAGGCTTAGAAAAATCAGTGCCCTGCTTTCTAAATCAGAGATTTACCCAATTATTCTTTACTCTAGTTCTATATATATAATATATATTATATTGGTTTCTAATTCTTTGAAAACTAGTAGATTCATAGTGAGTTAGGGCTAGAAAGAATCTTGAATATTACTTAGGCCAGGGATATTTCACACTTAGCTTCTAAGAAAGTCTTAAGTTGTGTTTCTGAATGAAGATCCTTTCCTTGATTTTATTTTATTTTTTTTAATATAAATTTATTTATTTTTGGCTGCATTGGGTCTTTGTTGCTGCACACGGGCTTTCTCTGGTTGTGGAGAGCGGGGTCTACTCTTCGTTGTGGTGCATGGGCCTCTCATTGCAGTGGCTTCTCTTGTTGCGGAGCATGGGCTCCAGGACACACGGGCTTCAGTAGTTGCGGCACACGGGCTCAGTAGTTGTGGCTTGTGGGCTCTAGAAGGCAGGCTCAGTAGTTGTGGTGCACAGGCTTAGTTGCTCCGCGGCATGCGGGATCCTCCCAGACCAGGGCTTGAACCCGTGTCTCCTGCATTGGCAGGCAGATTCTTAACCACTGCACCACCAGGAAAGCCCCCTCTTTCCTTAATTTTAATCAGCAACTTGTCATTTACTGTGGGGATGCAAAATATAAGAAGATTCCTGCCTTTGAAGAATTTATCATTCCTTCAACAAATATTGAGCATCTTTTATATGCCAGGTACTGTTCTAGATTCAGGAAATCATCAGTGAACCAAACAAAGTCCCTCCTCTCATGAAGCATATAGTCTAGGGAGAAGAATATAGTTAGTGACTTGATTTATATAAACAGTCTAATGGTTTAACTTTTGTTTTAAGTCCAAAGGAGGTTCTTGAGCAATTGCCAAGTTAATGAATAGCGCAAACATCTATGAGTCCAGAGGAAGCAAAAATCACTTTAGACCATGAGGTCCAGGAGGGTACTTACAAGTATTTTACTCTTGGAATTCTGTCTTATTTGTCCTCTTGAAATAAAAGTGTTGCTTAAGGTGGTCAGAACTGGTGACTTAGGTTTAATGTGACAAATATTGGGAAACTGCTAGAAACAGTAACTATATGCTAAGTAGATGAGAGTTGGCAGATATGGCCTTTTGCTCCTAATAACACAGGTGGTTGCCCCAAGAGCACCAATATGTTATAGTCACTCCAGCAGATGAAAGAAGGATGAAGAATTACAAAATAGATTAGTCTTATTTTATCTATCTCATTAAATCTTACTCAAAACTCCAAAAGGATACCTGAAGCTAATGTCATCTGAAAAAAAAAATCCGAAAGCTCACTCTCCAAAAGTGGCAAATATTTTTCACATGCTTTAGAGCTGTAGCACTGACAAACTGAGAACACCTGAGGTCCCATGCCAGCCTGTGACAGGAAGCTGTCATTTCAGTGACTTCACAACAAAGAATTGTGCTGGTGCCACTTCAATCCACAGAAAGATTTAAAGATTTAAATTAAAAGATTGAAAGATTTAAGTTTAAAGATTTAAATCTTTCAATTTGAAAGATTTAAAATTTAGTACAGTCTAATAGAAATGTCAATCCATGCACCCTTTGGCCCAGCAAATCCATATCTAGGATTTTATATCCAAAAATGCTTTCACATGTGAGCAAGAATGTACACCAAAGTAAAATAATTGTAAATCTTTCCACAAAATATGACTCAGTCTTTTGAAAAAGATGTGATGGATCTTTTATTTGTTCAATAGACCAAATAAAATCTTAAGCAAGGAAAGCAAGTTGCTGAGTTCAGTAAACATAGTATGATCCCATTTAAAAAAGAACATTAAGAACAGTTTTTTATTTTGTTTTAAATAAATGTTGGATAAGCTAGAGTGATTCACTCTTATGGATGGAGTTATAGATTGCTTTCACTTTCTGCATCACGTATTTCTGAAAGATCTGAATTTTTCTACAGTAATATTTTTATAATCAGAGAAAAGCAATAAAGGTTTAAAATGAAAACATAAATGGATAACTTACTTTGAGAAGTTGCCCTGCTCTGTGTGTCATCTTCCTCCTGTTTCACCGGCACCACCTTTGAGCCACTTCCCACACTAAATGATGGGCAGCATCAATAACGGTGTCATCAAAGATCCTGCTGTGTTTTTCTTTGCGGGGGTGAGCCTAATTCCACAAATTTAGAGGAGGTGCAAGTTGGGTTAATGGTTGCTTGTAAAATTTTAAGGAGATTTTAGTGTCTAGAAACTCCCTGGCCTTACGTTTATTTTTGCTTTCGTTTTTGTTTTCAATGTAAGTAGTAATTACTTTTGAGAAACTAGAGAACTGCCCTCCCTTGCCTTGTTGGGTGTGTGATTGTACTAATGAGCTAAAAAAGAGAGATGTGGAGGGCATTCCCTGATGGTCCATGGTTAGGACTGGCTTTCACTGCTGTGGTCTGGGTTCCATCCCTGGTCGGGGAACTAAGATCATGCAAGCCGTGAAGCCAAAAAAAAAGGAGAAAGAGAGAGAGTTGTGGAGAATGAAGTCAGGCAAAGATGGTCTACTGAATAGATTTATTTGCCCTCCAGTAAAGCTTAAAGAACAAAAATTCTCAGATAAATTGAAATCATGTCAAATAGACGCCAGATTGCACATTTTGGGAGCTGGATGGGGTGCAGTCAATTTGATATTACAGTGGTATTTTCCCAGGGGGCCCAGGAACCCCTAAATCATGCTCTGCCCTAGCCCTGCACCCCCCACGTAAGGTCCCCAAGAGTCATATGAGTGGAGAAGATAAAGCAAGGAGAGTAAACAGGTTTGCCTCTGCTTACTCTTTCCTTGTCCTTAATGGAACTTTCCCACTGACGGCACTTCACAGCCACGATGCCCGTTCTGCCCGGTGGCCACCAGCCACAACCAAAACGTTTCTACACAGAAGGAACTACTGCTGCTCTTTTTAAAGTACAAAGGTCAGTGGGATGCTTGCATTTGCTTACTTTCCTCTTCCCCATTGCTTAAGGCCAGACTTACCCTTCTGTTCTTCAGCTGTCTCTCAGAGGCTCTCATGTTCCTCTGCCCCTAAAGGTAAGCTTTTCCCTTCTTCGCTGCACTTCAGAACTTTCAGCCCAGCCCTGCAGGGCCTCCTCTGGGAGTATTTGGCTTTTTCTTCCGGCTCCTGCTGACAGCAGCACCTGCAGTGAACGTACCTTTCCCTGCACGGCACGGTCAGCCAGGTGCTCGTGCCTTCTCCCACACTATTCCTCTCCTGTTCCTCGTATCTGAGACTCCAGAAAAATGATTCGCAGCTTGTGACACTCCAGGATGTACCCCATTAAAGTCGTGAAATCATGTTTACTCAGAAATTTAAGTTCCTTTTAAGTTTTTAAGGTGACCTGTGGCATTTTTCAGGGGAGAGGGAGAAAATAATACCAACAAGGTGATTCAAGTTTTAAAAATAACAATATTAAGTCCTTTATCGTAACCCAGTGATCAAATGGCTCCTAAATCCTCATTTCAAAGTTACATAAGAGGACTTCCCTGGTGGTGCAGTGGTTGAGTCTGCCTGCTGATGCAGGGGACACGGGTTTGAGCCCTGGTCTGGGAAGATCCCACATGCCACAGAGCAACTAAGCCCGTGCGCCACAACTACTGAGCCTCCACTTCAGAGCCCGTGAGCCACAACTACTGAGCCCACGTGCCACAACTGCTGAAGCCTGCGTGCCTAGAGCCCGTGCTCTGCAACAAGAGAAGCCACCGCAATGAGAAGCCCACGCACTGCAACGAAGAGTAGACCTCGCTCGCCACAACTAGAGAAAGCCCGCGCGCGGCAATGAAGACCCAACGCGGCCAAAAATAAATAAATAAAGAGATTTATATTAAAAAAAAAATTACAGGAGGACTTGATAGAGCTCCAGGATCATCTCCCAGGTAAATCGTTTATTCAGCATCTCTGAGTGCCTACTCAATCTGGGCAGTTAATTTGGTCTCACCCTCCATTGACACAGATTTGCCTCCTAATTATATGGGGCAGTAGAGCACTTAATTGGGAGTCACTGAGTCATGGATCCTTTTATTCCTCCTACTAGTCTGTAAGCTCTTGACCTGAGGCAAAACACTTAATTTGTCTGGGCCCCGGTTGCCTCATCAGCATAATAAGGTTACTAGTCTAAGAGATCACTAAGGTTTATTCCATCTCTGAAATGCTATTTCACATGAAAGTAGTGTTTGACCCTAGAAAAAGCACTGAAATTTTTTTTTTGAAAAACTGAGGGTACATCGCAGATCCTGTACTAGTAGCTATATGACCTGGTGTAAGTTTCACCTGCCTGCGGTTCCATTTCTTCATCTGTTAAATGGACAGTTCAGCCCTTGGCTACTTCACAGATAATGGTGAGAACCAAAAAAAATAAAAAGCACTCCAGGCCACTGTTTCTCAAAGAGAGGTCATGATCAAATAAGATTGGAAAGTCCTGGGTGCGACACAATTCTATTTGCTTTTCTTCTCCGAAATTTCTCAGAGGCTTTAAAATCCTGCTGTGCAACAGGAATCTCTGAGAGGAAACAGCAGCCCGAGCTTTTCATACGGGCATGTGACTACCAAACTCCTTTTCCTCTGAGCATCTCAGGATCTGAGGTTCTGTGGATGCCCTTTGGAAAACACCCAGCAGTGTGCCTGGCACAAAGCAGCAAATACTGAAGAAATCTTTAAGTATTTATATATTGCCTTGTCTTCTTCCAATACCAAATCAGTCAAACTTCACTTTTCCGTGAAAATCATTGTTCTAACTCGTTAGTCATCTCACGACTTGTGTTATTTCATTTATTATTACCATCAGCTTATGTTTCCACAGAAATACCTATTGATGTCTTGATTGGGATTGTAATGATCCATTTGTGGTGACTCGACATCTTTACAATGCCAAGTTTTCAATCCACAAATATAGTATATCCTTCCTTTTAGAATTTCTTAGATATGCTTTAATTTTGCTTAAAGATTTCTTATAGGGCTTCCCTGGTGGTGCAGTGGTTGGGAGTCTGCCTGCCGGTGCAGGGGACACGGGTTCGTGCCCCAGTCCGGGAGGATCCCACGAGCCGTGGAGCGGCTGGGCCCGTGAGCCATGGCCCCTGAGCCTGCGCATCCGGAGCCTGTGCTCCGCGGCGGGGGAGGCCACAGCAGTGAGAGGCCCACGTACAGCAAAAAAAGAAAAAAAAAAGATTTCTTATAGTGTAGAAATCTTACATATATATTGTTAGAATTCTAGGTGTTTGACTTTTTTGTTCTATTGTAACTTAAACTCCTTTTACAATTGTATTTTCCTATTGTAGCTACTAAGAAAAACACAATTGATTTTTGCTTCCAGTAAATTGACTTTCATCTAGTGATCTTGCTAAGTCATTTACTGATTCTTCTTTTTTGAATTTTATTTATTTTTATACAGCAGGTTCTTATTAGTTATCTATTTTATACATTATTAGTGTATATATGTCAATCCCAATCTCCCAGTTCATCCCACCACCACCACCCCTGCCACTTTCCCCCCTTGGTGTCCATACGTTTGTTCTCTACATCTGTGTCTCTATTTCTGCCCTGCAAACCAGTTCATCTGTACCATTTTTCTAGGTTCCACATATATGCGTTAATATGCCATATTTGTTTTTCTCTTTCTGACTGACTTCACTCTGTATGACAGTCTCTACATCCATCCACGTCTCTACAAATGACCCAATTTTGTTCCTTTTTATGGCTGAGTAATATTCCATTGTATATATGTGCCACATCTTCTCTATCCATTCATCTGTTGATGGGCATTTAGGTTGCTTCCATGTCCTGGCTATTGTAAATAGTGCTGCAGTGAACATTGGGTTGCATGTTTCTTTTTGAATTATGGTTTTCTCTGGGTATATGCCCAGTAGTGGGATTGCTGGGTCATACGGTAGTTCTATATTTCATTTTTTAAGGAACCTCCATACTGTTCTCAATAGTGGCTGTATCAATTTACATTCCCACCAACAGTGCAAGAGGGTTCCCTTTTCTCCACACCCTCTCCAGCATTTGTTGTTCGTAGATTTTCTGATGATGCCCATTCTGACTGGTGTGAGGTGATACCTCATTGTAGTTTTGATTTGCATTTCTCTAATAATTAGTGATGTTGAGCAGCTTTTCATGTGCTTCTTGGCCATCTGTATGTCTTCTTTGGAGAAATGTCTATTTAGGTCTTCTGCCCATTTTGGACTGGGTTGTTTGTTTTTTTAATATTGAACTGTATGAGCTGTTTATATATTTTGGAGATTAATCCTTTGTCTGTTGATTTGTTTGCAAATATTTTCTCACATTCTGAGGGTTGTCTTTTCGTCTTGTTTGTAGTTTCCTTTGCTTTGCAAAAGCTTTTAAGTTTCATTAGGTTCCATTTGTTTATTTTTGTTTTTATTTCCATTACTTTAGGAGGTGGATCAAAAAAGATCTTGCTGTGCTTTATGTCAAAGAGTGTTCCTCCTATGTTTTCCTCTAAGACTTTTATAGTGTCTGTTCTTACATTTAGGTCTCTAATCCATTTTGAGTTTATTTTTGTGTATGGTGTTAGGCCGTGTTCTAATTTCATTCTTTTACATGTAGCTGTCCAGTTTTCCCAGCACCACTTATTGAAAACACTGTCTTTTCTCCATTGTATATCCTTGCCTCCTTTGTCATAGATTAGTTGATCATAGGTGCATGGGTTTATCTCTGGGCTTTCTATCCTGTTCCATTGATCTATATTTCTCTTTTTGTGCCAGTACCATATTGTCTTGATTACTGTAGCTTTGTAGTGTAGTCTGAAGTCAGGGAGTCTGATTCCTCCAGCTCCATTTTTTTTCCCTCAAGACTTGGCTATTCAGGGTCTTTTGTGTCTCCATACAAATTTTAAGATTTTTTGTTCTAGTTCTATAAAAATTGCCATTGGTAATTTGATAGGGATTGCATTGAATCTATAGATTGCTTTGGGTAGTACAGTCATTTTCACAATATTGATTCTTCCAATCCAAGAACATGGTTTATCTCTCCATCTGTTGGTATCATCTTTAGTTTCTTTCATCAGTGTCTTATAGTTTTCTGCATACAGGTCTTTTGTCTCCCTAGTAAGTTTATTCCTAGGTATTTTATTCTTTTTGTTGCAATAGTAAATGGGAGTTTCCTTAATTTCCTTAATTTCTCTTTCAGATTTTTCATCATTAGTGTATAGGAATGCCAGAGATTTCTGTGCATTAGTTTTGTATCCTGCATCTTTACCCAATTCATTGATTAGCTCTAGTAGTTTTCTGGTGGCATCTTAAGGATTCTCCATATATAGTATCATGTCATCTGCAAACAGTGACAGTTTTACATCTTCTTTTCCAATTTGTATTTCCTTTTCTTCTCTGATTGCCATAGCTAGAGCTTCCAAAATTATGTTGAATAATAGTGGCGAGAGTGGACATCCTTGTCTTCTTCCCGATCTTAAAGGAAATGCTTTCATTTTTTCACCATTGAGAATGATGTTTGCTGTGGGTTTGTCGTATATGGCCTTTATTATGTTGACGTAGTTTCCCTCTATGCCCACTTTCTGGAGAGTTTTTATCATAAATGGATATTGAATTTTTTCAAAAGCTTTTTCTGCATCTATTGAGATGATCACATGGTTTTTATTCTTCAGTTTGTTCATATGGTGTATCACGTTGATTGATTTGTGTATATTGAAGAATCCTTGCATCCCTGGGATAAATCCCACTTGATCATGGTGTATGATCCTTTTAATGTGTTGTTGGATTCTGTTTGTTAGTATTTTATTGAGGATTTTTGCATCTATATTCATGAGTGATATTGGTCTGTAGTTTTCTTTTTTTTGTAGTATCTTTGTCTGGTTTAGGTATCAGGGTGATGGTGGCCTTGTAGAATGAGTTTGGGAGTGTTCCTTCCTCTGCAATTTTTGGAAGAGTTTGAGAAGGATGGGTGTTAGGTCCTCCCTAAATGTTTGATAGAATTCACCTGTGAAGCCATCTGGTCCTGGACTTTTGTTTGTTGGAAGATTTTTAGTCACAGTTTCAATTTCATTACTTGTGATTGGTCTGTTCATATTTTCTATTTCTTCCTGGTTCAGTCTTGGAAGGTTATACCTTTCTAAGAATTTATCCATTTCTTCCAGGATGTCCATTTTATTGGCATAGAGTTGCTTATAATAGTCTCTTAGATTGCTTTGTATTTCTGCGGTGTCTGTTGTAACTTCTTCTTTTTCATTTCTAATTTTATTGAGTCCTCTCCCTGTTTTTCTTGATGAGTCTAGCTAATGGTTTATCAATTTTGTTTATCTTCTCAAAAAACCAGCTTTTAGTTTTATTGTGATCTTTGCTATTGTTTTCTTTGTTTCTATTTTATTTATTTCTGCTCTGATCTTTATGATTTCTTTCCTTCTGCTAACTTTGGGCTTTGTTCTTCTTTCTCTATTTCCTCTAGGTGTAAAGTTAGATTGTTTATTTGAGATTTTTTTCTTGTTTCTTGAGGTAGGCTTGTATTGCTATAAACTTCCCTCTTAGAAATGCTTTTGCTGCATCCAATAGGTTTCGGATCATCGTCTTTTCATTGTCATTTGTCTCTAGGTAGTTTTTGATTTCCTCTTTGATTTCTTCAGTGATCTCTTGGTTATTTAGTAACGTATTGTTTAGCCTCCATGTGTTTGTGTTTTTTACGTTTCTTTCCCTGTAATTGATTTCTAATCTCATAGCGTTGTGGTCAGAAAAGATGCTTGATATGATTTCAATTTTCTTAAATTTACTGAGGCTTGATTTGTGAGCCAAGATGTGATCTATCCTGGAGAATGTTCTGTGTGCACTTGAGAAGAAAGTGTCATCTGCTCTTTTTGGACGGAATGTCCTATAAATATCAATTAAATCTATCTGGTCTATTGTGTCATTTAAAGTTTTTGTTTCCTTATTAATTTTCTGTCTGAATGGTCTGTCCATTTGTGTAAGTGAGGTGTTAAAGTCCCCCACTATTATTGTGTTACTGTCAATTCCCTCTTTTATAGCTGTTAGCAGTTGCCTTATGTACTGAGGTGCTCCTATGTTGGGTGCATATATATTTATAATTGTTATATCTTCTTCTTGGATTGATCCCTTGATCATTATGCAGTGTCCTTCCTTGTCCCTTGTAACATTCTTTATTTTAAAGTCCATTTTATCTCATATGAGTATTGCTACTCCAGCTTTCTTTTGATTTCCATTTGCATGGAATATCTTTTTCCATCCCCTCACTTTCAGTCTGTATGTGTCCCTAGGTCTGAAGTGCGTCTCTTGTAGACAGCATATATATGGGTCTTGTGTTTGTATCCATCCAGGGAGCCTGTGTCTTTTGGTTGGAGCATTTAATCCATTCATGTTTAAGGTAAGTATCGATATGTATGTTCCTGTTACCATTTTCTTAATTGTTAAGGGTTTGTTTTTGTAGGTCCTTTTCTTCTCTTGTGTTTCCCACTTAGAGAAGTTCCTTTAGCATTTGTTGTAGAGCTGGTTTGGCGGTGCTGAATTCTCTTAGCTTTTGCTTGTCTGTAAACCTTTTGATTTCTCCATCGAATCTAAATGAGATCCTTGCCAGGTAGAGTAATCTTGGTTGTAGGTTCTTCCCTTTCATCACTTTAAATATATCATGCCACTCCCTTCTGGCTTGTAGAGTTTCTGCTGAGAAATCAGCTGTTAACCATATGGGAGTTCCCTTGTATGTTATTTGTCATTTTTCCCCTGTTGCTTTCAAGAATTTTTCTTTGTCTTTAATTTTTGTCCATTTGATTACTATGTGTCTCGGCATGTTTCTCCTTAGGTTTATCCTGCCTGGGACTCTCTGCACTTCCTGGACTTGGGTGGCTATTTCCTTTCCCATGTCAGGGAAGTTTTCGACTATAATCTCTTCACATATTTTCTCGAGTCCTTTCTCTCTCTCTTCTCCTTCTGGGACCCCTATAATGCAAATTTTGTTGCATTTAATGTTGTCCCAGAGGTCTCTTAGGCTGTCTTCATTTCTTTTCATTCTTTTTTCTTTATTATGTTCCGTGGCAGTGAATTCCACCATTCTATCTTCCAGGTCACTTATCTGTTCTTCTGCCTCAGTTATTCTGCTATTGATTCCTTCTAGTGTATTTTTCATTTCAGTTATTGTGTTGTTCATTTCTGTTTGTTTGTTCTTTAATTCTTCTAGGTAATTGTTCTTTAATTCTTCTAGGTGATTGTTCTTTAATTCTTCTAGATCTTTGTTAAACATTTCTTGCATCTTTTCGATCTTTGCCTCCATTCTTTTTCCGAGGTCCTGGATCATCTTCACTATCATTATTCTGAATTCTTTTTCTGGAAAGTTTCCTATCTCCACTTCATTAAGTTGTTTTTCTGGGGTTTTATCTTGTTCCTTATCTGGTACATAGCCCTCTGCCTTTTCATCTTGTCTATCTTTCTGTGAATGTGTTTTTTTTCCACAGACTGCAGGACTGTATTTCTTCTTGCTTCTGTTGTCTGCCCTCTCATTCACTTACTAATTCTGATAATTTGTAATTCTTTTATTTTTTTCTTCCAGCTTTACTGAGATATATTTGACATACAACACTGTATAAATTTAAGGTGTACAACCTAATGATTTGACTGACATACATTAGAAAATGATTACCACAATACGTTTAGTGACTATCCATCTTCTCACATCAGTATAAAATAAAGGAAAAACAAAAAAGATTTCTTAGTGACTAGAACTCTTAGGGTTTACTCTTAACAACTTTCATATATAACACACAGCAGTGTTAATAGATTAGTCATGTTGTACATTATATCCCTAGTACGTATTTATCTCATCACTGGAGGTTTGTTCTTTTTGACTGTGCTCATCCAATTCCCCCTTCCCTCCGTCCCCACCTCTGGTAACCACAAATCCGATCTCTTTTTCTATAAGTTTGTTGTTGAAGTATAATTGACCTACAATACTGTGTTAGTTCCTGGTGCACAAAATAGTGATTCCATATTCCTATACTTTGCAAAATGGTCACCATGATAAGTCTAGTTACCGTCTCTCACCATACAAAGATAGTACATTATTATTGACTGTATTACCCACTCTGTACATTTCATGCCTGTGACTCGTTTATTTTGTAACTGGAAGTTTGTACCTCTCAATTTCTCTCACCTATTCCATTCATACCCCCACCCGCTTCCTCTCTGCCAACTAACTGCTTGTTCTCTATATCTATGACTCTATTTTGTTATACTTGTTCATTTCTTTTTCAGATTCCACATATAAGTGAAATCATATGGTATTTGTCTTTCTCTGACTTTTTTCACTTAGCATAATACTCTCTAGGTCTATTCATGTTGTCATGAATGGCAAATTTCATTCTTTTATGGCTGAGTAATCCATTATACATATAGACCACATCTTCTTTATCCATTCATCTGACGATGGACACTGTGGTTGCTTCCACATCTTGGCTATTGTGAATAATGCTGCAATGAACATAGGGGTGCATATATCTTTTCGAATTAGTGTTATTGTTTTCTTTGGAAAAATACCTAGAACTGGAATTTCTGGATCATATGGTAGTTCTATTTTTAGTTTTTTGAGGAACCTCCATCTGTTTTCCATAGTGGCTTCAGCAATTTACATTCCCACCAACAGTGCACGAGGGGTCCCTTTTCTCCATATCCTCACCAACACTTGTTATTTGTTGTCTTTTTGATAATAGCCATTATGACAAATGTGAAGTGATATCCCATTGTGGGTTTTTTTTGTTTGTTTGTTTGTTTTGCGGTACGCGGACCTCTCACTGCTGTGGCCTGTCCCGTTGCAGACCACAGGCTCCGGACACGCAGACTCAGCGGCCATGGCTCACGGCCCCAGCCGCTCCGCGGCATGTGGGATCCTCCCGGACCGGGGCAGGAAACTGTGTCCCCTGCATTGGCAGGCGGACTCTCAACCACTGCGCCACCAGGGAAGCCCCCCATTGTGGTTTTGATTTTCATTTCCCTGACCATCAGTGATGTTGAGCATCTTTTCATGTGTCTGTTGACCATCTGCATGTCTTTGGGAAAATGTCTATTCACATCCTCTACCCATCTTTTAATCAGGTTATTTGTTTTTATGGTTGTTGTGTTGTATGAGTCCTTTGTACATTTTGGATATTAACCTCTTGTCAGATATGGTTTGTAAATACCTTCTCCCATTCAGTAGGCAGCCTTTTAGTTTTGTTGATAGATTCCTGTGTAAATGTGTTTTAGTTTGATGTAATCCTGTTTGTTTATTTTTGTTTTTGTTTCCCTTGCCATTACAAAGAATTTATAATTCTTTTTCATTTTTTGACACATTCATGTCATCTGTGAATAATGACATACATTTCTTCCTTTCTAACCTTCATGTTTTCTTTATCCTTGCCTTATTGCATTGGCTAAGACTTCCACTAAAATGTTGAAGGGAAATAATACCAGGCATTGCTGTCTTGTTCCTGGACTTTGGAGGAAGGCTTTCAGTATTTCACCATAAAGTATGATGTTTGCTGTAAGCGTTTTAAACTCAGATTAACTATGTTTCCTTTTATTTCAAGTTTGCTAAAAGTTTTGATTTTGAATGGATAGTGAATTTTATTTTAAAAAAATCTTTTAGCTATATACTAAATTTGCTGGGTTTTTCGAAATCTTTCTTCAGATCATTATAAATTGTGTGCTTCCTGGGTCCAGGACCACTGTGCTCACTGTTCCTAAATAACACCCATCACTTTTCCATGCCACTGCTACACTCTTGGCCCCAGTCACCTGGGTGACTTCCCGTAAGTCTCCCCACATCCATATCCAATCCCCTTCTTTGAGTCTCATCTAAAATGCCCACTTGACATTTCAGATCGGTAGTGAAATGGAGAACCATTCCATAATTATTGTGACAATTGGCTATCAAATTTGTCACAAAACAGAAAAAATTAACCAAATCCCTGTCTCAACTGTGCATGTAAAAATGTGTACTCACATACTATACGTTTAAAATTTTTATATGTATTTAAGAGCTAAGTGCTATACACACAAACATATACTATGAAAGTACCATACAAAAATAAGAAAGGATATTATTTTAATTTGGAGGTAGAGTATACACCATATGCTGAGTCTGAAAGCCATAATGGAAAAGAAGAGCAGATCAAGTACACTTAACATAAAATTTTTTCATGAATGATACTTAAAATTAATAAATTACCTGTGAGAAAATGTTGGCCACATATTTACCAGGCAAAGGGTTAATATACTGTGTATCCAAGGATAATCAATCCTACAAATTAGTAAGAAAAATAGCCTCATGGAAAAACAGGCAAAGGCTATGGACAGTCACCTGAAGAAATACACGTAACTAATAAACATATGAAAAGATGCTTACTTATAACCTTACCAAGTGATCAAGAAAATAGAATTTAAAGCCACAAGATACGAATTTTTCCACTGGCAAAAATTGAAACCATTCAGGTTGTCAAGGCTGTGAGAGAGAGGGCATCACTAAGTGTCTGCTCTATACCAGCTCCTGGACCGTGCCAACAGTACCAAGGTGGGGTGCCTTCCCTCCAGAAGCTTGCAGTCTATGAAGAGATAGACAAACAGATTACAGAATGTGACCTGTACAGCGGAGATAGGAGCTTTCTGGTGAGAGCACTGGAGGAAATCCTGAATTGTTGGCAGAGGACTAGACGTGAGCTGAGACCGAGACAAAGAAGAGGTGGGGACAGTCCTGTGCGCCCAGGCTGTGAGAGCACAGAGCTTGTTCCCGGGATGGGTGATAGTAATGAGCTCTTGTAGGATATAAAGCTGGCTGGGACCACCGAGAAGCAGCCAGGGAGCAGATCAGGAAGTGCCTGGTAAATCTAGAAATAAGACCTGATTCAGCCAGTCAGTGGTTTTCAAAGTACCCTTTGGTTTTGCAAATAAATGCAGTTCTGAGATTCCACAAGCATTTTATTCAGATCTCCTCTTTGGGAATATTTTTCACTAATTTAAAACTTGTAATACAAAAGAAATACCTACACCCTCAAATGTTTTATATACCAAATTTTATCACCTTAACCTGTACTTCCAAAATCTAGATGAACATGTTTTGGTGCAGGCCACAGAGGAAAGCATCTGTCATTGCTGTAATTACAGTAGAATGTCTTACAAATGTGTCATTGTTTGGGAAGACAGAGCTCTGACCAACCCTCTTGATTCGTGCCTGTACAAGGCAGGTATATTCAGAGCAGAATAAGCCTGAAAATCAGGAGCAGCTCAGATGCACCAGCTTTGCACAGAGTCTTCAAATGCTGAGCGTTCATAAAAACACATGAACCACCTTGTGATAGAGTCTTAACATATACTAAGTAATTTTCAGTGCTTTTTGTCTGAATTTGGCATTTGTGATAAGGAGACAAGAATTTGGTAGATAATTGTTAATCATTAGACTCCAAAACAAGTCTTAACTGTTCTCACATTTTTGGATTTTCTGGATCCTTTGAATCAAAGAGCACATATTCTAAAATCAGCCATGTGAATTTTTTTTAAAAATGAAATTTCAATTCAACAAATATTTGGGTGCCTTCTCTCTGCCAGGTGCTCCTGGGCACTGTGCCAAGCACTAAGGATACAACAGGGAGCAGAAGTTCATGTTCTCTGTCCTCGTGGAGCTAGACGCTAATCAGATAAAACCACAAGCCAAATTAACAGGTCAGCCAAACAAGATGTCAACTGTGGTAAGTGTCACTGTCAAGGAGAGACACCCAAGTGTTTGAGGCTATGGCCTGGTCAGGGAGGTCAGGAAAGGTTCTCCAGAGGAAGTGAAGCTTGATCTGCCATCTGGAAGACTGGGTGAATGGAAAGAAGGCCAGTGCAGGGAGAGGGCAGAGAGCAGGCTGTTGGGCCATTCCGGCTTCAAGCTTTGTCCTGATACAGAGAGATCAAGAAGAGGATGAAGTGGCTGGCATACCCTATCCCAATGATTGTGAGACACGCTTTTTTTGCATCTTAATGTCTCCAAAATCAAAATTTAATTAGTATTTTTTTCTTTCTGAGCTATGCATAAAATAACAATACAGCTTATAGTTGATGTCATTTTAGAATTGATGAAGTACGATAATTGGGTTTGCATTTTTAAAAGATCACTCTGGATGTAACGTCGAGAACAGACATGATTATCTGCATGGATCGGGGTTTTCTTTATAGTATAATAAAATGCAGAAACTGACTACTGCTGCTGAGTAACAGTAATATTCACTTTCACCTATATCTCACTGCCTAATTTCAAAGTTCTCTTTTTATCAGAATAGTTTCTTTGTTCTCATTAACTTGATAATAAGTAAATATTATTAATCTGAACTTATAAAAAGACCTACATAAAATACCACTTTTATTCAGTGTGTAAGTTTACATTGATACACATAAATAGATATAGATAAAATCTATACAGAATGCCCCTTACTAAAAGGGTTCTGCTTTGAAAAACCATGAAAACTACTGTTCTAGGCAATAGGGATCCACTGAGGATTTTTGCAGAGGAGAATGATATGACTGAAGCTGCCAGACAGAACTCTGACCGCAGCAAAATGGAAGACGTGAGGGAGAGGGAGGAAGCTTCCGTGGGAATGGAAGGAGGGAGATGGGTGATCAAACTCTTGGTCTCATTTGCTAGTCCAAAAAAAAAAAAAAACAAACAAAATGGAGATAATAGTTTCTATCTTATAACAGTCTTTTAAGGATCTTATGAAGTAAGATATACACATTATTGACACAATTTCCTTCCTTCCCTACCTTACATTATCCTAGTAAGTTCCTTTAGTTCCAAGATAAGTCTTTCTTCTCTGTAAAACCATTATACTGTCTCTTTGGTATTTTTTTTAAGGGAGAGATTAGCATTCAAATGGAAAAAATTGTTTACACATTCAGACCCTTTCATGCGGCCCTCTGTCTCAGTGGCTGCCCCCAGCCCCTCCCGTGACTCTGCTCTTACCCAGGGCTGCTCTTCCTTGAAGACAGAGGCCATCTTGGCCCTTTCTAAGGCTCTACATAAGACACTCTGAAGAACCTAAGAGGCAGTTGGGCACATTTTTAGTGCTTTTGCATTTTGCCTACTGTTTCAGATTTGTTTTCCCCATTAGTAGACCTTATTTAAGCGTGACTAAAGAATCGTAAAATAAATGAAATAAAAATTATTCCTCAATAGTACCTTTGAATACTGGGGGTGTTTTTGGTTTTTTGTTTGTTTTTTACCTTTTCTCTTTTTCTGGAGGGAGGTTAGTAACACCAAGACTACTCTATTAATAGTATAACTGAGAATGTTCAGTGAGTACATAAAGACACAGTGGCCACATCCTCATCGTAGTATCCACTGCACTGTCATATGCCTTTCACATAAGGATTGTGCATTTGGGAGTAATTCTGCCGAAATAGTTAGGTGTGTGTCTGATTTGTGGAGAAACTGGCCATACAGCCCGTGTAGGTATTTGTTATGGGTTGAATTGTGTTTTCCCCAAAAAAGATATGTTGAGGTCTTAGCCCCATTACCTCAAACAATGACCTTATTTAGAAATAGGGTCGTTGCAGATGTTACTAGTTAAGTAGGGTGAACCAGTGTCTTTATAAGAAGACAGCCGTGTGAAGACAGGCAGAAGGCGATGTCATGACCAGGGCAGAACTGGAGTGATGCAGTGAGGAATGCCACAGATTGCCGACAGACCGCAGAAGCTAAGAGACATGTGAGGATTCCTCTACAAGCTACAGAGGAAGCACAGCCCTGCCAACGCTGTGGTTTTGGGCTTCTAAACTCCAGAACTGTGAGACAATAAATTTCTGTTATCTTAAGCCACCCGGTTTGTGGTAAATTGTCACAACAGTCCTAGGAAAATAACACAGTATATGAGGATATCCGTGGCCAACTACTTGACTCACCTGAATAGGTCGGTGGGAAAATATAGTTGTCTGGGTCCGTCAGTGATTGCATACCTCATCTAAGCCCCATCTAAGTTGCCATCTGTAGCTTGCAATCCCCAGTCCCTCCCTTTGCCACAGTTAATTGGACCAATATGGACACCTGTCTTTAGGCCAGTGGCTCTGTTGGCTAACCAGCAACCATGTGACTTCTGTGGCCTTGTGTGGAAAAGATTTGAACTAAGAGACTCAAAGGGATATGATCAGGGGCTTCCCTGGTGGTGCAGTGGTTGGGGATCCGCCTGCCAAAACAGCGGACACGGGTTCGAGCCCTGGTCTGGGAAGATCCCACATGCTGTGGAGCAATTAAGCCCGTGCACCACAACTACTGAGCCTGCGCTGTAGAGCCCGCGCGCCACAACTACTGAGCCCGTGTGCCGCAACTACTGAAGCCCACGCACCTAGAGCCCATGCTCCGCAACAAGAGAAGCCACTGCAATGAGAAGCCAGAGCACAACAACGAAAACACCACGCAGCCAAAAAAAGAGGATATGATCAGTTAGCTGCAGGGAACTGAAATAGAAAAGTAAAAAGGAAGCTCAAAGAGGCCATTCTTAACTCTAAGCTACTGGCCAAGAGAAGAGCAGAAAAAAGACACCTGGAGAAGAAGAGAGATGACCACGGGTGGGTGGGTGGCACAGAGGAGGTGGCATGGAGCTCAGCTTTTAGGGTGTGGCTGAGTTGGCAAGTTGCCTCTCTACAGTCATTCTCACCTTTTTTTTTTTTTACATCTTTATTGGAGTATAATTGGTTTACAATGGTGTGTTAGTTTCTGCTTTACAACAAAGTGAATCAGTTCTACGTATACATATATCCCCATATCCCCTCCCTCTTGCGTCTCCCTCCCACCCTCCCTGTCCCACCCCTCTAGGTGGTCACAAAGCACTGAGCTGATCTCCCTGTGCTATGCGGCTGCTTCCCACTAGCTATCTATTTTACGTTTGGTAGTGTATATATATCCATGCCACTCTCTCACTTTGTCCCAGCTTACCCTTCCTCTTCCCCATATCCTCAAGTCCATTCTCTACATCTGTGTCTTTATTCCTGTCCTGCCCCTAGGTTCTTCATGACCTTTTCTTTTTCTTAGATTCCATATATATGTGTTAGCATACGTATTTGTTTTTCTCTTTCTGACTTACTTCACTCTGTATGACAGACTCTAGGTCCATCCACCTCACTACAAATAACTCAATTTCGTTTCTTTTTATGGCTGAATAATATTCCATTGTATATATGTGCCACATCTTCTTTATCCATTCATCTGTTGATGGACACTTAGGTTGTTTCCATCTCCTAGCTATTGTAAATAGAGCTGCAATGAACATTTTGGTACATGACTCTTTTTGAATTATGGTTTTCTCAGGGTATATGCCCAGTAGTGGGATTGCTGGTCGTATGGTAGTTCTATTTGTAGTTTTTTAAGGAACCTCCATACTGTTCTCCATAGTGGCTGTATCAATTTACATTCCCTCCCTGGTGGCTTAGTGGTTAGGATTCCGGGCTTTCACTCCTGTGGCTGTAGTTCAATCCCTGGTCAGGGAACTGAGATCCTGCAAGCCCTGTGGCCAAAAAAAAAAAACACACCTCTCAGTTGGGCTTACAGCTGCCCAGCCAAAAAACTAAATTACCCACCTTCCTGGAAGCTCGGTATGACCTTGAAACTAAGAATTCAGGACTTAGAGGTGGAGATGGGGCAGGGAGGGGCTGTGGCCTCTCCAGCTGGCTGCTGAGAATTAAAGTCAGGGCCCGGGGATGGATGGATAAGGGGAGTCAACTCAGCCCCTGCCTCACCCTGGTACAGCAGCCCGGCTTCCCAGAGCACAGGAAATAGCACTCTCTGCCACTCCACTGTCACCAGTTCTGTCTCCCTTGTAGTAACAGTGCCCAGATTTTCCTCAGAAAAATCATGCCTCCCTCCCCCCTCATTGCACGTGATTTGAATAGCTGGACCCAACATTGCAAATGACCAGTGTGATTTGGAGAACCAAACCAAGCCAATTAGTTGCTGAGACTGTTGAGAAAGGAGCATTTCCTTGGCCTCTGCTTGGAGCTGTAGTGATGTGAGCCTGGAACTGCAAGCAGCCATCTCGTCACCGCCAGGGCCACCTGCTGTGGGTGCAGCCAACACAGAGGAAAAAGGAGCCAGGAGGTAAAAGAGAGAGCAGGTCTTTGTGGCATCATCTGCAGCTCCTGGAGCCGGCGGGGCCCACAGCTGTGTAAGCCGGTGAGGTTCTTTTTCATTCAAACCAGGTTGAGAAGGTTTTCCATCACCTAAAACTGAAGCGTCCTAAATGGCCCAGGTCGGATGGCCCCCTTGGCCCAGTCGGCAGTGGCTGAGGTGACAAGCCAGGTGTCACCCGTAGAGCAGAGTGTGCTAGAGGAAGGGCATTTTGAAGCTCAGCGTCTCTAACATGAATATGGGCATGGAAGGCAAGGTGGCTGTGGTTTTAAGACGACAATTAAGTTAAAAAAATAAAAGAGTAGCCGTGAAAAGCATGTGAGCAGATACTTGAAGCATTCAGGAGCTCTGGCCCATTGGCGACTTTACTGGCACACTGTGACCGTGTATTTGAACCTAGACAAACCATCTTGTGGGGGGCTCCCAAGATCTGGTCATAAAAACTGCACGAGGTTATAACTTGAGTAAAGGTCCCTGATGCAGAGTAGTGTGTATTTGCTGAATTAAGTTCCTCCCACCCTTCTTTCTCAAAAACTCCCTCTCCCAGATGCTCCCTACTAGAGACCAGGTATGTTTGAGGAATCAAAGCTCAGTCGAAAATAAAGCCAGTAAACAAAGGAGGTATTTGTGTAGATGTTCTAGGCAAGTTTACATTTCATATTAAAATACTTGCATTTATTTAACAGTTCCATTTATGACTTTCCAGCTGTTTTATAAATATTATTACAGTAGTTCAACTAGAATAGTATCACTCCTTTAAACATGAGAATATCTAATGAGTTGCTTAAAGCAAAAAGATATAATTCTTTCATTAGTACCTAAAAGTCCTAGATTATGTCACTATTTTATTTTATGTATTTATTTATTTTTATATTTTACTCTGAAGCTTTTTAAAATTAATTAATTTATTTATTTGTATTTGGCTGTGTTGGGTCTTCGTTGCTCTGTGTGGATTCTCTCTAGTTGTGGAGAGCGGGGGCTACTCTTTGTTGCGATGCGTGGGCTTCTCATTGTGGTGGCTTCTCTTGTTGCGGAGCACGGGCTCTAGGCACGTGGGCTTCAGTAGTTGTGGCACGTGGGCTCAGTAGTTGTGGCTCGCGGGCTCTAGAGTGCAGGCTCACTATCTGTGCCTCACGGGCTTAGTTCCACGGCATGTGGGATCTTCCCGGCCCAAGGCTCAAACCCATGTCCCCTGCATTGGCAGGTGGATTCTTAACCACTGTGCCATCAGGGGAGCCCTGTAACTATTTTAAATATAAAAGAAAAACTAAACTTCTGATAGACGCTAGCAAAACTCACACTTTTTAAGTGTAAGAAAATGGAGAGTTTAGTTATATTTATTCAGAAAAGAAACTTTAAAGATTTAGGGATTTATGAGCAATAGTTTGAAATCGGTTTAGACAGCTAAAGATCATTTTTTTTTAGAAGCAATTTTGGCAAAGCCATAAATGGAGTGGAGGGGGAGTGGTGGGAATTGTTAGGATGGGGCAGAGGAGAGGCAGGAAGACAGCAATGTGGTCAAGGAGAGTTTGTGAATAGTGACCAGTACTATTAGTTTGATGTGGTAGTTAAACGCATGGATTCTATGAGCTGACTCCACCATTTTCCAGTGGTTGGACTGTGGTCAAGTTACTACCCTTTGCCTCGGTTTGTTCAACTGAAAAATGGGTCTATTAATGATACCTCAGAGGCTGTGAGAAACAAGCTTATCAATATAAAGAACCCAGGACAAGGCCTGGCACATTGTAAGTGCTGTATGTATTTAGTAGAAGTAGCAGCAGCAGTGGGCATGAGGTTTTGATTGGAAGTGGAGAGAGTTAGTAGTAGAACAGTACTTCTTACTTTTTAAGTAAGTTAAACGTATACTTTTTAAAAAAATCTCAGTGAAGAACACATAGCATCTGACAGGACTAAAGCCTCCTTTCAGAATTCATCCTCTTGCCCCTCAAAATCAGATTCCCTTGCAGACTGGGTTTTCCATTTTTCTAGGCTCAAGCTGCTGGCTCCTCCCTCCTTGAGTTTGCCCTCTTCCTCCCTTAATGTCCAGTTGGACACTTGCAAGTCAAGTCCTGTCCTCCCTCCCTTTGGACTCTGGTGTTCATCCCTTATCCCTGCTCCCCCACCCCATCACTCCTTCAGGCCCTCCCACCAGAGTTGCTGCTTCTCTCTGAGTCTTCCAAATACTGAGGGGAAAATACTGTCGAACCTCATTATTCACAGATTCCACATCTGTGAATGTGCCTGCTCACTAAAATGTATTGGAAACCCCCCAAATCAATACATTCCAGATGCTTTCGCAGTCATCCCTGGGCATATGCAGAGCAGAGCAAAAACTGAGTCCACCCACTGGCAGGTTCCCAGCTGATGCCGATCAACGGTCAAGGTGATGCTCTGCCTCCTTGTTTCAGCTCATGCTGTAAACAAGTGTCCTTTTCATGCCTATTTAGTGCCACATTTTCCTCATTTCTGTGCTTTTTGTTGGTGATTTTGCTGTTTAAAATGGCCAAGTATAGTGCTGAAGCGCTGTCTAGTTTTCCTAAGCACAAGAAGGCTGTGATGTGCCTGACGGAGAAAATACATGTTAGATAAGCTTCATTCAGGCCTGAGATATAGTGCTGTTGGCTGTAAGCCCAGGGTTAATGAATCAACAGTGTATATTAAATAAAGTATCTTTAAACAAAAACACACGCAAAACACAGTTAAGTACTGATCAGGTGAAAATGGGACCAGAGGCTCGCAGGAACCTTCCCCTGTCTTTCCTCTACAGCAGTGATTCGGGATTTGCTAACTCAGTGTTGGCGGCGACTTTATGGAACCTAACAGCTGTGAAGAGCAAGAATCAACCGTACGCACACGTACACACACACACATGGACTTTTCGGAATATTTGGTGTTCCATTTCACTGACAGGGTATTGATCTACACCATCTTGCCCCATTTCTTAGTTTGTCTCCTAACACTCTTTGCCACAAAGTCCCTGTTCCAACCAAAATGGCAATTTTTTGTCTGCTCAGAATTCGTTTCAGCCACTGCCCCTCCCCACTCCTTCCACCTCCACTCCTCTGAGGGGATCCACTGGGGTTCAGTCACAAGGACGCGCACATGACCTAGGCCTGGCCCATCATTAACCGGCCTGCCTCCAGGACAGGTGTGGGTAGTGACACAGACCGGACCAATGCAATCATTCCCTGGGATTTTTCACCCTCAATTAAAGAGAGTTGGTTTCTCATTTCTCTGGGGATCCTCAAACTGGATGATGTAGGCTTGGAGTTTCTAGCTGCCAGGATCCCCGCTGCATGAGGGACACACATTTGCAGTAGAAAATAAAGAGGCCAGCAAGAGAGAGGAGCAGAAACAGAAGGAAAGAGAAAGAGCTACTAATCTGACGCTGCCATTTTGCACCCCTGGACCATGTCCTGCCTGAGGCCAGCCACACCACTGTCTTTCCAAGTTACATAACCCAACAGGGTGGCATTCTTACTTAAACTACTCAGGACTGAGTTTCTGTCTCTTGAGACTAGCAGTCACGAATAATACACCAGACCTTTTTGATCTGTCTGGAATGCAGTGTTACACTCTGCTGTCAGTCACACGTTTCTCCCTAACTTGGATTGCTTTTTGTGCAAAAGTTAGTGTACCTGGATTTTCTTCTCCAGCCTTAACATTTTTCAGATCAAGACTATTGTTGTTTGAACGTATGGACACCAAGGGGGGAAAGTGTCGGGGCGTGGGGTGGTGGTGGTGGGATGAACTGGGAGATTGGGATTCACATATATATACCAACATGCATAAAATAGATAACTAACAAGAACCTGCTATATAAAAAATAAAATAAAATTCAAAAAAAAAATAGATAGCCAACAAGGACCTACTGTATAGCACAGGGAACTCTGCTCAATACTCTGTAATAACCTAAATGGGAAAAGAATTTGAAAAAGAATAGATACATGTATATGTATAACTGAATCACTTCGCTGTACACCTGAAACTAACACAACATTGTTAATCAACTATACTCCAATATAAAATAAAAATTTTTAAAAAAGGACTATTGTTTGGGATAGACAGTAAAAGAGGAAACTGGGAATTGAGAAGATGAAAAGGAAGTAAAACAGGAGTAAAACTTCTGCAGCGCAGCCCTAGGGGGGAAGTAGAGAGGCAGAGGTAGGTAACCAAGGCCTTAGAACTGATCCAGGTGGGTGCAGCCAGGTGTCAGTGCTCTGCTGTATCTAAGCTATGAGCTAAGCCTCTGCAATCTTATTTATGGGGCTCGTATCCTCAGGTAAACATTCAACTCACCCAGCGTCTCCTCTCTCCTTCAGTCTTTGCTTATGCTACCCCTCCACCTGGAACACCCTTTCCCCCATCTTTGCTTAGTTATCCATCCTGTTCTCGGCTCCGCCTTCATCTCTGCCAGGAATCCCCTTAACCTGGCCTTTTTCAGGGGTAAGTTTGAGGAAAGAGCCTGAGAAATAATAGGTCAAATATAGGTTACCCCCCAATTTTCCATTTTAAACATCCACGTGACTCTGGAAAGTGGCAGCCAGCAGCGTGAAGTCATCAAAGCAAAAATAAATGAACATTTGAATAAGCAACAAGACACTGAAGAAAATGTCTCTTGACACAATCATCAACAAGGCAATATCAGTTTCTTAGCATCTCATTGGGATTGATGGGGGAAAAAATATTTCTTTTCTAGCAAACGAGATGATGAGTGGAAATTAGCCCTTAGGAACATAAGCTGTATAGACTCAAGGCTGCAAGAGACTAAGTCTACATTCAGCTCACACGTGACCGTGAATCCAGCTCTGAGCACAATGCTGAGCACACAGTGGGGATTCAGTAAGTATTTGTTGGATTAAGAAATATTAATCCTGAGCTTCCCTGGTGGCGCAGTGGTTAAGAATCTGCCTGCCAATACAGGGGATACAGGTTCAAGCCCTGGTCCGGGAAGATCCCACATGCCGTGGAGCAACTAAGCCCGTGTGCCACAACTACTGAGCCTGCGTGCCTAGACCCCTTGCTCCACAACGAGAAGCCACCACAGTGAGAAGCCCGCACACCACGACGAAGAGTAGACCCTGCTCTCCACAACTAGAGAAAGCCCGCATGCAACAACGAAGACCCAACACAGCCAAAAATTTTAAAAAATAATAAATAAAATAAATAAATTTATTTATTTAGAAAGGAAGGAAGGAAGTGGCCCACAGGTAGGGAGTCACGTCATAGGAAGGGTTTCCTTCAAGATGTGACTCTGGGATTTAAATCTTTTAAAAAGGGAATATATCTTTTCTAGGGGAAGAATTCTAGGTAGGAGGGATGCATTTTAGCAAAGTCACTGAATTGTGATACCATAATTGTGAAACTGCAAGTGATGTGTTGAAATGTGGGGTATAGTCAGGGGGTTAGCATGAGATAGATAATGCTAAAGGTCACTGTCTGGAGGGCCTTGTATGCCACACCAAAGATTTTGGCCATGGAGAACTCTTAAAGGAGTTTACGTGAAAATTTAAAAATCACATTCATATTAGCATTTTAGTAAGTGGCCTTTGGCTGCCATGTTGGATATAGCCTGGTTCAAGTGTAGAGCTAGAGAGCCCTCTTAAGAGACTTTGTCGTGATCCTCAAGAGCACAGTGGAGATGAAGGGAATGTCAAGAGTTGTTAAGGAAGTGAAATTAATAGAATTTGGCCACGGAGTCAATGTTCTGTGATGACAGAGAGGTAAGAGTCTAGAATGACTCAACCAGTGCCACCAAAATAAGGAATGTGGGAAGAGGAATAGGTAGGTTTGTAAGAGAAGATGGTGAGATCCAATTTGTTTATAGTTGATTGTAAGATGCTGTTGGATTACCCAGTAAGCAACTGGCTAATTTAGCAGGGCTCTGGAGATCGGGAGTACCAATACAGATTTTGACTCGGCAACATTTAAAGCTGTGGATGAGGTTATCAGGAGGGAGGGATAAGTCAGCTAAGGACAGAGCTTTAACCCTGAAGCACAAGTCAAGGCAGAGGAATACTTGTGTTTCCACGTTTGCATCTTCCTCTTCCTCTGGGGAGAAAAAAGTATTCATCACTGATATTTGTGGCATTAAACTACACAGGTTATTCGAGGATGGGTTAAACATTTTCCTTTCAAGTAATGAAATGCATTTGCCGTGGAAACGGTCTAATAGAACAACGTTGGTAAAGGCCTGGGAAATGGCTTCTCGTGCGATGTTAACAGGAATGTAAATTAGTACATCCTTCCTATGGCAGAAACCATTCGTTGTCCCTAGTATCTATTTTCCCCTGTTCTTAGTGAAAGATTACCTGACTTTTAGCTGAACATGTGAACACAGAAAAAAAAAAAGACTACGTTTCTCGGTTTCCTCTGCAGCTAGATGTAGCCACAAGATCAAATTCTGGCCTGTAGGATGTTGGCAGAAGTGCTGAGTGTCACTTCACAAAAGAGTCCTTGGAAGTTGGACCCTTTTTTGTCCCTTCATCCTTGCTGCTGCCTGGAATGCAGATTCGATGACTAGGATTTGAGCAGCCATCCTGCACCATGTAGAAAAGCCAAGTTCTAAAGATGATGGAGTACCAAAAATGGAAGATTCCTGGTCCCCGGGGTCATGGACTGCCTCCTCTTTTACATAAACTGTCTTGTGTAACCCACATTTGGGTGTTCTGTCACATTCAGCTAAACCTAATCCTGACTGATATGCTTCCCCAAAGCAGTTGAGCAATATATATATATATATATATATTTTTTTTTTTTTTTTGCGGTACGCGGGCCTCTTACTGTTGTGGCCTTTCCCGTTGCAGAGCACAGGCTCCGGACGCGCAGGCTCAGCTGCCATGGCTCACGGGCCTAGCCGCTGCACGGCATGTGGGATCTTCCCGGACCAGGGCACGAACCCGTGTCCCCTGCACCGGCAGGCGGACTCTCAACCACTGCACCACTAGGGAAGCCCCAGTTGAGCAATATTTAGTCAGGTATTGTATACCCGTCCTTTGCCCTGGCATCCCACCTCAGGGAATCTATTCTCAGGAGATAATTACACAAATTTGAAATGACACATAAACTGGAAATTCATCACAGTGTTGTTTATAATAACCAAAAAGGTAGGGGGTGGCAGCGAAAACCAGAAGTCTTTCAATAGAAAGTTGGTTAAGTACATTATGCTTACTTCTGTATAAGGGGAACACTGCGAAGCTACTGAAAACGGTGATGTTAGATTTAAACATCACATGAATAGATGTCCGTAAGATGACAGAAAAGATTATAAATGAACATGTTAATTATTATCTAATCATGTAAAACTAATATATACATACACATGCTCTCACACACACACACACGCAATCAATCTATAAAGGTATATAGAATCAGAGAAATGTTTGAAGAATGTCTACAAGGATACTCTTCAATGCCTGGAAATGGGATTTTAGATTTTTTTTTTTTTTAGTTCTCACCATGCTTTTTAATATTATTTGAATCGTTTGCTGTCAGCTTTATCATGATTACAAAAACTATAAAGCCTTTTTAATGTTCTCTTTAAAAAATTAATATCATTAAGGAAGTAAGGCGAGGAGTTTTGCCAGCTAACTGTTCAGGAAGAGGTGTGGCCATTGTTGCTAAAAGTCAAACAAGTGAGAACACACTCCAGGAAACCCGACTCAGCTTTTTGAGGTAGTCCGTGGTAGGTGGGGACATCCTAATTGGCAGGTTTTAAAACTTTCTACTGAAAAAATAATTGGAACTTAGATGATCTCCTTAACATAGAATATATTTCAATTCTTTCGTTTTACTTTTCTAGATCTGGAGAGTTGGGGTGGGGAAAGGAAATATATTTATGATGTCAGAGTAAACTTAATCATCACAGATTAAATGTAAGAACTCATTATTGTCACTGAAGCTTTGAGTTTTTAAAAATGGCCTCACATCTCCCCTAGAGTAAATCTGTATAGCTTTTCTCCCCATTCCAGTCTCAGGCCATTTATTACTTTTTATGTTTTATTTCATTTTATTTTATTTCTTGTGTTACAAAAAGCTTACTTTATTTACAAAGAAATGAGATGCACTAATACAATTCATAGCAGGTAAATGGAAGTAAAATTGTAGAGCACCTTTGAAGAAGTAAGGCTACTTGTATTTAAGTAGCTACTAAATCAGTAAGGCTACTTATTTCCTGGTAGACCTGTTTATCACAGAGGACTTCCCAGTTTTAAAATTCTATAGCAATAAGTCACCTTCCTTTTTTTAATTTGAGGGATTGCCTGCCAGTTTGACTGGAGGGAGTCTGAAGCCCAACCGGCAAAATGTTTAGCCCTTTTGTGGAGTTTAATATCTTTTTCTCTTTTGTGGTCATTTAAATAACACTGCCTGAGAATTCCTTTTTCACTTTTATCACGTTGATTTCCCCAGCACCTGCCCTCACTTAGCGGTTCAAAAAAGAAGAAAAGCAGCAGACAGCGATGATTTAGCCCCCTTTTTAAGCCCTCTTGTAAAATCAGATGTGGCTGAATTATAGTCTTAATTTTTAAATGTACTCGATATGATTAAAATACGAAATTTCGGGCTTCCCTGGTGGCGCAGTGGTTAAGAATCCGCCTGCCAATGCAGGAGACACGGATTCGAGCCCTGGTCCGGGAAGATCCCACATGCCGCGGAGCAACTAAGCCCGTGAGCCACAGCAAGTGAGCCTGCGCTGTAGAGCCGGCAAGCCACAGCTACTGAGCCCGTGTGCCACAACTACTGAAGCCCACATGCCTAGAGCCCGTAGTCGGCACCAAGAGAAGCCACTACAATGAGAAGCCCGTGCACCGCAACGAAGAGTAGCCCCCGCTCGCCGCAACTAGAGAAAAGCCCGTGTGCAGCAACAAAGACCCAACGCGGCCGAAAATTTTAAAAAACAAACAACAGGGCTTCCCTGGTGGCGCAGTGGCTGGGAGTCCACCTGCCTATGCAGGGCACACGGGTTCGTGCCCCGGTCCGGGAAGATCCCACGTGCCGCGGAGCGGCTGGGCCCGTGAGCCATGGCCGCTGAGCCTGGGTGTCCGGAGCCTGTGCTCCGCAACGGGAGAGGCAACAACAGTGAGAGGCCCGCGTACCACAAAAAAAAAAAAAAAAAAAAAATTCACTTAACAGAAAATAGCCTGCTCATTCACAGCAAAGTACTTCTGTGGCAATTTCTTAATAAAAAGGCTTTCTCAGCTGTTTAATTGCTTGGTATCTTTATTTCATTCTTTCTGATATTTAAATTAAAAGAAATAAATACACAAATGCATAATGAGTATACATATAAAGATATGTTTAAATAATGTAAAGTGAATCTAAAATGTTTACTAATACAACTCTATAATTATAAATTAAAATATCAATATTATTTACATAAATAAAATTTTGTATCTTCCAAAGTATAGTTTGATGTATTCATACCCCACATTTGATGTGTTCTAGTACCTAGAAAGCCTAGTGTCAGTTTTCAACAATATAGACTACTGGAAAAATCTCTCACCTTTCTTGATTTGATTTCTGCCGTTTGCTGGCTGGGTGCCAGTTGGATTAGTTAATGTTTTAATTTATTCAATAATTTATTCAATAAGCACTTACCAATTTCAACTCTGTGCCTTTCACCACGGGCACTGGCAGGTTAAAAAAAAAAAGTCACTAAGACTTGGAGATGGCTTTACAGACTAGTGGTAGTAACAAAAGATAAACAAATAGTTATACTTCAGTGGGTTATGTGTCCACTGAATAAAACTCTCTAGTAGATACGGGGGATGCTTGTGTGGACTGTGGGCCATAGAAGGCCCTACTGGGATGTGAAGGAGAGATTTTAGACCATCCTCTACAAATGCAGGGAGACATTACAAGGCAAGGAGTCCTAGAGAACTTAGCCTTGGAAATCTGGGACTATTTATTCTGGGAAGAGGAGGAAACCAGGGAAGTAGTCAAATGCCGCAGAGTACAGGTATCCCCCGCTTTTCAAAAGTTCGCTTTATTCCACTTAACTTTTAGGAAAGACCGACATTAGTACCTGCTTTCACTAACTGAAAGAAATCCAAAGTTTTTTCGCTTTTATGGAAAAAAAGGTGAAAAGCAAAAATAGCTTTGAGCATTGTTTTGCAGTGACCCCTTGTAGTGGCTGCTCACAAGGAGCAAGGTTCCTTCCCCGGGAGCCACACAGGCATCTCAGCCTCAAGTCGCCATAGCCTTGAACTGTGTCTGTGAGCATCTGCGCTTGATCTCGATTTATTTTGTGCATCCGTTAGCGAGATGTGTCCCAAGGTCATCGCTTCTTTGCTTTATGCCATTCCGGTTTAGGAAAGGTTTCATAGGAATGCTGTGCTTCCGGATGGGGGTGGAGGGGTAGCTGTATGGTAAAATAAAGATAGGTGTACCCTTAGATATGGAGGTTGGCAGGATCCTGGTATTTGCAAGATGGATTCTGTAACATGATGTGTGTGAATGAAAAATGAGGAAATAAAGACAAGGAAAATGGCTGCTTTTTCCAAGCAATTTATTTATAAAGGTAGGGGAAGCATGATCAAAGGATTGTTGTAGTTATTGGAAAGGAAAGGTTTGAGCATGTTGAAGGTTAAGAGGAAGGAGCCAATGGAAAGGGAGAAGATGACAAAATGGTATAATTGAAGTAACATGAACTTTGGTGTCAGACAGACCTGAATTAGAATCTTGTTAAAAAAAAAAAAAAACTTGTTAGCAGTGCAACCTTACCCAATGAAACTCACCCCCTGAATCTCACTTTCCTCAACTATAACATGAAAACCCAATATGTAAATGAAGTTTCTTCATTCACATAATTATCTTTTTTTTTTTTTTTTTTTTTTTTGGCTGCATTGGGTCTTCGTTGCTACACGCGGGCTTTCTCTAGTAGTGGTGAGCGGGGTCTACTCTTCGTTGCGGTGTGCGGGCTTCTTGTTGCAGTGGCTTCTCTTGTTGCGGAGCATGGGCTCTGGGCACACAGGCTCAGTAGTTGCGGCGCATGGGCTTAGTTGCTCCGCGGCATGTGGGATCTTCCCGGACCAGGGCTCGAACCCATGTCCCCTGCATTGGCCGGCGGATTCTTAACCACTGCGCCACCAGGGAAGCCCTACATAATTATCTTTAACAGCAGGTGCTGAACATGCAGGAAAGAAAAAATACTTGTCCTTGCTTTCTAGGATCTTACAGACTGGAAGATGTAGCTGTAAAGAATATAAATCAACAAATTTGAGAGATGTTTAGGAGGATAAAAAATTTTTAAGACCTGGTTACTGTTCGGATTTGGAGTAAGAGAGAAGATTGTACAGTAGACAGTGGCATGGGCATGGGTCCTAACTGGCTCAGAAACATGGGCAGGGACTCCTCATGTTCCATGGTTGAGAGAGAGAATAAAGTGAAATGTGTAGCACACCCAGTGTCTCAACAGGGTAAACTCAAGTTTTGCTAATTATTAATTGATTAATACTATTATTGATTCCCAGGTTCTTTGGAAAACAGTGATGCCTGTAGGTTGGCGAACTTTTTCTGTAAAGTGCCAGATAGGAAATATTTTATTTTATTTTTTAATAAATTTATTTATTTATTTTTGGCTGCATTGGGTCTTTGTTGCTGCGCACGGGCTTTCTCTAGCTGCGGCGAGCTATGCGGTGTGCAGGCTTCTCATTGCAGTGGCTTCTCTTGTTGTGGAGCGTGGGTTCTAGGCACATGGGCTTCAGTAGTTGTGGCACGTGGGCTCAGTAGTTGTGGCTCATGGGCTCTAGAGCACAGGCTCAGTAGTTGTGGTGCACGGGCTTAGTTGCTCTGCAGCATGTGGGATCTCCCCAGACCAGGGCTTGAACCCGTGTGTCCTGCATTGGCAGGCGGATTCTAAACCACTGTGCCACCAGGGAATCCCAGGAAATATTTTAGGCTTTGTGGGCCATATATGGTCTCCACTGTATATTCTGCTTTGTGTTTATGTTTTTTTTTGTTCTTTCCTTTTTAAAAATGTAGAAACCATTCTTAGCTCAAGCTGTGGTCATATTTGGCCTGTTGGCTGGAGTGTGCTGAACCCTGTTAATGCCATTCCCCACACAAGAACCCAGGAAGAGGCGGCTAGAGGAGAAGACATTGAGGTGGCATATCCAGGTAGAGATGTTCCTTAGGCCAAAAGATCGGGGCTGGAGGTATAGTGGTGAATCAATATACTGATGGTGGGAAGCCAAGGAAAGAGTCTTAGGGATGGATGAGATCACCCAGGAAGACTCTGTAGAGTCAACCCAGTAAGATGAGGGAAGGGCCAAAGACAGGACTACAGAAAGCCCTGTTCTTCTCCAGGATGAGAGTGAAGGTCACAGTCCCAAGCAGGCTGACCAGCCACTCCACAAGAGGTAAACCAGTTTCGGTGCAGTGGCTTACATGCTGTGACAGAGTTATGCACAGGGTCCTGTGAGGGAACACAGACGAGGCATGAAACCAGCCTGGTCTTGAAAAGGGAGCTCAAAGTAGCACACCTTAACAGTCTTGTGAGATGCCTGAGAATTAGCCAAGTATTCTAGGCAGAAGGAACAGCCAACACAAAGGCACGGAGGAGAGGGAGACAAGTACAGGTAGTGGTTTGTAGACAGATTAAAATGTAAGGTAAGGCATAGGCTGGGACAGATGAACAAGGCCAGATCAAGGAGCGTTTTATCTGTAGTGCCAATGCCTTGAAAGGGATGGGGAGCCCTGGAAGAGTTTTAAACAGAGGGTTGACACGATCCCACTGATGTTTCAGAAGGAGCACCCTGGCAGCAGATGTATGAAGGATGACTTCTAGGAGGGTAAATCAGGGGTTGGTAGAGAATAGAAAACCTTTGGACCTGTCCAAGAGGAAAACACTTAGGGTTCCTTAATCAGCAATAGGCTGATAAATGGTTTACAACTGGTTCTCCAAGGGCAAAAGCCCTGATGCGTAGCAATTGCCAGTTTCTGTGGTGTAAATATTTCCGTCATGGCCAAACGAAGGCAAGTAGTGGAAATACGGAGAAGGGCTGGATTCGAGATTTAGGAGTTGAATTGATACTTAGCACCTGATTAAATTGGGGTGAAGAAGTATAGGCTTTTCCAGGCTTTGGGGGTTTGAGATTGGGATATCACTGAAATAGGGAAAACAATAAATAAGTAAATCTACATGGTCTCTCTCCCCCTACTAGAATGTAAACTCCATGGATATAGGGACTTTTAATTATTTCCTACACTGCTGTGTCCCTAGCACCTAGAACAGTAAGTGCATGGCACATGGTTGACACACAGTAAATTTTGTTGTTGTTGTTGTTTTTTGTCTGTTTTAATTTTCTTTTTTGGCCACGCCAAAAAGAAAGATCGCGCGGCTTGCGCGATCTTAAGTTCCCTGACCAGGGACTGAACCAGGCCCGCAGCAGTGAAAGGGCAAAGGGAGTCCTAACCACTGGACCGGCAGGGAATTCCCTTGATAAATTTTTTTGAATGAATGAGTAAATGTTTCCCAGTTAAGCCACTACAGAGATCACTGCTGACTTAAGAAGTAGCAGTGCCCATGAAGCACTGTGAAGCTGTTAACTGAAAAACTGGGTTTGTCTCTTGGTGGGTGTTGAGCCAAAAGACACAACCAAGCCAGAGACCAGGAGAAGGAAGGATTTATTATTGCTTGAAATGAGTAAGGAGGACACGGGGGATCTTTTCCAAAGCAGTATCTTCTAAGCAGCAAAGTTGGTTAAGTTTTAAACTAAAGGTACATGCATCTTCATGAAGAGGCTTGGGCTGTCGGTGGACAGAGTCCAAGCTGTAGCTGACTGAAGTTACAAGGAACGGGAAATGTCAACATCATCATCCCTTAGGTTCCAGTTGATCTGGTGGTTGAGTGCTTCAGGCTAATCTTTACTGCTGAAACAGAACTGGGAGTCTTTACAACTGATATATTATCTTTGCTGTTGTTACTTCTCTTGCCTGATAACACTTTGTTCCTGCATTCTTTTGTTCCCTGAAGATCATTAATTACTAATACCTGTTCAGGGGCAAGCATTGTGGCCAGGCTTAGATTACCAAATGGCTCAGGCCCCAAATGGCTTTTCTTCTGTCGAGAAAGCCGTTCCTAGTTCTCTTTCTTAGGGGACCCCCCTACCCTATCTGCTTACAGAGCTAGGGTGTAGTAGGTTGAAAAGAGATGGGATGAGGAATTTGAGACAATGCACAGACAACAGTTTGAAAATCTCATCTCTGAAAAATAGGCAACACAATGGATGGCAGCCAACTGGAGGAAATTTTATGTTACTTTGTCTCAGGAAAAATGAACCTTGGGACTTCCCTGGTGGCATGGTGGTGAAGACTCCGCACTCCCAATGCAGGGGGCCCGGGTTTGAACCCTGGTCAGGGAACTAGATTCCACATGCATGCTACAACTAAGAGTTCACATGTCATAACTAAGGAGCCCTCCTGCCACAACTAAGACCGGCACAACCAAATAAATAAATATTTTAAAAATAAAATAAAATAAATAAGTGAGGCTGAATGCCCTCATAAATCTATTAAAAAAAAATGAATCTTAGCATATAGCTTCCAGGAGCCACCCTGAGCCCTAGGACTGGGGAGCTGACAAGACATACGGCACCAAGACCTTGTGTTAAAATCACAGCCCAAATAAAAAATCAAGAGCTGAGTCTGCAAGAGAATGAAGGACAGATAGGAGGTGTGGAGATAATGTGAGTTCCACTGGCGGTCAGAAGTCAGAGGCTAGAAGCCAGGAAAGGTCTAGATTGTATGGCTTGTCAGATGATTTTGCTCAATTCCAGTTTAGCTTAAGCAGAAAGAGCCTGGGATGCTTTGGCCAGCTGTTAAACTTGAGCCCTAGAATGGAACTTCATAAATATTGACATGAAAACTCTCACAAGCTTGCATTTGTGGTCATGGGTATAACTTGGGAAAAGAACTAACTCTTTGAATAAAATGTTTCCTTTAACCTTTTTTCCAAGAAAATGCTTTTTCTCCCCAAGAGAACATTTTATAAATAATTTTAATTTCTGTACCTCATATAAATATTTTTAGGCATTGCTTTATTTTAAATTGTATATTTGGAAATTTACGCTATCATACCAGACGGCAGGCCAGACAAAACTGAAGGTTTAATTGAGGACTTTTCCTTGAATTATTTTATCTTCTTTTCCCTCTAATAAGTGCTTTCCTCCTTTAAATCAGTTTCGTTCCTGGCTTAGGGGAGTTCCCCAACACCAGGCTTTGAAATGCAAGGGCATAAGATTTTAAATTTCAAAAGCCCAAACTTTGGATGGGGGAGGGAGACGAGTTTTTGGCACAGACAATAGATTGGTTAGGATGTGCAGAGAGCCTGCCCGCCTATTCTACAACCCGGCAAAGCTCCCAGATTGTAGGTGGAAGAAGACATGCAGAGAAGCGGGAAGGAGGATTTAGATGCTGCTGGTCCAGTGAAGAGTCCTTGGCCATTTCCTTCCAAGCTGCTCTGGGGGGTGAAGGTCAAAAACCCGGCAGCCTCCCCAGGTAGATTGAGGCTCCAAGCTGAGCAGACCTCCACCCTCCCCTCCCCACCAGGTGCCTCCCATGGCGGCTTGTTGCAAGAGAAGGCAGTGACAGGACAGACCTCACGGTGTCCCCAGCCGTGTGGTCTGAGACTCCAACAGGACTCAGACAGTCAGAAGACGCCTCCTTCTGCATCCACCAGCAGTGCGGGGGGGTGGTGGTGGTGGGGGGGGGACATGTTGCCAAGAGGGCACTGGGAGCAGACTGATGCTGCCCTCACCAGTTACCATGATAACCCAAGAACAGATGGGATGGAGGGTATCTCACCTCTCGCTGGCTTGTAAATAATGCCATGGAGGACTCACCTCTCCTCTGAAACTTGAACTGAGCCTCCAACAGAGAAGAAGAAGGTGCCAAAGTTAACCTAGCAAGTCATGTGAGTGGCGGACAAATAAGATCTTGTACTGACTGTTATGACACAATAACATGACTCACACTACATCTTGAAGAATGAGTTTTTCTAGAGGACAAGGCAGCAGGGGATGCTCTAGGCATTGGACATGCATGTGCAAAGGCATGGCAGTATAATCAAAACATGGTACTTCCAGACAACTTGCTGGAGTGATGATAAGAAATGATACTGGTCAGGGAGCAGTATACTGATGACTCAGAGGCCAGTTCCTCATGGTGTTTGCAAAGCATCTTCTACACGGAAGATGCACTGCGCTGTATCGTGGTCTGAACGCGGGTTGGAAAAGAATTCCCAGACACAAGGCAGAATGTAAAGAAGATAGAATTTATTAGAGAGAGGGTCGCTGCCAGAACGGTGGGCCAACTTCCTAGTAGTCTGGGAGAGTCGAGCCCGAACGTGTGCTATTGATCAGTTTTTATAGCTAGAAAACAATGGAATGGTCAGAGGTGAAAATTTCATTTACTGATTGGTCGAGGCACATATACCTTCTTTCTATAGCGTGGGAGTGGGACAGGGTGGATGCCTTTCCTTATTTGGGACAGGTCCCATTGCCCAGGTGGGCGTTGCCCAGGTGGGCTCAGGAATTTCGTATCTATCACAACATGGTGGGGAGGGCGATTAAGAGTCAGGTAGGGGGTGTAACTCTGATGCTTTTTCAGTCAGGGTCGTCCTTTGTCCTTGAAGTACCACTGTCCTTGGAGCACCACATGCTGCGCAACCAGGGTGCTCCAGACAAGAGCTTTCAAGGAGCTGGCTATAGAAAGCATACAGACACGAAAACAAATGCGTGAGTGAATATCAAAGCATTTGAATAAAGTGCTCATGATTGCTGTTTTGCTCTTATTCTCCTTTATAATCTGCAGTTTAGCAGGAAAGGCTGTTAGATGTAATCCCGTGGTTATAATATAAAATACACGCACCGTTTGTCTCCAGTGAGCACCTCAGCTTTAGGA